>NC_140029.1:11421420-12021420 GCF_963513975.1 Fringilla coelebs | reverse complement strand
AAAGCCACAGCTCATGAAGAAACACTGACAGTCCATAGCATGTGTGGGAATAGATGTTTTGCAGGATAACAGAATGGCTGAGGTTGGAAGGGGCCTGTGGAGGTCATCTTTTCCAACCTCCCTGTTCAAGCAGGTCCACATAGAGCAGGTTGCTCAAGATCATGTTCTGCCAGGCCAGTCTGGCACATTTACAAATCATGTTTTTGCATATTTCAGTGAGATCTTCGGGGAGCAGGAATTTGCCTCTGTTCTTTCTCACCAGTTTATGAGAGCAGACTGTTTTGTTAGATTGCTTTTTGAGCAATTGTTTTGTTTTTTAGCCTACATTGAAGATGTGGCAAGATGTGTAGACCAAAGCAAGCGACTGATCATCGTCATGACTCCAAGTTACGTGGTAAGAAGAGGTTGGAGCATCTTTGAACTGGAAACAAGGCTTCGAAATATGTTAGTCACGGGAGAAATCAAAGTGATACTGATCGAATGCAGTGAACTACGAGGAGTTATGAACTACCAGGAGGTTGAGGCCCTAAAACATACCATCAAGCTCCTCACTGTCATTAAATGGCACGGACCAAAATGCAACAAGTTGAATTCCAAGTTCTGGAAACGTTTACAGTACGAAATGCCTTTTAAGAGGATTGAACCCATGACAAACGAGCAGGTTTTAGATGTCAGTGAGCAGGGGCCCTTTGGGGAACTGCAGACAGTCTCCGCAATTTCCATGGCTGCTGCCACCTCCACTGCTCTTGCCACTGCCCATCCAGACCTGCGCTCCACCTTTCATAACACATATCATTCACAGATGCGCCAGAAACACTATTACCGGAGCTATGAGTACGATGTACCTCCTGCTGGCACCCTGCCACTTACCTCAATAGGTAACCAGCACACCTACTGCAACATCCCCATGACACTTATAAACGGGCAGCGGCCGCAGACAAAAACTAACAGGGAGCAGAACCCCGAAGAGGCTCACACAAACAGTGCCATACTGCCCCTCCTGCCACGGGAGACCAGTATATCCAGTGTCATTTGGTGACCGACATGCAAGGGGCTGCCAACCCCCTTGAGTAGGAGCAGAGTCTGCAGTCTGGTGCCTGGAACTACATCCTCGACTGCTGCTGTTAAACATGCATAACAATCGATAACAAACGAGGAAAAACAGGGTCTTGTACATATGTTTTTGCAATTTCTTTGTAGCATCAGTCTTCCTGTTTTACCCATGTCTCTTCCCATTCACATTTTTGACTTTGTTTTATATGTCATTGGAATTTGTATATTTACATTTTTTTTAAATGAAGAGACTGCTGTATAGATAGGAAACTTTTTTGCTTCATTAGTATAGTTTTAGACTTTTTGTTTGTTTGTTTATAACCTCTCTTGGGAATGCTTGGACAAAGCTATGTTGATATCAGAAGCACCATCCATTTTGTTGGCCTGCCTAGCCATGCCTGCTGCAGCTCACCTGTTTTGGAGAGTTTTTGTTCTTAGAAGGACCCCACTGCTCACTGAGAGCTCCAGTTTCATTTCTACTCCCGTAATGTGCACTGCTCCTTCCCTGCCCTTACCAAGACCCCCATTTGGGGTAACACTACAGTCTGACCATCTAACATGTAACTTGGTAGATACCTGTCAAGCAAGAGAAAATACCCAATCTGTATCGGTTGCTTCACAGTAGTCACTAGAGTGTGTAGAAACTATAGCCGGTTTGGTTTTTGCTTTCTTGGGTTTGGTTTCTTTCTTAATTCTTATTTTAAGAATGAGTTGGTTGTATCCCTTTTATAAATATAAAAGCAACCCTATTTTTAACACGTCCTGGAAAAGTATTAATGTGGTTGTGGATTTTATTTTTTTAAGCACTCTTTTTTTTTCTTTCTCAACTTTCAAAATCTTGCAAATAAAATTTGCAAATGTCAGGCGAGTAAGACAAGTGAGGCAATAGACACTGAAGTGCAGAGTCCTGCTGATATGTACAGTGATGACTTCCAAACCAAAGGGGAATAAAAAGACAGTATTGTAGATGGTTTGTCACTTTGTATTATAGAAAGTGTTATTTTCAAAAAAAAATTCAAGAGCAAAACATTATTTTCCTGTGGATTTCAGAGTCCCTTGTATTTTAATGTTCCAAAAACTGTATTTGCTTTAAAATTATATATTCGAGATTAAGAAATCTTCTTTCATTTGGTTTTAGCTTGTAATGATAAATAAAACTTTATTAATTTCAACATGATTTCAGCAAGAACTCAGGCAGAAAAAAATGACGTGATTACTAGAAATATAACTGTTTTCAGAATAAACTTTATTTATACAAAATTAATATTTAAATCAGACCTGGAAGTATTAAAAACAATTTATTCACTTTAATGAATAAATAAATTAGTTTTATTTTTATGTATGATTCCATCTTTGAGGAGTTGCAAATAATGCATGTACCATGGCTGACAGGGAAGAATAAAAGCCTACCACTGTGTTTACATCCAGACATCTTTGAGACAAATTAAATAAGCACCTTGCTCATACTTATGTTGTAAATAACAGAAAGTCCATTCTGGTTTTAGAAGGAGAGAGGAGTGGTGCAGCTCTGCAGCATATTCAGGCCAAGCTCTCTGCTAGTCCCTGCTGGCAGAAGAGAGGAGCTGGAGTAGAGCTACTGGTTGCAGCACGCTGTCAGAGAGCCATGGGTTTGATTTACCCTGGCAGAATTGTAACTGGTGTCCTCCAAACAGGCCTTAGAGTCTCTTTATGTAATTAATTAGCTTTAGGTGTTTTTATGGCAGCTGAATGATATCGGCCAATATAATGGATGTTGTGGGGTTTGCTCATCATGATTGTCACAACAAGAAAAGTAGAGCTTATAATATTTTGATCTTAATGAGAGGTGAGTGGAGAAGCTGCAGTTTGGGGGATATTTGTGGGAGCAATCCAGAACTGACAGTGTGGGAGGAAATGACTGTGCTTCTGTTGTGAAAGTCAAGAAATCTCAGTATCTGCATAAGGAGCTAATAGACCTTTGAGGTGTACACTTTTATTTGCTTAAAATGTTTATTTCTCTGAGATTAAGCTCAAGTCCTTTTCTACAACCTGTTCTTTATTACAGTGTCTCTGGACATGTGCCAAACATCCACAAAATGGAAATTAGGCTGCCAGGTCACATAAAATTTCAAGAGAACTTTGCACGTTTGCTTTAGGAAAGCTATTATTTATTTGCTCTTACAGACACCTGTCAGGCACTGATGGCATTTTCCTTCATTCATTTGGATGCCTGTCCTGGTTTTCACTGGGCTGAGGGGGGGAGAAGGGGAGGGGTTGAGTGAGTGGCACTGTGGTGCTTAATTTCCATCTAGGCTTAAATCACAACAGTCCCAAATACCCCAGGATACTCTGAAAGCAATGCATTATTCTTTTCCCTTTTACATGCCCCGATGTAAAGACTGGGATGTGGAATAAATGTAGGATGTAATTATTTGACTACAGTCACATTTAGACAATGGATAGGTCTTTCCTCAGCCACATGGGAAGTACTTTTCTGTTCTTCTATTTTTAGTGTAGATTTAAGCACTTTGAATAGCATGATTCAGGGATTCACAAATACTATTTGATATTCTCACTACTTAAAGGAAGATTTTCTTATAATGTTTTGTCATAATATTAAATATAAGAAAAACAAACAAACAAAAAAAGAGAAGCAAACCACAAAACCTGAAATAAGTGGAGAAGTTTTCTGTGGCTTTAGAAACATTCCTCCTTAATATTCCTCTTCTGTGAACAGCTCTGTGTGGGGAACAGTGAAGGAAAGTGTTGTGTGTTCACATGCTCTATGTTTGACAAAAATTCTGTTGGAATGCAAAATAAAATGGAAACAAACAAACAAGCAAACAAACCAAAACCAACAAAAATTGTCATTGCCCTAGCGCTTAGGCTCCATCATTTTTGGTGAAAGTGTTTAGGTTTTTGCAAATGCAGCCTGAAATGTGCATGCAATAGCCACATATAAGGTTTAGCCATAAGCAAATAGCACTTTATTTTAAAAAGGCACAGTGTGATGATCAGAAAAACTTACTCTGCCTGGTCAGTAACTTTGGGTCTGTATGTGGATTCTATGCACGTGAATTATCCAAGTGTGGTGCTCTGTCTTTATAAGGCTCTCTCCAATCATGGTAGTCCATGTTATAAAATGACTCTTGTTACACAGCTTGTGTAAATTCAGTATATAGGTTCTCCAGAGAGCATTTATAGCTGGAAAGAAATGGGAGACTGTATAGAATGCAGCTAATTATTTTGAAGGCAAAAATGCATTGCTGAGTCTGATTCTGTTCTCAGTTACAGCTCTATGATTTGAGAGTAAATCTAATAAAACTGAATGAGCGCAGGATTGATTTGTGTGGGAGAAGAAAATTGGAAAAACAAAGAGAAAAGGAATTCATATTTGCAGTCTGTGACAAGCTGATATCTTGGCTGCAAGGAAAAGAACAACAAAATGCCTTCTGGATTTTAGTGGGAACCCAGTTCTCACCTGGCAGCCAACATCAAACACTTTTGATATGATCTCTTTCAGAGTTCAATACTGTTAGGCTTAGATGCAAACTAAGATTTTTCTATTTCTGCACAGCTGTGAAAATCGTGTATTTTACATAATGGGTGATAATCAGTTCCATAAGAGTCAGAAAGCTTGTTATACCCGCCTGATCAAAATTCACAATGTTTTATTTGTATATTGTGCATTAATGACTCATTTAAATTATAGATAGAGCAGAGAGATTTGGGAAAAGGGGCCTAGTAAAAAGGATTCCTTCATTTTTACACTAAAAAAAAAAAAAAAGAAAAGAAGAAGAAAATGTCAAGCTAGTAAGCCTAAGGAGAATTTAATTAAAATCCAGAGAAGGAAGAAAAACCACAGTAGTAAAGTAAGCTCAAAAATAGAACAATGGCCAATGGAGAATAAAGGGCAAAATACCCACTTGCTTTTTGACTGTGTTGTGGTTTCTTTTGTCATGCAAAGCTCTGTACTCTGGCTGACCTACATCAAGCAAGTGGCTTTTTTGGAGGCCATCCAGACAGATCAGCAACACAAATATCTCCCTGTATGTCTAATACACTTCCGAGTGATTTTGTACTTGTTGAAGGTCCAGAACAGAGAGATTTTTGTTTGTCTTCTCTTGTTGTTATAAAGAGGAAGGCAAAAATCTGTCAGCACTAAAAAAATCTCTGTAACAGACTTAGTTTATTAACTAGAATAACTGTATTCCTTCACTCCTATCCCCTATCTGGTTTGCTGTTATTAGGACACATTTTCTAACCCAGCTGAGAAATAGGTTAAAGTGGCTGGCAACAGAAAAAATGTAAGCAACCTCATAACAATGAGTTTCCTTGTATTATGAGGGTTGCAAGTTCCCTTGCCCTTTTTTTTTTTCCTTGTATAAGCACATCTCTTCACCTCCTAAATAGCCCACTGAGTGGAGGTTGAAGCACACCATTGTGTCTTTAACTTCAGATTCACTGAGTTTAGCATGGATATTGAGCTGCTGTTTGTGATGTAATTCTGCAGGGCCATTTCCCATTGACTCTGTCCCTATCTTACAAGACATTGGCAGCATCACACTTCACCAAACAGCCTCAACTTGATGTTCCAAAACTCACTTATTGCCCTGGGGAGCAAAACTGATAAAAATGTTTCAGCTATTAGGAGTTTTCCTATGTTTTTTTTTTTTTTTAATTCTGTTTATAGCAAAATTTGACTTTTGTTCTGGACTAAAAAGCTCTGGTGTAGGTTTAGAGTCCATAGGGTCATGAAGTAGTTAGAGAGGAAATTACAAAGGCAGGTCTGATACCTTATGTGGAAAACATGTCAGTTCTGAAGCTGTTCAGGTTACTGAAAAATGAGTATATTTTTATTGAGGCTTTTTAAAGAGAAGTATTCAACCTGTAATTACAACTAGACTCATCCCAAAAGCTTATCAGCATTCTTAACATTAAATAGCTAATACCTTAAATAACATAATTTCAGAAACATTCAACAGTCAATTCAAATATTGTTATTTGGGGGGACTAAGAGTTTCATGATTCTCTAGGATCTAAATGTTAAATAAAATAGATTATCGAGTACTGAGGTTATAAAGAGAACAAACATTTTTCTTGATCACTAGTATTACAAAAATAATTTGAAGCAAAATGCGAGGGCTAAGAATTTGAGGGAGTTATTGATCTCTTTTATAAAGACATCTCTTAACCATCAAAACATGTCAAAAGGAACAGACAAATTATGAAAAAATAAAATAGATCTGTTTTTTTAACCATCTCTTTCTCTGTTAATCAAATACTAGTTCTCCCTCTGCCCTCCTCAAAAATACAAAGTCATCCAGGATGAATTAATACCTACTGAGCCCATACTCTCAAACTCATTTTGTGACAGACCAAGAAGTGCAAGCCAGAGCAGGCAGCTGCCCCACATGTCTACGACTGAGAAGCTCCAGAGAGGGGAAGGTGTGCTCCTGTGCATGGAGGAGGAGAGCCCAGGCTCCTCTGGGCTCGAGTTTAGGTGCTCCTGTGTCAGGTGGGTGCAGAAGGAGCCTCCAGGTATCCCCACTGTCCTACCTGCTGCAGGCAACACGCAGGGAAGGTGGGCAGTAAGTTGCTACTGATGTTGGTGGAAATAAAGATGAGAACTATCAGATGTGGAGGGACAGATACCCCATGGCAAAGCAGCTGGAAGAGCAGGAACAGCTGGCAATATTTTGCATTTGCTCCGTGTTCAAAGTAAATGCCAGCACCGAGCATAGGGAGAGGTCAGCTTGCTGGGCTAGTGTGCAAGGCACTAAATGACAGCTGCAGGAAATTGCCATCTCAGTCAGTAACACCACACCTGAGCACCCTTGCAGGAATTTCCACCCCATCCTATCCTGTCCCATCCCCTCCTCTCATATCTGTTTCCCTTGCAGACTGAAGTACAAGCACTCAAAGCTTGCTCTAAGGCCTCAGGTTGGGGTCCACACAAAAACTCTTTGCAGAGGTGTTTAGGGTGAGTAAATGTCTTCTTTCCTCAGACTTACAGGAGTGAAGCTTTGAGCTGAAAAATGGCTGTATTTTTTGTTCTCAGTATACCATTTTTCACATCCACATAGGATGCTCATGTGAAGCAACATCCTGGTACTATTCTGACCTTCTCTGAGGTAAAAAGTCTTAAAAATGTCAGTTATGGGCTCAAGATATTCCATTAGGCTGCAGTCTGCACATACACACTTGAAAAACAAACAAAGAAAGAAAAGCAAATTAGCAATGCAATTACTTAATCTTTTTTAACCTGGGTTTATACAATTCTTTTTCAAGAGAAAGTTGTTTTCTCCTGATGTTTTGTAGGAAGTTAAGAGTCTTTTCCAAATTTTCTCTCCATTCTTAGCATGACAGGTAAATCATAGAGATTTTTTTTTTTTTAAAATCCCATTATTCATTGTAAATTTAAAACACAGGTGGCAATAAATTTACAGACATACAAGAAGTAGTTTGCCAGAGTCTAGATTCTCTGGTGAACAGCTCTCTGCAGCCCTAATTGAGTTCTTAGGAATGCTTCAGCAGAAAATTTCAACAATTAGTGTTATGCATTTACCTTCAGCATCCCATTAGAAGGCTGTACATTTGTCATCCTAACACCCAGGCAACTTCATATGGAACAATTATGTAAATACAAAGCAGTGAGGAGAACAGTGACACAACTGTCTCTCCATGCATCCTAGCAAAATATTTCAGTGACACCAGGCTCCTCCTTTGACACCACTAACCTATGCCTACCTCAGCAAAACACATGAATCTGCAAATCTGCAGATATCTGGGACAAAATTGTTGCAATAATCACTCTCAAATCTTACTTACATCACAGAAAGCACTTTATGCAATTTTATTCCTGTACATAGGTATTTTAACTTGTAACCATTTAAGCACAGAACTGTACAACAAAATAAAATAAATAGCACTCAAAAAAATGGCAAGGAAGTCCAAAAAATGTGGGGTTTTTCATAGCAAGGCATTTCCCATGTGCTGCAAGATGACAAACTCATAATCAAGCCATTGCTAGGGATACTGTGGCACAGATACAATTCTGAGGTGAGACAGGGTGGGAGAGGTACAGGGAAGATTTTTGTTGGTCATGTTGTGACCAGGTAGGTTAACACAACTACCATGCATCTAGTCCTGCTGCCACAGGAAATTACAGATATCATTTGCCTGGAAACCCAAATTTAGCAGATACTTCCTTCACCAACTCTTTCCTATCTGAAGCCATTTATATAACCTTCTTAGAGGTAGGATTTTTTTTTTCCTAGTTAATAGGAACTACCTGAATATCTGCCAAATTTCCTATTGTAAATAATGCTGTCAGTACAGTTCATCTTTTATTTTTTCCGATTACCTCTTCGCTCTTCTAAACAAAAGAGCTTGTGAATAGCTTTCAGTACCACATAGCAAATATTATTCCTACATTTCTTTAAAGTTTTTAGTTGTTTGAAGAGTGAGAAGCAGCAGCAAAGGTGCTATCTGCTTGAAATGACACTTGCCAAGATGTTCTTTAGGGAATGTTGAAGAAAAAATCCCTTTTAGTCATCCTGGGCACCTTACCAGATATACAACTTTCAAGATCCCCTCAGACAGCAATCTAGAGCATAAGAAGTTGGACAGAGACTGAGATGCACATGCATATAATTTTCAAGAATGTTTTCATTCCTTGTAGCTCCTTGAATTGTGTTTTTGCTTGCTTGGACTTGCTTTGTTTTGTTCTGATTTGTTTTCATAAGGAGACATCAGGACTGAGATACCATTGTGCTATATGAGTTTGTTAGAAAGAGTGGAGTGGAAGCCCGGAGAACTGGAGTAAAATAGTCATAAACGAGTCTGAAAGTCAGGAGACTTTCAGCACAAATGTGCACATGGCAACTGTTCAAAGAGCTGTTGGATTTCCTTAGCTCCCACTTCAGTCAGCTCTCCACTTCATAGCCAATCCAAAAAATAGGCATTTTAAAGGAAAATTGCACTTTCAGGTGCTATTATTCCTGGAGTCTCAGGCTCAGTGAGTCTGATTCCCCCTGCTCACTGAGAAATGAGCTTCCTTTGAAAAGCTGAGGTTTTTCCAGCCTTCTGATTGCTACCTGTTGGCTTTCTAAGGCTCTCCAAAGTGTTGAAAAATAAAATAAAATATTTCAAAGTCAAGGTGAACCTATGGGAACTTACAAAATTATCATTGGTTATTTCAAATACTTTATTAAAACACAGATATCTGCCCCTTCTTCCTGTAACTCTTACGGTTCTTCTGCTCTAGGTAATTTGCTATAATTTATTTTACATGTCCTGTAAAACTATGACCTAAGATATTTTTATATTATTCAGAAAACTCATAAATAATTTGTGACACCTTCATTAAAAAGGTTTGAGGATTTGTTAATGATACATATTCAGCATGCTAATAAAGTTAAAGAAGGCAGCTGCCCAGTACTGGGCAGTGGTGAAGAGAAACAAGTAGTGAGTGGAGTATACTAAAAGCCAGAATACTAATCTTGGCTTTTACAGTAAAAGGGATTATCTCCCAACAATCCATCTAAGTATCCACTGCTGTCACTCATGGCACTTCTGAGCCACCTGTGAATTTTGCAAGAAAAGCACATTATTAAATTCTGTGCAGTTACTAGTGTCATGAGACCTTTGATAATATATAAATTAAGTATATGCACCATTTCATAAGTAAATCTTTTTATTAGCATATTGTGCATTCTTCACCTTCTTCAGATGACAAGTAAACAAAATGACCCAAAAGATGTTTAAATGACAGAGCATATGTCTACTTCAAATACTAGAAAAAAAATTTCATCACCTGCCCTTTGATAAAAAAAGCTGCAAAAGTAATATAAATAAAGCAATTTGTCTAGGACATTTAGTTTCTTTAATTATATTTAGTTCCTTTACTCATCTCAGAAGGAGCTGACTGTCCACAAGCAGAATGCACGACTCAAGTCAAGCAGTAATATTCCCTTCTTGGGAGCCCACTGTTCAAAGTTATAACCTGGATAAGCATCTTGATAAAGCACTTTGTTAATAAAGCTCCCAGCTGGTCTTTCATAATCTGAGGAACCAGCAGTGTGGAATTGCTTTGTAGCTCCTACTGAATACATGCACATACATTGGGGAGATAAATGTCTACTTACCATCTTTAATTTTGCATTGATGGAATGGAGCAAGGAAGTGCCATGCTAGGCTTTGGCACCTCTTATCTTAATTTTCATTATAGTTGATTAAAGTAAAAAAAATACTTCTACTGGAGTCAGCAGAATTAACTCTAGGTCTGTATAACTGGTGCAAAAATAAAGAGCAGAATCAGGCCCAGAATTTGTGAATATGAATTTCTGTCTATTCTACTATTTAATTGAAATTTTACATCATTGCCTTTTCTAAATGTCCATAACTATTGCCATACAAACCATAAATTAACATATACATTATTTTCAAAATTTTCTTTACAGCTACAGGTATAATTATAAACTGGAAAATATGTCTCTTCCTTTACACACTATGTTCAAAATCATTAAAGTTAAAATATAAGCACTAAAGTTAAGTAGAAATACACCAACCTATATTTATGCCTACTGTATATTAAAGATTTTACCTAAAGAGATTTACTTATATTTATTTTTTAAAAAATTAGATGGGTCATAGCTAAAAGGAACTGCATTTTTGTAGTAATACTATACTAATTGCTGAGAAGCAAGAGAGTCATGATCAAAATGTTTCCTAGTTTCAGAGTATGTTACTTTAAAAAGAACGTGGTTTATGTTATCCTAACTTTTGGAAAATTCACCAAGCCTGGTATAAAAAAACTGAAGACCTTATTGTAATAGCTATAACATATTAAACATTTTGTATTTTCATCAAGTTTATTCTTACAGGAGAAAAGACATCACTCACTAAATATGAATGCTGCACATGTTAGCAATAGAAACATTGATTTTTGTAACTTTGATTGCACTTGCCTTAACTTTTCCACACATATATACAAACACCACACATAGAGGGGGGACAAAGAGGATTAAGAGAAATGAAACCCACAAAAGTAGGCAAGTTTTACATTATTTACTGGATAACAACACATGAGCTTTTTCAATAGTATCCTTGTAAAGAGCACATAATGCCATAAGTTTGTTAAAGCACAAGGTGTACTTTGTCTAGATGAAAAAAACCAACAAAACAACACAAAACCAAACAAAAAAACCCTTTTGGTGTGACTTTGATTTAAGTTTAAAAAAGCTGGATGTTTAAAAAAATCTTTATTACTTGCATATGAATATTTTTGTATTATAATATATGAAGAAGGTTTTAAAACAAAACAAAAAAAACCCACTTGCTTTATAGTGTGCAAATTTTAGAGGAAAGTAAACAGGGTATGTGTCCAATTTGTAAAACAGTGTTCTCCTTTCAAGATTACTCTTTCACTGACTAAATGCAAGGTTATGACAACTTGAAATACTTTTTTTTGTGAACTGACAAAGAAAAAATAAAGCAATGTGAATAATTTGCGTATGCAAAATTTTTCTTTTTTTTAAAGAAATTTTTGCTGGTAGCAATACACGTTTAACAGCATGGTAGGGAAAGCTTTGAAGGTACCAGTTCAGTGATTTGACTGGAAGGGCATACTGGGCCAGAGCACATGTATTGGATAAGCTGGCACAGCTCCCCTGGAGGCAATGGAGCTGCTCCAGTTTACACCAGCTGAGAATCTGACCTCTAATTCTTTATTTCTTTCTTGTTGTTTCCTCGTGTTCTGCTGTTTTATTTCTTAAGGGTATTTTCTTTAGGATATGTTTGTTTTTTTGGTTTTTTTTTTCTGTGCACTCTTTTTTCTTAAAACCTCCAAGGGTTATGGTTATAATCATTGTAAAGCAAGAAATGCAGTCTCACAGCTCTCTGGGGCACAGACTTGGTGTGTGGGTGGCGCAAACTTGTTTGATTTGTTACAGCATTGCTCAAGTTTTGTGACAGTTTAACTCCACTGGAACCACAGGGTCGCAGGGGAATAGAACAACATGGTGGGGAACAGAGTGACATGGTAGGGAATCATTTTTAGCACTCCACGTGTGTGTGGTGTGTTTGTGTGAGCATCATGAAAGGCCCTGGCTGATACAGAAACTGTAGTGGAATGGAGGGAGCTCAAATCACAGCAATGTTGTCATTGTACCAATGAAAGCTCACCAGAAAATGTCAAAAAGGGCATTACTGAAAACATGGATGAAGGCTTTTCTTTTTTGAAGTTTGTTGAATATGACATCATGCCTGGGTCAGGACAAATTCCATCCTTGGGTTTCTGAACTGTAAGCTTTGTGGCTCTCTTCTAAAGCGCAGTGGCATAAGTCATTGTCCAAGGCAATGTGTTTATACCTGTGTTACACCACACAAATGAATTGCAATCAGCTTCTTTTTTGCCTTCCTATCAAGACCCTCACCTTCAGAAGTCCTGAAAGGTGCAAGAAACACTGAACTTGTTTCCACTCTTCTACTATTTTTTAAAGCCCTGATTGATGCCGGGGGATTGCTCCAAATTTGAACCTCTGTAACACAAAGATTTGGGGCCTTGCAATAAGAGACAGGCACCAGTGCACAGCAGCTCTTACAAAGGTCTATTTTGTGTCATAGCTAGAGCTTAAATTGTCAAAAGGGCTGGTGATCTCCTGGCTCCAGAAGCCCAGGCCAGAGTCCTGTGCCAGGCCTGTGTCTCTGTAGCTCATCAATATCACAAGACTTTTAAGATGTGACAACTGAATTGGTTCACCTGCAGCAACTCATATTTAAATACATTTTTAATATTACTGTATTTTGCACCTGCAGTCTGAAGTCAAGGTGAACTCCACTAAAAAAATATTGTTTCTACAGGCAGTCACCCTTTTGAACTTTGTCTGCTTCATCTACTTCTCATGAGATTTTTACCTTTGCTATACAAAATATTAGTAAGATCATTTGAATAAATGATCGTGGTTTCACCAGTATTAACATGATTCATTGGCCTGGTATGGTGGCAGGAAATGCTTTCAGCATTCGATTAGATATCATAAGAGTTATGATTACTCAACTACCAGCATGTGACGTGCACAGAAATATGGTATCCACTGTACATTCAAAAATATTTATGTATATTTAGTTACATTTTTTTAAATATTGCTATTTAACAGACATTAATAAAAAAATTGAAGAACATAATTCTCTATTCTTTACTGCATTACTCTGAATTCCTTGCAATTCTTAGACACATGACTGAGACAAGAACAAGTGCAAAAATTTTATTAATTGCTGGTGTTATCTCCCAAAATCATGTCTGTGTGAACAGGCTGGGAAGCCACATAGGGCTACATGCTTGAAGAGGGACAATCACAGGAAAAAAGTAAGTAAACAAGACTGTTGCTTGAAGAGTGATGGAGTCTTGGTTTCAAAAAATAAATAGAAAGAGACAAAGAGAAAGAATAAAAGCACCAACAAGCACTAATATTGATCAAAACATTTAGAATACCTCTGGACATCTTTCTTGGATTCTTCTGACACTTACCACTTATAATCAATTGCATTGAATAATTAAATTCAGTTTTCCCTCTATTTACGAGTACTTACTTCCACCTTTTATTTTTCCCAATGTCCTGGGGTGACTTTATGATGTTGTACCCTGCATTTCCTTCTAAATTTGTCCCAAACCAGGACATCCAACCTATGTTATTTTTTTTTTAGTTTTGGGAACAGGTTTTTTCATATTTATTTTATTTTGCATAGATAATTGCATTTTATATTTAATGGGGGAAAAAAGTATCATTTAAGTACTAAGTTTGTGCTTTTAGGAATTTAGTGTTGTATCTGTAATTGAAACATAGGTTTATGAACAGACCTGTGAAATGCAACTATTCCCATGCTGGGAGCCTATATGTCAACTGCTGGATCAGGGAGATTGGAATGTCATTTGAAGTAATGTAGACATAACTGAACATTAAATGCTCAGGTATTTACAGTATCCACTGAAGTGCAAATAAAATTCTTGTTTGCAAGTAAAAAGCTGTTTTCTTTCAACTGGAGAATTTTAAAAGAAGGTCCTCTGTTAAACAAGAAACATAAAAGACACCCCAATAGTAAAATACTATAAAAGGTGATGCTGAGAAAAAGAGACATTATGATGTAAGATAGATCTGTAATTGTTTTTTAAATTTTCAAAATTGCTCCAAAAGGTCTGGGAAATACACCCTCACTTCAAATAGAGTCATAGATTGTACACAGGTTAGTTTCAAAGCTTGGCGAAAACAAATGTCAAAAGTAAAATGAACAGTAAACATATTTTTCTGCAGAACAGGAACTGCAGTATTGAGAATAATGTGAACAGAAGAGATAAAACAGTAATGTAGAAGTGATGTCCAAATGCATTGTCTAGAGATTGAAAAATAGGCTCTAGAAAATTAGTCAGAGATCTTTAAAGTGTTTTACTTTCCAGTTGCATGCAGAATGGGTTCATTCTTTTAAATCAATATGCAAAGCACAAAATCAAATAGCTCTTCTTCTCTGAATGCTGATGAACCTTACCCAGGTCAGCATGTTCTCCCTGCTTATACTGCAGGGAAATAAGCACTGAGCAAGGTAAAGCTAGGACAAAGCCTGGGCCCCTTATGATTACTCCATATAGCACTCTCATTTCTGTCTTGAGAAATTAGGCATTGACTGTCTTCAGATTTAGTACTGGCTACGGTGGAGACAGCTGTCAGAAGCAACACAGCCCAAATATTTGATATGGGAATATACTGTGGCTTTTCTGTCAGCAGCACTGGATACACTGCCAACAACAAGCACAAGATTTTTGTTCTCCAGTGAGCATCATCTTGCACCTGATAGTAGCACCACATCTACTGGAGAGAATGGAAGGAATACAAAAAAGCATTAAAGGAAGAATATACTATGCAAGAAAAAGGACTATTGCTCCTATGCTGGTTGACTTCTCATCCAACATGAGAGATAAATTCCTTGTTGCCTCCTCCAGGCCTTTCTCAGTCCTGCTTTCTGGCCCCAAAAGAATGAGATCCATAGGCAATGCTAAGCCATGACATTTGAACACCTCTAGGCAGTACCAGCTCAGCCACCTTTACACTCCCCACTGCAAGGGGTGACTTCCTCCAAGTTAACTTCCAAAACTCCCCTAAATGTAACTAATTATTATAAGTTCTGCTTGGCCACAGAATTTGGTATGCTATCAACACACTACATTTGTGCCTTCGGTTTTTGATTTTGATATCCTGCTTTTTTAATACATCTAAGAGGACATTTTTGTTATGAAGAATTGAATGTAAAGCCAAAGAGTATAAATTTGTTTGAATGTACAAAAAAGGGGATCTTGTTATGCAGTGGTTTGACCTTGATTGGACATCAGATGCCGACTCCAGCCACTGTCACTGCTCTCCTCATCTGGATGGGAGAGGGGAAATACAACAAAAAGCTCATGTGTTGAGATAAGGACGGGGAGAGATCACTCATCATTCCTCCTCCTCCTCCCATGCAGGGGCACATGGAATGGGGGTTATAGTCATTTCATCACACATTGTCTCTGCTGCTCCTTCCTTCTCAGGGGTAGGACTCTCCACACTCATTCTGTTCCAGTGTGGGTTGCCTTCTACAGGATATAGTCCTCCATGAGCTTCTTCAATATGGGTCCTTCTCCTAGGCTACAGCCCTTCCCAAACTTCAGCATGGATCCCTTCTGTGGGGTGCAGCCCTTGAGGAACAGACTGCTCCAGCATGGGTCCCCCATGGGTCCACAGATCCTGCCAGGAACTTGCTCTAGCACGGATTTCCTGCGGTGTTACAGCCTCCTCTGAACATCCACCTGCTCTGCAACAGGGTCCTCCAAGGGCTTCAGGTGGATAGCTGCTCCATGGTGGAGCTCCATGGGCAGCAGGGGCACAGCTGCCACACCATGGTCTTCATCGTGGGCTGCAGGGGAATCTCTGCTCTCACACCTGGAGCACCTCTTTCCACTTCTGCTTCACTCACCCTGGGTGCCTGCAGGTCTGTTGCTCAAACATTCTCACTCCTCTCTTCTCTGGCTGCTGTTGCTTGTTGCCCATTTTGGACTTTTTCCTTCTTTGCTATCCCGGTGGCACTGCCACCATCACTGGTGGGCTCAGCCTTGGATGGTGGCAGGTCTCTCTTGTAGGCAGCTGCCTTTGGCTCTGTCAGACACGGGAGAAACTTCTGGCAGCTTCTCAGAAGTTACCCCTGTAGTTCCCAAAGTTGTCCCTATGGCTGCCCTGCTTCCTAAACCTGGTTATGCAAACCCAATACAGTGGCATGAGTTTGAAATCGCAGCGGCGTAAGAAGATGTTGTGATTTTAAGGCTGAAACCAGGATATTAGTGCAGCATTTATTCTAATGATTGAAATGACAGAACATACTCTTCCAAGCAAATAGTTAATTAGCAATCAATGTAATCAATAGATGCCTGGGGGAAAAAAATCTCCTTAGGTTACATGTAAGTGAAATACAAAAGATAGCAACCTAAACAATCATTTGCCAAAAAAGATTGGAGCATCCTCTAAAGAAACTGTTTCAAGCTATTAAGTTTTTTAAAAGTCTCACAAACTATGTTTTCATTCATAATAACTTTGTAGAAGTTGTCTCAGTCTCTCTGGTAAATAATTATCATTTTTAAACTGATCAAATAAATATTTATATTAGAGATTAGAAGGGGTTTCAAGGACTTATTACAGACTCTCTTTGTTGTAAATAGGATGAAATGGCTCTGATCTAATCTCCTGGGTAAATAACAGATTTTATAACTTTTAATTAAAATGGGAGAACTGAGATCATTTTAAACAAATACTAAATACCATCAAGGATTTGATTCAAAAGTGACAAAAGACATCAGATGTAAAAAAACAGAAGAATATTCTATCCTAGATTTCTGTTTTCTCAGGAAAATAAAATGCCAGTTATTGACAGTTCCCTTCAAAGTTTGTAATGTGGGACTAAAAAACGAGGTCTGGTTTCCAAACTTGCATGGACCATTTTACAGAAACTCTTGTGGTTTGAAGCCGGCTAAACTTTAAGCAGACAATTTTTAAGATTTGATGTCCAATATGTTTTCTATATCAGCAGAATCTGGAGAACAAGGGATAGAATTACAAAGATTTTATTTCAGTGTGGAAAGAGACAGCTTTGTTCCTGAAGAGATTACTCTCACAGGTCAGGAAATTTTGTTACTGTTCATCCCTATATTGGTCTTGATCAAAAAAAAATGCACTGAGAAACAACGGGAAACAAGTTTATTTTCCTTCTAACTACTACTTGTAGGTCACTTAATTATATGAGGCAGAGACTTTCACCCTCTTTCCAGAACTATTAATGAATAATTGGTGGTTGTGAATAAGTGGTTATGGTGAATTAATTTACCCACCCATTACTCAATTGCGAAATTATTTCTGGGAAAACTTTTCTCTCTTGAGAATCTTGTTGTCTTTAAATAATTTGTAGGATGTGGCCACTTTGGAAAATAAATTGTGAAGGTGTGAAGTAGAAATGTAAGTCTCCTCTAAAAAAGTTATTAAAAGTTATTAAAAAAGACATGACACAAAAGAAGTCCAAAGAAAGTCTTGGTCCCTACTTCAGATAGCTCTTGAAGGTGCCACAGAGGAGAAATAAAGGACAGTCCTATAAATATTGTGCTAGGAGAAATGCTACTGGCTGTCAAGTCCAGTCCTTACTCTAAGTGCCCTAAGTACCCAGTGTAGTACATTTCTTAAACTTAAATCCAAGTAGCTTTTTATTAGTACTCTCTTATATTTATTGTTCTGGGCCATCAATTTCTACCATTCTCAAGTCACTATATATTTACCCTGAATTTATTTTTTCTGTGCCAATTTTGTTTCTATGAACAATTAATTAATTCTCTCATTTTTTGCATTTACTCAGAATATATTAGGTATTATGTATCATTCATTCATCTTGGTCTTTTTTAAATTATGATAAACAAGACAAGATAGTCTGGTCTTCCCATAATTCTCTTCCCCTTCTGCATCTTAAAGGTTTATCTGTGATGGTTATGGTGTGGTATGCTGTTGAGGATCTACAAGAAATCTTCCACCAAGGCTTGGTCAAATGTCACTGATATGCCTATCTCTATTTGACATGTAGTTTTCCTGATTTTTTTTTTTTGTGAATGCTTTGAACAATGATTCAGAATTGCCTATTGGTGAACTACTTGCTCTATACATACTGTTCTATATATATGGTTTTAGGCTTGGTCATTATTTTTAGTGGTTGTTTTCTGGATGCAATTGTTACAATTCCTCATCAGCTTCCAGGATTTAGTTAATTCTTTAAGGCCTCTGTTTTTTGTGTGTGGCATTCTTATCCAATGCACTCATTGACAGTGCATCCCAAAGCTGTGAATCAGAACTTTTCCCAATTTAAGCAAGTTCAGGATGCAAAGACTGTCCTCAATACTCAGAGCTTCATTACCAGCCTCTCCTGACTAAAAGGTTTGCTTTCAACATAGCCCAACATAATCCTCTTTTTCAGTTTTACCAGTTTATCTGCATTGTCTAATAATGCCCCACGAGTGTTTTAGTGAAATCTGGAATGATAAGTGTCACGATCCAATGATGATGTTTGGTAAATTCTCATTAAGCTGAAGAAAGACACCAGACCTCATTGTCAGAGAACTCTTAGGCTTGTTTGTACAGCCACCATAACTTTGGCAACCAGCCCACTGTTTAGACTGGAAGGACACTGGTTAACAAGCCCTTAAATTTGTACAACAGGTTTCCCCAAGAATGGAGGAAAATGAGGACTTAATTTTGTACAGTACACGTCAGTATTCCTGTTCTGGCTCACAAGTCACACCACACCTCCATCATCCCCCAGCTCCCACAGCAGTGTTCAGTATGGAGTAAGGGGCAAAATAGGATAGACTTGTTTTCTTCAGAAGGAAAAGAATGTCAGCAGCCCTTAGATCCCATGTTGGTCCTGCCATGTGGATGGTCCAGAGCTGGAGTTGAGAGTCAAAGAAAGTGAAGGAGAGGAGAGGAGAGGAGAGGAGAGGAGAGGAGAGGAGAGGAGAGGAGAGGACAGGACAGGACAGGACAGGACAGGACAGGACAGGACAGGACAGGACAGGACAGGACAGGATGAGCAGAGAAAGGTGAAGCAGAAAGTCAGCACTGCCTCACCTCCACAGTACCCTCTGCTCCATTTTTCCTGTCATAACAGTCAGAATTTGAGGAAAAACATGCTTAGGTCTGGTTCTCTACAATTAGTTATATTTTATTTCCATTTCTAAGAGACCTTACCTGGATGGTATTTCAAAATGCCCAGATGATAGACACACACATCATCATTTTTATTTGCTTCCATACCTTTCAGAAGTTTTTTTAAATAATCCAAAGCCCTGCCTACTGTTTAAGTCAGATAAGGGACTGAATTCAGCTGTTGGTCTTTTTCCATTTCTTAAATGTGGGTGCTGCTATTCCAATTGTTTAGCCAAGAGGTACAGTTATCAGCCTTATAAATGTATTAACAATTCATAGTATTTGACTTAGATTAAATGTGCAAATTTTTTAGACCTCTGGAATGGATATCTCCAAATTGAAATATCTCCAAATTGAGTTTTACCTCAGTCTTTGATTTAGTAATTCTGCTTGCCAAGTGTGTTTCCCATTATTTCAGGGGATAGTTGACTAACCTTTTTCATCAATCATACCAGAAAAAAGGCAAAGCTTTAATTTACATTTGGGTACATGCCAACACTGCCTTTAATTTGTGCTCTATCCTTACCATATAGCAGGAGTCAGGGTAGAGATGGGACACCTTTATTGGTATTGATTATTTATATGACAATTTTTATGGTATAAGTTTATTTGCAAGTTCTAAATCAGCTTGACTTTTGGTGTTGTCGATATTATCTGACCGCAGACTTCTAAGTTTGCTTTACAAATATGTATTTCATTTATTATATTTCTTAGTTTTTTGTTTATTCTTCATGCAGAGGGGATTCTCCCAGTGACCCTACTGCTTTTCCCTACAGATTTTCCAAATGTATTTTCGCAAGGGTTCCTCACTTTGGTCACCTTGAAAGTAGCAAAGGAAACAGTGACTGGCCCATTCTTTGGCCCTGGGGCCAGCTTGTGCATCAATACAATTAAAACTCTTCTGGCATCCAAAAGAGGTGTCTTATCCAAATTGTCTATTAGGAGCAATCATGCAGACTTGCTTAGGCACTGACTAGGAGAGCTCTTGGTGGCCCAGAGTAAAATTGTGCCAGAGACCCTTTTAGCAGCATGAGAGTGAGATAATGGAGCACCACAGGCAGTGTTTAATTAACTCATGTAGATGAGTCACTGTGTGCCCCAGCTCTTCCTGCACATTTCCTGCAAACCAGGACAGAAACTTGGTCATTCTCATTATCTTATCATGAGTTTCACATATTTTGGAGCATATCTTAAAGCATAAATGCTCTAAAAGAAATATTTTGGGATAGTTTTACTCTGTGTTCTAGGAAAAAAAAAAGTGCTCAATTCTCTTTTTTTGGTTGGTTGGTTTGGGTTGTTGCTTGGTTTTTTTGGTGGTTTTGTTTTGTTGTTTCAGTTTGTTTGCTTGTTCGTTTGTTTGCTTTAATTCACTGGTGGAGGAAAAAAATATCACTTATTACTTGAACACAAGACTTTCAATAAAAGGTATTCTGAACTCTGATTTTTATTTTCTCCTCATTTCTATACCAGAAATAAGTAATTTTTTTTGCATTTTCAATTCAACTACTGACCTAATTTAACTGTAATCCTGAGTGTTTTTCTGGAGAAAACAGAGCTGGAACATGAATCAGCACATATGCTTCTCAAAGGCTGCAGCAATTTCTGATGTGAAGTATCAAAGCGTGACAGGTTATGGATCAACTGAAAGCACAAAATAACAACACAAGTAATGCTTGAAACATGCCTTTCATGGGTTTGAGAGAACAGCCAACTAAAAGAAAAAAAAAAAACCAAACAACAACAAAAACCACAAAAAGACACAAAAAACAACAACAACAAAAAAAAAACCAACCAAAAGAAACGCCAAAAAAACTATTAGAAAGCGAAGCATGAGATTTATTGTGTGCCATCTGAAAATGAAACTCAGTTAATTCACAAGTTGAAACAAAAATACATTATTAGTAGAGCAATATGAGAAAAAAAAAAGAGAGGGAAAAAGCTGATACAGGTGGTAAATCTTTCACTTTGCATTTGAAACACCAGTCATTAGCTTTTTGGAGAGTTTTGTTGTTTTTTTGGGGGTCTCTTGTTCTATTGAACAAGCTTTTCCAAGGCATGATTTAGGCCTCAAAAATACCATGTTTTTACGGTAACTCTGTTTGAATCTGTTGAAAGGAAGTTTGAGTATCCTAGGCTCCTGATCTGGATCAACACATGAAAAATTAAGTTAAGAAAAAAAAAAGTAAAGCTATCACTTTGTTTTCTTTTCCCATGAGGCATTTCTCTACAGTGGAACTATTGAGATGCTATCTTGTGCAACTATTCCTAATACTAGCAGCTTTCAAGATAAGATTTACAGACAGACCACTAAAGATACTCTGTTTTGATATTGACTGAATTTTCTGGATTGCTGAATGATTCTCTCATTTCACATATCTCAGTCCATACTGCTATGGTGATTTTATTTTGGTGGTTTTTTTTCTTTCTTTTTGATTGTTTGTTTGTTTTTATTGTGAAACTATTCCTGTAGAATCTTGGATTTTCTCTCTATTCTCATTTGGTGAACTGACCTTGGCTGACTGCTGGGTACCCCCAAGCTGAACTTCTCTCTCCCTCCTGAACACAAGAAGGAGAGAAAATTTTATGGAAGGCTTCTTTGTTGAGAGAAGGGCAGGGAGAGATCACTCCCCAGTTACCGTCATTAACAAAAGAGATTTAAGTTGGGGAAATCAGTTTAATTTATTAATTATCAAATCAGAGTAGAATAATGAGAAATACAAACAGTCTATAAACACATCTCTGTTCCTCACAGCCTCAGCTTCACTCCCAGCTCCTGTACCTCCTCTGAGTAGCCCAGGGAGCCATTTCTTTCTCCACATACTTTTCCTCTGCTCCAGGACGGACTCCCTCCCATGGAGTTCTCCCAAAGCCTCTCCAGCGTGAGCCCATCCCACAGGCTGCAGTTTCTGATGAGCTGCTCCAGTGTGGGTCCCCTCTTGGGGCCACAAGCTCTGCCAGAAGCCCTGGTGCAAGGTGGGCTCTCTGGGGTCACAGCTTCCCTGCCACCAGAGCCTTGCCAGGTACATCCACGACATTGAACTACTGTGATCTGCAGTGAGTTCATCTCATCATTCTCTGCAAAGCTTTCCTGTTTCTCTCCTAAGTTGTCATTGTGTGTATTTGCCAAGAAAATAATGCCAATTTACAGAGGTTCAGTGCTTATATAAGTCAGCGTTGTGTGGAAAGATGATTGCTATTCTCTAGAAAGCCCTGGTTATCTAGGTTTAATATCAATCAAATAATCACAGCCAAAGAATTACCAATTCAGGTACTTTTAACTGAATTTCGAGCCTTCAGTATTTCCCTTGTAAAATCTGTGCACAGATGATTCAATGTTATTTTGGTTTGCTTCACCCAGGGAAGGTGTCTTTCACTTATCTCGGTTCCTACATAGCTTGACCCCATCCCACTGTTAGGAATTCCTTTCCTGGTTCTTTGTGCCTATGTGTCTGTCTTTCCACAGAGAAATACTTTTCTAGTTATGGAATGTACCAAGGAAATGCAAATTACCCCAGTGGCCTAGGAGAATCCAGAAATCTAAGGTGAAGGCCAGGACATGTCCTGGCCACCTGCCACTGTATTGAACTAAATTAAAAAAGGGCAAGAAGATGGCACCACAGCAGGGATTATGGATGATGTGTCAGGCATTATTTTAAATCTTTTTATCTTCTGTCGGCTTAAATCAGATTCTTGAAAAGGTGCTGGGGCAGAGAACAGGACTGCAGTAGTACCTAAATTAAAAATTTTTCATTTTTACCTATGAAACAGGATCATTTCTGTTACTTATTCAGAGAATTATCAGTTAAATGTGGTTTAAAATGTAAGATTTTATTTCTCCTGCTGTTATAGGCAGCTATAGCTGTGTTCAAATAAAGGTTTCTCCCCAGAAATAAACAAAATAACACCGAGTGCAATCTGAAGCAATGATCCAATTTACTGATGCCCTCAGGTTGCCTAGGTGCCACAACTGACTCTAAATGAAGGTAATGTGACTACACAGCTGTCACCAAGGGAATGGGGAAATAACTGGGGTTCCAAAAATATACACAGGGGTAGGATATGACCTGGAGAACAAAGACTGAAGAAGGAGGTTGGAAAAGACTGATTTAGGTACCTCAGGATGGATGGAGAAGGAAAAACAAAAGTATCATTTTGTTAGCATGCTCTGCCCCTCGCTGGGTATTTCGGTGTCAGCGTCACTGGCACCTGTCAAAACACAGGTGTATGCTGTGTCCTTATGGAGGAATTTGGCACAGCTCAGGAGAAGTTAATCTCCAAATGCAGACTGACAGTTCAATGCCCAGGTTTGCAGGGCACAGTTACCTGGCAACATTCACAGCCCTTCCTAAGGGTTTGTGTTCTTTCTGCTGTATAGGAATAAAACCTCATGCTTAAGAAGGCAAATCACAGAAAATAGCACACAGAGTAATGAGCATTTATGCCAGAGGATACAAAACTGTGAGAACAAACATATATAATAAGGTGTGCCGTTCTCTCGGAGTTAGACACTTCCCTCAGGTCAGTATAGATTCTGTCCCCAGCAGAAATTCAGCCCCTGAGCTCAGTGTCTCTGAAAACTTCTCAAACTCACACTGGTGTGAGGGTTGTGATGGCTTTGCTTTCTCCTCCTGTGATCCTGCCGAGGGCAGTGGGACTGATTTCAGCATTATCAGGCAAGGATTTTTGAGGCTGGGTTTATTCCTTCCATTGAAGCCGTTCTACTTCATATACAGTAATTAAATATTCAGTAGTCCAAAGGAAAAATGACTGTAGCCTGTGGGTAAGCAGCTTGTTTATGAAGAAGATGTCCAAATTCATATACCTCCTCTCTTCATTCCTTTCAGACGTTGCCTAAAGTTTGCAGCTTCAACCTCTCCAACAAATTAACTATTAGATTCTCCCAACAAATATGAGACAGCCAAGGGTATTGGGTTTCAGAATGTACTGGGTTTTTTTCAGTGGATGCAGCCTTCCTTTTGTTTTGTAGATGGATATTTTTCTGCAATGTTCTTTGCTTCAGTCACATATTGTTTCATACACTTTTCCAAAGCAATTAAGTAAAGTAGTAACAGCAAATTTTATTTTTCTAAGACAAGATAAAAATACTACTGGAGATTTTTTCCACAGTTTGTTTCTACTTGGAGATTGAGGAAAAAACCTGGACACAATTTCTTTAAGGATTTGACGCCAGATTATTGCAGAGTTTTCAGAAGTCCCTCGTGACTTCATTGTAAATCCATACAACATATGCGTGGATGGGACAGAATATGAGATTAATACCTGAGAAGAGATGTTTAACCATGCAAAGATTTCAGTGGGAGGTGAGTATCCAGAAAATCCCTTAGGTAGGATTTTTGGCTATCAAGAAGCATATCTGAGAGCATGTCTCAAGCAGAAGGGATTTCTTACAGCCTTGATTAAAGGTTAGAAAGTCCCTAGAGTCCTTCTCTTTTCCTTTTACTACTTTATTGTGCTTTCTTCAATTTAATTTATTTGTTGTTGTGAAGTTTGAAGGTTTTTCTAAAAACCTGGAAAACATACTTACTCATTAATTTATTGGCCCTTAAGTTGAGAAAAATTCTGTAGTTGCTTAGGCATGAATAGAAAACTCTATTGAGACTACCTACCTTTAAGGACAATTCCCATCTAATAATAAAAACTTTTTGCAGTTCTCTCATTGTCTGCCAGAATCTCTTGCTACTCCTCTTCTTTGGATGGAATTACATGAGTTATTTTTTATGTTGTTGGTTCTTTCCCTTTCTGAATTTTCTAAAAGATTAAAGGGGAAAAAGTATGCCCAACAGGAACAAGTAATTTATAAATATATGACAGGGGTAGTTATGCAAACAAACAAAATGTCTGATATATTAAAGTAGGTGAATTAATAAAATTTGCAATGTATTGTGAGTCAGATACATATTTTAGTGGGTTTTCATTGTTATTGGGTTCAGATACATGGAGAAAACACAGCAATTTAAATTTATTGAAGTCTACCATGATACAGATGGCAGGTGTATTAAAGAAGACAGTGCTACAGACAGTGAAAACAGGGCAAAAATTCTTCCTTCTGACTTAGCAACCTCGGAAAAACCTTTATTTTTTACTATTCTTATCTTCTTGTTTTCTTGGTCATGCTGTACTGATGCTGATGGCAACTACTGCACTAATCCCACAGAGACCTGAAAATTGAGTAAAGTCTGTATTTAGGCTCCATTTTCTCATGTGAGTCTTTGCATATCTTTTGTATACAATCTTCTAAACACGCTCTGACAAGGCTTTGTGCTATCAAGCAAGCTCAGTTCTGACAGATAGCTAGCTTGGAAAAGGCACAGTGTTTTCAGCAATGTTTTCTGCACCAAGCATAGCATTTTTCAGCTGGAGCTCTCTGGCATCTATTGGGTGCCAAATACATGACATACCTCTCAAACATACAGTTTTTTGCAGCACTGTCATGGTTTACCCCAGCAGGCAAGTAAGCCCCCTGCAGTCACTCATTTACTTGCTCCTGGTGAAAAGGGAGAGAGAAAAAAAAAAAAGAGTAAAAAGAAGAAAAACTCGTGGGTTGAGATAAAGACAATTTAATGAGTAAACAAAAGCTGTGCACACAAGCAAAGCTAAGAAGAGCAAGGAATTAATTCAGTGCTTCCCATGGGCAGGCAGGTGTTCAGCCAGCCCAGGAAAGCTGGGCTCCACCAGGCAGTGACAAACACCATCACTCTGAACATCCTCCCTTTCCCTCTCCGTGCTGAGCCATGCATACCAGATGGTCTGGGCTGTCCCCGTGGTCAGCTGGGCTCAGCTGTCCCTGCTGTGACCACACAACACCTTGTGCACCCCCAGCCTCCTCACTGGTGGGGTGGGTGAGGAACAGAGGGGGCCTTGACATGGTGTTAACACTACTCAGAAATAACCAGAACATCCCTGTGCAATCAGCACTGTGTCAAGCATGAAACCAGAACACAGCCACACAGCCCCATACCAGCTACTATGGAGAAAATTAGCTCCACCAAAGCCAAAATTAGTTCTGTCCAAGCCAAAACCAGCACAAGCAGGCATATGAAAAGTTCACCAAAAAAAAAAAATAATCCCCAAGGGAATAAAAGAATAATCGTGATTTGAGCAAATGTAGCACTAACCTAAACATTTTAGGAATGAAACAGTCATTTTGTAACTGTCCTAAAGTTACAAAGATCTCTAAGGCAGTTCTCAGTAAGTTTATGTATGGGTATATAATTTCTTGTTAGACTAAGTCATCAGGAAGTCTAAATAAAAAATATGCCTACATAGATTTAATTTTCTAAAATATATTTGTTATTCTATGGATATTATTATATTTATATATTATTAATTTTTTTTCTTATCTTCATAGTCCACACTCAGGCTGAACATCCAGATTTCCTCTTCTGTCTGATGGTTCATGCTCCAGTAATAAGGAATATCATGCACCTTCTGGTGGCAGGCTTGTCATCAGAGTCTGCAATCTAGAACAGAGAGAAATTTCACAACAGACAAAATACTTTGAAGGTAATTCGTAGGACACTATTGTTGAGAATTGTGTTCATTAATTTTTCAGATGGATGATTTTTCATATAACGCTGATCTGTCCCTTGTTTCCCCCTCCCTATTCAGTATCTTCCAATATCATCATCTTGCTGGTAAGAAAAAATCCATTTTGGTAACAGAGGGAGAGTGATTCTCCAGCTACCTTAAAGCATAACCTAAATTATCACCTTAATAAGCAATACAAACAAAGTCATAAGTTCCTTCTGTGTTCATTCTTGTGATCACATGAATGAGCAGTACATGGTGCTTCTGCAGCATCTTTAATGGAGTGTGTCAAACTAATTTTCCAGCAATTAACAAATTATAACACATATGTGACCTATGATTTTCAGTAGTCCCACTTGTTTCAACAGCAAACTTCATGTTCTTATAGTTTAGAATATGAATTTTAAAGTAACTTTCATTACTTTTATCAAATTAATTGCTTTTAGAATTTGAAACTGAAATAGTAATAGAATTTTAAATGTATAATTATACAGTTTTAAGAAGTTGCTATGTTTATTTAAAACCAGAACCTTCTAAGATTCTGAAACGTGAAGTTGCACTAGACAAATAGCATAATCATTTTCTATCAGTATTTATATCTGTTTTCAATAACAATAAAGAATCCAAACTTCAGTTGATCAATGTAGAAAAGTGAACTAGAACCAGAGTGACTTTAAATATTACTCACACAGTATATCTCTCAAAATTATTACCCTGAATGACATGGGATACTAGATATTAACTATTTATGTGCATTTGTTCCTTTAAAAAGCAACAACAAACTAAACCCTGCTTTGCAGTTGTCACTTAGGTTTGCATCCAGAGAGAGGCAAGAGTGGGAATTCATTAAATTCCTTTTTAGTCACTGTCATACTCCAGACATGAGCCTTACTAGGAAGGTGACAGATTCACTAAGAGAAAGGGGCTCCACTTTGATGAGAGCCTGAATTCAGAAAAGCAGTGAGCATTACGGTAGACTGTGTACCACAAATCATGTCACCATCTAGATTAAAACACTACGGTCCCAGTTTGGGAAAATAGAATGAGGGCTCTGAGCAGCCATGACAGAACCACTCAGAGGACCCTGGAATGGAAAATCATCTTCAGCATGAAGCTGTATCCACCCCCAAGTTTTGGAAATTTCTACTTTTAATTTGCTTGATTGCTCTTTGAAAGAGCTGCACAGAAATTGCTGACAGTTTTTAACAGAGCAGCTCTTTCTCTGTCAAGAATTAGATGCACCTGTTGTTCCATACATACAACAATAAAAATGCTAAGTATAAAACACAGTGGGTCTCATTCTCAACCCCATTACTGCCTATGCAGCCTTTCAGGGTCCAACACAACAGGCAGGTAAAAGGAAATGAGGTTCAGGTGAAACATGTACATAATATATCATGGACTAAATTTTTGTGGTGTCTACTCAAGTTTTTCAGGAGGCATTGCTAGTGGATTAGTTGAAATGGGGATCATGGTCTCTAAAACAGAGCACTCTCTAGTGTGTATAGGGGGGAGTTGATTGTTATTATTACTTTCATGGTCATATTTTGGAAGAGCTGCGAATTTTCTTGCAGACAGGATACCTACCATGTTTACTTAATTTCTAAATTCTTCAAGCATGCTTTGGGGGCCACATTCTGGAATAATCCCTACTATTAAGAAACTAAATAGTTCCTTAAGAAAACTGCCAGCATATGGTGTCACTTGAGATATTTTCCAGCACATGCTTATTAAATGGATTTTCCTGGCACTCTGTAAAAACTCCAGATGCCCTTGCAGAGATGGCACCTGATGCAGAAGACTGTCACAGCCTTTCCTAGAAACCCCCTGATAGTGGCTGCAGCAGCATCAGGCCTGTCAGCAGCTGGAGCTCCACTGAACTTGGGCTGTGTGCCACGAACCAGTGATGGAATGTGACAGGGCTCTTTGGGAACACACCCAACAGTGGGCACAAATCACTACTTTCTTTAATATCTCTGCATATCAGGCTGTATATATAGCTGTTTAATATACATGACATACATTATATCATCTATGTAATTGAATTAGACATAAATAACTTTTTAAAATAAAGCATAATTCAGCTTCAATGACAGTAGCCTTCCATTTATATGGTATGGGGACCTCAGAGAGAGAATTATCCCTCAAGAACACCTAATGATAATGATGAAGCTGAGACAAAGGTAACATTTTTGGGTTTACTGAGAATTATAGGAACATCTACATTAGCAAAATTGGCTAAAAATAAGCTGAGCCACAAATACATATTGCAAAGAACGGAAAACCTAGCTCCACACCAATCTTTTTTTTTTGCCTTCAGTTTACTTCCTCTGGATTTTTGTCTCCAGAACTATCTTATCTTTAATATATGGGGGGAAAAAAAATCTTCCCAAATTTTTGGAGGAATTTAGACACAAATAAAGGATAAATCTTTTTCATTTCAAATTGTTGACTAAAGATTTGCTTTCACTTTAGAGAACTTACAGTAAGGTTGTGTTTAACCCAGTGCCTTCATCCATACAAATTAGAGGATCCAAGTGTGAGAGCTCAGAAGCCTGCATGGATTGCCTTGGGACCCTTGAAAAAGGCATCTCCCTGCATGCCAAGGCAGTGCATGTCTGCCCAAGGGTTTTGGAGAGCCAGGGACCTGTTTCTGCCACTCTCTGGTGTGGGCAGGTGCTGGGAAGAGTGGCAGCAACAGTGCAGTTTTCCCCTCCCTTCCTCTGCTCTTTTCCACAGTCCTCCTCAACTTAGATTTGCATTCACTGTAAGTACAGAAATTCTCTAAAAATGTGCATAACCTGGTCATCATGAAAATGTGTAATCTTGTGAATGCTTACTCCTTTTCACAACTTTATTCTTCCTCCTGACGATAAAACTGATGGGAATAATTATACAACTTTTGCATGCAAGCACATAGAGTTTATGTATAGCACTTTGAAAAAAATTAAATATGTTCTCATTTCTGGATTTTACTCTTGGGGCATATATGGGAAACTGGAAAGCTATCTGCTTTAGTTTCTAGGAACACAGTGAATTTCAGAAGCCCTTTTTTTCTAACCCTTGGGTATCATGTAAAGGCTGAGGACCCTGAAGAAAGCCTTATGTCCATCCCAGTCATGGCCTGGGCTGTCCCACCTGTCCTGCTCCAGAGCCTGCCCCACCTGGGAGGCAACTTCCGGTGGAATTTATTATTTATGACCATTCACCTTTCAAAGGACACCCACAGCACCCAATGAAACACATGACACTGAGAACATGCCCTGGTACCATGACACTGATCAGCTTTGTCTTAGCAGGAATCCGACTTGGAATATTCTAATGGAGCACTTGTAAAGAAAGATTAATGTTTCTTTTGAGGAGGAAGTAAATCAGGATCCTCTTAATTTCAGTATTTAAGTTATCTGAGATTTTATTCCTCTAAAGTTTAAATCTAAAATAACACAAAGGTTCACATCTATCAGTTCCTGAAAAGCATAGGTCTAGTGTCTATCTAGATCCCTAAACACAGTGGCACCTTACATTTTTCTTCTGTGTTAGAGACAAAACCCTGTTTTTCTGGACACTCTGTAGCATATAAAGTTTGATTTTATTGACTTACACTTTTAAAACTAAAAATAGCACTTCTAACTTGTGTTTACAATGGCAGTCCAGTCCCAATACATTATCACATTTGATATATTTTGATAGCTAACCAAGCTCATAGAAAATCAAAAGGGAATGCAGTAGGTTGTGGAAGAGAAAATGGAAGTTTAAATGGAAGAAGTAGCAAGTTTGATTCAGTAGTTGAAAAACAGTAATACCATTTGCTATTTTATTTGAGGTTATGGTCTGTTCAGCATGTCTTACTACAGAAGGGGAGGAAAAAAAAAACCAAACACAAAACCCAATGTGTTCATTATAAACCCCATGATTCTGTCTCTAGAATCCATATTAACTGGTAAATATGCCAGTAATTCACATTGTGTGATGGACTATGTCTGACTGCATGACTTGTAAGTCATGTGAAATCTTTAAAAATTAATGCCCTTGAGTGCTGTAAATTTTATGAACCAAAACTGGGCATTTTAAACAACCTTTCAGTGGTTTTTATGAGACCTTTCTATACCTCATTAAAAATCTGTTTTGTGCTTTGGATAACACAAATTTTATTTTATTTTTTTCCCCTATTGCAATACTTAAAAAATGCCCTCCAAGCTGAAATTATGTACTTGTAGTGATTGCAGTGATATTTTCTTGTCTTTCATTCTTTTAACAGTTTGCAATTCTATGAAACTGAAACTTGCCCTTCTCACAAATTGGAATAGGGCTTTTTACTCTTCATTTTATCCAAGTCATTAATTCTCAGAATTAAACAACATTAACTATCACAAACAGTAAACAATTGCTTCTGTGTATTGATTAAACCATAATATGTTACTGTGACCTAAATGAGAGCATTTAAACTCATATCCCCAGTGTAATTTTGGACTAAACTGCTGAATACCAGCATTTCAAAATCTATTTGAGTGTTTGGGCCCAAGTGATAGATCACGGATGTCTTACCTATTAAGAAAGTGCAACGACACTATATTAAAAACAAGTCTCTTGCTAAATACACTTGCAGTTTTCATGCTCAGAAAATATTTCTTTTTTCTTTTCATATATAACTGTCTCTTGTGACAGAATGATAACTCACTTGTCATAAATCAGTTCTAGGACATCCAGGAAATTGTGAATACACAACAGAGCTTCTTCAGCATTTGACTGAAGTGGAACATTTTGAAATTCAATTAAATTTTAAATCAGTAAAAGGCCTTTTCACATTGACATTTTCCATGGTCTGTATTTATTCTGTTTAAGTCATTTTTAATTCATCTTCTCATATTTTAATTTTCTTTCAGGCCATAATTATATATCAAACTCAAAGGACAATCTGCTTCTCATATCACACGTTTCTTTGGTTGCTACCAGTTTGGTACAAAGGTTTGTGACAACAGATAGAATAGGTAGCATTAGCTTTTCAACAGTTCACAAAGGAAAAACTTTTGCTTGGGTGCCTTATAATTTTTTCCCAGAGTGCCTTGATGCCCTTAACACTTCTGCTGCTAATGAAGGAAGAAGATAACCTGACTCTCTGAATCTGCAATTTGTTCAATAAGAAAGGGATTTTTTCCACAGCTGTTCACTTAATAAGGACTTTCTTCCACACCTGGATGTGTTTTGGTATCATGTCTGCAATTAGCACTGTTAGCATAAGTCTCAAAATTTCCTGTTATAGTCCCAGCAAGCAGACTTCAAGATAATTCAATTTTTGTAAGCAAACAGGAAAGGAAAGTCTTTGTTTCATCTCCATTGCCAGCTGGTGATGTTGAGAGGTAAATTGACTCTTGTGTCTTCAAGGCTCAAAGCAGGTGAAAACAGCATTTGTTTTATTTTCATTAATATTTTCCTGAGGTCTGTTCTCACTGAGCATTGCATTACTGCTTTACTTGGATCAGGAATACTATTTCAAAATGTTTCTCCGATGCCCCCTCCTTATCATGCTTTGGTGCACACTATGGATTTGGCTCAGCATGCTTGATCTGAACTTCCTTTGGATGGAACTGAACTTCAGTGAGCTCTCCAGGTATTCACTGAGTGGAAGCTCAGGCCATGGAACCAGGCAAGACTTGGCCTGAAACCTCCTTTTCCTCCCCATGCTTGAAATGTGTGTACCATGGACAAGGCATGCTCAGTCTGGTTTGCTTGACAGGGCTGTTCACACTGCTAAATCTGATGGAGGAACAGAAACATAATCCCTCTTTTTCCTTTCCTCTGCTTACAAAATAAAGTTCTTATGAAATGTAAATGCCTGAGAACATGAACCCTGGAAAAACTTGATGTCAATCACTCTATGCTAATATATATGTAATGAAATGCAAATGTCTGTATACAAAATTAGTTTCACAAGGAATTGCTTAATGCCTGTTGGCCTGATATTTTTCAAAGATCAAGATCAAAGCAGATATATGCACGTTACTTTTCACTTAAGTGGACAAGATTACACAAAGTTGGTTGTAGAACAGCTATCCTTACCATAGGCTATATTATGGCAGTTAAGATTGTTTTACCATTGACATTTTTAGAAAATCATTTCATATTCAGAGAGATGAGTAAGTTTACCTGACAGAAACAGGAACATACTGACCTCATCTAAATGGGTATAGGCTCATGGGAGCACTTCTGATGAAGGTTTTATAAAAATGTCAGACAGAATGATTTTACAGGCAGCAGACCCCATGAACTCTCACATGGTATTTTCAAAAGTACTTGCATGCACTTGTAAGATGATAAATGCACTAATAATGTGAGAGAGGAATAAAGTAGGCTGCAGAAGATCTAGATGGGTCTCTAAGTTAAAGATCAAAAAAATATTTCCTGTTGCTCAGATTTTTTTTTTAATTTTAAAACTATCCAAATGTCAGAGACAGGTTTATGACCTCTTTGAACTTGCTACCATTCTAATATTGGAGTGCCTGCAACTGAAATATTATGGTTCAATTTCAACAGACAAACAGGTAATTCTGGATAAAAACATGTACTTTCCTCCCTACTCTGTTATTACTTTAATCAAATTTGGGAGGCTAGGGTGTCTCCAGAGGGTAATCCATCCAAAGATTATTCAAGAACTAAAACAGGAGGAATTATTCCCATTCTGAAAAAGCCTCTCTCTAGTTGAAAAGGGAGCATAATGTGTAGTATATGCTGACTATTTAGGTAACCATAGTTCAGTATGAAAATTCCCATTCTCAGTGTCCATTTAAAAATTTTGTGGCGGAGGAGAAAATTCCCTTAAAAATCTTTCTATCAGTGCTAGCTTCTGTTCTCAAGTCCTAATTCTTTCCTCTTTTTAACTTATTAGGATTGCACGTATGATATCACTCCATTGACACAAATGGGTGTTTGATCAGATTTCTGAGCTCATGTCAATGCTGTTCACCATTAACCATCAGCTCTTCTTCCTTTCCAGCGTTGTCCTTGTTTAGAACAAGCCCAGACTCCAATAATTAAATATAATTGTCAATGCTGCTTCATTATCTGACTGCTCAGAAATGCTCAGATCATCAGCTCTCTGATACTCAGATGGGACCAGAGTCAAAGAAGAAGCAGAGTTTTGAGTGGCAGTGTCTTGTACAGTATTGTAACCTCAGGGCATTTCCTGGCCTTCCTTGCTCTACCAACCTCTTGCAACACTGTGGGTGCCAGTGAGAAAGGGGAAAAGGTAAAATCAGTGTAAGCTCTGCTGGCTGGAGCATCACACTAAATCCTACTGCCCCACCTGGAATGTTTAACCTGTGGTTACCCAGTGTTTCCATGGGTGGGAATGGAGGTTCCAGTGCTGCTTCAGTACAACTCTACATTCTCGCTCATCACAGAGCCAAAGGCAAAGAAATCCTCACGGTCCACCAGCTGAATTTGCCTGGTTTTGAAGTAGGGCTTCACCTAGGCAGTGTATGTAAAAGGTGCTAAACCCTTCCCAAAATTGCATCACATGACTTCTGAATAGAGGGTAATTCCTTATATTTCATGAAAAAAATCAGTAAATTTAGTAAATTCATTTTAAGTCAGTCTGCCCTTCTTGAAAGCGAGTGTTCAAAACCATTTTACAAAGCTTTTATATGAGTTTACACATTAATTTAGATCCTTTCAACTGCTATATGGCTACATATTGCATATTTATTTCATAATAAAAATTAAAATTTCTGTTATTTAAGAAAAAACTTGTTTTATTTTCTTAACTGAAAGTTCCATTTGAAACAAAGGTAGATAGTTGTATTTTATAAATATTTCCAGTAGTGGAATTGTAAGTATAATTTCTTCTAGCTGTTTTTTACTTTCAAAAAAAATTAGGAAAGGAAAACCCATATTTGTAGAAAATTCTGAACTCCACATATTTCATTTACAGTAGTCACACCGTGGTTGCAAAGGAGCATATTCTTAACTTTATTTTCAGATCACAGAATATTCTAAGTTGGAAAAGAAACACAAGGATCATCAATTCCAAATTTTCTTGCAATTATGTTCTCAGCTTTTGTATCATCATATTTGTGTATTTTGGTTGGACTTCTTTAATTTTTTGAGGGGGATGTTTGTGTTGTTTTGTTTTTTCCTGAGATCTGCTTTAAAACAGTGAAGTGTTTCAGGGCAATCTCATCTATATCTGAAATAATAAATCCTGATGTGCCTCAGGTGCAGAGTGAGTCTGTGCCCAGCCAGAGCTGTCCAGTGCTCTAAATTTCAGAATGCTTATTAGCTAAAATCCACTGCTGTACCTGAACAGGATAAATCTGTTCTTGGTACATTTATTTGAGCTATGCAACATTTCCAGCTTCAAAGGGAAAGGGTCTCGTGGTAGCCTGAGCTTTATAAATTGTAATAAAGGTAAGGTTATGCAATGAGTTCCAAGCCATGGGTATTATGAGAATTCTTCATCACTTGGATTATCCCACCCCCTTTTTTCTTTTAATCTACATAGTTATCCTATCAGGTATGTCACAGCCCAGAGATAATTACATCCAAAACAAACCCTACCTTCTCAGTTTGACTCCTCTCCAGCCTGCTGGCCTCAGCTCTTTAGCTCTTGACACAGCAAATTCTAATCAAAAACTTAACTCAGAAGAGCAGCAATTCTTGTTAGTCCCTGCACTTAGTATGACCTATTTAAGATATCATCCTAGCCCTGCTAATCTCGGAAATTCAATCGATAAACCTGGCTCTGCTCTTTCAGGTGCCTGCCCTAACACAACCATTAAATGCAAGTGCAGTGACCTTCCCCAGTCCTGATATCAATCAAATGCCAAATGCCACTGCTGGCATTGACCTTCATCTTATCTCTGCAGGCTTTGTAGGATCTCTCAGTGAAACACAGTGGTCGGACTTGATTCTAATTCTAAACCACATTCTGTCATTGGTATAAAATCAAGATACTGCAACGTCCTTGATTAACTCAAGCAATAATAACAAATGTATAGCTCACTTGATTTGTTGTTTTCCAGTCATACTTTCCTTTCAGTGGCAGTATCTGAATCTAAAGAAAAAACATGGTTTTTACCTCATGATATTTTTTTCTCATATAGTCAAGCAATTAAGATAACCCCAGATAAATTCCGCCAGTTTTCCCAAAGACTGACACTAAGTCCTACTCAAATGTAACACTATTTTAAAAAAGTCAATCAGCAACCCTCTGTTGGCATTCACTCCTACTTAGTACAATAAAAAACAATAATTCTTCCTAAAGCCTAATGCCAAACCTATATTTAACATAGGAGTTTATTAGCTCCATCTAAGCAGGACCAGAACAAAATGAATCTAAAAGCTCCACTCAGTGTGCCAGGCAGAATTCATACATGACATTAATTCTCCTTCTTCATCTGTCCCAAACCCCACTTCAGGCCTAAAAATAGCCTTATCACACCAAAGCGCTCACCCCTCACAGAGTCAGAATAAATTATAGGCTGAATGTGGCAGAATTAATCCAGGAGTAGTCCTTCAACCTCTGCTATCCTGAGATCTAACTCTGGAGTAAAATAATGCCTCCCCTGAATCTTGCAGGATCAAACCAGCCTTTCCTCCTCTCCCAGGGATGATCTGGAAGTCCTCAAACACCCCAGGATTCACCTTCCCTCTTCCAGGACTGCTCATCACCTTTAGGCATGCAGCATTTTCAGGCAGAAGCATGGGGTTGTTGCACACCTAACTACAGCCATAATGAAAACTGCTCTAATTCATTCTCCCCCTGAATTCTGTGTAAGATATTTGCCCATGTCAGCAACAACCTTTATTGATCTTAGCAGTACCAAGATATACAGCTGTCTCCACTGTTCTAAATTCTAGTGCAGCTCTAGCAGGGGTAGCAGGGATCTCCTGCCAGCTCCTGGTCTGACAAAGTGTCCCAGCTGGGCGTTTTCGGAGGAGTCAGTCACAGCACTAACGTGCAGCTTAATGTTAATTCTTGAGCCACTGACAGATTCAGCTGTATACTGTCAAGAAGAGATTAAGACTAGAGTTAGAGGACTGGAGAGCAAGAAGGCACTGGGAGATTTATTGCTCACTCCTGTGAGGCTGGGGTAGGAGTTTTTCACAAGCGAAGGTTTTAAGACTGGTAGGGATTGATGAGTGGTGGCACTGTAATTTCATTAGGGTTAAGACTAGATGTAATAGGATTTAAAGAACAAAATGTATCTATATCATGACAGATCCACGGAGTTAGGATGTAACTTTTATGTGCTCATAATATCAGTCTTTCCCCCTTGCTCTGACAAGCTTCAGGGGGAAAACCCTCATAGGGGCAGCAGTCATGAGTTCCAGTTTTAATCACAAATTCTAATACAAATTCTGCTGGATAAAATCCTATTGTTAACATCAATATCTCCAGTTCTCTATCAGTCCTTGGACTTCATGTTGGTCACAGGACTCGACCTGGAGGCAGTCATACTGGTATTATAAAATCAAGCAGGTCATTAGATCAGAAAGTTGTGCTTTCAGATTTTCAGTTTCAGAAGAGACTCAGGTAGCTTTCATAAAGGCAGGAATCAAGTATATTTAATATAAATAGTAGTCAGCTTTATTTAATGAAACAAAAGTAACATTTGGATTGTCAAATTACAGTCTCACAAATAATCAATGAACCATTCCTTCCATCAAACACCTAGCTCCTCCTTGATTCCTGCAGAGGTCAAAGGAATGTTAACTCTGTTATTTTATATATGGAAGAGTGATTCTTATTCTTTAGCAAGCCACAGGTATTTCTAGTTAGACAAACTTTTCCCCACTGGTTTCCCACTTCTATCACTTTGTCTGGAAAATTTTATAAATAACTATAAGAACAGCAATCTAACCATAATAAACCCACCAAAAAAAAAAAAAAAGAAAAAAAGAAAAAAGAAAACTCTAATTCTCTAATTTTTCTTTTTGATACAATCAGGACCAAGTATCTACACAATTTTCCAATTCACACATGATTGTATGTTTATACCTGTTCATCTTCTGAGCCATCACTCATTAAAATAGCCTCTAATGCTGGTTAACTTGAAGGTTAGGGCCTTCATATGTTAAAGTTCATTCCTCCCAACCCCTGCTGTCTTAAATGGTAAAGCAAAATCTAGTTCTAACTCAAATCATGCCAGCCTCAACTATGACACCTTGTTTGCTCTCACCCCTTGGTCATCTGCTTGCCAAAGCAGGAGGGAAGAGCGTTCATAGATGAGAAAGACAATTACTGGTCTAACATGTGCAATAGTTTCAGAGTGAGGACTGGCCTAGGTTATATTTTAGGAGGATTTAGGTCACAGGACTGCTTAAAATATTGCAGTAAAGTTCATGTCTTGGATACAATTTGGACAAAAGAAGAATAATGAATAAACGGAGTCCCACAAGGCTGATGAGAATGCTCTGGTGGAGAGAAATAAGTATCATACCTTAGTCTGGACCAGGATGGATTCACTTGTCAGCAAAATATAATAAAGTTTAAATCAGTAATGTCTAAATAAATAGTTTTACTGCTTAAATAATCTTTATCCTTGTGGCAAAGATGATGAAAATTTACAGAAAATCTTAATGTTTTTTAGTAAATTCTGGATAAAGAAGATGTGGCTCAGCTTCAATTCAGGGGTCAGGGCAGGAAAGACTGAATATCTATGATTATTGCTAAGAAAAAGTTTTACATTTAGTAACAAGGAATATTATGATCTCTGGGGTAAGGACAGACTTTTTGCTTTTTGAAGGAAGCAAAATCCAAGGCTTGTAGAGTTGGGCTGAGCTGCAGAGGTGTAGTTTGAACTTGAGGGGTAGTGCTGAAGAGGTAAAGAAAGGCTGCTAGAGTTCAGAAAAGCAGAGGAAGTTACTTGGTGTTCAGAGATAGATTCCAGTTTGAGAGTTAAGTTTGTGTCTGTAGCTTTCCAAATATACAGAGTCAAGATCCTGAGTGTCAGCAGGAATTGAGATTATGATTTATGGTCCTAAAGTGTATTGGTGTAACCAGGCCATGATTTGGTACAGCATGGACCAGTTCTCGAGCTGAAAGCAGCAGCTCATCAGGTACATTAACTTCTGCATCCTCTTAAGCAGTTAATGCTGGGATCAGAGGCATCAGCAGAAACAAATAATTCAAAATCTGATTTTCAGGGATATGCTATTTAACCATGGAGTTTTGTCAGCTAATTATGTTTAAAGTTCCATTATGGGTTTGGCTGAGGTTAAAGGCAAGACACCTCAATCATCTGTTGGGAGGCTCAAGGAAGGAGGACTCACACGAGGGCTCTTGTTGTGGCACCTTTCTGACAGCAGGCAGGACTTACTGCACCTCTGGAAGTTTCATGTTGGTGTTGGTGTTGGTGAGATTTGGAGTTAGGACTCAGCAGAACCTGAAATGCCAACTTTGTTCCTCAAATAGCACAGGACAAAAGTAAGGGGTTGTAACCATGTATTGCCATCAGCCAAGGGGATAATGAGGTGCTCTGCTGCAGCAATATGTGCTTCAGTGTAGATTGCAGCCACAGGTGCCTACACAGGAAATAACCTAAATTCAAATACCAAACTGAGGGTGAGTGACAATAGGAACGTTTGAGGAAGAGACATGGGAGTCACAAGGTTCTGACAGATAATTCAGTGTCAGGAATTCATTTGAGGGGAGCAGGGACTCATGATTGATTTGAATTCATTGCTGGTCCTGGCTGGGCAAAGGCATTTGTCAGTAAGTTGAATACTTTGTTGTCATCCTGGGGTGATAGCAGTCTCTGTGGTGCACAAGTGGGCATGATCCCACATGAGCATATGTAAAGATCTATATATGAGATCTATATAAGATCTATATAGAATATATTCGTATAAAATAGATGTATCTATAAATGTGTGTGGGTATTCACAGAGTTAAATTTTGACTTAAGACTGAATCTAAGTTAGTTTCCAGTTCCAGTTCCAAACTGAATGACCTGAATAATTGACTATGGTGTCTTAATTCCTTACATTCTTGAACAAAGAAATAATTTTGAGGCAGTCTATGCTGTTAAGCATGGAAATAGAATTCAAGCCATGAGACTTCCCAGAACACTGACCTGTAGCTGAATTCAGAAATCCCTACTGTGTCCCTGAGACACAAACAAATTCTATTCACTTCAGAAGTCAAACACGGCTTACCTGGCTCTGATATTAACATGTATGTGCAGCTGGGAAGGCAATAAAATTCAGTACTGCCTTTAGCCACAGCTAAGAGTGTTGCCTTTAGACCACAGCTAAAGCTGTGTTAGTAAAGGCATTGAATTTTTCTTCCTTTCAGCTTAGGATAGATCAACCAAGCAGGAAAGAGTAGAAAGATTTCAATTTCTGCAGCAGTCTGTTCATTGACCTGTTTGTTGTTTCCTCTCTTCAACACCCATTACATGAATATATGTGGAAGAGAGGAGCATTTAACTTAATTATTCCACTGAAAACATCAATTTGGGGCTCCAGAATATAAAAAGTAAGTAAAAGGAGAATTTTAAAATAATTAGTTCAGGGTTTAACTCAGGGTTTCTTACAAAAATAGGGATCAGATAGAAGCAAGTAATTACTTCATTGGTTACATCGTTCTTTCTTGTTAACATATAAAACCAATTATGAAAAATGAAGATATTTCAATATAATTACTACATAGATTCATTTTTTCTTGTTCTTTTTATTTCAAAAGAGCATGACAGATAAGTTTCTACTATAATCAGTTTGAAGTGAATTCTGTGCTGGTAAATGAGGTCAGACTAATGGTCTTCATAAATGAAGTTTTCAGAAGTAGTGTTAGTTAAAAAAAAATTCATTACTTCCTCTACAGAAAATTCTGATTTTTTTTAAAAACATAAATTGAAATGCTTCATTTAGTTGCATTTATTTAGAAATGTGACAATGATTCCCTATAAGATTGAGAATATAAATGTGATTTTACTACATTCTCCTATCAGTTGGGTCTAGCATCCAACTATGGCTATATATTTAAATGTATACACTGCTTATTTTCTCACTATTTTCACAGTTGTTAAAAAAATGTTGCATCATTTAAACCATTTAAACTGAATGTTTCATCATTTGGTGAAATACATGATATTTAATAAGGCAGAGTTTCTCCAAATAGGGCACCTCACACATGTAATTTCTTAGTCTGTGATTGAAATGGAAACCAAAAGATTCGTTGAATGACAGAAGCTGACTGGAAAAAGGCTTTCAAAGTGAATTTTTATTATTACATTTGACACTTCCCATGGTAAACTACATTCCAATCTAATAAATGTATTTGTGAAAAAAGTTCCCTAGATCTGACTGAAAACCCATTTCCATTAAAATCAGCACATAACCTCTCGTAGGCTATGCAGGGTCTGACACTTCAGTTATTTTTATACATATTTTTTTTACCAAGACAGGCACAGGGACACAGGCAGAGGGTCCCTACCTGAGTAAAGTGGACCATGGTGGGTTTCTATAATCCCCATTCCTCTGCCCATCCCTACCTGGATCCCTTGCCCATCTCTCCTTGGAAAGCTACAGGTGTTTTTGTGTAAGAGAGGATCAACATGAGCTCATCATCTCAGATCAGGCTCAAGAGAAAGAACCACAGCCAGAATGAGATACCTACTCTTCTCTTTTTAGCTGCCTTGGACAGCTCTTCTCAGTCTTTTGCCCTTTGTGGCAAGGGACCCTCAGGATGAGACACTTTACCCATGGCTTTAGCTCCTAAAACATTGGAAACCTCATTTCTCATGCCTCTTATCAACTGAACTTAAGAAATTAATTTTTTAGTATTTTAGGCAAAGCATTTAATTATTTTAGGAGAAATAGAAAGATTTAAAGCACTGTAAATCTTATTTTCTGTCATAATTTTGGAGCTGTTAAATAAAATTCATTACTTTTGGTTCGTTTTGTGGGAAGTGTTAATCAGAAAAGCAGTGCAACTATAGAAGCCTTTTTCATCACATATAAGCACTTTCATCATTAAATGTGGACTCCAATCCTATTTAAGTAAAAGATATTTTGGCAGCGGTACCCGTGTGTTGTTTAAAAAGTGTCCATCCTCCCCTATGGTTCTTTATGGCATAAGGAAGTATTTCACAGATAAAATTGATCATCTGAAACTCACTGTTCTATGGTGGAAAAGTGCAGGTTTATAACAAAACACTGCCAGTAAGAGCTAGTTTCTGTTTTACATTTCTCAGTAGGAACACAGTTTTTGTCCAATAATTACAAATTCTTCGGGGATACATGATGTCACCTGAGTACATGGATACAGTTGAATAAATGATGTCAAGAAATGGACAGAAGTTATTCTTAGTTGGATAAAGACTGACACAGTCCCATCCCAAACCCTTGGAAGCATTTGCCATGTGGCAAACTCAGAGAACATCCAAAAAAAGAAAAAAAAGAAAACAAAAAAAGTTAACACAGACTAGCACATAAAAGCCCTGGGCTCCTCCTGCAAATATTTGTACAGCATGGAGTCTTCACAAAGCTTTTGAAGTGCTGGTCTCACACAACTGACTCTGCTCTTGTAAGTGTCTGTGGGAATTTTAAGGTGAATCCTGAAGAGCTATACAATTGCCTTTGAAATTATAATTTGGTAGATATCTACATTTAAAATTTTCAGGGGGAAAAAAGGAATCACTACTATGAGGTGGTTCTTGATTTCATGTAATGCATATGAATATATGTGTATACACAAATTTCAGTTAAAGCTATGTAAGATCATGGCAATGTGCAAGTGGGGAGACTGTGAAATCAAAGTTATTAGTAATGAATATGCCTGTCCCATTTGGAAAGATTTGAAAAAATGATAATTCAAAATCACAATATGGGAACCACTTTGTTCAATGCACACTTCTGGGTATTTGAATGAATAAAAGCAAATTGAAATGCCTTCATTAAGGAGAAAAGGGAAAAAAAGAAGAAAAAGTGTCACCCATGCATATATTATTTGCAGAGGCAAACTCTATTTTCTGTGTCTCAGGTCTTGACTCTGAGGTTCTGCAAACTTGAAGAAGAAAATAAGAAAAATAAAGATGAGCTTAGATGGAGATGCTTAGATATATTTCTTAGCAGCAGTAGTATTTTCAGTTCTGTCATGCTGTCTAAAGAAAGAAATTAAGAGAAATGTTAAAAAAAATTGTAACTTACTTATTTGTGATGGACTTCAATGGGCAAGCCTTTTTAATGTGCTTACAAGACAAAGGCTGTATGATAGAAATACATAAAAAGCAAATATACTGAAAGGGATATATAAAATAACAGATGCCATTGCAAATATTCCTGTTTCATAAAACAAAATGTTAAGAGTTTCTTTCTTTCTGAAGGAAAATGCAATTGTGGGGATCCAAGACATGCAAGAAACTTTTATCTTTACGCGGATAATAATAACATCCATGCTGTGTCAGTCAGGAAAAAGGATCGGGCATTCAATTTCTATCCTTAATGTCTTAAACTAGAGAGGAAAATAACCCATAGTAATTTCTATTGCTAAGGGAGAATGTATCCAAGTGGATCCCCGAACAGAAAATAGTTGAGGATTTGCAGTAACAAATACTACCTCATGAGAAAAGGCTCTGTAGTGTCAGCTGGCTGGTGCTGAGGGCACCCATCTGGGGAGCAGAAAGGGGGCAAATCCCATCTGCTTTTTCCTCAAGCATAGGAAAGTCCTTGAGAGTGGAATTTTTTTTTACAGTCTTTTTTTTTGCTTACTTGTTCTGAACTTATGCCTGACCAGATTGCAGCACATGCCCAGATGCAGGATGTGCATGGTGAGATTCAGAGAGGACTCAGGGCCATGGCTGCCAGTAAGTGCCTGCTGATTTACTTCATTAGGCAGGAGCTAAGAAAGCAATGCCTCCTGCCCTTTTATAGCCCTCAAAAACATTATTATTGACCATACTGAAACATATATGAGCTGTCTTGAAAGGAAGCATTCGAATTTCCCACTACAAGTAAAACACCTGCTCTGATGATTTTAGAGGAATTAATGAAACCCCTGAATCTCAGAGCAGTTTCCTGATAGACTTAATGAATAGCTGTCAGCACAGCTGGCACTAATTGGCATGCTTCTGGGCACCCTGAAGGAGAAGGAGCCAAGTGGATAATAATCTCATACTTCTTTGATTTATAAATGCTCCGAGTCAGACTGACACTTAATTTCTGGGGCAGTACATTGATACTTGTATTTTTGTTTGTGTGCTGCTCCTTGTTCTGCGCATACGTGGGGATAAGAATGTCTCCAAAATGTCAGTTTTGTGTTTTTCCAGGAACACAAATTCTTCCTGTGGAAGAATTTTAACAGAAATTATTGTGTGGGCAGGAAGGAAAAGGAAAAACCTTCAAGTTGTAAAAGGAAAAAATATCTAACTTGTATGCGATGCTCATAATCTCAATTTCATCAATCATCTAGCTATTGTGCTAATTTAAGTAAATCTAGATGTCCTTGATTCTGCCCAGACTAACTCTCATGAGGTCTCTGGCTTTCAAAGCTTTGCCACAGTCAGAAGTTTCTCACGAGTGAGTGAGATTTAAGTGCAGATTGCACGCTTGACAGGTTATCCCTGTCTCAAAGAGAGAAAAGGATCTTTGCACAGGAGTTATTTGGGGTCAGTGAAAGGACTTTAAATGGATTTGAAGGGGAAAAGGGATAAAACCAAACTCGCTCTAAATAAGCTTGGGGACGCCACACCAATATTTGAGGGATGGTTGCTGGTGATGCCCCTTGGTCTGCTGTCTCAGTGGGGCTGGATATCTAAGAAACAGTAAAGACACAAGGGTTACTGATGTGTTAGGAATTGTGGAAGTGCCTGAGACAGATCATACAGGAATTAGGGCAATTAGGCATTGAAATGTGTGTTGGGACCAGCAGCCCAGCTGAAATCTCCCTACACTAATGCACAGAGGAAACAAAGAGGAGAAACTGGAAACTCTTGTGCAACTTGAAAATGATCATCCCACCCAAGATGTGGTGGGATGACTCACACAACTGTTACAGACCTCCCACCCAGGAGGAAGAGGAAGATGAAATATTCTGTAACCAGCTGTGAGAGGTCTCGCTAGTCCTTTTTCTCATGGAAGATTTCAGCTTACCTGTAGACATCTGGTCAGACATCTGGAAATACACTTCAGAATTTTTCACAGCAGAAAGGAAATCAAGTTTCCTGGAGTGTGTGGAAGAAAACTTGCTGATACAGCAGGTGAGGGATCCACCTAAGGAAGGTGCTCTGCTGCTCTGCTGGACTTGCTGTGTGGGATAAGAGAGGGATTGCTGGGTGACATGGTGTTTGGCAGGATCAGAGATTCTAAATTCTCAGAGAAGTCAGGATGGTCAGCACAACTGCCACCTTGGACTTCTGTAGGGCAGACTTTAGCTTGTTTTGGAGACTTTTTGGGAGTCCTCCAAAGGACAGTCTTTTAGATTTCCTTTGGCTTCAGAAGATACTAGGGGAGCTGGAAGAAGAACTCCTTGGTCTGCTTTCTGTCATTTACCAGCAATCACGGATAACCAGGAAGGTTCCAGTTAACCAGAGCTCAGCAAATGTGATGCCAATCTACAAGAAGGTCTGGAAGGAGAATGCCTCTGTGCCAGGGAAGGACATGGAACAGATCATCCTGAGTGCCATCATGGGTAGGACAACGTGGGGATCAGGCCAGGCCAGTATGGAATTAAGGAGGGTAGGTCCTTCTTGGCCAATCTAATTTCTTCTATGACAAGGTTGCCTGTTCACTGGAGGAGGGAGATGTCATGGATGTTGTCTACCTGGACTTCAGTAAAGCCTTTCACACTATTTCCCTCGCCATTCTCCTGTAGGAAACCGGCTTGGATTGGATGGGTGCTGTTTCCTGGGTGAAAACTGGCTGTGGGGCCAGGCCCAGAGAGTGGTGGGGAATGGGGTCACATCCAGCTGGGGCCAGTCATCAGTGGTGTTCCCCAGGGCTCAGTAATGGCCCCAGCCCTGTTTCACCTCTTTACTGATAATCTGGAGAGGGGGAGCAGACAGATGATTAGGAGTGTTGATCTACTGGAGGGTAGGAATGCTCTACAGAGAGATCTGACCAGGCTGGGTGGATGGTCCAAAGCCAATAGTATGAGGTTCAAAAAGGCAAAGTGCCAGGTCCTGCCCTTGAATTACAAACAACCCCAGGCAATACTCCAGGCTTGGGAAAGAAAGGTTGGAAATGCATCTGGAGGAAAAGGAGCTGAGGATGCTGGTCTGCAGCAGCTGAACATGATCCAGGTGTGCCCAGGGAGGCCAAAGGCACCTGGCCTGTGTCAGCAATAGTGCAGCAGCAGGAGCAGGGCAGGGATTGTCTCCTGTACTCGGCACTGGTGAGGCCACACCTCAAATAAATCCTGTGTCCAGTTTTGGGCCTCTCATTACAAGAAGGACTTTGAGAAGCTCAAGTGTCTCCAGAGAGGGGCAGCAGAGCTGGGGAAGGGTCTGGAGCACAGGTTGGATGAGGAGCAGCTGAGGGAGCTGGGGGTGTTTAGCCTGAAGAAAAAGACACTCAGTGGGGATCTCATTGCTCTCTCCAACTGCCTGAAAGGAGGCTGGGGCGAGGGGGGATCAGTCTCTTCTTCCACATACCAAGTGACAAGAGCAGAGGAAATGGCCTCAAGTCACACCAGGGGAGGGGTAGATTGAGAATGTCAGGAAAATTTTCTTCAGGGAGAGGGTTGTACGGCATTGGAACGGACTGGCCAGGGAGCGAGTTGAACCAACATGCCCAGAGGTATTTAAAAGACATGTAGTTATGGCACTTGGAAACATGTTTTATGGCAGACTTAGCCGTGCTAGGGTTGAATTCAATGATCTTAGAGTTATTTTCCAACCTAAATTATTCTGTGATTGCATGAGAGGTTATTTATGTTTAGGATTTTCCCAAAATAACATGTTTGCAGGTACCTTTTGAAGCACCATTCTTGCCTGAGAGCGGTAGCCATGGTTAGAAGACACCAGCTGAAGATAAGACATCATTCTCAGTAACTTTTTCACTCTGCTCACATTAAAATGTTAATGGTTTTGCTCTTCTGTTTAACAGAAATTGACCCAAATGATTATTTAGATCTGCTCTGTTCACAGAAGCTACAGTGAATGTTGCCATATCCTCAGACAGGTTTTCTCAGAAAGCACAGTATTAGTCACCATGTAGCAGAAAGTGATTAATTTTTAAAATCTATTCAGCATTTCATTTCCACTTGTAGATTTTTGGCTGAAGTACAGAATTATATAAAAAAATGGTATAATATTGGAAACAGCAGCTTCTTCTATAGAGAGATATGTGTTTTCTTTTGATTGTATAATTTTTGAGACCAATAATAATCTTGAAAAACATTCAAAATTGCAAAGCAATCAAACTTTCTTACAATAATGTAACAACTTAAAAATGGAAATCAGAAATGTAAGGCTAATATACTAATATAATTGAATCAAAGAAAAGGAAATGCAATTATCTTCTTGGAACAAGGGTTTTTAATTATAATGGTGGCTGCATTAATCAGGTGTCATATTAATACCTATAATAAAATGCCTTATGAAGCTTTCTCAACCTACAGAAAATGTACAGAACAGTGATGAAACCAAATGTTAAAAGAATAAAATTATCTTGAAGTCTGAATGGGTTAAAAATGATAGATAGAGTCATGTGAATTCAGGGGTATTTATTTTTTTTTAATTCCTAGAAGTTAAACAATGAAAAGAGAAAAAATGTATATATTAAAGCAATGTTAAAATCAAAGGGTGTCCTTAGACTTCTGAAAGGAATTGTAAGACTTGGTCAGTCATATCCAGTGCTGTTAATCTACACAGGCATCCTGTCAATTGTACCTTATCAGAGGCATGCTGCAGGAGACACCAACTGCCTGCAACTGGAAATTCTGTCCAGCTGACCAGATGCAGTAACATTTTAAGGCTGTCTGGATAATGAGTGAGAGCCATTGAGTTTGGCTGCCTTGTGGATGTAAAAATGATTATATTCCAGGCATGGCTCTCCATTTATTGCCACAGAGTCCCTGGCTGTGTGTGAATCCCCCGGATGATGCCTCTTCAGTGCACTCCCCAGAGGATGGGCACTGATGCCCTCCTCCTCCTCCTCCTCCTCCTCAGCAGACAGGAAGCACAGCCTGCTCCTGGGTACCCCCAGCCCAGCCCATGCCTCTCCCACCAGCAGCTCAAAATACACACTTTTTCAAGTACTTCAGGGGATTTAAGTTGGTGAAATTCAGGCATGTTCTGCAGCCTAATTTTCACCGGGTCTTGTTTCATTTTCTCTCCTGCATAATGCATGAAATGGCACATAAGAAAGGAAGATATAGTGAAGGCAGCAGCTATAAATAAGCATGAAAACTTACCCACATGTTTTCTTAAAGGAAATCAGATAACGGAATCAGACTCCCTTATGGAAGATGGATTCTTGTCTTTTCAAGCAGTAGTTTTATGAATATTTTCATGACAATACTTTGAATGTTTCAGTACCTACAGCCACCATGCTTGGAGTACTGAAGAGATATTCTTCAGCCAAGAGATATTTTCAGAAGAAATCCAATGTCCCTAATGCTACCTCTAACTGCAGCATTACCTACTGAAAGACAAAGAAAGACCTTAAATATTTCAATTCACTTTCATTTTCAATTCTATTTAATTCTGTTCCACTGGATCAAGCCCTATCATTTCATAAGATCATTTCTTGCTTTCTGCTTGAACAAAGCAATGAACTAAAAAGTACTTTTAATCATAATGAACACTGAATTCAGTTAAGTTCCCTATTAAATTTTTGCATATTGCCAATAATAATATCTCACTTTAAAATGTTTCTGAAAATGTTCCTGACTGATCCACTAAATTTAATACATATATATAACAAAAAGAAAATTTAGGTTCCATGGTTTTAGAAAAGTTTGGTCTGACAGTGTTTGCTTAATTACAGAAGCTGTAAAATTCTGAGATGCTTGGGCCTATTTTAGTTGAGCAGATCCTGTGCTATGGTGAATAATGCTTCATTAAAGAAGAGCCTCCTAAGAGAGAAGGTGTCTAAAGCATAATGATTCAGATTAGCTTTTAAAAGGAATTTGGAATAGTCAGAGCCATCTTTGATCTTGTTTAGTACACCAAAATGAGGATTTTGTATATCAAGTTTGCAAGCTAAATCCATGGCAAAGGAAATTGAATAAAATGGATTATTTCCTGTGTGAGGTCATTTGATAGATTTAGTTCTAAATGCTCTCTCTCAGGAATTGCATGAGATCCTGAAAGCTGGAGAACACACAAGCAGGAAGATGTGAAAAAGGCTGCCTGGTTAAATCCATCAGCAGCTGACAGACTCTGAGACAAAGCTGAGTGGATTTTTCAAAGTGGAATAATAAGGCAAGTAAGGAAGTTGCTAATATTTCTTAAAGGGTACATTTTGATCCAGCTTCAATTAAAAAGCATAATAGAGCACCCATGCTAACCCAACCCCCTGCAGTGCTCTTCCTAGGTTGTAGGAGTCTAAAAGAAGGGATCTGTGTTTCTACCAAACCTTTCTTATTTTGTCAAAGCCCAGATAAATCCGTGAAGTTTTTGACCAGGTGGTGTTACAGATATATGATCTCAGGTTGCTCTTATCTTCAATCTCCTTGTTGTCTTTCTCAGGTCACATTCTCTCCCACACTGGAAGCATTTTTACATTTTCTTTTATAGGACATATATTTCTTCTGCCGAATAGTTTTGTACTTATATTTAATTTGTCTTACTTCTTTGGCAAAATCACAGAATGATTTTTCATTCTTTCACTGTGCCTCAAATTTGGTATTTGATCATAAAGTCTGGTAATTGGACATCAAATTTGATGATTGAGCAAGTCTGAAAATTCGAAAATTAGCTGGGGATTGAACATGCTGCAGAATTATTTTAAAAGTCCATGTACATAAATTCTTTAATATGCACTCACTTCTTGGGAGAAAGGGGAAATTATGTTATAGAAATATTCTTTTAACAACATATCTGCTCAAAGAGATTTAGTCTGGATGTGATATATTGAAAATGTTAGTACATTCAAGAATGTACTAACATTTAAGATTGATCTTAAACTTTATACCATTACTATGATTTTTTTGAAATCCTGAATATAAAAATTCAGATTCAATATATTTGACAACTTACAAAAAGGCAATATAATTTTGGCAATTTCTGAAAAGTTAAAAGAGGACTTTAATAAGAAACCACTTTCATGGAAAATAAGGGTTTTTTTCCTTTAAAACCAAAGCAATTTGGGGCAGATATGCAACCGTCTCCAGCAACAAAAAATAGGTTCATAGTTTTTATTCAAAATATAATATAGCTTTCCCACAAACAAAAGTCATACATATCTCACCACCACAAAACAGAGAGTGCTTCCTGACCCTCAGAACAGCCCATATCTTGTGCCTTTCTTTTGATTCAATAACTTTCCTTTAAATACCATAGTTCTGTGTTTACTCACCATATTATCAACTTTACAGATTTGTTTGCTAGTTATTTCAAGAGACCTCCACATTTTCATTCCAATATCCTTTTTCTCATCACCATGGGAACCACTGTCTTTTTTATCCTTCAAGAATACTATGTTTTAGAAAAGCTCTCATCCTTGTAATGGAAATTTGCAGGTGAGAACAGCTTCATTCTGTATTCTTAACTTCCAGACAATTTTGCTGCTTGCAGTGATTTATCATCTTTGTTGGTTCTGTCTCCACTGTAGCCAAAGGTACCATTGCACCTCCTGAAACACAGTCACTGTGTCCAATTGAATACTCACTGCAGTTTTAACACTGGACAAGGGCGAGCCTGCAGCAGCAGCAAAGGGCTCTGCAGCTGCTATAAAAGCTGCTCCATAAGTCTTAGCTGCATCCAAACCTGCAAATTTTAGAGCTACTTTGGGTATTCCTATGTAATCTGCAGCTATTACAGGTTCTCCACTGCAGATGTTATTTTGGCAGCCATCTCTTTATTTTTCTTATTTAGTAGTTTGCATTGATAAATACTAGGGAAGCCAGGGGGGAAATCTAGGAGGAAAATTGGAGTATTAAAAGATCTCATCACAGAATTAACATTGAAAAGAAAAGAAACAGTGTAAGGGAGATGAATATAATTTTCAAGGTTTAAAAGAAATTTTAAATTGCCTTGAAGGATAAATAGAAGAAAGACAAGTGTATTCCCAGAACAAATTGTTCTCTGCTGGACTTCCCTCTCCTTCACCCACTCTGGTTGTAGGACCTTGGGGGCAGCAATGTCTCAGAGGCCATGACAGTAAGGAAACTACAGTAGATTTGGAAAAGATTGCTTAATATTTGCTTCCTTTAGTGTCACCTAGACTTTCACATCCATGAACTACAATTGTCAGATGACACAGTGTTATCATCTCATGGTAAACTACACATTAATTCCTCACGGATTTGTTAAATGTCTGGGGTTTTGGCCACAGTTTTTCTGACATTTGAGAGAAGGGGATGAAGAAAGAAGGTAACTGTTTCCTAATCAGATCTATTTGTCTCCCAGGTTTCTGGTGACACTCAGCTCTCTCCTGAACCCAGCAAAGAAAATAGCTCCCACTTCTGTGCCAGGGAAGAAGGGCTTGGTTCCAAATCTAAGGTGGCTGAAGCATTCCTCAAGACACCTCTTTTCTATGTGTAGGCACACAGTGAAATACAGCTTGGCTTCCAAGTGGACCCCCCCACCAAGCACTACCATAATGTAAATATCAGCAGTTTATCCCATGGCAGTCAGGCACAGCCTGCCAACAGCAGTAATCATATTCCCATTCTGTTTCTACACATCTCCTGTCAAAGCCTTTCAGTCATGAGTATCTGTGGACATAAGCCTGAGAGAGTAGGAGAACTGCGCTTCATCTCCCTTCTTTAGTGTCCATGCTGTTTTCATCCCCTTCCCACCACCATTCATCAGGCACACAGACCTAGGTCTGCAGCTTTAAAACCAGAGAAGCAACATAGACATTTAGGTGGGATCTTTTTCTTTCTTTTTTTATTTTCCCAAAGAGATAAGCAATTTGGTTCATTAATGCCCATCAAAATAAAATCCTCAGACTCCATGCCATGTGTCAGAGCCTTTGTTATTACTGCAGAAGGCAAAGTATTTTTGTTAAGTAAGCAAACTACTCAGTTTATGATTTACTGGTGTAACTCAAAGTTAATTTTATCTACTAATTCCCTTTTTGTTTCCTGGACCTTGCGTATTGAGAGAGCAGTTTGAATCTGTGATTCATCAGATTTTCAAAAGCTTCTGAAAAAGTGCATTATAAAATGCTAGTAGAGAACATAAGTTGTCATGATATGAAAGATAAAGTGCTGTTAGGGAGTAAGAAGAGCTAAAGACAGAAAGCTAAGTAGGAAAAGAAAAGTCAGTTTTCAGCAGGGAGAAAAGGTAATGGTGGGGTGTGATCACAGACTTGCAGCACTGCTCTGGTTATCCAAACTAAATATAATGTTACATATGTTGTGACTGTTCCATGAAAAGTAACAAGGATCATTATAAAGGTAAAAAAAGTTCAAAGAGATTAATTAGAAGATTGACCTGCTTTTGTGAAAATGTACTGAAGAAGATAAAAGCTTATGTAGTTGGTAAATAAAGCAAATAATTTTTAAAATAAATTTTAAATCTCTATTGTCACACAAATACAAAGTATCATTCTAAACTGATGAAATGCTTATTTTAGACAATTTACCACTAATCTGTAAAATTCATGTGGTGATTCAAACTAAGCAATAGAATAAGTACTGTTTATGGTTTTTCTATCCATCACCACTTTGCTGGAAAGCAGCTCTTCAAACATATTAAAAATTTTACTTTTTGTAGTGACTTTCCCTTCAAGTAGAAAGATTTTGTGTGTGTTTTCTGAGAAAAATCAAACAAACAAAAAATAATGCTTCCACAGTTTAATTCAAACTTTTCCATCTCATTATTATCTGATTTTTATTTCTTATTTTCTTATTGATTTCTGCATAAATTTATTTCATTTGTTTTTCTTTCATTTCAAAAGTTGAAGAATTGAAAGAACTGGTGCATGAAGATTTACGACAGAGAAAAAAAGTAGCCATTTTTGGCTAAGTGTTTTGATTCAAAATGTATCACCGTGTAAGTTTCACAGAATCATAAAATCATAAAATATGCCAAGTTGGAAGGGACCCATCAGGATCATCAGGTCCAGTTCCTGGCCCTGCACAGGACATGCCAAGAATAGCCTCATGTGCCTGACAGTCCAAACTATTTTTTTAAGACCTTTTTACTTTTATTTTGAAAATTTTTACTAGAAAATGTTCAACATGCTTTCAGTTATTCAAGGCAATTCCAAAGTTAGAGGATCCTGTTACATGAGGATACAAGCTGTATCCTTACAGAATTTATATGATAATTCTATTATAACATGAATAAAAGATGTCCTGTGAGTGGCTCACATGTGTTTCTCAAGCTTTGTCCAAAGCAGTGGTGCCAGTTCACCAGGAAGCAGGCACACACTCACTGCAGGGTTTGGAGGAGCCTAAAGAGCTGTAACTTTTTGTTCCCTGTCCAGGGGACTGGCACACACTGCACAGGGACTGGCTGTGTCTAATGCACCACACTACCCCTCCTGTCCCTCCTCTCCATCTTGTTACCCTGGACTCTGGGTCCAAATCTGAAAATGCAGAGTAATATTCTTCCTGACCGAAAGTTTTCAAAGGCATAAGAGAACATCTAAAGTCATGACACTGACCAGACTAAACCAGATACGTCTGCAACCGCTCGGTATCAGTGAGAGCAGAGACACATCCAGTGCTCCCCAGACTGTACCTGGGTGTCTGTGTGTGTGTGTTGGTATAAAACACCCAAAACCACCCATCCACCAGGTTTTGTGCAGCACAGAGTCTGATGCAGGCCAGCAGGTACAGAGGGGGCTCCCCAGATGGTGACACTGTCACAGAATATGCGAGGGATTTTGGGAGGGGAGGTGTGATCTGGCACTGTGATAGTGTCACCAAACTCAGGCCATTTGGGCAGCTTCTGGTGGGGAACAGGTGCTGGTCTGGAGAGTTTGGAGAGGATTAAGGATTAAGGATTTATGAGGCAGTAGCAGGAGGTAGGTTAGAGGTAGGAACAGAGTTCGAATGGGACAACAATTCAATGGGAGGAAGAAGAACTTTGATACACATATCAGTGCATATAAAATTATAAATATATAAATTTAAAATAAGTATATACACACACAAAAACACCCATAACTAAGTGGGAGAGTCCTGCTGGGGTGCATTTTGAACCTTCTGTTTGGACTCCTGACACCTGGAGCACCCACACAACGGCTCCTGGCAGTGAGAAAACGCCTTTCCCTCATCCTGGTCACACGCCACACTGCCCTACAGCAGAGTCATCATTAAAGGAATTTCAGCCCCACAGCCATGCCAGGGACTGATCTTTTGGCCAGATTTGCCCCAGAGAAGTAGAAAGGCAAACATCTCTCCTGTGCCCTCTGAGCACGTTTCAGGAGCATGAAAATGTCACATATCCTGCTGATCCAGGTGTCAGGGGAATTCCATACGGTGAGACCCATTTGAGGTTCATTTTATTGGGGGTGGCAGGAGGAAAGGAGAGACAAAAGGCCAAATTTTACAAGAGACAGAACTGTAAGCTGTGATTCTTTGACTTCAGCACTTCTATGGAGACACTTTTCTATAACAAAAATAAAAACCAGTCTAAGTTTTTAAGAAAAGGGTGAATTCTTTTTTCCAATATCTTGAATTTTACAATTCCCAATAAAAATTTGCATAATGTTTGGAGTACATTTCATCTTCAAAATGTTTAATTAATTATTATTTTTTTTTCTCTAGGAATATATTCTTGCAATTCCTTCATCTTTGAGAAAGCTTTCCATTTCTCTGCTTTTCATCAAGAGTGTTATCCTGAATTAATAGAAATTATGTGATATGATATGCAAACATAAGTATAAAATATTAAAACTTTAACACAGTCTTCAGAATGCCTAACACTAATGGGATAAAAATCTTCCTTTAGATTTCAATAGTCATTAGATGCAACAAAGGTTCATTCCTCAAAACAAAGATAAAATCTGACATTCCTCTTTCTTTTCTACATGACATTCTTCTCAATGATACTTCTTGTTCAATGTAAGATTTTCATTTCTTACATCAAATTTTAATCTATAGACCAAAAAAATTAGACAGTACTAAAGGAATCTATTGTCAAATCTTCCTGCACTAATTTTTTTTAAATTATATTTTTGTTCTAAATCCATCACGTGTTCTCCAGGAAGTTTTTGACAGTATCTCATCAGAATTGTCAAAGACTATTCAGTTTACCTGTCTATTCCTGTTGTATGCAAACTTGTTCCTTATCCTACAACTTTTTCCAGTATTTTGCTGATAACATCTAGCATGGGAATAGTCCTGAGGATTCCACAAATCCTCCTGGGAATAAAAGCCTTCACATTTAATGAGGTTGTTTGTAAAGTCTACTGAATTTGCAGGACAGGAGGATTTCTTTTGGATTTATCATTCAAACTCCTGTGCTACTAAAAAATATTTGCTGGCACATACCAGGGTCTTATATTTGCAGATTCTATTAACAAATCTGGCAGCTTTATGGAGCATGAGTTGAGCTGCAGTCTCTTTCATGAAACAAGACACAAATCACACCTCAGATCAAGTAGTATAATTTTCATAAATGTTTAATCTACAAGCACAACTGAAAGGATAAAAGAAGTTTTTATTTCATAATATATGGTGATGCACATATACACAGTTGGCACTTATCCCAGTTACAGTTTCCCTTAGGCAAGTAAAGGTCAGGAAAACCTCAAACATTACCAAAGAACTTTCACAGACCAAGACATTTAACTTCTTAGATTCAATTTTAAAGACTGATTTTCTGCATGGCAGAAGCGCTTTCCCTCTGTAAAGTCTCTTTTCACAGTTATGGGAGGTGTCATTTGAACAGGAATTACAGTTCCCTGTAGAACATCCTGTTGACTGACATTCTCTCCTCCATTCTATCTTGTAAATGCTTTTAAATCCCATCTCTGTAAAGTTTTTTCTCCCTTCTATATCATTATTTAAATGAACTCTGACATTTCCAAGTACAAATCGATGGGGGACTTAGCTGCATTATAGAAGAGATGGTGGAACAAAATGCCTACCTAATATACTAAGTGCAGTAAGATGTTCTCAGATTGGCAAATTTACCTTTTTTCCCGATTCCACTTTATCAGGTTATGCCTCTGTTCATGTTATCTATGGTTAAATTGTCTCACTGGTCATAAAGTTGGTTTACTTGTGTCACCACAACTGACAGGGGAGACATGAGGACACATGAGGATGCACATGTGTGAATGTGGGAGCAAATACATATGTATGTACATAAAAGTATACACAGACATGTGTGCAAATTTATACATATTATATATATATATAGTAAAATATATAAATAGATAAATATGTTATATAAATATATAAATATAATTTATTTGCCATAATCAGGATTGTGATAATTTAGGGCATTTGCATACCAACAAAGATTATGCTGGAAATTCCCTGCAGGGGCAGACTTTTTGGAACTCAAGCAGAGACAGTAGTTGGTATCAGAGGAGGAGCATAACCATGAGATAAAAATCCCTGTCCCAGTGAGCATGGCTTCCTCACCCCACTGCAGCACCTTTTTGACACAACTCTGGCATTTCCACTTCCAAAGCTATTTTTCTTTTGTTGCACATGTGGTGCAAAGGACTCTGCACCAATGATGAGAGTAGACTCAGGATTTTGTCTGAGGCAGCCCCACAGCCCTGTGTGTTTTCTTTATCATCCCAGGGATTTTTGTGTCATTCAGGTACCAAATATGCTCCAGAGTGAAAGCAAATGGAGGATGGGAGAGGAGATAAAGAGACAGATCATTTGTCTTCAGGTTTATGTGAAATAATTGGCCAGGGAGAGAGAAAGAAGGCAGTGAGAAGGCTGTTCTATCCACTTTTTCCTCCCAGCAGGGAGGAGTAATGGGGAATGTTTTGGAATGAGAAAACTTTTCTGATGCAGAGCAAAGGCACATCTCCATGAATTCAAACAAGCCTTTAGATTGATTATGTGCTGAGAGTAACAAATTATATTGCAAAGAGAAAAAGAACAATGTTTATTTCAATGTCCAAAGCAATTTATATCTCCTCCAACACTCTGAGGAGTATCTGATGCTGTCAGAACTATTTTTTGGTATTATTTGTCTTGAACTGAACCTTTCTGTGATTTCAGGCAGCACTTTCAACACAGCACATGCTGCACACATCATCATGGCCTGGTCACATCTTCACATGCTCTGGTCCTTTTTAATCACATATTTAAATAGAGTAATTTGTGATTGTTTTGGGAAGATAAAAACTACTACACCTGAGCAAAATAGCACTGAATGCAACTGTAATTGTTATTACCAGTCTTCATTTGTCACTGATTACATCAGAATCAGAGTGTTCCCAGATGGAACACTTCCCTGGGAACAGTGCATCAAGTCCAATGATCTTATCACCCTCCTTCCCTGCTCCTAAGATGGGTTTGGCTGAGGGGGAAGAGATGTCCTGTTACTAAACCTTTCCTCCAGAAAACTTAGGAATAGTGGGTCCAAGTGTCATAGGGAGGGAGAGAATGAACCTGCATCTGATTATGCCAGCAAGGCAGAGCAGGGACTGATGAGAGAGGACTTCAGTAGTTTCCTCACCATCAATCCATCTCACAAAATATGTGCAGTGCTCTGGGACAACAGATAAATATTTTCAGCATTTAGGAGAAAAAGCCAGTGGGAGGTGAAAGGCTCTCACAATTGCACTTTCACAGCACTGAGGAGACCTCTGTGCTGAGAGAAATGCTTTGCAATCCCTGAATGAAAACTGCTATGGACAGACAAAAGATGTGTAGGAAAGGAAATAGGGATGTGCTCACCTGGAGATGATGAAACTGAAAAAAAATAAAACTGCCTTGGATGTGAAACTGGAACAGATTCTCACAGCTGGAGTGGCAAAATGGGGACCTGAGAGCAGCAGAATGGGGCTGCAGCAGAAACCGTGCTGAGGACAGGCTGGTGACGGGGAGACAGGACAAGATGCAGTGCCAGGTTTTGGTTTCCTGACTTCTCTGGAAGACACCTACACACCTGGGACAAAATTTGTTGAGGTGAGGTACAGTCTCAGTCACAAATATTTTTTAACATCGCCTTGCTCTTTACTCAGTTTCCTAAAAAAATATATCTGCTTTTCATTTGTATCTGCAGCTATTAATGACTTGGTTTTTAGTGAAAGCAAAGTCTTTCATTACAGCCCCTGTGCTCTGCAATTAGCTGCACATACAGACGCAACCATATCCCACTGCATGTACCAGCTCTGCCTTGGTGGCCAGCAGGACTTCTCCTGAAATAACCAGCTGAAATAAATTGTGATTCAGTGTGTGTAAGACTCACATGAACCAGCTCCTCAAAGGCACTGTAAGTGTTCTTGTTTGAGGTGTTCACCATGGCTGTTTCTCAGCTATTGCCAGCAGGGCTAAATGGATAGGATTGCTGATCTGTGGCACTCAGAGCTTTCAGCCATAGCAGTTGCATTGAAAAAGACTCTGCTAAGATGCAGCTCATTATGTCACCTTTGGGGCTCTCCTGTTTTGGCAGCAAGTGGTTGAGATTCTTCATTCTTTATTTGATGTTTGTTGGGTTGGGTTTTTTCCCAGCAAAAAAATCACAAGTGAAATCTGAAATCAGAAAAGGATACTCCAAAATCATCGCAACAATTACTACTAATTGTTTAATTTTGTGCTGGGTGTCTACCCTGTCTTCAGTGATTTTGCATTTGCACTAAAATCTGGTTTTTGTCAGGGAATATTTTTCTTCTTGATTACCATAGAACTTGTTACTAGAAAGAACATATTTTCAAATGTCTTCCAAAATTAACCTGTTTGGTATCTTAAATAAATACCACGTGATGGCAAGAAATGTCCTGTTTGTCTTAGTATTGAACTGTAATTGCAGACATTTAATTTTTAGGGTAGTAATTAACATTAATGATCTTTTTAACAGTCTCTTAATGTGATTGCACCCTACATCCCAACTATCTAGCAATTAGAAAATACTGTATAAATCTTTAAACAGAAAATGCTGATATGTAAAAAATAACCTAGCTGGTTTCAAAATGTTGAAAAATATTTCTAATTCGTCATTTGATCTTCTGTAATTCCCCTCCACCCAACCACCCACCAGGAGACACTTCCATAGCAGTTAGTAACGTAGTGGTAAGAGAGGAAACCGACAGTTTGTTATTCTGAATTAATTCTGTCATTCCACCCAGGGTCCTGAATCTTGGTGTCCTCCTTCCATGCCTGTTTAATCCAGCTAAGTCCAGAAGCAGCCTTTAATTCTTGAATTTATATGATGAAGTGTCTTGTATCCCCAGCATTGTTGGGGCAAAGTAGACAACAGAATCACAGGATGGTTGATGGTGAAAGGAACCATCTGCTCCAACCTCTCTGCTCAGGACCATGTCTAAATGGATTTTTGACTGGATTACAAAACAGAAAGACTTGCATAACTAACATATAATTGATTTTTAGTCTGTCAAAAAATGCCCATTCTTAATCCACTTGTACCTGTCCTAAAATCTTTTGAGTACTGCAAAATAATATTTGTAATATTTTTTTTGCATATCAGAAAATCAATCTGAAGTTACCTGCTATTCAAACTAATCTGTGCTATTGAGGCCAAATTTTGACTTTTGAAACCAAAGTAAACAGACTTAGGACAAAAAAGTTATGATTGTATAGTGAGCTTACCACTCAAAGCTATGAATATTGGATGCTTATGAGTGAGAAAATATCAAATCTGAGCAGAAAGATAGTCCATGATACTTGGCATCCAGCTTTAGGAATGGCAGAATGAGAACTTGGCATTGGCTCAGGAAAAAATGGAGCTGCAGTGGAGCACAGGATTGAAGGTGATGGGCTCAAATGGGGAATTGTCAATGTCATTTGTGATGTGATCATTGCAAACGTTGCAGATATTCTTAACAAATACAGCCCATGTGAGTATTGTCACATGCCAGTTAGATTCTGTTAGGATTGACCAGGATTTAGGCTGTGAAGACAATTAAATTTTATATGTGTGTGTGTGTGTGTGTGTGTGTGTGTGTATGTGTGTGTGCATAGTTTTGGCTTGGTTGTTGGGGTTTTTTGGTGGCTTTTTTTGTTAGTTTTTGTTTATTTGTTTTGTTGTGAGGTTGGTGTTTTTTTGGTGTTTTTTGGGGTTTTTTTTCCCTGTGGTAAATTTATTTTTAGACTTTAAGAGATGCAGAAGAGCAAGATTCACCTCTGCAGATGTGCTTGTTTTGGCTGGGGTAGAATCAGTTTTCTTCACAGTGACTAATACAGGGCTAGGCTTTGGATTTGTGCTGAACACAGTGATGATAATTTAGGGATGGTTTTGTTATTGCTGGGCAGGGCTTACACAGAGCCAAGGCCTTTTCTGCTTTTCCTACAGCCACCCTGGGGAGGAGACTGGGAGAGGCTGGGAGGAGACAGAGCTGGGACAGGGGACCCCAACTGACCCCAGGGGTATCCCAGACTATGGGATATTCCAGACATCATGGCTCAGTGTGTAAAGTGGGGGGAAGGAGGAGGAAGGTGGAGTGTTTGGAGTGATGAAGTTCATTTTCCCAAGTCACCATTCCTCATGAAGGATCCTGGTTTTCCTGGAGATGGATAAACATCTGCCTGCCCACGGGAAGAGGTGAATTAATTATTTGTTTTTCTTTGCTTATGTGCATGGCTTTTGCTTTTCCAGTTAAACTGTCTTTATCTTAACCCATGAGTTTCCCAGCTTTTACTGATCATGCTGGGGGGGAGTGGGTGTCAAAATAAGAGCAGAGCATAAAGATTTTGAGCTCTTCACAAAAGGGGAAAAGGAAGAAGTGAATTATGGCGATGAAACAAAAGATGAAAGTGACTGGAGCTGGAAAGTTATTTCAGTTGTCCTTGACCCTCCACTGGACCACACCTCTGCAGTTGACCTGGAGATGACTGGTGGGAGGGCAAACAATATTCTTCTTTGCTGAAATTGCTGTCATTTAGCACACACAGTTTACACAAAGCTGAAATAAAGCTTTTAATTAAACTAGAGAGACCAGCTTCAGGGCAGGCTGTTTCTCTTACTGTTTTAGTTTGAAAAGATGTCAAAAATGCAAGGTGAGAGAGAGCACAGACCTGAAAAAGTGACAAAGTGCACTTGTTCACTCTAAAGCTTTGAACTATTCGTGGTGCCTTTCTCATTCAATCCACTTGTGGGAAGATTAAGAGAATGTCTTCTGGCCTGATTGCCAAAGGTGCTGAGCACTTGCCACCGCCACTGACTTTTTGCTCTGTTTGCCTGGCTTCCTGTAGTGAAGCATCTCAGACTGCTCACAGGAGCAGCCCCTTCTCAGTTTATCTGTGACAGGCTGGAGACCAGCTCCACCTGGGGCAGGAAAGGGAGAACTCTCCAGAGTTATTCAGCGTGGCTGCAAATGCTCAAGCCTCTACACCAGGAGCAGCACTCCAAGGCACTTCACTTTACCCTTGACATATCTTTATGTAATAAATATTTGTAGCTAGTATTGGCAGCAACTTCTCCTCTTCTTGGTATATACTAGGTGCTAGGAAAATGTAAAAGTACTGGGTTTTTTTATATTTTGCAGCTCTTTTCATTTTCTCTGCTGCCCAAAAATATTATCATTCTCCATTTGAGAGCATTGTGCTAGACTGGCAAAACACCAGGGCTGAAATCAGGACTATGTCTACCACTAAATTGATGGTACTTGTAATATGTAAAGTGAAACTGTTTGTTTCCCTTTCAAATAATCTGAAAAGAAGCAGTTCATTAGTCCCCCTCCAAACAATAAAGAAAATTATTTATTTTGCAGTTTTTTGCTTTTCAATGAGAAAAAATGACTGGCTTATTAGCTGTTGGTTCATTTACTGTCACAGAATATGCATCAATTTTTAGGAAATTAGTCTGTATTTAAGCAACAAAAAAAAAATTGGTACATGCAAAATAAAAGCAGTCAATTCTATCAAGGTGACAGGGTGCAAATTAACTTTGATCCATTTTTATTTTAGTAATCATGGGGCCCCTCAAAAGCCAAATGGTGGTGGTTTTGTTTGAAGAGGTGATCTGTTCTGCATAGTACTCCATCATTTTGAGCAGAGGAGTGGCAGTTTTCTATTGTGCATTAGCATATATATATTAGATCCAATCTATGCACAATTTTTACATTAGCTTGCATTGATTGCAACATAAAAGGGGCTGGTAACATAATGCTACATCCCAGGCAGTTATACCAGAGCTTCCTGCTGGCACAACTTGTCCACTGTAGCATACAAACTTTCCCAGTATAATTGACTTGTGCTGCTAAGAGAGATGAAGATGTGGAGATTCACTTGTAGTCAGGCTTTGGTGTATGAATTGTGGTGAAGAACCCACCACAAAGCTAGAGAGTGAATTTACAGAGCCAGGTCATTTGCACAATTATTCATTGGAAAATGCAAATTCAAGTTAAGTTGCTTGCCTTTGAGCAAAAACAACATTTGCTACCCCACAGTACATTGTGTGAGAGGAGTCTGCCCAGGGCAGTTAGTACAGATTAATTGCTTGTCTGTGACTTCATAGACTGTAGCATGTTTTTCACACACCCATATCTCTGCATTACAATTTCTTATATTAATGTAAATAAACTTAACATGGAGAAGGGAATCATTGCCTGGCTGATATAGGTGGATTCACCAGTATCTGAATTGCATTTTATCATATTGAGACCATATTTGTCATTCATGGTACACTGGAAAAATTATTAATGAGGTTTGCCATCCAAAGTCTATCCCAAAATAAACATAGTTCAGAAACAGTGTTACTGGATATTCAATTTCTCCAGAAAAATAGGCAAGTGGAGTTGGCATCCCACACATGGGAGAGTCTGCTCTTGCTAATTTTGCTCTTTAAAAAGCTGAATGCAACACAATTTATTTGCTAAGGAAGTCAGCACTTTATATTATCAAACTTTCACCAGTTTTCCTCATATGACTTCTTATATGAAAGAATTTGTTACCCCACAACAGTCATAACTAGGGAATAATTAACATAATTTTTTTTCTATTCCTGTGTTGAGCTGGATGGATCTGGGATAATAGATATAATGAGAGTAATCACAGGGCTGTATTTCAGTCTTGAGAGATCTGCTGACAGCAGAAACTGCCAGGATGGCAACGCTGCCAAGCTGCCATGAGCTGCCACCAAGCCCAGGGCATAAACAAGGTCTGGGCAATTCCTCCCCTGGGGACAATGCTGCTCCCAGGGATTTTCTTCAAGCCAGACACTTTCCTGAGCTGCAGGGGTGAGCTCTGGTGTGAAAAAATGTAACTGCACCTTCTCTTTTTGCTGCTCTTTAACTTCCCCAACGAAGAGCAGAGAAAGAAAATTTCCTGCAAACCAAGACAACCAATCGTATAAATGTCTTATCTTGAAAACCAGATCATTTACTTAGAACTTCATATACAATAGTAGCACCAAAGAAACAAAAAATAAAGCTATATAGAAAATAAACTAACACGCAAACAGCAGACAGCTGCTTGTTAAAAACATGCTTTTCCTTTACATTTCCCTACTTTCCTTCCTGTCCATTAGCCAGAGAAGACAGTTTTGAAAATGATTGTTTCAGGTCACAGTGAGTATCATAACAGAGCATAATAAAATGATACCTACATTTGTACATGTAGACCTAAATAAGAATTTTTATCTAAATTGGGTATGATTGCATTTTTGTGTTAAGTATATCCTCTAATTATTTTCTTTCTACAACTGTACTAGTGTACAGGGAAAAAAAACAAACTCCAGTTATAGGGTTTCTAAGGTTTCAGCAGAAAATTGATGCCTTGAATGACCACCTTCAGGCATTTCCATTTTCTGGCTTTTTTTTTTTGCATTATATAAAGTGTGACTATTTTCAGAACAGGGCTTTCCCATTTTTCTCTGAAATAACAGAGCTCAGACTTCAACTGAGATTATTGAAAACATTTCAGAACATCTCAGAAGTAGGCCTGAAATATGGATAATATGTCTTCTTTTTATAGTCTTGTTCTATACAATTAGGGTGATAATGATTTCAACGAGGGAGATTTTGGTTATTTTTAGAAAAGTGACAACTCATTTTGAACTACCACAGTCTTTATTCTACCAAAAAAATCAGATGAAGAAAATGCACATTTTTTAGTTCTGAACTAACAATTTCAAAGCAGTTCTGGACTGGAAATCCCTGCTCTGTGTTTAATTTAATTATGTTAGTCAATTAGACAATCTGAAAGAAAAATGTGGACGTCACCAGTCAGGAAAAAAGGGATGTTAGAAAAAGAGGAGATGATAAGGTCATCAGCTCCTGAGAGACAAAAAGAGAAATTGGTAATTATCAACTATGGAACACTGAGTTATCAGGAAACAGCTTGGGAAAAACTGCAGTATGCCATAAAGCTAATATCTCAATTGACTCAATGGCTTTTAGTACTTTTGGAGGTCATTCAACTTTGAAAGGTATATTTTGTGAAATTCCTGTGCTACAGTGACATCAACAGTTCCACACAAAGTTCTATACAAAGTTCCAGTCAGGGAGGTTATGCACAGATGAGTTGGTCTTACATCTAGCATCCATTGAAATAAATGGGAAAATTCTCAGTCACCAAAACCAGAGTCAATCATTATTATAATGACATTATTTATTGCTACTGTTGTTGCTGTCACTGCTACTACTATCACTCTTGTTATTCTGTAGATTGTAGGTCATCATTTAGAAAAAAGGAGTCTTTCACTTAGAGGGAGTCAAATATTCGGTCTGGAAACTTCACTAAGGTGCTTGAAACCAGTGAAGGTGCTACAAATGTTCTCAGTGTGAATTTATTAAACAAAAGATGCCTCACAATTATGAATTCAAGACCATGGTTACAATTGTTCACAAGTGCTCTCATTTTAGCTAAACAACCCTGTATAAAATTATAAAAGAGAATGATTTGCAAACCTTAAGTAGGTTACCTCCCACAGTATCTCTGAAATGCAGGTAAATTAGCATTCCTTTTTATTTGAATGGAAAACTGCAGCAGAAGAAGTCATTAAAACTTCCGATTTCACAGAGCTGATGTCTGTTTCCACACTTTCTGCTCTAGAGGACTCTTCCCCAGGAGGGATTGCAATATTTCACACTGCTTCCATACCTCTCCAGAACTGCAAACTATGGAAGGAACCAGAGCCCAAAGCACCAATCACATCCAATGTCCTTTCATTACAGGAGATTAGCTACTCAAACCCAGCACGAATTCCCTCTCATGCATGCATCTTGAATAGAAGCAAATGCCATGTTGAGGCATTCCACATAACTGCTTTCCTCTCCTGTCACCAGACAGTGGTTCATACAGGAATAATGGCAGCTGGAACCAGCAAGGAGAACTTGAAACCCAGACAAACTGAGTCACTGAGGAGGGGAGACTGTTAGCCAACCTCTACATTTGATTAACATGTACTGAAAACAGTAAGGGCTATTTTAAAGTGTTTGCTTTCAGTACCAGACTAAGCTTTCTCAGGTTCAAGATTATGTGATGTTGGTTTCCTTTCATCAATTTACTCAGCTTCCAGGAACTCACCCAGATAAAACCAAAACAACTCAAGTTACGGGTTTTTTAGGCTACTCAGGGAATAATACAAAACTAAGTTCTCTAGAGTGTCCAAAATATTTTGAAACTGAGGATGTCACGTTAGTTACCACAACATTTAGAAGATTCTGCAAGATGAATCATCCAATACAGATCTCCTTTCCCAGATTTTGCTGATACTTCCAATTTTCCTGGAGGCTAACTTACACATTTTTCATATAAATCCTATGCTTTGTTTATCACCACTGGCAACTCTCTCATCTCCTGTAGTCCTCAGTGTCACAAAGTTGGTGCTTTTTTTTTTTTTTTTTGACTTCCCTCTTCCTTTCTTTTCCTCTTGCTTTGTCATTAAATCCTGCTGCTATTTCTAATATATCTGAGAAATCCAGTGATTCCTCTCTGTCCCTACCAGCAAAACATGTGTTCCCACTTCATTTTTCTTCTATGCTGCAGCAGAAACATTTCACTTTATAGTGTTGTCATTAAACCCAGCTTGTATTCATTCCTCTCAGCAAAGGAGCTTGATCCAAACTCAGCTTTGTTTTCTCTGCCTTGTTCTGCAGCTCAGGCTCTGCTGCCTTCTGTGCATTTGACTTTTCAGATGATGTCCATTGCTTTGCCCCCCACAAGGGAATCCTTCAGGACTTCCTAAATTGTTGATGTCATATTTTCCCTGGTGGGGTTAGTTCTCTATGTCTTCCATTATTTTGGTGGCCTCCCACCCGTTAGGAGAGAAATAAACTAGTTACAAGAGGAAAAAAAGAGGAAACTGTGATTATGGAGAGGTAAAGTCACTGGGAAGAGAAAGACAAAAGTTTGATACACATATAGGAGTGATAAATTCTCTTTTCTAATTTCTTGAGTTTTACAGCTCGCAATAATAATTTGCACAATGTTTGGAGTACATTTCATCTTCAAAATGTTGAAATAATTCTTATTATTTTTCTCTAGAAATGCATTCTTGTCATTCCTTCATTTTCAAGAAAGCTTTCCATTTCGCTGGCTTTCATTAAGAGTCTTATCCGATTCCCATCCAAGTAAATGGAAAAATAGTGCTTATATAAATAAAAGAATAAAGGAATAGTGCTTATATAAATAAAGTACAAATAAAGGAAAATGTACTTGGATTTCTCCTTCTCCTCTGGGATATTGTTTACATAATTCTTTCCTTTTTCTTTTGATTTTTTGTCATCTGTGGTCCCTTAGAAGATTTTTAAACCCTTTGTTTAGCTTGTGTCAGTACATAATTTGTTCTGCTCTCTATACTGTTCATTTCATTCTCCTTTATTTACTTTAGGTATTTTATTAGTGTTACAAGTCTGAATATGTCCTGTTTCCCTTCTCCTTTTGATCATTCATTTTCCTCTCTCTTTTTATATTTCTTCCACTATAGCAGATATTATGGAATGTTGGTCATGTAGGAAAAGCATGATGGTTTTGAGTTCTTTGGGTCAATAAGGTTGGAAAAAAAGTAAAATATGCAGGCATGTGAATAAATCTGTTATGCCTCCAAACTATTTTTATGAGTCATTTTAAAACTGTTTTTCTGAAAACATGTAGCTCTGTGAAACCCAGTGGTGCCACAAATAAACACTGAGATAAAATCTAACCAGCATCTCTGAAAAAGGCTGGGGAGAAAATCAGTACAGTGCCAGTGGTTTTTAGGGGTAATGTGTTGTGTGGGCACTGTTCATTTGGATGGTTGGGTTTTTTTCTTTACAAAGCCTATTCTTATATTTAAGCTGTGGTGTCATTGCTCTATGTTGGCAGTGTAAATTAAACCCCAACACTGGATTTCTTACATAATAGAATAAGGTAAAGTCACTTGCAGCATTCCTGAATAAAAAAACATCACCTTTTGTGCTAATATGCACAGACAAAGGAGTTTTTCTTGTTTTGCCTCCCACTTATGAGGCCATATGCAATCAGAAGCTGATTTTAAACAGCTGGAGGTAATGCTCTACTGGTGTACCAAGGGGCAGGATCAAGTCCTTGATATTTGTCTCACATTTATCATATTGCTATTCTGAGTCCCACAGGTCATTAAATAGGATAACTCTGTGCCATGGTTTCAAAACACACTACAAATTCCTTGCATTTCAGTTTTAGAGAGAGGACTTTTAGAAGTTGATGTACTAAATTACATTCTTTTCTTTCTCTTCTGAATGTCTAAAAGCATCTGGGACTTTTCCTTTTTCAAGAACTGCAGTTGTGCTTCTTTTTCTCTCGGTAGGTTTGGGTTTTGGTTTGTTGGTTTTTTTTAGGTAAATGAGTTATTGCCTTAGAGCCTGAGCCAGATGAGAGGTGAGCAAGGGACCTTTCTACAGGTTCCTTCTACACTGTGATCTGTGAGAATGTTGGACAGGAGGAAAGAATAAGCCAAGAATATGGGGTAAGAGCCACTGAGATTTAACAATCTTCTTCCCAAAAGAAGCATGTAGACAATTTCAAGCAGGTTCTTCATAGGCACCAAATGAAGAGGATGCAAGTTAACACCTTTCAGAGATGCAGGTATGGGGCTGTGCCCCCACTCACTCAGTGGGCTCTGAAAATGGGGCTGGCTAACTGCCCACACTTGGGGCTCAGCAAACCTGGGTCCTTGCTGTTGGCACTGAACTCCATAAATAAATGTATATGTTCATTAGGTTCTATAGCTGTGGGAAGTTTGGAAATCATTTATAATATTCTGTATAAGAGAAATTAGTGATTTTGACTGCGTGTGGGAAATTGGAGGGTGGTAGGGCTGTCTGGTCATTAGATGTGAAAATAACAGAAACTCTTAACCATGACTCGGCATCTCTTAAACACTAGGGAAAGCAAAAACCATGCACACAAGCAAAGCAAAACAAGGACATAATTCAGTGTTTTTCATGGCTGGGCAGGGGTTTCAGCCATCCCAGGAGAGCAGGGCCCCTTCACAGGTAATGGTGCCTGGGGAAGACAAACCCCATCACTTCAAGCATCCTCCCCTTGCTCCTTCTTCCCCCCACTTTATACACTGAGCCATGATGTCACATGGTCTGAAATGTCATTTTGGTCAGTTGGGGTCACCTGTCCTGGCTGATGATTCAAGAGAAACCACCTAGCTCACATGCAGCTTACTCTCAAGAAATTGTCCCTCTCCAAGATGGGAGGTATAAGAACAGGGTCAAACATGCTGAAACATAAGAGATGGCCCCTCCAAGTCAGTTTCTGAATTAATAATCTTTTCAGCATGTATTTATTTTAAAGTGCACACCCAAAATATGACAAGTTCTATGTTTCTTTTAAGAAAGATGTCAGCTTTTTAATTTAGCCAGTAAAGGGTACAACAGAAATGGCTGAGCATTCTATCATCCATCTTGAAGTGCTGCACCAGGGCTGTATTGCCAGGTCAGGAGGATTGTAATTTTCCCCCTGCTTTCCCTCACTTTTGCCTGAGTGTTTACATCTTCTCTTCTTCCCTTTAGACAATTTTTACAGTATTAGTCATTATGTCAGCTACTCTGATTGCTAATGAAGACAGCAGAGAGTTCTGTAAATACCATTCAAGGATCCAAGGCATGCCAACTGCTCTCTAGCACAGGTCTCATCAAGAGGCACAAAAAGTTACTATAGCACACTTCCACTCCATTAGCACTGAGGGGAGATAAGTTCAAGGGCAGCTCTTTGTGTTCCTTACGCTATTCTGTGAATGTTTTTGCAAAAGCTGCTGAGCTTGTTTGGTCTCTAAAGCCTATTTGCCTTTTTGCTCTGCTTTGGCAACTTGAGGGAATATAAAGAAGCTCAAAGTGTACATGTGCCAAAATATCTAGCAGTCATTTCTGTGAGAAAAGAGCTGAAAGGAAAATTTACACTGATGGTGAGATGCAGCAACACCACTTAAAGTACCTGGAGAGCTCATCTCATTTCTTTCGCTGCAGAATTGCAGATCAGAGAGGCTGAGGTAGATACAGTGTGAAATTAATATCATTTATCTTTAAATATCAGGATAATGTTACACTTGATGTCTATATTTTTATATATTGTGCTATACCACCTACATTATTAACATTTCTTTAACCTGGGGTATTAGATTGTTTGAAGAGCCGAAAGTGAACATGGATATGGAAAGAGAAGCTCTCTTCAGGAATACAAACACACACAAAATGAGGGAGGCAGTAGTATAATCTCCCCACTCACTCCTATGGACACTTCTATTACAGCAGATTATGTCCAAACTTTTTTATTCTATTTCATCCTTCTTTTTCCCTTTTGCTTAGAACAGCACACCAACAGCAAACCTGTACCATGAGCAACTTCTTCCTTCCCTGCTTTCTTTTTTTAATACCATTTGATTTGATAATTCCATATTGGCTTCCTTTAGTGCTTTACACTCTCCTGTAATGAGCTAATTAAAGATATACGAGATCTGTTTATTGAGGCATATGCAGGCTGTTCTTTTTGCGTTACTTTTTTGTTTCTGCTGTGACTCAGACCTTTCTTTCCTCCCACAGTCTCCTCTTACTGGGTGGGAAGGTGTTTTTTTTTTTAAGGTGGAGGTCAGAGGAGGTTATTCTGAAGCTTGTTCTCCCACTTGTCTTCTGGCACTGTACTAAAAGGTTCCCCTTGCTCCCTGGGATTGTTTTGCCTTGTCAAATAAAGTACACTAACAGCACTCCATTGCTCAGTTCAGCTGCCTTGCTTACCAAAAAAGAGAAACCCTCAGCTGAGCATGAGTCTGCTGTATTTGCTTTCTGGAGAAGCAGAAATGGGATTTCAACCTCCTTTCCCACAATTAACACCAGTACCAGTTATTTGTTCCTCCTGCAAAGATGTTTCATGAATGCTGCAGCTTTCTGCAGGTGTTATCTCCCATTCATATAAAAAAATCTCACTGGTAAACTCTGTTGGTATGGAGTGGCAGGTGCTTGAGGCCAGACTTTTAACTTGAAAGCAGAGGTTTTGTGTTGTACTGCTACATGAACTCATTATTTTCCCCTGTGTTGACTAGCATATCCTCTTAAGGTGAACTGAAAACCCTGGGAATTCAGGTTTTTTGAAGCTTCCTGGTGAGATGCAAGGAAAGATCAGATCTTTTCTGGGATATGAACAGTATGCTGGTGGGTGTCCTTCTCGAGTTTCAGGCTGAAGGGAAGATCCAAACTTTGTGAAGTACAGCATTTCAATCCACAGTCAGCAGGAGACCAAGCCATTTGAGCCTTTAATTTTTCTAGGTCTTCTCTAGGTCTGGAGACATTAGAGTAGACCATGCTGCTCCATTGTGCGAGGGTAGTTTGAAAATGATGCTGAACTCTGCCTAAGCAAAGGAAATTGGTCAGTGTGCTCTTGGGGTCCAGCTGTAAGCTGTCAGCTCCTGGTGGCACAGTTTATGGTAAGTAGAAGGACAGATAAGCAGGCCAGCACATAAAAATGGAGATGCAATGTCTTCCAGAAACGTCTCTTTGTGGGACATGCATCTTTTTTGCACACATCCTGTCACAAGTCAGGAAATTTGTAGCTATCTATTCCCTTCTTGAACAACTCATCTGTGAGGAGTAAGGGAACATTCAGATCTGTCCATTTCCCTTCCCTCCACCTTCACTTGAAGCAAGAGGTCCCTCACTCAAACTTCCAAATTCTTTCTTTGATCAAAGCCACTTGGCAGAGTTATTTAGGAAAGAAAAGCTGTACTTGAACAAATATTCTGGTTATCTCTTTGTCTCATGCACCACAGGATGTTGTCTTTATCATCCACAGGAAGGTATTGTCACCCATGCACTAGAGTGTGATGAGCAAACTAATCAGCCTGTACCTATTCTCTTCCAGTAAAACAAAAGAAAACCATTCTCTGTTCCCTACTTTCAGAATTTTATTTTTGCTGGAACTGTCAATGATTGCAGCTATCCTAAAAACATCTTCCTTATTCATTCCTGAGGCAGCCATGGAGATGTGTGCTCTGAATCCCCAGTACACTTTATATCTTCTCTGCACACCTGCAGAAGGACCTTTTTGCCCCAGTAGCCTGAGTACTATAATGTCTTTATATATGTTGGTAGAATAGCAAGAGTTTTATTATGTACCATATCAGCAGTTCTGAGATAGGAGAAGAAATGGGAAAATATGAAAAATAGTAGACCTTTACATCTGTTAATACTGGTTTCCTAGGTTACCTTAATCCCCTATTACATATGGACAGCCAGCATGGTAGTCAGAGGAGAATTGCCTAAACCAATAATTTCACTGGGGAAAGAAATTTTTGGATTTTTTCTTTCACAAATGAAAACCAGGGAATTTTTAAATTTCAGTGTCAGTAAAAATGGCATTGCAAGACACTGCACTTATTATCCTACCATGATTTCTGCATTTCATTTTATTATTTCACCAGCCAAAATAATTAAACACAGTGTTTACTTGTAAAAGGCAGTACAGGAAATTCTATGAAAATTTCACAAGCATGTTTGCTACATTTGAGTGGTAAATGAATTCAAGAGGACATATAAAAGTTATAGAAGTTTTAAACTAGTGTAACATGATTAAATCTGACATTTTGTGCATGAGATTATGCCGACAGGTAATATAATAATTTGTGATCAGGTGACTTGTACATTCCTAGTGTTGATTTTTGTGCTGTTACCTAATTTAATCCCCATTTAGTTCCCAGACTGCAACAAAATACAGTACTCTCCAAGTTATGTTTATACCCATTATTATGCCTCTGGCATTACACATCATTATGTCTTTGACATTATGTATAAATCATTTACAGGATTACCTACTTGTTAAAATTTTCCTGCAAAAAAAATGGGGCTGAACTAGTAAAAAAGACAAGAAACCTCCAGTTCAGTTTTGCAGCAACTTCAAGGATTCTGTTGTGCTGTGGCAATTGGGACAGGGTACCAATTAGGTTTTCTTTTCCTAGGGTTAATGCATTAAAGCAAGCATATAAAAGGATATAAAAGGATGGAACTACCTATGCCTTCCCTCACCTAGAGACAGCTGAGCTAGCTATAAACACAAGAGTATGGGCTGTAAAAATAGGGTATCTTCAGCACCACACACCTTAAGGAAATTCCAAATTGTGGCAATGAGGCTGTTTCTGGTACTTGAACTAAGCTCATAAAAAGCTGATGACACTGAAGAATAGACACAGGCTTTCAGGGCTTCTTGCTGTAATCATGTTTTCAGAGTTTCATAGTTGGCTTCTGAATGTTCTTCTGTCATGCTGGAGATTATTTATTATTTAACGGCCTTTTTTATTTTTTGCCACTAAAATTGGAATTTTGGTTTGTATAAAATATCTAACTCAAAAAAGGTGATTCTATTCTCACTTATATTTTTTCCTGTTGATATATGAGTGTATATATATATATATATATATATATATATATATATATGTGTATATAAATAAATGTTGATATATTTAATTGCTGATAGATATTGGCATATTGACATACCTGTTCATATGCATACACATATATACATATATACACACACACACATATATATATATGTGTGTGTGTGTGTGTGTATATATATATATATATATATATAAAGACTTTAAAAGGAATCAACCAGTTACCCATCACCATCTGTTCATGTCAGATCTTTTGCAGAGAATGTATCCTTTCCCTGACCTTATTTCTAGAATAGAGTATGCCCAATGTACTTACTGAAATGTTTGCTTCTGACATACAGTGATAACGTAGCTGTTCTGAGAAATGGGGGGCTTACAGGTCTGATCTGAAATGCATAAAATAATATAGCTCCAGGTATGCTGACTGTAAGAAGTTGTTTCAAGGAGTGACAGCTCTTTAAATTCTGCCCCATCTGAAGTTCTCTAGAGAACTGGCTGTTACTAAGACCATCGTATAATATCTTCAGTAAGCAGAAAAATCTTGGCTTTGCTGACCAGCAGGCTGAGTTACACCATATACATGACCAATATGCACACAACTGAAAAGTAACTCTCAGTTAATCCCCAGATTTACCTTTCAAAAAGAAATAAAATAAAGACGATTTTAAATATTTTCCTGAGGCAAAAGCATTGGCACAAGTCATCAACTAGAAACCCTAAATTTTACCTTAAAGGTCTTTGTGAAACTCAGCTTTTTGCCCTGAAGCTATAAAGAAAGGCATTAAGTTTGATTCATCTTTACATTAAGTTATACTAGTATAATTGCATCCCTTCCAGTGGATTTGCATAAATGCAAATCAGGCCTTCTCTATCTTACATGAAAGTAAAGAGATTTTTCAAGTTCTTTAAGGCATTATCTCTTTCCCTTTAATGAGTTAATTCTCCTCTCTTACCATTTTAGCCATAAGTTTTAGGAATAAAGCAAGGTGAAATGTGATAAGTTATCATTTAGAGTCTCATGTTTCATTTTTCCATCTATATTTATAACTCCTGAGAGTCATCTTAAGGATTAGAGAAAACCAAAAGAAGCTCAGGCGAGTTTTACAGTCTCTCACATGAGAATGGCAAAGACTAGCATTTTTTTTCAATGCTTTTGCTATAAATACCAATTTTTCTCTTCTTGACGAAGATCCATTTTAATTCAAAAGTTTTTTGTGAATCTCAACGAAGCTGCAGAAATTATTTCATTTGTATGAAAAAGCATATTTCACATAATTTATAGTACTACTAGGGACATTTGCTTCACCTCTACTGCAGCCAAGCTAGTAATTATCCACAGAAGGACTTGACTGTAGCATTCATGAGATGGTGTTGGCACCAGAAGCCTTTCAGAGATTGGTTTCCTGGACCTTCCATCTTGTTTCATTTCGCCTTTGATAGTAATGTGATGTCTGAACCCATTCTTTAGTAAAACCCAATAATGTGATTTCTGTAGGCACAAACATAACTATCATAGGAAGATTTGAGATAAGTCTGTAGAATTGCATCCTACTTAATATCTACACGTTCAGAAACCTTGCTATGTTGAGCTGATATTCCTCTTTTTCCCAGGAAGTTGGGTCCCTGAGCCTGGGGCTCACTTCAGCTGCTGCCATGTGCTGGCATCAATTTCAACTTCTTTCATACTGTGTCCTGAAATGAAAACTCAAAATCTCTTATTCAGTTTCTCTTGCAATCATGTAAGCCATACTATGTATTTAATAACAAGTGTGTATATTTAAAGTGGATATAACTCACAATTTTTAGGTAGACTTTTCACAATCCACTGCTAGAGAAGCTCAAGCCTTCATGTGCTACAGCTGAGTTTAAGGAGTGGATAATCCTGTGAGCAATGTTTGCAGTTATGCATAGTAAGCTGCATAATCAAAATCCACGTAACAAAGAAAAAAGTAAATCACATTGGGTTCAAACAAGAATTTATAAGCCATAGAACATATTGAAAAACATGACCAGGTGTATTATATAATTTTACATATTGCCTTTTGCTTAAATATCAGTCAGTATCACTGGCAAAGCATGAAACAGCATTCATCTGACCAAGCTCAAAATTCTGCTCTGAGAACTGAGCTCTCAGCCAGCTTTAATTACACACTACTTTGGATAAAATCCAGTGACAGGGTGTAACAGCAACAATAAAAGGTATTTAGGAAAAGACACATAAGAGCAAATTGTTGCAAGGCACATGACTCCTCTAATTCATAGGCATTGTTAGTGTGGGCAACATCATTAAATAGCTTATCACAGTCAAAAACATTCTCTGAAGGCAGATGGTCTAAAATTGCATGATTTTATTTAGGTTTTGATTTACATACTGATCTGAAAGGACTTTATTTTATTTCATTTTGCATGAAAATGAAAAAGTTAGTTGCATTCTTGTATAGATAATTTCATATGCTTAATTATCTCAGTAGGATATGTTTTATTAATGCACATATTTTCCTTTGAACATACTTTCATTTGCATTTGTGGCAAGAAGCTTCAGTCTTTCTTCTGAACTATTTCCTGTCTGACCAACATCACTCTTTGGTTGGAGGCAAAAGGATATTTTGACTTTTAATGAGCATTTCTGAACCAAGTTTATTGTCAGATCCTGAGTGCACTAATGTTTCTTGAGGGTCCTGACCAGCAGCACCACAGTTCTCCCCTAACAAACCTTCATCCTCCTTTCCCAGGAGCTGCCCCAGTTCAGACTCTCCTGGTCCTGGCCTGAGCAGTGTTCCTGCCAGCCAGCTGCTTGTCAGAGCCTGACTCACCAGCCCTGGTCACAGTTCCATCACCTCTGGTCAGATGGGGACACTGCAGGAGGTCCCTGTCCCACTCCCCTGCCACTGCCTGTCCCACCAATTCTGCATCCTGATACTAAGACATGGACATTTCTAGCAGTTAAATTCTTCCATGAGGAAGTTGAGTTGTGATGATCATTTGCCAAAAAAGTCTTCAGGCAGCTCCAGCACTCAATGAGAACTGCCTGACCATGAGCTCATTTGTGTTGAAGACTGGGCTGGGATTTACACCGGTTTTGTCTGTAATGACAATTTGAACCCATTTACATTGAGAGGTTATTTTTCTATCAGGATGCAGAGTAACTAAATGATAGCTCCTCTCAAACTCAAGAAATACTTAAGTGTTTAGGCAGAAAGGGGCCAAAGGGACCCTACAGCCTCCCTGTGAAGGTGGATCTTTCATCTGCCCTTCAGTGACAAGGAATCTGGATGAGCACAAAACCCCAGGCATCCTGGTCCAACCCTAGAAAGATAACCAGGGCAATGTCTCAGTGATACCTTTTCTGATAGTGCCAAGGAGCGTCCCTCTGGCCAGGAGAATGTTAGAGATTTCATCTCACCTTGGGATGGTGACTACCCAGCCAGAGGAGATGCTCTCATTCTGAGAGCTTACACTTGGTTTTTCTTGTAGAATCACACACCCTCTGTCTCCACACAGCCACAAGCTCACTGTGTCCTGAAGCAGAGCCTAATGGTTATATCAAGAAATATTTCTCCTCTAAAATTTGGACAAAGCCATCCCATTTCCAAAGATAAAGGAGAGGGCATTCCTGACCTCTGCAGGATAAGGCTGAGGATGGGAAGCACATCTGCAATTCAAATATTAGAGGAAGATGACCAGCTGTCCTGTTTCATAAAATGATCTCTTTTTTGTAGTCAGGTGTCCTGTTGTTTTGATGAGTTTTTTACAGGCTGCCATTTGTCTTGCATTGTGGCTTTAGGATAAATATTTTAAATCGTCCGTTTCATAATGCAGATGTGAGGTGTTCCTGATTACCCTGAAGAAGCTTGCTGAGCAATTTTATTTTAATGTTGGAAAAAATGAGCTGGAAATTATCTTGGCATCATACCAAAATCTATAGAATTAAAAAGCAGGTTGATTGGGTTTTATGCGTGTATTCAGACTGGGAGTGTTTTAATGAAGGTTTTGCTTTGTTTCATCTGCTCTTTCTTCTGCACTTCTTTGCAAATAGTTTTGAAGAAATGAGCCTTATTTGGTCTCCTGGTCATGTGTTTGTCAGTTTATTATCACTTTTCAGTACAACACAGATAAACCCTAATGTGATAATTTAATGAAATTTTAATTGCTTAACTTTTGTTTTGGTAGCTTTAGACTTAAATAGAATATAAATATTTTTGGGAAGTCACTTGGATATCATGAAACACAAATAAACTCATCAGTCACAATAAAATTAATTTTATTTGAAAAAACGTGTTTGGGGTGAACAGAGTCAGGATTGTTTCCTCTTGCTTCCCTTAAAGAAAAAAATCAGCAGCTGGTATACCCTGGAGGGTAAGTGAACTTGCTCAGGAAACAAATGGTTCTAGATGCTGCCAAGTGTGGCGGGAGAATAAAATACTCAGCAAGGAGTAAATCAAGCAGATCTCAAGGTCAAATTCTTCTGGTATAAGATCAAACTTGTGTACAGACAGCCTTTTGAAAATCAACAAGACAGAACTGACATAGAGGTAGAATCATGTTTAGGATACTCCTGACTGCTTTTCCAGTTACCTTACCAGTTAGTATTAGTTTTCTCTGTTCAGAAACCTCATCATTCTAATTTGAGCATAAAAGAAAATATCTTGCTGGAACTTAAAGTAGCTCTCTGTATGGGAAAGATTTGCATGGGCTGATCTCAAAATGCTAGGTGCTAGCACAAACCAAAGATTTCCCTGCATCAGAAGGGTGATGAAAGACCTCAGTCTAAAACTGATAGTGCAAACCTAAGCATACTAATTCTGTATGCTGTGCAAGAACTTTGGGGTGATTTGGTTTATGAAACTCACTTCTCTCCTGGATGTTGCTTCAACTGACATTTAGCTATTTTTCCATCAGCTATACCCCTGGGAGAGAAGTATGTTTAGAGATTTTAACTTTTCATATTTAAACTGTGAGAATGCAGAAGATATGCCACAGAAATCTGGAAAGAAGAAAAAAACAAAAATATTTAACATATATTTTTGCTGCCTTTTAAGATGACAATCTCAACCCACTTTTCCATAGGTCAGGAAGAACCAACACAAAAGGCATATGGAGAAAATAAATAAAATTTTGAATAAGTAGCATCCTGGTATGGATCATTTTGTCAGAACTGCTGGGAGAACTAGGATAACTTCTCTGTTCAGTCCAACAGCTTTGCACTTGGACTTTTCAGCTCTGGACTTGGTCAGTATATTGCTCAAGATGTTGCTCCCCCCTGACTGGGGGATGCTACAGGCAGGTTTTGTTGCCAATCACCTGCAGACTGAATTGCTGTTCATCCAGCAATATCTGAACCAGCAACATGGCTTTATGTGGTTTGTCTCAAAAAAACTCAGACTCTCAGTCCAGAGGTAGTTATAAGATTAACTTTTTAAAGGAAAAATTACTATAAGAAGTGTGCTGGTTTGCCTGCCCTGCCTGCTAAAAGATCATAAATCGGTGTACTGGATTGTAATTCTGTTATTCACATCCTTTGGGAAATCCTGCCACCAACATCATACTTGAGATGATTATGAATGTGTCAACTGGGAGATGGTGCAACTAGTCTTGCTGTCAATTAGAAATAACTTCTGACTCAATTGTAACATAGCAATTATATTTCAGTCCACTCCCTGGCATTGCACCATACCTGTTCCCACCTCTAAGAAACCCATAGGCAGGGGAATAATCATCTTGAAACTCATAGTTTATAAGAAACCACATGTGGAGGAATCCCTTAGGATCTCAGCTTGCAAACTGTTTCCCCTGCAGTCACAGCCTGCAGGAGGTCTGCCCTGGAGCATGCCTTGAGCAGGGTGCTGGCATTGGATGATCTGCTGATCCCTTCCAGCTTGGATGCACTCTGTGATTTTCTGAGGCATGGGCTGGTGTCATGGACACTCAGGGCTGAGCTGGGCTGTGCTGTGCTGCCCTGGCATCAGTCATCCCTGATGGATCCCTGCCACTCACCAGCTGACTCCTCTGTCACCACCATGTCCTGCTCCACTCTCATTTCTCTTCAAAAAACACTTCTGAGAGCCCACTGACCTTCTGAGGGACCTCAAAGATTGCTTAACTTATTTTTGCTTTGCCATAGGGACGAAGAAACATTCCCTGACGAGCTCAGTAAAGCTGTGTGGCAGTGGCTGCTGCTATCAAAGCTTGTGCAGTCTGTTTCATGAATAGCAGCTCTCCCTGGCTTTCCTGAACAGCATGACTCTGCAGGGCTGGGAAATACAAACCAGAGGAATTTTGTTGTGTTCTCTGCTTTAGGCCTATTTCATTTTTCCCCACATTTACAAACAAATTGGATAATTTGTTAGGCTTTCACTGTTTTTCTTCTGCAAGTATCCCACAGTGTGGTGTGCAGGACACAAAGAGGTTTGAGCTGGTCCTCTGGGTCTCTCCCATCAGCTGCAAGGAAGGGCAACCAAGGCACCTCTTCCCTGAACTCCACAGCTCCAATAATCAATCAGCACAAACCAGGTCACCCTACAGCTTATAAATATTAGAAGGGCTGGTTAGCTCTGCAACTTCATTCTAATCTAAAGCAATAAACATGCTAACATAAATTATTTTTTTTTCCTCCCACGGGGAAATTTGAATTGCTCAACAATCCTGCCATGGCTATGTTTAATGTTTTGAGGTGGCTAGAAAATGCCTCACAATATTAAAAAAAATAAAAGATAATAATATCTTGGCTTGTGAAATGGGGAAAGAGTTTGATTTTTCTAATTATGAGATTTAAAAACAAAGACAAAGAAAAATTTTTGACCGCAATGATCAAATTTTTGCAAGCAAAACTTGAATTTTCTGCAATATCACTCAAAGAAAAACAACTCCTCTTCCATAAAGCCTTCTGAACTAATTAAAAAAATTAACTTCTTGGCAAAAAAGCTGAAGATTTTATGACTTGCATTAATGAATTTAACAACAGTAACCTTTTTTATCAGTTTAAAATGAAAGAAATGAAGTGCCAAGGGAAGGTTGAAAATAAATATCAAGATAATATTGATGCAGAGAAAGGATGAATAGATGTATTCAAATATTTGGATACACTGCATGTACCTCATAAAAACATGAAAGCACAAACTGAATTTTCATTGGCAGGAGTAAGAACTACTGCATAATTAAAAATGTTGCTTTCACCTATGAATTCTTTATGAAGAGATGAAAAGTTCTGGTTTAGCGTTGGAATTATTAATATTGTTATCATAAACCAATATTTTTCAATATTTTTCCTACTGAATATTTTATTCTGCTTTTTCAAAATCTTAGATTTTAAGAAGAGAATACACTGTATAAAGGAACACCAGAGCTGAGCAGGCTCGGTCCTACAGATGCAGAGTATTTATGTAATTGTAACATTGAGTAAGCAATTCAGTAGTGTTACCTGAAAAAGTTGTGGGAAGTGCTTTCCAAGACAACACTTGGCCTCATCACTCCTATTATTTCCAGTAGTTACCACTTTAGATAGATAGACAGATACTTAGATAGATATAATTATAGATATAGATATAAATATAGTTATGGATATAGATATAGGTAGATGATATAGATATATAGGTATAGATGATATAGATAGATATAGATTAGAGATAGAGATAGATGATAGATAAATGATAGATAGATAGATAGATAGATAGATAGATAGATAGATGATTGATAGATAGATGTCTTGACTCTAATGAAGCAAGATAATTAGTTTATTTAGCATATTAAACCTATGTACTCCCTATACTTCAGCAAGTGTGAAGATGTGGAAGGCTGAGCATTTAGGAAGTCATGGTATGAACCAGCTGCAAGCACTAGTTATGTTCTGCAGAGGACAATGTGATCTAATGCTGAATATTTGGAATTATTAGACATGTAATTTTTTTTTTTGGCTCATAAAGAATTTGGAATAATCACAAGGCAAGCACGATTCATTTTTTAATTGGCATGGTTCCTTGTGTCTTTTATCTGATCCAAGAATAATTTTCACTCCAAGGCTTTCTATTTTATTCCTTTTTTCCCTCAAAGAGACACAGTCCCATGTCTTCATCATCCCTAGCTATAAGAACCCTTTTTTTAGTTGTTTTGCTGTATGTGTTAAAACTATTTGTCTCATTAATTTATCTTTTAAAATTTGAAAGTAAAACCTCTATCAAATACCTGCAAACTTATCTGTTGTAAGATAAAAACCATGCTCATAATTTAAACACACAGACACATCAACAAGGTACAGCTTTTACTGTATTAACATTGAATTTAACTTTATTCATGCCAAAAAAAACCTTTATTAACAAGTAAAGATCAATGTTTAGCCAATCAATGAAAGCCAAGTAACCCTCACTGCACAATAAAAGTGAAACACTACAAATTTATGGGAACCTACCAGTTATTATCAGAGAAAATATCAGTGGGAAATAGTTAAATAATTAGAAACAACTGAAAGAAGATAAACATTTTATGGTGCAGTTTCTTTTCAGCCAGGGAATTCAACATTAAGTATTTACTGAACCCCTCACAAGCTGAGGAAATGCTGAAACTGGGCTGCATATTTGGGGCACTGTGGGCACCTAAAGAGGAGGTGGCTCTCAGGGGCTGCTGGAGCCAAGTGCTGCTCAACTTTCATCTGCAAGAGTTGCTGACCATTTCCTATGGAGAGCCCTGTCCACAGGGATACCATAACATTTCCAGAGCTTCCATGCAAAGTGCATTCATCACAGTATTGATTCCTGACTATGTCTGAGGTGGACCAGAGAAGACAGAAACCAATAACGAGCTGCAGCCAGCAGAGAAATCCACACGAACTGCTGCAAGTCCCCCTCTGTCTGGGAACTGCAGGGAAGACCCAGAATAATTGTTTTGGCAATGACAGAGGCAGCTCCTTCCTAGATTTTATCTTTCCCGAGGTCATTTATTCCTTTCTCATTTGTGACTTCCTGTCTGGGCATGTTGTACAATCAAGAGCAATCACAGGGCTCCCAGGAAAAATTAAAAACAGAATGAGATGTCACTGCCAGCAGAGCAGTTTGTCAAGCCTGCAGATGGGTTTTGAGGAGCTCTTGGGAAAGATACTCAAGCAGGGAAAGAAGGTTATTAGCTGGATGAACTAAGCAGCAAAATCCACTCTAAAATGCCATTCTTTTGCCATAAATATCCACCAGAATCCATGCTCTCAATGTTTTTCTCTTAGTTCTGTGTGGTATTTATGATCTCCAGCCTGCATAGATCATCCTTTCACCACGAGAAGCAATTCTGAAAGGAAGGGTAAAACAAAGCAAATCCATGTGACTCTCACAGAGTATTCTTCACTGTGAGCAGAGCTTCATGTCTGTGAGGACCACAGAGCTGTGTCCATTCTGGATTTCTGCCTGCAATCCATGAGTCTCCTGTCAGGGCAGCATGGCCAGGGCAGGTAGCAAAGGGTCCCATGGGACAGACTGGGACCTTCCCTGGCAGCCTTGTCCCTCTGTGAGGAGCAGAGCTGAGCCAGGGGTGGTGATGGGGCACCCCAAGAATCTCCTACATATCAGATGTGCTCGCAGGAGTTCAACCCAGGATTTCTCCAAACCATTTTGGGAGCCAACACAAATCATCATATGCTACCCAGAGAGTAGAAATGCATTTGGAGGGGGAAAATGAAGCAGGAAGAAAGACACTCTCAGTATCTCTGAGTGTCCTGCTCATCACTGCCCTGCCCCTGAGTTAATGTCCTTGCAAGAGGACAGTGGGTCAGCAGCTGCTGGGGAGGAGGCTCTCACACTGAACTGTGCACTGCAGCAGCTGAGCCAAGTGAGCCCTGGCAGAGCAGGACTGCCCAAAAGCTCTGCTGGGTGCTGGGAGCAGAGGCATCTGACACAGCTTGTACAGGGTGATTTAGAAATGGAAAAGAGGAAGCCTGTGACAAAGAGCCTGTTGCAAAGGGAGAAACACGAGGAGATGCTGCTGTCAGCACTATGGTAGAGCAGTGATTCACCTGGCACTTTTTCAGATATACTGCTGCTACTTTCATTTTCAGAGAAAGTTTTCTGTGTTTCCTATTAGAACTGAGAGCTTATGAATAGAAATGTATCTATGAATGTAAAGCACACAGTAAATAAAGTTTAGTGAATTCAGAAACACCATGTAGAAGGATCAAGCAAGTTATACAGTTCTGTTTATATTTTTAATAAGTATCTCAGCTATTTAAGCCCACCTCATATTGCTGTCTGCCATATCTCACAGCAGGCTCCTTTAACTTGCTGAAAAAACTGGTTTTGCTGAAGTCTTCCACAATATCTAGAGGAGCAGTGATGCTATGGCCCAGTGAGCTGTACATCCACTATGTGTGGAAGACAGAGGACTATAGCTGACTGGACTTGGTCAACAAAGGGATCAGAAAGTGCAGTCAGACCATACACACACCACTAGCACACAGCTCCACAGTAGAAGAAAGTTCAGTAAATGCTGCTGGTCAGGTCTTGTCTCTGGGTCTCATCCCTCCTGCCTAAAATACTGAATGGATACAGAAGTTACAGCCACTGAATTAAGAGCAGAGATTCCTTTTTGGCACAGAATAGGCTCATTAAGTATATATTTCACCCATGTTTCTAACATTGTTAATCTTTTTTAAAGTGCTGTGAAATTTGAAGGCACACAATAAAAAATTCTGCTGAAAACATATCCATTAACACAGACCACAATGACATCTCTAAAGCTTTTGCATCATTTCAGCAGTGCTGTTTATCACTTGTATATACTAGGCAATTCATTTTTCAACCACAGATAGTTAGGGGATAATAAAACAGGAGTCATCTTTATAAGGTAACAATCCAGCTGCAGATCCCAAGTGCAGCACCCACATGGCTCAATTTCTATCAATATTGTATTAGAAAACTGTGAAATGGCATTAATTTCACCATTCCTTGCTTCTCCCATTGTTCATGGCACTTCCTTAGGCTGAGTTCAGATGCAGAGCTGAGAAACTCAGAAAATGCCCAAGGGTCAAGGAGTACTGTGTCAGCTTGAGAGCAGAAGGGATAATATTGTTAATGCTTAATGTTTTCTAAATTGTCAACACTGAACAATGAAAAGGGGAATAAAATAACTGATTACATTTTGGCAGAATAGCAATCAGCTTAAAGATGAAAGAAACTTAAGAAATTATTTTGAGGATCTGAACACAGCTGGTGACCAGAATGAGATGTGTCAAAGAAAGGCTGTGAAGAAAGCCACACTGCCAGCCTTTGTACAGAAGGACTGGGAATACTTTGTGACTTTCTTTTTCCATTGCTGTGTAGCACATTTGATAGGCTAGATTAAGTAATAGCAACCCAAGAGTTGTAATTAGCATCTGCTGATGGTGCTCCCTGGAGACAGTAAGCATTTAAGTGTTTAACCAAGGAGTAGAAGCTTGCAAGGTGCTTCAGAACACCTGTTGGAAACAAGAGAAATGCTGCATTAGCAACCTCTGTGATTGCCTGGTCTTCTTCATTGCTCTGCTTCCCACATGTCCGGCTGATGTTCCCAGGGTGTCTTCCTATCCAGACCTGAGCCTTTCAAGTAGACAAGCATGCTACATCTCAGGACTGTGTGGATCACAGAACCTTCTGACAGGATGGATTCAGGAAAAATACCATTTTATTAATCCCATTTAATACATTTATTACTGCCATTTAATAATGGGAGTATTTATGATGGTAAATGTTGCAGATATCCATAACCTTTAGAATGAAAACCCAGATTCAGAGACAGCTATTCCAAGGCAATTGCAGAAAATTTACAGCTTGTCTGCTGCACTCAGCTTTACTTCTGTGGGTTGCAAAAGCTGCCACCTTTAAGTACAGAAGATAACACTGTTAGGAGAGTAGGAGGGCAGAATGTTTTGTTACTGTTATGAATGAAGTCATCAATCCTTTAGTTGAACTGAAAATAAAGGGATGATTTAGAAAATTGCCTCCAGAGCGATTACTGCATGCCATCAGTCAGAGCAACACACATTGTTCAGAGCCAAAGGCAGAGGACAAGAAGCTCACCAGCCTCAGGAGATGAGGACTGATGATGCAACTGATGATGCAACTGATAATGCAGGACTGGTGATGCAACAATTCAGCGTTCAGCCAAGACAACCCAGCAAGGGGACTACAGGCACCTGGAGTTTCAACACCACCAGTGCAGATTCTGAAATCTCAGAGGCAGACTCCCAGATGTGTGACTCCCTTCTGTCTCTCAAAATCTCACATTGTCACTTCACTTATCTTTATGTTATATTTATGTTATTTGTTCTTTGCACAGCTTTACTCATCGATTTTCTTTTGGAAGAGAAATTACTACAGCTTTCCATCTGATTTTCTCTTTGCTGTCTACAGTGAGTTTTTGGTTTAAAAAATAATGCATCTGTTGCCCCAGTAAAAGTTACATAATTCTCCATTTACCCATACAGTTTTGCTCACTCTTTTATGTTTTCCTGCTCATCAGTATGCACACCATCTGTGCCTCTACTACAATGTTCTGACATGGCCTCCAGACTTAATGGTTTTAAAGTTTTATTACTTTGCCCTTCAGTCTCATGTGGATAATTTTGCTCACTCTTTTAAAAATCTGCCCTTTCAAACCTTGCTCTTAGCATGTCACCCATTGAGAAATTCAGCCCCCTCATCCCTACAGGATATCAAACCTCTTTGTATGGTATGGCTGGCAACCAGTAGAAATACTCTAATAACAAGAACTAAACAGAGCAGTTATATTCTGGAGGACACAAATTTATTAATTACAGAAGACAAGGATAGCATACAAAGAACACAGCTATTACCAATGAGTATAAATGAAGAAATGCTTTTAAAATAAACTGGGTCACTTTTTTTAATGCAATGATTGAGAGGTCTCAGACAGAACCTACAGCTAATGTATGTGATGTGAGCTGGAAATACATTGTCACAGTTGTGCTAAATCCCCTCACTCTCTAATAATGTGCATTGTGAATCCTGCTAATTGACCCTCAAATTTAAATTCTGCCCAGTTTAGCTAGGAAGATTTTGGAGACTGGGAATTCTTGCAGGCAGATTTCATGGAACACTTGGACTCAGAAGAGCTGGACAATATTATTTCCTCAGACCCAGGAATGTTTTGCAGCAAAGCTGGTCATTTTCAGACTGCAAGAGGAATAAAGGTTTTCTGATTAAGGCACTGAGCAGCAAGATGAAAGCGTAAATCCCAGCTCTGCCAGAGGTTGCATGTATATCCCTGGGCAAGTCACATCACCTTTCTGTGATTTGTGTCTGCAGCTACAAAAAGTGAATCATTATTTTTCCATCCTCAAGCATTTCTGAGTGATAGCTCCTTTGGAGTTGGACTTTTTCCAACAGTATGCTTGTAAGGACCTAACACAAATGCATTTTATCTAACTGAGACTTCTAAACATTCTGTGGAATAGACCATTAAGGCTTCTACTTAATGCATAGTATGAAAAAGAAAAACTGCAAATGATCTTTCAATTTTTCTTTTGTAATGTAAGCTAGGAATAATGTACACTGGGATATTTGGATTTATATAGGTTGTTATAAAGGCACAAATGAGAGCACAATCATGACTTAATCATTCTGAAAGATTTTACTGTCTAAATCTGATTTTGTTTATTGGTGTTTTCAAGTTTGTGGAACATGAAAAAGAAAACACGAGATGCTTCATTTTGAAACTGATGAACACATTAACATTTATTGTGGAAGTATCAACAAACTTTTCAAGAATACAGACTGCTTCTTTTGCATCCTATCAGTATTCCCGAAAGAGAGCACAGTGGAGGACTTCCCTTCAAAGTTATTCCCAATGACAACTGAGTTACTTTGCAGTGCTTTAGTTCATATTAAATACGGTTATATTTTATTGCCTTCTACAAAATCCTTTCATTGTTTTCATTTAAACAACTAAACCCTTTCCATGTTAAAAAAGGATATAATTTTTAAAATTTATGCCATTTTTATCCAATTCCATCTGTTCAATTTTCATTATCACAGTTCCAGTGTATTCGTATTTCTTTTCTATCAGAAATAATGAAAACCTAAATAGAAACAGTTGTTATTTGTAAGAAAAGCATTTGCCAACCCGAGGCCTTCAGCAAAGATTATTTTGAATTCAAATTTAGTTACTTATCAGAACTACAACAGTTGACTACATGGTAAATAAATGTATGCATATAAATTTGGAAGAAACCAATTCTAGTGCAGCTTTATAGCACTAAAAAGATAGCACAATCCTAAATTTTCAAATATCTAAATTAAATTGAGGTTGCATTTCCCAACAGGATGAATGTCGGAAAAATTGTGACACAAGCAACAATAAAGAAAATCATTACAAATTACAACGGTTTGGAAATATATATTCCATGTTTGAAATACACATGGGCCAGTGCCCAGAAATGAAAAAATGAAATTCTGTTAAAAATGTGTCCAGATCACAATGACAGAAGAAATTAACAGTAACAACTAAAATTTTAGAACATTATCCAGAAAAACCTTTTTCCCTTCTTTTTCTTAATCCAGAAATTACTGCCTGTTATCTCGTGTAAAATTGGTTACCTAAATTATGAATCTATAGGAAACTTTATAAAAATTTCCTTGTTTAATTAGTTTATAAAGCAGTTTTCCAAATTAGTTATTTTTAACCTAGGGGAGGCCAAGTATTTTCATCATTTATTGGTGAAAGTCATTCTGTTCCTTTCCAGTATGGATTTTTCCTTCAGGCTCTTCCATGAGGTTTGCCACCTTAGACTTACATATAAAGGCACATGTAGAGATTTTTATTCAAAACAGTGGGATGATATATTGATTTTGTTCTAGCCATACCTCCCATTTCAGCAGCTCATTAAAATTTCACTTTTGCTGTTTGCTGAACATTGGAATTCTTGCTCATCTCTTTAAGCTTTTCTCTTTCAAGCTAATTGAGAATGCTCACTCTGACTGTCAGCAAAATGGCATGCTCTTAGGGCATTTTTGGGACCTAAATATCTGAGACAATCAGATGTTTTTCCAAAGGATTTGATGAAAAATATTATTTTGTTAACAGTGCATGTGCAAGCAAGCACCAGCCTGCTGGCTCTAGACAGAATTATCTGTTCTTCAAAGTGAATCTGGATCTGGTCAGGTGAGGAACACATCAGCTATTGTGGAATAACAGCCTGTATAGCTCAGCCCTGCAATGCAATCAGCTCTCCCCAGATCCTAAATAACAACAATCCATTTGCTGAGCTCTGCCTGAATTACAGCTGCTTTCAAATGGACAATAATATTTGTTGATTTTTCATTTCTCTCAACTGTGTTTTCCAAAATGACTGCAAGCTGCCAGCATGGTACTCTGCCACTAAATTAAATGAAATTCTCTCCCTGCTTTTTTAAGGACCTGAATCTTGGAAAAATATCAGTCTGGTCTCCCACCCACATGCTCTCATCCCATTTCCCTCATCCACAGAGCATATGCTTCAGATCAGTCAGCAGCCAAACAGGAATGTGTCTCTGGAATAAATGGAGGGAATGTCTCCATCAGCAGTGGAATGGTCAGCGTGTCACCATGCCATGCACAGCAGTCACAAATACTGTAGTCTAGATTTCAGGGAAGAGATCACACATTGTCACATCCAGCTGGGCCTTTCTAAGGGCTGGGCAGTGTCACCAAAGGGCTATTAAGTGGTCCTGAGATTAAAGTTACAATTCATTCCCTGATGAGGATATGCAAATTCTTTGACCTGTAGGACTGACAACACAGTTGCACCTTTTTGTAAGGGGCTTAAGTGATGTTATTTAGAGCATGACTCTGGTGAAAGATAGACAATATGGAAGTCACCATGACCATTAGGTCTCAAAAATAATTCAAACAAACAAAAAAACATACAAAAAAACAAACTCAAAAGTGCAAGTACCTAACACATGTAAGAAGGCAAAGAATTTTATGAAAGCATTTTAATTTATTTTTAGGAAAATTAAAATTCATAAAGCTTAGCCAGACTTCAGTATGTCTTGCTGGTTTTGTTTCCTTAAAATATAAAATGCAGCTATTCTTCTGATCACAGATATGCAATGAAGCCTCCTGGAGCCAGTCACTAGAACCAACAGTTTTGGGGGTATAGCTGTGTTACATCTTTCCTACCATCCTTGCTCTTGGAATACAAGAGAAAGCAATCCCTGAAGTCCCTTTCACAAGCTTGGCTGCAAAGCCCATGACCCCTGCACTGGCACAGTGACACTTCTGCACCCTCCCAGGTGACAGGTGAGATGTCCCTCTCTGGCTGGGCTCTGCCACACTCCAACCCCAGGATACTGTAAATAAACCATGGTTCCCCTCTGGAAGCACAAACCAAGATTACAAGTGGAAGAGATGTGCACCTGCCTGTCTTTCTTATTCTACAGAGACATAATTTTTAGCTGTAACCAGCAGTTTGTCCAAATGTCCTCTCATGTTTAGGTTACAGATTTTATGGTGAAGGGCGTGTCTTGATGTTGGTGTCCAGCAATAACACCAGGCTCCTAATTACTGCAACTTTACTCATCAAGTCTCCCCAATTTCTTGTGGATTATAGGAAATTGCTCAAAAAGCATTAGAAACAATCCCTTGGTCTTCAGAACCTTTTTGCTGTGGGCTCTGTAAGTGCTGATGGTCAGACACCTTCTTGGTTTTTGTGGTTCTAAACACAGCTACCAGTTTTGAAATATATTGCAGCTTTCTGAAAGTGCCTGCCCAAGGACAAAGTAAGGTCATACAAAATCAGATTAGCAAAGCTTTACTCTTATATAGCATTTATTTTTCAATAAGAACCTCTCTGACACGTTCCCCTTTTCTCAGATTGAAGCACCTTGAAAGATAATTTCAACATAAATGAGAGCTGCCTCCTCACTGCCAGGGGTGCAGTTCTCTCGACCGGCATCAACTGGCTTTTGTTACCTATGAACTTGCTCTTTTCCCCTTGGATGTCATCTGCAGCCTTCTTAGTACAGTAATTTTGTTTCTTTCCAAGACTATTTGTGTAACTCAGAATAATTACAAATTCGGCAGTATTCATGAGAATAAATTCATTTTTGAATCTTTCTGTCAGGACACCAAACAAAATTTTATTTCTGAAATTATATATTTACTTTTAAGAAGTTTGATTGTTCAGACTACTTATTAGACTCATTAACATAACTTAATTATGCTGACACAGAAGACTGTTTCTGTACTTGTAAAAGTGACTAATTAGGTATGTAATACCTTGATAAACCTTTGGAACACTCTTAAAATGGCTATTAAAAAGTTAGGCTCCATGTTCATTTTTCCTTTATTTAATGAGATGTGTGTGGTGGGCTTCCTGACTAAATAAAACCCAGGAATAAATTAGAGAAAATAGTAAAAAAAAAAAGTTTAGCAAGCATAATCTAAAGAGTGACAGGAAAGGAGTGCAACCTGTACAGCTGTGAGAAAAATGGCAAAGAGCAGGTATGATAAGTGTGTCTAACTACTTCAGGAGAAGTAACATAAAATATGGGGAGAAAGTATTTCAAGTTATAAGAGCAGTATAATAAGAAGCAGTGGCTGAAACTTGAAGAAAGAAAATTAATTTAGGTTATGCACAAGGAATAAAAATGCTAGAAACAAGGACAAGTAGACAATGGAAAATTCTACCAAGAGGGGTAATTGCAGGACTACCATTAGGAATACTCCAGAGTAGACTAGATAAAGACATGCACAGATTTTACACTGAGAGTAAATCCTGCCGTAGTGCAGAGTGATGGTAACCCTTCCTAAGCTATTATCTAACTGATTGTCACATAAAAAAAAGTTGAAGCGCAGATGAAGGCGTTTTAGTTGAGCTCTGATTTAGCGAGTTTCAGAGAGTGATTTCCCGAGCTGAATTCCTCCCAGAGAGCCTGAAGAGGGAAATGAAGATTGACAAAGCTAAGCATGGAAACCTGACAGAGGATGTCAGACAGAAATGAGAAGAAAAATTCAGAAGAAGCAAATATATCTTCCCTAGCCATATGCTGCAGTGGTGGCTGCCTCACTCCCCCTGCAGATGCAGACGCATGCGCAGACAGACAGACAGACGGATGTGTGCCCCAGTGCACAGGCCTCCAGAACTGCAGCCCAGCAGCCTCACAACTGCAACACAGCCCTCAGCAACACTTCCAAATGTGCATTAATTACTGGATGTGTACTTAGCTAAGGCAAGCTGTAATTCCATTTAATTTCTATTTTTTTAGCCAAAATCGCCCTGGCACGAAGCAGAGGGTATTAAGTGCTTTTCTCGGGTGTGGAGTATACAGTAGCTCTATTATGAGCCCATGATAATTCACCAGCAGTTTTACTCCTCATCTTAATCTGTGATCTAATTTGGGATCTAATTTTCTTCCATCCTTATCCCATCTCCCCCTACATCGTCCTCCAAATAATATATGCTCTCAGAATACCAGAATAGAAATAGAAGTCTATAAATCTTTCAGAAGCATTTATAGAGCTGCTCTGCACTGTGGCATGCATTCAACTGACAGCTGCTGCATGCCTTTGTGTTCTCATTCATTAGACATTGCTGTCTGGATTACATCAGCATAGTGGAGTTCTCCATATCCTAATTATCCTTCTGCTCTTTCACTTGTTTCACAAGGTAGATGCTTTGTGGGTGTATTAGGAAGAATGTCTTAAGTATTGCTCTGGTTAACCAGTAAAACATCAAATGTTCTGCCAATACCTTCTCACAATTAAAAAAATCTGAGCAGTAGGTTGGGGTGGGTCAGTTTGTTTCTGGAAAGAATCAGTAATGGACATTCAGAAGCACAATTAAAGTAAGTGAAATAATGGCCTTCCTTTGACCTCATTATTTAAAGAACTTCAGGTGTTTTCCAAAAAAAAAAAAAAAAAAAAAAAAGGAGCAAGGTCAACCGGGTAGCATAAAAGGGCTGTGGCCCTAAGCTCAGAGGGAAAATAGTTTTGCTTGTTTAACTCAGTTTATCTGTCAGCTGTGCCACAAGTTTCAAAAGTATTGATGAAAAAGTAGCTTTGAGAAGAACACCTCCATATAAACTTAAGTGCTTTGCCTTTATCTAAATACCAAGGAGATCACTATATCATATCTGATAGCAAATGAGAGATGTAAGTCATCCAAAAAAAGGATAAGGGATGTGTTGGACAGGAATAGCTGATGCACTGCATTTTTAATTTCTCCAATTTACTAATTAAAAATCCTCCTTGCACAAAATGTCAGTTAATGATATTAAAATAACACATCATTTCTCAAGTAATGGTTTATTAAAACATCCACATGCCATTTGATTTTTATAGTTCCAGCTCTACTCAGGATCTTATTAACAATATATATGTTGTGTTTATTAGAAAATAATACAATAATCATGTTTTCAGCCTTAAAGAGTTGTGATTTCTGCAGCAAGGTGACAGAGCTGTTTCTCTTTGCTGCATGCTAATGGGCACCATTTCCTGCATGGCATATCTTCAGGGTCTGCTGGCCTGGAGGCTGACTGTGACTGTGTCCCAGGGCATGTTAAAACAAAGACAACACAGGGTGTACAGCTCTGGCAGTGGGCTCTCAAATGGAAGAATGACAGCAACCTACTCCCTCAGTACGCTGAGCAAAGATTAAAGCTGATGCCTGTTACAGTTTTAAGTAAAAATGCCACCTCTCCTCTCAAATTCTGCCTTTTGCCTCATTAAGTTTTCATTTAGGTGCTTGGATTAGCTTGTATTTTCACAAGAAAGTGGTTTTGAAGCTGTTGAAGGGAAGGATGAGGCTGAGCTGCACTTTGCAAGTCAGCCATTCCTAGGAAATGAGTTTAACTCTGTTGAAATCAGTGTATGTCACTATATACACATTTATGTTCATGCTTTCCTGGACCATCTTTATATAGAAGGTGCTGGAGTGCTAAGAGTGGCCACCTCTTTGTGACAGTCCAAATCTAAGCCAGATGCACTTTTCTCTCACTTGTCACAAGCAGTGCCATTTCCCCATCTTTAAATGTTTACAGATTAGGATGTCTCTCCATTACACCATGCAGGCTAAAAAAGCAGAGGCCACTAGCAACAGAAACCAAGACTTTTATTAAATAGTGGTGAGCAATGCAGACTCACAGCAGCTCAGGGCACTTCATACTCACAACTGTGATTTAACAGAGAATTGGCACAAAGGAGATGAGACATTAGGTGGAAAAGGATTTAGCCAAGCATGTGGTGAAGTGCTGAGTGACAGAGTAGAGAAGGCACCACCACAGCAACAGCTGAGTCTGTTCCAACCCTATATGGATACCTTCAGGGGTTTTTTAGCCATTGAAACAGTAGGGCTCAAGGGAACCTACTGACAGACCAGGGAATGACCACAGTCAGACCCACACAGCATGTGCATCACCAATCACAGGATGATAGTTGGACTGCACGCTCAGAAAATTACTCTGTGAAGAATTTTACCAAGAAGTACATGGCCAGTACAAAAAAGGCTAGGTGTTTCTTTTTTACTGTAGAAACTGAGAACATATTATTAAAAACTAAGGCACCAGTGCCTGTATCTTTTATTACAGAACAGTGAATCCACCAGGCTTTGTAACAGAAATTGTTTCTTTTAAGACCTGTGGTTTCTGCAGTGAAAATAGACCAGCTTCAGAATGTTCATTCATTAGTTGTAGATTATTTTAGCATTCCCCCTCACGCAGTTGCCAAGCCCTCTGGCCAAAAACACTGAGACATCAAAGGTCATTTGGGCCAATGATTACTTTTGTCAGCTGGGTAGTTTCTTTCACTTGGTTAATTAATCATGCTCTGCATATTTCTCAGCCTCAGCTTGTCTCAGGGAAACAGTATGTGTCATTATTGGTACTGGGTTTATTAAAGGCACAGCAAAGAAACTAATTTGCAGATAATACAAAATTACAATACAAAGGACAGTGTCACAATATTGGACATTGCATAATTGCCTGAAAGGATGATGTAAATATTTTGCTTTTCTTGCAACTCAGATATTATCGAGTGGAGCATACAGAAGGACAGGCAAATAAATCTGGGAGTCAAATAGTTTAAATCCTCAAACCATGTCAGATTTTAAAATTTGATTTATAATAATTTTGCAAAATTGTCTTCTTACTATGGTGTACAGTTGACTTTCATGCCATAACTTAAGATAGAAAACAAAGATATTTTGAAACATAAAAGTGTAAAAATCCTGAGATATTGAGGATTATAGGCAGAATTATAAAAATTATGACAGTATTTTTGAGAGAAACATGTTCTTGTGAAAAAATGCACATTTTGGGGCACATTTTATGTAGCATACTTCAACATTTACAATTGCAGTTACAAGTTGTCTATTGTTTATTTCACATTAGGAGTCAGTCTAAGCTTAGCATTTCTCTACTACTATGAATGTAAAAAGCTGTGGATAATAAAACCAAATAAACACAAGTAAATATAGAAAGTAACTCCTCTTAAAAGCTTACAAGTTAGATCTACAAATTGAAAAAGGCCATAAAGGAATAAGGTACCTAACATCTAACTGTGGATAGTAAAATCAGTTTTTAATGACTCGCCTTTCCTTCCTTTAACAAGGGGGATCTTTATTTTGGAAGACTAACATAAGCTGTATATAGAATAATGTTTGCATTTTGGCAAAGATTGGAAAGATTAAAGGACATCCTTAATTTTATATTTGGGGGAGCATTAAAAACTTAATTTCCTGTTTTCCTTTCTAGTTCTTTACCTACAAACCTACATTCCTCCTTCTATGGGAGAATAACAGGAGCTTTAGAGTTGTGTTTAGAAATGCATCTTCCAAAACCAAAGAAATTATTAAAAGATGTGTGGGCAAAATTAATCAATATATGAGAATTTAATTAATAGACATAGAGGAGGTGGAAACTTCTACTGTTAAACTTGTTCAGTGTTTCCCATAAGGATGCAATTTTCAGGTGCTTGCAGTATTTTTCCTTAATTTTATTTATTCCACCTAAGGCAAACACACTATTTAGGAAATGTTTAAAAAGATGCAGAAATTTTATTTGAAATGCTGTGGCTGTGCTGTGGTTTCATACTTGGCAACACCAGGAGTGGTCTTCTCATGAAAATACTGTGACATCTGGACTAAAATCAGCTTTAGAAAATAAGAATTACTGATGTTGTTCAGCTGGAAATAACTTCTTCCCCTCTCAACCCATACACTTGAGAAGACACTGAGTGCACAATCTGTGCAGGAAGAGAAGTGGCTTACAACAAGGGGCTATGGGGGTTTGGGAACAGCTTTCCTGCAGGGAAATCTTGCTGTACCTCCAGCATCCTCCAAGTTCCCAGAGATACTGGGGGTACTGCAGGTAATGAAATTGAATATGGAAAGTTTATTCTCTCCTCTCAATCTCAATCTTTGTGAGAATGATTCTAAAACCTGTACTTTGTTGCCCTAGAAACATTTCATTCTCTTTCCTGGTGAGTACTGTGGCAGAGTCAAATGCAGAGTGGCCTCCTGCAGGAAGAGGGGAGAAGTCCAGCACAGGACCAAGGAAGGATCCCGTGGGATGTGACACTCTGGGGAGCCCTGCCTGGAGAAGGAGGCTGAGGCATCTCAGGAGACAGGACTGAGGGAGGGAAATTTCGAAGGCAGAGGAGAGGTGATGATACCAGAGAGAAACAAGCAGGAGAAGACATACCCAGCAGAACATATGCCTGGAGCCTGGAACAGAAAACATGACTCCAGTTTTAGGTTTCTCTGCTATCAGCTGATAACTGTGAAACTTGCTGTAGAGCATCTTGCCCCTAGCTGAGTGTTGCTCTGCCAAGGATGGGAAAACTATTCTATCCAAAATTCTGTCAGCTCAGAGGGCCTAGGTCTTTGGAGCAGAGGCACAGATGATTGTTTTCCTGTTTTGCTTCTTTCTATAAATTTACAATTTCAACCAAAGAAGCTTTAAAATGCAAGAGATCATTGTTAATGATTGGGTAAAAATTAGGGATCATTTTTGTTTTATTTTTCTGCTGATAGCTGTGGATGTTGCAGATATGGTTATCTTTATTTACATGTTACACATGAGCTTACATTTCATTTTTTTCCAAAGGAACCCAACTGCTCTAACACCAATAGATAATTCTTTAACTGAATATAGGATTTTATAGATATGTTTATGTATTTATTTATGTGTAACAGTGTTCTGTGTGTATTTTTACATATTTATATTTTCTCTTTAACAGTGACCTTATGTCTTTTTTTTACTGCATATTATTAATTCCCTGCTATGAAAATAAAGTATTATTACCTTCCTCAGAGGTTTTACTATATCTATCTGCATTAATGCATCTCAGTGCTTGACAGTTATTTTGGTCACATCATCAGAGTGGTGGCTGAAATGAGAAGGAACCAAATCCCATTCCACAGAAAGCTCTGAAATGATTTACATCCAAAATTGTCAATAATTTTCATTATGCCTTTGACTCAAACGTTTTGATAATCTATTTCTATAGAGTGTGACATGCATTCCCACTGGTTGCAAAGATATATATCCATAGTCAAGCTGAACTGGTGCTTTGCTTCTGCAAAGCAGCACAGCCAAGATGGGACTGCTTTGCCACAGGGACAGGAGAAGCCAGAGGCTGAGTCAAAACTCTGGGGGTGGCATCAGAGGAGGGCTGAGAGAAAAACATTTTCCTCCCTGAAACTGTCAGAATCAAGTGGATTCTGGAGAACCAGGTTTTCTGCTCCTGCTGCAAGCAGAGGTAGGGCAAGAGATACAGGAATAGCTGATACCTCTAAGAGGAGTTTTACTTCTTCACAGCCACATTTACTGCCCTACATCACAAAGTTTCTCACAGTCACAGCAAATGTCAAATGACAAATCCTTGTCTTTTCAGGACCTTGACCAGAGCAGAGCAGTCAGGGGGGCACAGCCACTTTGCAATTTTCTTTTTCCCTACTGCTACTCTGCTGATGTGCTCTGCTGCCTTCTCTTGCCATGCTTGAAGCCAGCCCCAGATACAGCACTTACCAAACAATGTTCTGTGTGTCTCATAGTTTGTCAAGTTCTCTGACAACTTTCTTTTGCTCAGTATTAAAACCTATTCATTTTTAAAGGGAATTAGCACATGCCTTTGTTAGTGAATCAACAACTCAAGCTTTTGTCTCGTAATATTAGCTCATACAACAGGTGTTCCAAATACCTCAGTCCAATTGTTCCTTTTAAAAGATAGCAGTAATTGTCAATCAGCTTTCATTACCTGAAGTGCTTTCTTTTAAGCCCTGATAAATATTTTCCTTCTCTTTCTTGCTTAAAAAGCTCCATCTGAACATCATATAAATTGTTTTGAGGGTTTTTTTTTTTTTCTGTTTTTAGATAATCCAGTTAAAATCCTTTTTACACAGAGATAAATGCTGTTCAAACCCACGGGGTGGCTATAACGAAAAAGCTGTCAGAGGTACAAAGAAAACTGCTCATCTACCTTATTTAAAGACATGAAATGCAAAAGTCAAGAAAGAGTAGTAAGGAAAGGTCAAGGAAACTTCAGGAGAGTCAGATTAGAATGTCAGGGGGAAACAAGGTGGGGTGGGTGAGACTAGGACAGGTTTTCAAAGGAGAATGCATATAGAATGTCTTCAAATGTCCAACAGACATATTTTTATTCAGATAAGTATCTCTTCCTTATGTGTGTAGGCCACTGGCTTTTCCCAAGGATTCTTCAAGCACAGGATATTAATTTTTTTTTCTTCTCAAAGTAACACGTTTGGAACAGTGAATTCTGTAGAGACAATAGAACAAAGAATCCTCATCTAAAACTCATTTTAGCATATTTGAGTTTAAATCAGCAAGAGTCACAGCTGGGGTAGATAGCAAAATAACACTTCTATCATTCTGCTGAGTTTACAGAGATAATTCAAATAGGAGCATTAAAGAAAATGGTGAGCTTGTTTGTTCATGGAGAGGGGAAATGGCAGCCATCATTAAGCAAACACAAAGAAAAAAGAGAATCAAGCTGAGAGCAGAAAAAGCATAGCAGGAGTGTGAGAAAAGGCAAAGGATGGAATTATTCAGCAGCTCCTCAGGAATATGTCAGATTCAATCTGCTTTGAGCTTTAGTCTGCTCATTGACTTCAGTGATAGGTGTATCTAGCTCAGCTCTGGGCAAATTAGCCATCAGAGTTTCTGCCTTTAACAGGAGACATGCCTCCCAATTTGCTAACAGATTATACTTTACTGGACTTGAAAAGTCAAGAATTTGGGCTTCCCCTTCTTTGTGTACCTGAAGGAGCAGAAACAACAATGGATTTGCCCAGACATGGCAAACTCCTTGTGATATGTACCAGGGAAAAGTGGCCACAACCTCAACACTTAGTACTGGCATGTGGGGAGCAAAAAGAGTTATCATCTTTCCTCCCTATCAAATGGGTTGTTTGTCACTGCCTTGTTAGGAGCCCTTAAATGCTGCTATTCATATTAACCCCTTGAGATCTGCTGTGGTGTAGAAATCCCTTGCTGGCATCCATCCTGTCTCATGTATGTTCATTCAGGGCAGGCTTTACAGCTCAGTCTGTGCCCTGTTAGGAGCTGCACCTGCAGCAGCAAAATTCAGTCTATTTTTTAAGCTTTGCTCAAGACAGATACCTGCAGAGCCTTCTGTAGGGTTGAGTGCATGCCTAGCACAAATTGAATGCTGCAAGATTTTTACAGCCAGTCTCTAAAGAGTTCTGCTAAGCATGTAAGAACATGGTTTTTGAAAGGCTTTATAGGCTGGTCAAATCAGTGTAAACAATCAAGCAGAAGCAATGGCCACCTTCATGTCCTTGAGATTAGTCCCCTGTGAAAACTGAAATCTGTTGCCTAAAAAAACAAAGAAAACAGTGCTCTTCAAAGAAATGGAGATGCTGTAACTCAGGTAAACCATTTCTTTTTCTAACTTTAGTCTGGAAAACACTATGAAACATTAACTACAAGCATTAGTGCTCTCTCTGCAGATAGATAAAAGGAGAGCATGCAGTCCCAAATTACTACAGCATGCTGCTTCCCTTGCCACAGTCTGGTGTTAAATTCTACCCAGCATTGTTTACTGAGGTGCCACTGCAGAGAACAGAGAGGAAAACTCTTCCTTGTCCAATTTACTTGCTAGCTTTGTATCTTCAGTGAAAGCCTGATCAAACATAAGCTGCTTCCCAAAGTAGGACACATTTGTTTATTTTCTCTTTGTGTGTGTGTGTGTGTGTTTAAATGTATTACTTTAATCAATTCACCTGTTTGCTCATCAATTGACAGATATTTTTGTTTTTCATAAATAGACATCCAGCTTTTCATGCCGCTGTAAGGTCTGTAAGTTTTTAGTGTTTTTTCCTTTTTTTCTAGAAACAAAGGAATTCCACACTAAATTGGACAGAAGGCAAGGGCCTTAGTCCACTGAACCAGGAAGAGCAATTTTATTTAATTGTACGAGCAGTCTGGTGCAAAAGGCAAGTGAAACATGGCCCATCCCGATCTTTAAAGCTTTAACAGGATTTTCATTGCTAATATTGCATTGAAGGAGAGCTCATTTTTCTGTTTGTGGCTCAGGATGCACAAAGTAAACATGTCCCTAGGAGAAAAAATAATATCTTCAGTACAAACTGTGAGTCACGGCTGGCTTGAGAAGAGAACTAGTGAGGGAGCAGTGCCATCTGCGGGCTGCATCCCTGCATCCCTCAGCAGGGCTGCTAATCATGGTCCTCTCCTTCAAGCACTGACACGAATAAATAAAGCAGCATCTCGCAATAATCTGCCATATGTATTTGACTACCTGTTGGGAATGCGCAGAATAAATTTCATTCTCAGTTTTTTCCTCTGCTTGTGATCTTTTTCTGGCATGCCCAAAAATTCTGGCAGCCTTTCTGAAGAAGGCAGGGTACTTTATTTTGGAATTGAAATCTGCAGGACTTCAATGTGCTCTGAGAGCAAGAGGTTTCAATGTTGAAAGGAAAATACTTCTTTCCATAGTACAAATTTATACAGACAAATCTTCAGGGTTGAGGAGATTTCAGATGAGCAATGTGTATCCATGATGTCTACCAGAAGATTAAATTTCTCTGGCTGGTACCAAAGCAATGACTATGGAGAATATTAAATAAACAAAAGCACACTGATTTATTGAATTTACTGCCAGATGTTACCATGGAACCAGGATTTATATATGTTCAGAAAGGGGTTAGACCCCTGCACAGATGGGAACAGCTGGTCCCTATGTGCTAGGAAAAGGAGTTGTCTGGGGGTCATTTTTCAAGGAAGTGTCTACATTTCTGAGCTCCTTGGAGTGAATTCTTGTGCACTGTTTCTTGCATTTGTTTTCTGTCAGCTGTATTTGCTACCAATAGGGAGAATATAACCAAGCACAGTGGAATTTCACCTCGCCCGGTGCATCCATTGCAGTTCTATTTATAGAAATACCTGAGTGTGCTTGCAGGAACTAATCCTAATAAAACACTAAAATCTCAACTACAAAGGAATTTCTAAGCAACATAATGGGCTATACCTGGAACTTTCATATCAGAAACAGTAACATATCAGAAAAAAACAGCCCAAAATTTAGGCAAGCAAGCTGGGAGAGAAGCCTGCTGCAACAGAAGATATGAGAAAACGAGTAAATGAACCTTGTCACTCTGGACTCATATTACATAATGATAAAAGGAATTTATAAAAGTGATTACATAATTAGGCCTATTGTCCCTTTTTGGGAGAACCCAAATAAGCATGTTCCTACATTTGCCCCAGTTATTTAAACTTGTGAGGAGTCTGTAATCAGCAGAAATTTAGACCTCATCAAAAGTTGTTGGCTAAGAAATATGTGTTTTCTTTCATTTCCTTTTATATCTAAAAGCAAATTCTCATTGTTACTCATGGTATGGATCAGTACAACTAATCTTAAAAGTGACTTTCTATTTTTCTCTTATTCAGTTCATGATTTTTCCCTATTATGAGCAGAGACAGGTGTGCTGCCCATCACCAGTGTTTTGCACTTTTTGCTTCTTGCTGTCACATTTTCCTTTGGCCTTTGGAATGGCAGCAGTCCTGAAGTGGTTAGTGAATATCAGATAAGCTGCATGATATTCACATGGTACCAGTTTGAAGCTATTCTTTTTTCTGCCTTCAAAGGAGTGAGAGACCTGATACCCTCCATTTAAATTGTGTTCATTTAACGGCTATCACATTCCCCCTGGAGTTCTCATACGACTTCCCATCTTCTCAGATATAATCAGAGGAGACTTGCAATGTTAATCTCAGTTCTCTAATCAAAAGAATGCAAATTTTATTGCCCTATCTCAGTTTGACATCAGTAGGACTACTGATTACTACTAAGGGACAAGGGTTATGCTATGCTTGCTCTTCCAGGATAGAAATATTTAATGGCTTTATGCTGTGGGTAAGATGTCACCCTATTTCCCTTCCTCCTCATCATCATCAGTGATAATCATAGAATTATAGAATCATTTTGATTGGAAAAGGTATTTAAGTCCATCGAGTCTAACCATTATCCCAGCATTGCCAAGTCCATCAATAGAAGAGGTCCCCAAGTGTCACATCTACAGATCTCTTGAATATCTCCTGTGCTGGTGATTTAACCACTTTCCTGAGCAGCCTGTTCCAGCATTTTACAGCCCTTTCCTTGAAGAAAATTTTCCTAATATCTAAAATAAATCTTGCCTGGTATGACTTGAGGCCACTTCCTCTGCTCCTGCCATTTTTACCTGGGAGAGGAGACCAACCCCCACTTCACCCCAGCTTGGTGTCAGGGTGTTCTAGGCAGTGATAAGATCTCCCCTGAGCTTCCTTTTTCCAGTCTAAACACCCCCAGCTCCATCAGCTGCTCCTTATCAGACTCCAGACCCTTCCCCAGCTCTGCTGCCCCTCTCTGGACTCACTCCAGCCCCTCAATGTCCTCCCTGTGGTGAGGTGCCCAAAACTGGACACAGGATTTGAGGTGTGGCCTCACCAGTGCCGAGTACAGGGGACAATCCCTGCCCTGCTCCTGCTGCTGCACTATTGCTGACACAGGCCAGGTGCCTTTGGCCTCCCTGGGCACACCTGGATCATGTTCAGCTGCTGTTGACCAACATCCCCAGCTCCTTTTCCTCCAGGCACATTTCCAGCCACTCTTCCCAAGCCTGCAGTGCTGCCTGGGGTTATGACTCAAGTGCAGAATCAGAATGCAGCACTTGGTTGAGCCTCTTGCAATTGGCTTTAGACCACCAACCCCAGATCCCTCTTTAGAGCCTTCTTGCCCTCCAGCAGATCAACACTCCTGCCCAATATGAAATTTTCTGCAAACAGTGCAGCTGTCCAAGCCATGTCCAGACAGTTTCTCCAGGAGAATTCTGTGGGAAAGCGTGCTAAAGGTTTTACTGAAGTCCAGTAGACAACAGTCACAGCCTTTCTCACCCACTAAGGGGGGCTCCTTGTCAGAGAAGCAGATCAGGTTTGTCAGGTAGAACCTGCCATTCCCAAACCCCTGCAGGCTGGGCCTGATCCCCTGGCTGTCCCATTTGTGCCACATGATGGCACTCAGGGTGATCTGTTCCATGTCCTTCCCTGGCACTGCAGTCAGGCTGACAGGGAATCCCTGTCAGGATCCCTGGATCCTCCTTACAGTCCTTCTTGTAGATGGATATTAGGTCCCTTCCAGTCAACTGGGATCTCCCTGGTTATCCAGGACTCCTGGTAAATCCTGGAAAATGGTGATTTTCACTTCCACCACCTTCCTCAGTACCCTTGGGTGGCTCCCATCTGTCCTCATAGACTTTTGTGTATCTAAGAGGTACAGCAAGCCACTGAAGATTTACTCTTGGATTACAGGGGCTTCATTCTGCTCCCTTTCCCTCTCTTCCAGTTCAGGAGCTCAGTACCCAGAGAACAACAGGTCTTACTGCTACAGACCAAGGCAAACCAGGCATGAAGCACCTCAGTCTTTTCCTCAGCCTTTGTCACTGTGATACCCCCACTCTGTAGATCCAATAAAAGATGGGGACTCTCCTTAACCCTCCTTTGGTTTCTAATATATTAATAGAACAGGTGTTATTGTCTTTTACTGCAGTATTCAGACAATTTCTGGTCAAGGTTTTGCTTTTGTCATTTTTTCCCTGCATAACCTCAAAACATTCTTGTAGCCCTTTTGCATAACCTGCTCCTTCAAAAAGTCATAAACTCTCCTTTTAGTCCTGAGTTTCAGCCAAATATCTCTGTTTAGCCAGGCCAATTTTGTTCCCTTGTTCATGTTTGACTCAACATTATCATTAGATCACACAGTAGGGGTACAGAATGACCATTTTTATTGCAAAGACTATGTATGCCCTTTTCCCTAACTGTTTTATCCCTGCTAGGGATTTAGAACAAACTGAAATTTAATGCAGGGTATGTTTTTTATTGTGAGCTGCATATATCTGCTCTGGAAGTGGTAATCAATAAAGATGATGTGCCACATTGCTTGCTGCATATGGACTTGTTAAATTTTTGATGCACGTTTCTGGTTGCTTAAAAAAGTAATTCTGCTTTTTCTGCCTATATGCTGCTTAGGAACATTTCTGCATTTCCTGCTGCTGTTTTCACTACTGTTCACATATTCCCTGGATGCTATGAATGGAAACATAGCAACCATTCTGGATGGGATTGCCAACTGAAAACAGCTAAAACATGGAGATATCCTAGAGATTCAACTATTCAGAAATCAAACTGGGGGCAGAAATAGATGAATAGTAGTCCTATTGCATTTGATTTAAGTAGAGCTCAGAGCTTTACCTTGGCCCTTTCAAGATCATAGTATCACTTGTGCCACCATAAGTATTCAGTATTATGCAAAGGGAAATCTCTAATATGAGAAGTGACAGTAAATAAGTTGAGTGTAAGCTTGACTTTTCATTGATGAATTCTGGATGTGCTTCAGTGTAGTGCAGGAATAAAAACATTTACAGCTCCTGGCATAAACAGGAGCTGTAAATGGATCTTCCATTATCTTCAAGTTGATAAATATGCAGCCAATTTCAGATATGATAAAACCCTCTCTTTGGAAGAGGTTTTACTTATCTAGCCATCTCATCCATACTGGGACACGCTGACTCTTACCCAAAGTGTTCTTTGGATATACACAATCCACAGACTCAAGTTTTAAAGAAAGGTTATTAGCAGTGAAGTGCCCCCCCACTTTGTCCACTTCAAAATTTGCATGTATTGAAAAGTCTGATTTCAGAACAGTGGATGAGTGAAGAGTGGAGCAAAGGAACTGAACCAATAGCAGTCCTTTTTTCCATTTTATTTTTGGCTTAAACCAGAACAAAAAGAAAATCCTATTTCAAAGTTCTGAGAGGTTTCTACTGGAACTGAAACGGAACCAGCTGGAGCCACAACTGAACTCAAAATAGTCTAGGGAAAATGTATTTGTTATGTGGGACCCAGAGGTCAGATGCTGAAGAACAAGAATGTGGTCCCAATATGAGTTTATAAACTCAGTGAGGTTCTGGTTATTTTGCTCTGGTCATTCTCATCTGTCTAATACCTTTCCTTTGGCCCACGTTTCTGTCAATTTAATGTCATACCCTTTGGGTTTATGCAAAATTTTCACATATGAACTGTATAATAAATATTTTAAAATAGTAGAAAATTTACAGGAGTTACTTTCCTCCTGATGCACTTTCCAGGGAAGTTAACACTAGCCAAAATTACCCTACACATAAAGATTTTCTTTTATTTTCTGCTCTCTATCAGACTAGAGACAACATTATGGAATCTGACTCAGAAAACAAGAACATTTAGAGGTTGATTCTGCCCCTTTTGAGCCTTTGCAGCACAAGGTATCATTCAGAGAAGCTTGGATTGAAAGAAAACCAAATATATGGAAGCCAGCCTACAGCCAGTTGAAAAAGCCCTGCACAGACTTCCCTTGAACCTCCCTGGAAAGGAGTGGAAAAGTGGGGGAAGAGTGAGAAGAATCACACTGAGTGTTCCAGGACAATTTAAGCTGGTTTGAGGCCTGATTTCTATCCTGGAATACTTGTTTCATGCTGTAATTTAGCCAGATACTTTGTCAGAACAAGAAACAGAACCTGAAATCAAAAAATTCTATATAATCTTTTATGCTGGCAGATCCAATATTGCATTCTCCCAATAAAATATTTAGCAAAATGCAATTTTGCATGGTCAAAAATCTTTATTTTTAGTCTTTCTGTCACTCCTTTTAATATGGACTTGTTTATCAGCATCATTTCTCCTGGACTGCCTCTGTAGGGATATAATGTATTCTGATTGCATAGTGCCTATTCATCTATAATGCTGTTGAGTCAGTTGCAGACATATTTGAACATTTGGTAGTTTAACCTTGAAATAAATGATAGAGAGATGTCTTTTCACCACACTCAAATATGTTCCTAACTAATCATCCTTTTTTTTTTTTAAACTTCCATTCCCTTGTCATTATTACAATTCCATTTTTACAGCAGAAAATCATCTTCTTTAAAATATTTTCCATTATCCATAAATAAATGACCCCACCATCATGTTTAATATGCACTCATTTTGTGGGGGTGTTTGCAGGGTTTGTGGGTGTGGGTGTGAATGCATGTTCTTTCTGAAATTTCATCTCAGAGTTCAGCTGAAAATCTGTGCTTTGGTTCCAGGCAGGAATGCAGCTGCCTATTTCCTCAGGGAAACAGAGAGCCTAACAGCTGGCCCTGCTGGAGGAAAAGCAAAACAGGTATTTGGCTTCAACAGCATCAGGATTTTGCCCTCCTTATGCTGGAGACTTAAAGTTATGAAGGACTGAACAAACAGCATTTCAAAGGCACACTGTGCACGCTGGCTTACACAAGTCTGTGCTGCTCATCAGGAACTACCCACACCTGCCAGGAGCCAGGTGCCAGCTTTAGGAACACCCAGTATGAACTTCTGGGAACTGCAACTGGCACAAACATTTTTAAAAACATTTATATCTTTAACATCCCTTCTTCTCACACGGATGCAGTGGTACCTCAGGTAACGTGACCTGTACTGACAGAACTCAGGAAAGAAGGCTCTTCAAAAGGTAATTTTTAGGTGCCACCTGAGCAATGGGTAATTGTTCCCTGGCATATCCCTGTGTAACTCTTGGAAGCTGAAATCTTTGGGGTTAAAGAATGCAGCTCCATAAAGCCATTGTGGCTGGAAGCTGGGCTACTCTGGAGCAGAAAGTGTGAACCCCTGTCAGCCATGAAGAGGTTCAAATGCCCTAAGGAGATGTGCATAAGGAAATGACTGAGCATAAAATTAGAAAGGTACAGGGTCAGCAAGGAAGCACTTTTCCTCATTACAACATATTATTTCTTTTTTTTTTTTCAATATTCCTACACAGAAATCTTTCTGGACTTAGCTTAGTAGGCTATAATTTATAACTTTTTCTATCTATAATAAATATACATTGCTGATATCTTTCCCTAAGCTTTCATTTCAGGTCTGGCAAAGAGAATTCTTGTTATGATGATGATATATACCATGCAGACTGTTTACATTTTTCTCTGGAAGACTAGGTATTTGGTAGTAATTTAATGAAGTATAGTAGACACATAAAACTGAAGAGTTAGAGGGTCTATGGTTGATAGAAATGGAAACTCTTTATATGTACTTAATAATCATAATGAAAGTTTTTATGTATTACAGTCAATAAAAATAAGACAGTCATAATTAACCAATAATAAATATTCAGGATAAAAGAGTTCAATCAAATGATAGAAGAAATGTTAATTTTCTTCATAATTCTGTTGTTGCTGAAAAAGAATTAAGTTTGCTCTACAAGATTGGTTGAATTGACATTCCTTGTTTATCATAATATTTCTTCAAATGTGCTCAAATATTTTTAGAGTTATTAGTGTTGATCTCCAGGATCATGAATAAAATTGATTAAATTAAGTTTTTAACTCACCTAATATAGTAAATTATATATATGGGTTTTATTTATAAAAGATTAATTAATTAGAATGGAATACATTATTTTGTAAAGTGACATAATCATGTCAAATATTCCAATTTCTCAAACTTAGATTGTCTCTGCCCCAGTATCATCTCTTTAATTAGTGTTCCCTGCAAGTGTCACTGAATGTTTCAGTATAGCTTTGTATTCTGACACTGATTTTCCCGAGTGCTTTTCTCACTGGTGCCTGGTAAATTTAGCAGCCAGCAAGGTGATTGCCTTGTAAGTTGGGTTGATTGGTTTCCTTCTAAATGATAAACTGTTTTTAGGTTTCTGATAGTTTTTGACACTTCACACTGTTCTGAAATGATTGCTTACTGAGTTCTCAAAATTTTCCAAGCAAAATTTTAGACTTAAAAAGTTGATATGGAACAGTACTATCTCAGGGGAAGGAGAGTTGACTAATGTAAGCAGGATGGCTTTGAGGTAAAGTAATAAAATTATGCAGTACCCTAAATAATTTATAAAGACAATAATATAAGACAATAAAATAACTTGTAATAGTTTGCAATAACTCTTCCTTAGAAAGTCTGTAAAAAATTATGAGTCTGTAGAAAATTATTAGAAAGTCTGTAAAAAATTATGGAGAAAAAAATCTGAGTGTTTAGGAAGGTAATACAAAGCAAAAATTGTTCTGTCTACCTTACAAAATAGAACAAAGACAATAATGAGCATAAAACCTGGACAGTTACCTGTGAGGAATCAAATATTTTAATGATGCTTGACAAACAATAGGACCCAACTTAATTTAAAAAAAAAGCATTCTTAAGATTGGGAAGAAAAAGAAATGTTTTTTATCCTTCTGAGCATACAGAAATCCTATTTATTGCTGTAGTAAACCATTTAAAAACATCAAGGAAGATAAACAGGAGATCAGATGAGATGATGGGTAAACAATTTTCCTAACAATACCGTGTACTACTTCTGGTTTTGTTCCCCGGTATCTGTGAAATTCTCATTAGCATAATAATTTTTAAATTAGTTAATGAGCATTTCTTGTCAGTCCTCAGTAACTGTCATGGTTTAGGATATATTTATTTATTAGTTTGTTAACCTCAAAATTGCTCTTGCAGGGCCTTCAAATTCAGTCAAAAGTTGATACTGCAAATCCTCCTGCTTCTTGCTCCCTGTTCCAATATTTTAGCTCAGTTCCAGAGGCTCTTTCACCTGCTCAGTTTTCAAAGCTCTGCCCAGGGTACAAAACCTGTTCTTCACCAGTTTCACATTTCACATCTGCCACTGAAGTCTGTTTAACTGTGCTTCCCAAAAGCAGTGATCCATTCTCCCCTCTGCCAACTTCTTAATGCATTTTTATTTTCTTTATTACAAGTGCAGCAAAGATCACTGTACTTTCTCAGTAAGCTAGAGACAACTCACAAGAAAATTAAAGTTTTAAAGGTGGTGTCTTAGTGTCTGAAGACTGGCAAGAGGGCAAGACAGTGAAAAAGATATCTGGGACATGAGAGCACAATATGTCATATGCAGAGAGGCTTTGATATGGGCAATAAAGGGATGCTTAACAAGAATCCTCAGAGGAATCCTCAGACAATTCAGGGAGAGATTTCAAAGGCATCCCTCAACCTCCTCCTCTAATGCTTGAACACAAACTTCCTGTTCCTCAGCAGCTCATCTGCAGACAGGTGTCATTTGGCAGAGCCTTACCAGAACTATGTAGTAAATTTGTGTTATAAGGCTAAATTATTCTACCCTTCAGATAAACAGCACACACATGTGTACAGTCAGCTCATTTCTACATTTTTGAGGGACCCAGCTGGCTGTGTCCTGTAGCTCCTTTATTCAGAGCAAGAGGTGAACCAAAATTTCAGAGGCAGATGTAGAAAGTGCCTGGCCTCAGGTTCCCAAAGCAGGAGGTAAATTCTGTCTTGGCTTTGCTTAGAGAGTTTAGTGATCATCCTGCATCCCTGTTTCACAGAGGTAAAACATATATGGGGCTCCAATAGGAAAACAAAGCCAAATTTACTCTGCCATTAAAGCAGAGCTCTCAGACCTTAAATATCCTCTGCAACTAAAAGAGGAGCAGGGGATGTGCTGCAGCTCTGCTCCTGCGAGGGGCCAGTGCCCCAGCACGTGTTCTGGGCTGCAAAGGCCAGTATAAGAAGCTCAGCTATTTAATCATTCCTGCCACTTACTCTTTTTACATTGTATAAATGTTTATTTATATAAATGTTATACCATCCAAATTAAATTCATAATAAGCATTTACTGCAAGAGCATCTTATTAATGTAAATCTATGCAAAAGTATATAACTTTCTATAAATTCAATATAGTTATATTTACATTAATGCCTTAAATACTCTAATTTTTAAAAACTAAATGTAACTATACAAATATATATGCTTGTCTTGAAATGACTGAAATTTCAAAACTTTGTTTTCAATATAATTTAAAAACTCCATAGGACACTCGCTTAATGAATGGTTGAGGTATTTCTCTGTATTAGTAGTAGGCATGACAGAACTATTTCATGTCAGGTTTGCTCAGTGGAGGTTACAGAATTTAAACTAAAATATTCCCAGTTCAGGTATGGAGTTTGATTTGCTATGTCTTTCATGCCTTTTGTGCTTACCATTGGTATTAAATTTATTGGAGTAAAAAGGAATATTTCAAGAAGATTATTTTTTCACAACAGAAAATTCAGACACTATTTCTTTACAATTTAAACATAAAATTTTATTTCAAAATTGGGAATTACTATATTTAAAAATAAATACTAAAAAATAAAAATAATAGCTTTTGCTTCATTTATTTTTCTGAAGGACTACACAGCCTGTTTCCTAATATTTCAAGTGGAAGGGAAATGCAGACTTCCATGAAATTTAGTGTTCTGCTGAAGTACAGGAAACAGCAGTCACAAAATACTGCCTGGTAAAAAAAATTAAATTCCCTTGTGACAAATTGCACTGCTTGAGGAGAAACCCTGTATTGGTTTAAAAACTGACAGAAAAATACCACAAATTTCCTCCAAGGAGAGTGATTGTATTTAACAACTTGCCCTTCACATCTTTTGTATCTCTGATGGCATCTTCTTTCACTTACTGGAATATGCCCAGTGTTACAGGAGAAGTGCATGCAATACAGGGAGCTGCTGGCTTTGTGCATAACAATCAAAACAAAACACTTTTCAAAAGGCTTTTCATGTGTTGGGTTTTTTTTTTTTTTTTTACTTCTCCTAGGATTTCAGCATCAATGTGTCACAGAAAAGTCACTCTCTGTTTATCAGGGAGCCTGTGTGACCTTCAGGGGACTTCCAAGGGAGGGGACCACTGTGACCTGGCCACTCTGGCCAGCATGGGTGGCCTGGAGGTGACCACTGATCAGGTGCACATCTGCACCTGCCCTGTGACCCCCAGAACTGGTGGTGTTCAACTACAGAAAGTTGTGTTCCCTTCCCTCCTCTCCCAAGTTATCTCAGATTTCCAGATTACATATTTATTTATGTATTTTCTGTAGCTAATAGTCCTCTCTTCTAATTACTTATGGAAATCATGCAAATGTAGATGTCATCTTATGATGTAGACATTGTAATTGTGTTTCCCTGTGGACATGTAAGTCAGTTGGGAGCATCAGCTTCCATCCATCATGCTAAGGAGATAACCAATCATATCCATGATAAAGGAGAAGATTCACAAGTGCTTTGGCACTGAGCCAGATGGACCATGCTGTTGTGGGGATTACAGAAGACATCAACTGCAAGGAGTGTTCTGTGCACACGCTCTGAGAAGGCAATAGGAAATAGAGAGACTGTAGTGGGTTGGCCCTGGCTGGGTGTCAGTCACCCCCCAAAGGCCTCTCAACCACTTCCTTTCACAGCTGAGCAGGAGAAATCACTCATCAAATGCCATCATGGGTAAAACCAGGCCAGAATTAGATATAATAATTGAATTTGTTACTAACAAAATCAGAGCAGGATAATGAGTATTAAAATAAGACCTTAAAAACACCTTCCTTGCACCCTTCCCTTTTTGCCAGCTCTAGCTCCTCACCCAGCAGTGCAGGGAGATGGGAATGGGGGTTACAGCCAGCTCATCACAGGCTGCTCCTGCTGCTGCTCGAGGAGTCCTTTCCCTGGTCAGCCTGGGGTCCCTTCCACAGGAGATAGTTCTCCATGAACTTCTCCAGCATGAGTCCATCTCACAGGAACAGCTCTCCACAGACTGCTGCAGTGTGGGTCACTCCTCCACAGGGTTCAGTCCTCCAAGGACAGGTTGCTCCTCTGCGGGTCCTCCACAGGCTTACAAATCCTGCCAGGAGCCTGTTCCATCACAAGTCCCCCACAAGTTCACAGCCACCTGCCCCAGCTTGGGTCTCCTCCGTGGGCTGTGGGTTGATCTCTGCACCCCCTGCCCTCCATGGGCTGCAGGGGCACAGCTGCCTCACCATGGGCTGCTCCTTGGCTGCAGAGGAATCCCAGCTCCGGCACCTGGAGCACCTCCTGCCCCTCCTCCACTGCCTTCGGTGTCTGCACAGCTGTTCCTCACACATTCTCACTCTTTTCTTCTCTGGCTGCTATTATATCTGCAAAATAGCTGTTTTTTCTTTTTCTTAAATAGTTATCACGGAGGTGTTCCCACCACTCCTGATGGGCTCAGCCTTGGCCAGCTGTGGGTCCATCCTGGAGCTGGCATTGGCTCTGCTGACATGGAGGAAGCTCCAGCAGCTTCTCGCAAAAACCACTCCTGTAGCCCCCCCATTACCAAATCTGGCCATGCAAACACAATACAGGGGCACAGACTGCCTTCCCTTTCCCATGAAACAAGCACACCAAATACCAAAGGAACTTTAATTTTCCTTTTCCTTGGTACAGCCTGAAAATCAGAGCTGATGGAGGGAAACAGTCTCTGTGATCAATGAGGATGTGACATGTTGGCTTCTCCAAAACAGATTTAGTAAAGCAGTACTCTAACCAACCAACAGCAGGTTTGGCTCTGTTTGGCTTTCCCCACCAGTGTCAGGAGAGATTCCAGGCTCCAGAGCTAGTTCATGCCTAGTCCCATGAATGTCCACAAGCAGCTGAGCTCACCCCCCAGCTCAGTTCCATCTGGAGGGAATCCACTCCTGCTCTTCAAGACCTTTCCATGGTCTGAGCCAAGGCCTGGCAAATGGGGGTGACTGGAAAACCCCCTTTCAAAGGTAAGCTCCCAATCCAAGGGATGCTGCTAAGGGTGTCGACTCTTACGCTGTGTGAAGGCACAGAAGCATGCAGATAAAGCCTGGTTTTGAAAATAGGACTTCACATCCAGTACCATTTGGAGAGAAATAAGAGATTTTCAGGTGCAAAGCAAAATTACTTGTTTGTTGAAATATCACTTCAAAAATTGCAGCTATTTTACACTAGTCTGAGGATGGATTGGGGATGGACTTTGTTTGCGTAGGATATTTTTAGATATATATATATATATATATATATATATATATATATATGAATTCCACATATCTAATTTAATTCTCCTTCAGGCCTAAAAATACAGGAGCTCTGAGTGAAATAATTATGTCTATGTGCTCCCTGACCCAAGTCAATTCTGTTGGTTCCAATTTTACCATTACCACATATTTTTCAAGAATAATATTCAGAAAAAAAAACCCTGAATTTTTTCCACTTTTGATTTTTAAATTTAAAAACTTGGAAGAAAAGAAAACCATATTCCTACATAATGGCAAAAGTCACAACACTATAGTAATTATCTTCTTGTATTTAATTTTGAAGGGTATTAATTTTGCAGAAATTATGGTGCTGAAGGGAAAAGAATATGAGCTTGTAAGAACTTTTATTTTTGTTGTGAATTAATAAACATTCTTATAAACTTAAACATCAGTAACCATTCACATGAAATAGGAGCTGAGGCAGTAGTGCATAAAGTTAATATGCATCAAATGACAAACAGGAGATGATCTGTTGATAGGCTGATCCATAAAGTTTGTATGCATAATTCAAATTATGTTTAGCAATTCATATACCTCAGTTATTGCCCCTTTTTATTGCCAAGTCACAGATTGTATTTGTTCAAGTATTAATATCACTTCTTTTCATGGCAAAGTTTAAACAATTCAGATGTCAAGTATCTGATCTGCCCATGAGTGCTTTAGAAATGGGCTGGGAATAAATAAGTGTAGCAAAGATTTTTCTGAATAAAAAGACAACAGAGCAACTTGTCACTGTTAGGTTTTTTTTTCTTTTTTGGCAATATAACATCAGCATAACTTCAGCTCCTGGAGAGAGGCTTGTACTAAAACTAAGAAGGATTTCAGTTTTCAAGTTGATTACTTGAACATTACTGAGACATAAATGCCTGCAATTTAAGCTGTGAATAACGAGACTACTGCCTATAGAAAAAGACTTGAAAAGGGCTGAGATGCAGAACGTTTGTAAGTGACATAGAAAGAATTTTTATTTAGTAATTGAGAAGGAGTCTGACATATTCTGCTGACGTATTTGCATTTGATATCCAGATAGGGGCAAATTGTTTTTCTTAATGCAAAAAATCTTGAGCTTTAGTCCTTTCAGCCCAAGATTTATAACGTGGGCACAAAGTGACTCTGGTATTTGAGTCTTCAAGAACAGTCAGCAGCAAAAATGACACAACAGTGTAACAGTGACAGATATCACAGAATGATATGTTCCCATTATATATCTGAGAACATGGAAGGATTCATGAACAAGGGGGGTGAAAGTAGAAAAGGAAGAGGCATGCATCAGATTATTACACAATCATGCAGTTCTCTGGTAGTTGGTGTAAGAAGTGCACTGAAGTTAGAATTCTACAGAATTTAGATTTCACTAACTCTTTTTTGTTTTGTTTTTAGCAATCAGCTGGGTAGTTAAATAGGAAAAAGTACAGTCAAATGGACTTTGAAGAGTCACTATAAAGGTGATTTTTATTGTCTAAGTGTTGATGTGCCCTCTCATGACCACAGATTTTAAACTAAACAATTTCCCTTACTCTATGACTTTGAGGAGTTTCTTCCAAGATGAGAATGCCTGGGAGAGGCAAAATTAAGGTAATATGTTGGTTTACTGAAAAGTTATTAACCAGAAGAGAATATCCAATGGAAAATACTTTCCAAGTATGTCCAAATATTTCACCTGCCATTAGAGAAATAAAAGTCCAATGGTAAAGCTGTACAAAATAAGGAAATTCTTTTCCACAGAGAATTTAAAATTTTTCTTTGTTTTGATTGTAAATCAAGCACATTTTTTTTTTACACAATCTGCAGAGGAGCTCAGTTAGGGGAGGAGAGGAAGATTGCTGTCTGTAAACCAAACCTACACCTTGCTACTTTATACTGATGCTCATCAAAGCCAAATGTAAAATTTAAAACAAAGTGAGACAAGCAATTTGAAAAAAATGCATCTCATTTCAGTGCCTTTAAGAAGGATATCTGAGTATAAAAAAAAAAGGAATAGATTTCCTTTCAAATAAAATTGCTATCAAATGCACACAATTCCTGAAGCTTTAATATTGATAGAATCACACATTCTCAGAGGGTTTAGCTCTTCTGACTGAGAAGCTGCATCTAAAGAAAAGTAACCACTAGGGCCCACATATTAGGAAAAAAACCAAAAACCTCAGTTGAGCCACATGCCTGTGCTGCCTATAGAAATAGAAGATTCATGCAGCTGGATTGCTGAATGGGCCCCATGGAGACATTGGACTGTGTAGCCCTGAAAAATACAGTTGAGATACATCATATTTTTGAATATACTCTCCCTCTCTAGAGGCACAGTATGATTTACATGGTGCTCCAAATTAGTCATTAAAAAAAAAGAAAAAAGAAAAAAGAAAAAAGAAAAAAGAAAAAAGAAAAAAGAAAAAAGAAAAAAGAAAAAAGAAAAAAGAAAAAAGAATTAAGCTTATTTGGAATTCTTTTTGGACACTTTTAGTCACTTGGAATGAAATCCTAGTTATGCTGATTTTGCAGGGAGGCTCGAGGATGATTTTTAAGTACTCATGATTACTTTCACCCCTTAGTGTCTATTTCAGCATTGCAAACTTGCATTTAGCCTTCCTAGTCATTCAGATTCTCCCCTACTGACAAGAAGAGAATGATTTAATATTGTGAGGATAAGAGTAGAGATCCCAGAGCGGTACATATTTTTTTTCTTTTGATTACGTACTCTCATTTTCTTGTGATTTTATCCCTTTGTCCTCTTCTATTTGATTTTCTTGCTGAGCCTCCATTGTAATAAAGTGCCATGTTCAATGAAGTTGCAGTGAGCAATTTAAATAATAGCAGGTGTAGATGTGTAGGAATTCTGATTGTAATGCACTGCTGTGAAGAGCTCATGCATTTATAGTGTAGTATATTTCTGAAACCATTATGGCAATAAGCCAATCAACTCAAATGTGCCAGGGGCAGTGCTGCAAATGTATAGAGCTGATGGAATTCATTTCAGTCACTTATTCTTGAGGTAGGATTAGAGGAAATTTTGATCAGTTCATGCATCTCCAATTTGGCCTGCAGCTTTGAGCTCTGGCTGCAGCAGAGCTCTCAAGCTGAGCACAGATGGGGCTGGATAGTATCTGGGTGAGAAGCTTTCAAAAAAATCAAAATGCTGCAGTGTGTAGGTGTTGGTAACTCACTAGGCAGCACGCTTCCCTCGGGTCTGCTCCTTAAATTCCTGCCTTTCACCATGTTGGAAAATGCTAGCTTGTTAGAGGTATTTCCTTTGAAGAGTTAAGATCAAGTTCCTTATCAGTTGAATATCCTATTGTATATTCTCCACTACTAGCCTTGATATTATGTCTAGCTTTCAGCTCTAGCAATTCCATTACATTCTGTCTGTTTTTCCCCATTTCATTTTCAAAAGGAGCAAGGTTGGGACTGCTGTCAATATAAAACAGCTATGACTACATTTTGCAGAGAATCAGTTGAGGCTATTTGTGTGAGAAGAAAAGGGAGGGGTTTTATGGGTACTAGTCAAAACCTACTGCAAAAGATCCCTTTCATACATACCTGTTGAGAAAATTTAGGACTGGTATAATCTCTTCAAGTTATCCCTTATCTTGCAGTTCAAGTCAAGCCTTAGTTTTCACACTACACCTTCAGTTGAGCTGGAGGAATTTGGTTAAAAGTTCAAGCACTGCAGCTGGGAGCACTTTCAGCCTCTTCTGCAGGTAAACATAATATGTCTTACAAATTCTATACTCCATGAAGCCCTTGCTCACCCACTGGACACAATGTTGAACAATAATTTATATCAAATGGTCAGGGGCAAAGTAGAAAAGGCCATTTTTTTCAGGTGCTTAACAGCATTTCTTACCCCCTGGTTTTGAACACTACTTTGCAGTCCAGGGTAGGTGTCTCTCAGATCCACTTCTAACACATTTGCTACTTAGGAAACTCTGTTAAGCTCTTCAACCATGGAGGAGGTTTTTACTGAGCTCTCACACCACAACTGTGCGAGGAAGCTGAGGAGTGAGCTGGGTGCTCAGAAGCTCAGCTGAAATACGGCTGGGGACAGGGGTGGGCGAAGTGGCACCAGGGCTGTGTGAAATGTCAGTCATGCCATGGGCCAAGTTCTGCTCAAATTACTTCTCCAGCCTGTAGAAAAGTCAGTGAAGCAGCATGAATGTACGTACAGCAACTGAGAGCCTCATCTCAGCCTGGATTTGCTAAATTGATGACCTTGCTTTGTAATTACACAATGGATCGTTGACTTTTTCTGCTTCACAGTGTTTGCAGGTTAAATGTGTTGGTCAAGGTATAGTGGAGGAAGTATAGGTGGCACTGTGAAGTTATAGGCAGGAACATTACTTTTATAAAGTACTTAGGAATCAAAATGCACCCATTGACACGCCATCATCACATCTCAGTAACCCGCCCCCAAAACTAACAAATGTAGACAAGATGATAACTGATGTAATTTTGGTGAAAATATCTGCGATCTACCAAAATTTAATCAAGAGATGTTATCATCCTGAACTTCTTCAAAGAAATACAGAAAAAAATATTTTCTGTAGCGGTGAAAGATGGGAGATAAAGCAGCCTAACACACAAATAATATCTAGTGGAATGGCGCTAGCTATCATATATTACTAAAAAAATAGCACATGGGATATCTCAGAAGGCAGAAGCTTAATATCTCTTTTCTTCTCTTACAGCTGAGATATTTTCTCAGTCTTACTGAATTTTTGGTCCCTGTAGTTACAAGACAAAATGAACGTGTTAGGTTATCTGAGAAAAGCTCACCTGCACAGCCATGAAAGGGCCAAGAGAGACAATGGAGCAGAGACACCCCAAATAACACTCTGTCCAGCCCGCCCCTGCAGCCATAAATCCAGAGGAGCACAGAGGGACAGCATCAGGCAGGGGGGAAATCCCAATTCAAGACTCAGAGGGAAGGGAATCCTGTCTGGGCCTTGTTCAGGGCTGCCCCAGCAGAGCCTCAGTCCCAGTGTCCAGGTGAGAAAACTTTTACCATGAGTCACTGGGGGCCACTGCCTGAGACATCTTTTGGACAAAGGATGGCCCCTGTCTAAGGGAGGGACACATCAGGGGATGCAGGGGAAGAACATTTTGGGATTGCACAGGATTTCTATGGGATTCTCAAAGATGAGAAAAAGGAAAGTATTTGGAGAGTTTGAGGGGGAAGAAGGGAGCAAAAAGGTCCATTAACACATAAGCAAGGTCTGTGCAGTTGTCTGTCCCTGTGTTGATCATCATAGTCTGCCTCTCTACTTATTAAGGTCCACCTCCAAGTGCTCTCCAGCAAGGGACTTCATGCTCTGTGTGTGTCCCTGCCTGCCTGCCTGTGAATCTGTGCTGCCAGCAGCTGGAGTGGGGCTGCATCCCTGGGAGCCCCATGTGCAGGTGCCCTGAGCTGGGGAGGCTGAGCAGCCCTGCTGCCGGCTGGATCCACCCTGTGCCTGTGCTCCTGGACTCCCACGGATGGTCTGCAGCCCTGCCCAGCCAGACAGGCAGCAGGGCAGGGCTGGGGGTGCTGCTGTGCTTTGGGAATGCCCTGGGTGTCTGTCACTGACCTGCACTGCCGGACATCTCTACATGTGCCCTGTGCCTACTGCAATAACTTCTCAGCTTCTTATCAGCTGGATCTGGGGACACGGAGTGGCAGCAGCCCTGTCTTCCTAAAGCTGTCAGGTCCAGCATGAAACACTTCATATATTTGGAATTTCCAATTCCAAATACCTCCAAGAGAATGACCAGCAGTTTTAACAAGTCTGAGCAGGTCTGCTGCTTAGCTTCCTGAAGGCAGCCCTTTCCTTTGATGGGACAGATCTATTTCACTTGTCAGAGGAAATGTCTACCCTGAGAGCCCACTGGTCCCCATGATTGCCATGAGTTTCTCACTTGGTGCTGGCAGCCTCAGTGTGCAGATTTAAAAATCCCTGTTAAACTATTCAAATACACAAATACATCTCAATGTCCCCCACCACTTGAGAGTTAGGTCATGAAATGTCAGACAGGTGAGTTACAAATGGAAGAAGGTTCTCAGAGTTACAAAGTATCATTTCCAAAACTCCATGTCTAGAAATGGTTTTTCTTCAAAGTTGATAACTAGGCACATTAATGAGGACTTGCTTAGGTACACAAAATTGATGCGAATGCATTGATAGTACTGGAAATTGTTCAGCAGGAATCATACTAATATTTGTATGCAAAATAGTTTTAGGGAGAAAACTATTAAAACTAAGAAAAAATAATCAATAGAGATTTAAAAAAATCAGATTTTAAGGAAAACCACAGGACGTCACGGAACAAAATAGATTAAAATAATGACTTTCATGAAGCAGCACTGTAAGTTACAGATGAGTTATATTCATTGTGCAGATTACTGAAAAAAAAAACCATCGATGTTTAAAACCTTAATTGGCTATTCCAGTCTCAAGAGAGAGAGAAAATAAGCCTGTTATTGAAAAGTACATGAGCAAGAAAGAAAGCTTTTGATAATGTCAGTATGGGTCCCAATCATTCTTCTACAGGCTTAAGGTGAATATTGATTAGTGTAATTTCCTTGCCTTTTGGACTGTGCTTTTTCTCACATTTCTCTAAGGAAGTTTCAAAACAGTCTTCAGTTGAGGTTTTTTTCTACTCATTTCTTAGTATGCATATGAACAGCATCTGCTTTCTTCCCCAGCAATAGCAATGATAGGTTTCTACTGCCTCAGCTCTAACCAGTTTAATGTGCTGAAAGCACAGTGTTGCACGATAACAGCAATTCTGCAGAGCAAAATGTTGATGGAAATGGCAGGCTGCTGTTAGAGGCAATGATGGGGTTATGGGAAGCCCAGATTTTCTGTGAAAGGAGTCGGTGAGGGTCTCTGGGAAAATATGGAGCAGCAACATCTGTGTTTCACTAAGCTTTCATGAGGGAAAATGTTCTGGATGTATTTTATTGCAGGTTTTTGATGAAACTGAGATGGCACCATTGAATACATCCAAGATTAGAAACGTTAACATTTCCTTCACCACACTTGGGAGCTGCTTTTGACAGAGTATGGCATAGCAGACACAGGGAGACCTGCTGTGTAGCAGATTTTGCCAGGCTCTATAGCAGCCATCATATGCTCCTTTAATCTTTCTGCCTTCTTTTTATTTTATTTCATTTTTCCTCTTCTCCAGCAAAATTCCTGATGTAGAAAAGCCTGTGTTGTTTTTGAAGTAAAAGGTCTGCAGAAAGGATAGTGTTTCACTTTTGTTGTAAAGCATTCTTGCTGCAAACAAAATTAGCTATTTTCCTTTCATATTCTCTGCATACTAATTCCAGAGGAACTGCTGTGTTACACATGATCTTGGTTCCTTTTCCTTTCTTTATTTAAGACAATTTAAATAAGTAAATTCAAACCCACCATAAAGTGCAACCTATTTGTCTCAAGAAAACAAAATAATGGTCATTGAGACAATGGCATATGCTGATGCTGCAATGAACTGCATTTCATAGATTCAGGGCAATTAGGCACTGAAAACTATCCATCCACCAAGCTCATCCACCCACACTGACAGTTTAAGAACAGTCCCACTAGGGAATTTCTAAGTGTTTTGAACAGTCTTATTTTTAAATTTCACAAGTGTCAAGACCACCTTGAAAAAAGAAAGTCCAAGAGATATTTCAAATATAACTGCATATAACATGAAATACTACAACCATGAGGTTAGAAAAGTATAAATGCAATCTGTGCAGAATTTTTAGAACTGAAGCTAGAAGATATGTTTTAACCATGATTATTGTTTATCAGAAAGTGCTAGAGTGATATAAAAGAAGAACTTATAAAAATGTTTAGAAAGAGTTTATTGTGATGTTTAAAAATCGATGACAATATAGTGTAAATGGATCATAGAAGACTACAATTCTTAATTTGTATTTTTTTCTATTCCAGTAGAAAATCTGTGAGTTGCAGTTCAGGAAAGATGCTGACCAAATGGGTGTGTAGAGGAGGTTCTAGGGAACATGAGTAAATGAAAGAATACGGGTAAGAAGCTTTCCACAAAATGTAAGTTTAACAGCCTTTAAATATGCAAGGGTCTTCTGCCACAAAATTTGTCCAAGTGGCTGGTGAATAAGTTAAGAAAAAGGGAGATTATGCTACAATATAGAAGGGCCAGCTCAGATGCCTGGAAAACTTTAGGATTTTGAGGGTGGCAACACAAAAATAGACTGGATGGAGGTGTCATAGAGTCCCCATCACTAGAATGTTTAAAGACAGATTAGACAAGCTCTTGCCATGTATGACATGGTGTACAATTCATCCTGTCAGGACAGGAGGATGGATTGGATGACACCATGAAATCCCTTCCAGCCATATGACTATGTGGAAGAACAGAATATACACCCACTGCAATTTATAGCCTGTTTCAGCTTTACTGCTTCTCTTCATATTTTTTTTCTTGTCACCTTTACTGTTCTGTGATAAAATAAGTGATGGAAAAAGGGGTAATTTGCTGAATTACTTCTATGGTTTGCATTAAGGAAACATTGAGACCGTAGCAACTCCAAGAATACTGGACTCTTCAGGAGCCAGGCAAAAACTAAATAAGCTGTGCCTCCTTCATGATATCAGTAATTGCTTTACACTTACAAGGGCTCTATGCTTGTCCCATAAACAAGGTAGAAAATACTTTCAAATATTTGTCCCAATACGCAAGATAGTGACAAGGAGGGAAAGACATGGATAACAGAAACATGAATTGCTCAGTACTGAGAAAAGGAGTGGTCTACAACTTCCCCAATGCATCTGGAGAAAGCAGGGCAAGCTGCCATGTGTGGGGTTGTCCAGAGCAAAAACCTAACTGGAAGGAACCACAACTTCTTTTCAGCCCACATATCTGATGTACTTCCCATAAAAACCAAAGCACTGCGAGGGAGGGAGGGAAGAAGAGAACTGGGAGAGGAAACTGCAGGCATCACACTGTGGTTTCATCCCAGAGCAGAGCTGGGCTGCAGTGCTGGCTGTGCCTCTGGTTACAGGAGGGCACACTTCTAATTGAGCTGGAATCTTTCTGAGCAGGATTTCTAGACAGAATAACTAGTTCCAGAGGATGGCCATTAAGTGCTCAGCTGTATGGTGCACCCACCTTAATTCAGTGTTAACGAGGCTGGGATAATTTGACCACAGAAAATGTCAGTGAAAGTTTTCTGTTCACAACTCAAAATCTCAGAAATTATAGGAAGGACATGTTGAAAATCAGTTTAAAGGTGGTAACTTCTTGAGTTTTGGGACTTCTTTATCAGAACCACTCAAGCACTCATTCTTACCTCCCTCAATTTCTGCACAGATTAGCATGTCTGGGAATCAGATAGAAAAAGCTTATAAATTACAGGTCATAAATGCCATCTCAGCCATTTGATCTCATTTGGGAACAGCTGAAGTTCCCAGCTCAGATGACCTCAGATCCCACTGCAATAGGATTTCATTCTCTTTACCTTGTTTGAGAGTCAGTTGATGGAGAAGCAGCACTTCCACCTAATTATTCCGGAGTTAGAAATGCAGCACTGCTCCTCAGCTTTCTAGAAGATCTTCTTAAAGATCTCCTCCAGCTCTGGTTCTTGGGGACACCAAAGTGAACTCAATAAGAACCAGTATACTGAATAGCTGCTGCTGGCTAAGTTACAACATTTTGAAGACATCTATTCCTGTATCTCCCTGACCTGGTACAGATAGCATGGGAAAAGGAAAAAAAAAAAAAATTAAAGCCCCTATAATAACAACAATAAAACCCCTTAGTTCCAGTACTGGTTTTTTTGGTCATTTGATCAGTCAACCCTATCTGCTGATTCCAGTTTCAAAAAAATGAAGTAAACTGGATTGTCTCTTTCTTTGAAAAACAGATTCATTTTCTTCAGCTAGTACTTACTTAGAGATGGCAGATATTAGTTTTATACTTAAAACTTGGAACTGCAGGCCTGCACCTAGGGTAAATGCAGTTACATGTACAAAAGGTTTTTTAAATACTTTTTCTCTACGTTTGGAGGCTTTACTGACTTTTTTGTTATTTCTATTAACTCAGCCCCACTAGAAGAACAGGATATGAATTGTCCTGCTACATTTTGCTATGTGTGTGTGTTTGGGTATGTGCATATGTGAGAAACTTCATTATTGTCTCTGCTGAGAGAAGATGGCTGATGGTTTCCCAGAAGTGAGGGTGACTCTAGAGTTTCACTTTACCAAACTGTAGTGGCTGACATTTCAGTGTACAACTTGAATCAAGCCTTATTCTGCAAAGTACAAATCCGTGATGCCACCCTACAGTAGGGATGCTGGGATCAAAAGGAACCTGGAGATCATTGTGTCTCTCCATCCTCTCCAGTCACAGCCTAGATGCCCCAACAAGACTGGATGTTAAATTTTCAGACAGCTCAGTTTCAGGAAGGTGAAATTCATCCCATGTGACTAAACAGTGAGTGCTTCTATGGAATTAAATAATAGGTTCTTTTTTTCTGAGCCTGAAATGACTATAACTTCCCTTATACAAAAAAAGTAAATAACAACTACACACAGAAGAAAAAGGGTCTGTGTATCACATATGTTTGCATAACACTTGTGTGGTTATTTACTACATCTAGGAGTGTTGTAAATACATAAATGAAGCTGGACCAATTTCATACTGACACAAGCAGTGAAATGACTACCCATTCCTATCAACAATGTCATCTATATCAACAACATGAATGATTTGTGGATTTGCATACAGCTGATAAGTTATAGCCCTGTGACCTCACAGAGCTTGTAGATTTAGGAATATTTTTGTCAAAGTTCCTCTGACAGTCTCTGTTTGTCTCAGCTATTGAATTTTACTCATGTACTTTCAGATTTAAAATACTACACTTCCATAATTTAAAATAAATATTAGGAGTCCTCAGACTATATGTGTGTTCAAATCTCAAGCTGCATCTCAAAATTTCAAAAAAATTTTTATATAATATTTGCTTGCACTGTTCAGGACTTTTTTTCAGTGAAGTAAAAACTGATAAATTGCAATGCCCAAAAGGTCCACTAGAGGAATAAATTCTGTCTGAAAAGAGATGAAAGTGATTGACTACCATAATTTCAAGCCAGTATTTGAGGCCAATTCAAAACAAGAAAATTTAAGTTGAATAATCCCACCTTTGGTAGGAAAGTTACTACTCATTAGGCATTAGTCATGTTCACAGTCTACCCACAACAGCAAAATGCTGCAAAGTTTAAAGCAAACTATTAGAAAGGTTACCAAAACAAAGGTTACATATTAAACTTGGAAAAGTAGGATTATAAATAAGTTCTATTCTTTTCCTTATCTAAAAGAAGCCCTCATACAACTGAAAATGCAACTTGGTTTTTAAATTAACCTTTCTCAGATCTCTCCCGAGTGAAGGACATGGCAAGGCTGCTCTGGCACACGGTGCTTTGTGATTAGAAGCCAATGTCTGGGCTGCTGGAGTGGCAGGCCTGGGAATCTCTGCTGAGCTGGGTGGGAATGGCTCTGTGCACAGCACTGCCTCTGCCTGAGACACACTGTGGGGATTGCAGGATTAAATTGCTTGGGATGCTGCTCTTAGTGAAAATGTCTCTAAAAAAAACGGTGCCTGAAATGACAGGGATAGAGAGCATACAGAAAATGCTAAAATACCCTCAGAAGCCATGTCAGTATCTGATCTGAAAAGCAGTCTTCACTGGCACATTGAGGAGCATGACAAGAAATTCTGTGCTGCATGTGACAGTACAGAGCTCCCAGCACAGGGCAGAGCTCCCAGCACAGGGCAGAGCTCCCAGCACAGTGTTCACAGCACAGGGCAGAGCTCCCAGCACAGCACTGCTCAGCAGCAGGCAGGGCTGGATGCTTTTATCTCCACAGGAGTCCCAGGCAGCTGACAAACAGCTCTCACACACTACCTGAGGCTCTGGGAGGGTCTTGACCTTCTCTCCCTTCTTCTAGTAAAGGCTACATTACCAAGAAGCATCCTTTAATGGCCACTTTGCTTTCCACCCTGCCTCCCTGAGGCCTCCAGTGCTTTGTCCCCTATTCCTGCTGCCCAGGATGTCCAGAAAGATCACCCCTTGTGCCACAGCAGGGGCCATGGCCATCTGAGGCTCTCTGAGCCAGAGTTCACCCACCCTGCACAGGACAGAAAAGGATCTAGCTCAGTACTTCTCCTACCCAGCAGAAAAACCTGCTGTAGAGCACCCAGGGCCAAAGATCTGAGTAGTTTTGCTTAATTCTGCAGGCATTGCATGCTGCCAAAGGCTGAGGAGCTCAATCTTCAGCCCTGCACAGCTGCCATCAGGGGCCCTTCTGCAACAGCAACAGTGGAGAGAACAGGGAGAGAACAGGGAGAGAACAGGGAGAGAACAGGGGGAGAACAGGGAGAGAACAGGGAGACAGCAGGGAGAGAACAGGGGGAGAGCAGGGGGAGAGCAGGGAGAGAGCAGGGAGAGAGCAGGGGGAGCAGGGGAGAACAGGGAGAGAACAGGGAGAGAGCAGGGAGAGAGCAGGGAGAGAACAGGGAGAGAACAGGGAAAGAGCAGGGAGAGAGCAGAGAGAGAACAGGGAGAGAGCAGGGAGAGAACAGGGAGAGAGCAGGGGGAGAGCAGGGAGAGAACAGGGGGAGAGCAGGGGGAGAGCAGGGGGAGAGCAGGGAGAGAGTAGGGAGAGAACAGGGGGAGAACAGGGAGAGAGCAGGGGGGAAACAGGGAGAGAGCAGGGAGAGAGCAGGGAGAGAGCAGGGAGAGAACAGTGAGAGAGCAGGGAGAGAGCAGGGGGAGAGCAGGGAGAGAACAGGGAGAGAACAGGGAGAGAGCAGGGAGAGAACAGGGAGAGAACAGGGAGAGAGCAGGGAGAGAGCAGGGAGAGAACAGGGAGAGAGCAGGGAGAGAACAGGGGGAGAGCAGGGAGAGAACAGGGAGAGAGCAGGGAGAGAACAGGGGGAGAACAGGCCGCCTGTCCCAGCAGGTCGGGGGGATGCCTGTGTCCTCTTCAGTGTCTGGGGTGGGCTCTCCCTGCTCTGCAAATCTTCTGGATTTGACAGATGAGTCCTCCCACAGTGACCTTTTTGCCCAGCCTCTGGATCGTTTTGTGAGTTACAATGTCTCCCCAGCTCCTTCTACTCAGCTCCTAGCACATTGTCCCCGCACTGAAAGCAGACCCTTCCCCACTGCATTCCAGAGCCACACCCAGCTCTTCATTCTTGCATAGTTCTCCCAAGTTTTCAGCTTGGATGGATCCTCCTACAAATCTATTTTTCATGTCTTGCTTTGTCATTCCTCTCAGTCTGGCCTACAAAAAGTCTTTTTTTTTTTTTTTTTGCCAGTTCTCTGCAAAAACCTTGACAAATTTGTTTTCCCATTCAGATTTCCTACTTACTATTCCCAGGTGCTTCCATTAGAATGGACAACAGCTGAATGACTAACAGTATTGCTGGTCCAAGAGAAATATGATAGAGTACAGTTCAAGGTGGATTTGCAATACACATTTTTCATGACAACTTCAGAAAATTAAGTAGAATATAGAATTTGTTGAGACATCAAACCTGGGGATGTAGGCAGGCACCTCTGAGTCATGAAAACTACAGTATTTAGTGGCACAATAGACCCAAGATGTCTCAAGGGGAATGTTCAGCTGAAAATGCTGGACTGTGATCAAGGCTCAGCTATTACAATTAATTGTTAGGACTAGTTACTGCAAACAAGATTCTTCTGCCACTTAGCAGAGAAGTCTGAACACTAGTGTGAGTATTAATGAATTCCATGTGGCAATGAAGTTGTTCCAGTCTGAGGTTCTTGGACTTGTTCTCTTTAGTCCTTACCCAAGATACACCACCTGCCACTAACCACTACTTAAATGTTTTAGCATCATGCTTTCTGCTTCTGTGGAAAGAGGTTTCTTTGTCAGACATCCTCGAAAGCTAACCATTGTGAGCTCATATCCTGCCTACAAAGAGGGGAACATGCATACATATTTGTGTTACAGAGATACCAGGAAAGTTCAAAAGCTATTGTTAACTCACAGAACATTTACACATGCACAATAAATATTACCCACATGTAGATGTTTGTTACAGGTGTGCACATACATGTGTGTACATATAAAAGGATCAACCTAATATAAAAACTAAGCCTGCTCTATTATGGTCTGAACTGATCTGAAGTCTGGACTGGTAGTAAAGATCACTTCACTTACGTATTTTTTCTTCTTTTGAATTTTTGGGAAGTTCCTCAAGCCTACACAGAGTTATGTGAGCACCAGAACACTGCTCATTTACGGACCACCATTGTTTTTTGGGATGGGGGTTGTGTTTCTTGCTCAGTTATTTTTCCTCAGTGACAGCCCATGAGGGGATCCTAAGCTGCATGGCAATACAGATCTCAGTGATATTTCTTGTACACCTAAGAATGTTTGGTTATTTCTCAAACACTTTCTGCTTCCCATAAGTTTTATCTGGGTAGGTAGAAGACAAGAGTGCCCCTGCTCCTTACCTTAGTAGGAGCTGTGATTGTCCTTTGCGCAAGGTGGCAGCAAAAGAAAGCTCTTCCAGCTCCCTCCTCTCTCCCCTGCACACCTCCTGTTAGGGAGAGCAACTCCTTCAACTTTATTCATTGTGTTTTAAAAACCAACTGTTGCTAGTGGTTAATGTATGTCTGAGCAATACATGGAGTTACTGCTACCTGTTACTTTGGGGAAACTGTCACATTTCTATCTCCATTTCTTTACCAATATTCCCCTGGGGAAAAGCTAGAAGATTGAATACAAAGAAAGGAAAACTATGAGACAAATCCCCCTTAAATCACTGATTTTCCCTTTCTAATATTATTTTTACAACAGGGTATTTTTCCAATGAAAACACAATGACTTTGGGAGAAAGGATCAAGTCCAAGAAAAATAAATGAAATAATAAAATAAAATAAAATAAAATAAAATAAAATAAAATAAAATAAAATAAAATAAAATAAAATAAAATAAAATAAAATAAAATAAAATAAAATAAAATAAAATAAAATAAAATAAAATAAAATAAAATAAATAATGTTAAGCTCTATGTTTAATTAAGGCATTGAAACATGTCAAATTGTGACAGATTGTGATGGAAGTACCTGTGGTACACCATGTTTCAGCATAATAATTTGGTTTGTCAGTAGGAATAAGTAGTCTGGAGAATCTGACTACTGAAGTCCCAGTTAGCAGTTACCTAGATGAAATAAAACTGTGGAGTCCACCCTGCTAGTTCTCCTGACTCTAACCAGCTTTTGCTGTTTGCATATATTTGGAGGAGGTTTTCATTTGCTTGGGTTTCTGGGGAAAAGATTTATTTTATTTTCCTGGAGCCCAAAATGTGTTGAATGCAATGTTTTACTGCAAATATTAGAATTGATGAAGCTACTTTAAGGTTCATTAAGCCTCAAAATACTCCTAACACAAATGGAAGAAAACCTTGGTTGAATATTTAATAACCTTCACAGATTTGACCCTGTTAAAGTCAAGAGAAGTAATAAGAATAGGAGTAAGACTGTGCTTATTTTGAAAAAACAGGGATTACTCACCTTGAAAATACAGTATAGTAAATATGTTCTTTATTCTAGAGGCATGGTAAAGGAATAGCCTGTCAACTTTGGGTATGAACATTCTCTACAACCTTAAAGCTTGTTCTGATGACCATAACCTTATTCCAAAATCACAGTGTTTAATAAAAATTACTTCCAGAACTTGAAGAATATTTTATTATGGAATACAAAAATACTATCTATGTAAAAACAATAAGTTAGTTTATTTACAATACTTTACACTATCCTGCTCTGGGGCTTCCTTTGCACTGGACTTCTTGTCATTATTTTACACACCTTTACAATTTTAATTATAATTTTGCACAAAGCATTTCCAAAAGCATGTCATCCATGTTCACTGCTCCAATGATGGGCCTGAAGAATAATTCAGCAACCACATTAGCATTAATAGATCTTAACAAGGAGAGAACAACATTCAGCTTGGCAAATCTGGCTTCATCACCGCTGTGAATGAGTCTGACGTGTTCATTTAGAGCTTGTTGTGCTTCCCTCTGCAATCCTTCAATGTACTGAGTACACTGCAGTCCAGGTAGATCTGAGAAGAAAAATAAATTATTTTGTTTACATATTTTTGTTTATAAGATGACATTATTCTTACAGAACAACTCCTAACAGCTCACAGACTGTAGTTGTCACTCAAGGAAAGAAGCAAATTAAATTGCTTGAGGACTTCTTGTTTGCAAAGTCAACATACCAAATTTTATTGGGCAGGTCAAATTCTTATCATACTGGTGTCCTGGATACTTAATACTCTTCTTCACAAACCTAAAACATGATGTTTGTCAACATTGAATTAGGTGTTAAACAAATTAATTGATAAAAACTTTGATTGAAGAATGCTCTCCAAAACACCATTACAGTGGGGAAGACAACAAAAATTTCAGTTTTTCACTTCTACATAAATGCATTGTTTACATTTAAGGCTTGACTGCTGTTTCTACTCCAGTTTATAAGTAGCAAGAAGTACTGACTCCAGCACGAGACAGGAAGTTTCCCAATGAATGACAGTAAGGATACTGAAAGATGGAAGGTGCAGAATTAAGGCTACATGTGACCATAGAATCATTCTGGATGGAAAAACCTCCAAGATCAGTGAGTCGTCCAACCTAACACTGCCAGGTCCACCACTAAATCATGCTCCTGAGCAACATATCTTCACATTTTTGAACACTTTCAGGGATGGTGATTCAACCACTTCCCTGGACAGCCTGTCCCAATGCTTGACCACCCTTTCAGAGAAGAAATTGTTCCTTTTAGAACAATGCCTCTGCCTTTTTGCATTAGACCAGCTTCAAAATTTGACTTGTGTAACATAAGCTTCACCTTAACTATTGTAACTTTTTTCTGCTATTTGTATAGAAAGCAAAGCTACAAAAGCAGGATGATAAATGCAAAGTACCGCTACAGGAACCTCACCATCAATAACTACCAGTCTGGCAGCGGGAGCACCAGCAGAGCCCTGTCCCGCTTTTACAGGACACCGCCGTCCTTGGGACGTGCCATATCCAGCCTGCCAGCCACCTGAAAGGTCATTCACCGACGCGATAATAAGACACTTGGTAGAGCTGCATCTATGGGAGTCTCCACAAAAAGAGATGGCAAAAAAAATCTCCCCGATCGTAACTGCCGTACCAAAAGCCACAGCAGCACTTGGTTGCTGGAAGCCCCGAGCTTTCCCTGCCCTGCGGGGCGCGCAGACCTCCGGGCACGGCACGGGCAGAGCCGCTGCCCTCGGGCCGTGCAGGGCAGGTCCCGCCGCTCCCGCTGAGGGAAACGAGCAAGGAGCGGCTGCTGTTTCCCAGCCTTCTCTAACCGACTGCAGGGCGCCCGGAATTCGCTTTGTTCGAGGAAAGCATCTGTGGAAAGCGCCAGCCCCCAGGACCCCGGACCGAGCTGCAGCCGCACCCCCTCCCTGCCTGCGGCCGGCGTCTTGAGGAAGGGGCAGAAGGTGAAACCTCGCTCCGCGTCCCTCTCCTCCAGCACCTTTTTCAGCCCGAGGAAAGCCCCGGGTCTGCCCCGCTCCCCGGGGGATGCAGGCGGGCTCTCCCGGCCCTCCTCGCTGCCCCGTGGCAGAGAGACCCCGCTGCCCCGCCCGGCCACTCACCCGGGTTGAAGAGCACCGTCCCCTTGAGGTAAGCGTACTCTTTGGTGCTGATGTCCAGGCTCCAGCACTTGGCCAGGAAGCCCTTGATGGCCTGGATCTCGCTGGCCGAGGGCAGGTGCGGGCCGTGGTGCGGCCGGCCCGGTGCCGGTGCCGGTGCCCGCTCGCCGTGCTGCCGGGCGGTGAGGATGCGCTGCAGCATGCTGGGCTCCGCGCTCTCCACCGTCTCCAGGTGCACCCGGTCCTGCGCCAGCCCCAGCAGCAGCAGGGGCGCCCAGCAGCTGCGGACCAGCAGCAGCTGCTCCTCCAGCGGCAGCTCCTGGAAGCAGGGCACGTTCTGGACGAAGCGCAGCGTCTTCACCAGCACGGCCGAGGCCGCCTTGCAAGCCACCTGCGGGCTCCGCAGGGCCACCCGCCGCCGCGACCCGCACGGGCAGCCCCGGGGCGCGGGCCCGGCCGGCGGCACCGCCCGCTCCTCGCTGCGGAGGATGCTGTAGAGGATGCTGCTGTGCCGCCGGCCCTCCGCGCAGCAGCGGCAGCGGCGCTCCGCGCACGCCATGGCACCCGCGGCTCCGGGGGCCGGGCTGAGCCGCCTGGAGGCTCGGCGGGGCGGTCCCTGCCTCCTGGTCCCGCCGGCAGACGCGCACCGCTCGCCCTCTGCCCGGCTCCTTAACTTATTTATAGCCGGCGGGGGTGTGTGCGTGTCTCTGTGTGTGTGCGTGTGTGTGTGTGCAGCCGCAGGCGCTGTACCGGCCGTTCAAAGGGGCAGACACTCTTTACTGGCTGGAAAAGAGGCGGGGGGGAGGAGGGGAGATGAAAAAAATAACCAAACCCTCCTCCTCCTTCCCCGAGACTGCGATACCCGGGGGGAGCCGGCGAGCCGGCCGGCTCTGCCCGCAGGCTGCGGCGTGATCGGCGGCAAATTTCAGCCTCCTCGCCCAGCGCGGGGCCGCGGGATGTCCCTTCCCGACCCCTCTTTCCGAGTCCCGTCCCGGCTGATGTTATGCCGGGATGCTTCGAGAAGGGCAGGGCAGCTCCCGCCGCTCTCTCGTTTTGTCACTGTAGGGAGCAGCTCCCGCCCCCGCGGGATCCCCCCGAGAAATGACAACCGGCCCCGCTGCCTTCACAAGCACCCGAGAGGTCTGGGGAGGAGAGAGAAAGGGTGTATTGGTGAAGAAAGGAGCGCTGAATTGGGCCAAATTATTAAATTCCCGCCGGAGGGGAGAAAGGTGACCCCACTAATGACACCGAGGACTTTTGTCAACGCCTGCCCTAAGGAGCGATGCCGTGTGTGCCAGCTGAACTCCACGGTGCTGCCATGCGGGGAGGGAGAGTCGGACATGGCCCTGCCCAAACGGGTGCCCTGTGAGGGTTGCAAACAAAGCTCTGTCAGGGTGCCCTGAGGCTGGGATCCCCCATGGAACCACTTCCATTAATAATTCCCTTGCTTTGCCTTTCAACACCTGGCCCCTCTTTCTGATGTCATGTTGTTCCATCCGTTTACATTATTTCTTCAGGCTCTGCTTCTCCATGAAACTCTCCTCTTAGATATTTAGTTTTCTGTGAGCCATGTCCTCCAAGTGGCATATGAACTCCAAAGCAAGGAAGCCTCCCATCCCTCCAGGCCTTGATGTTTACACGGGAGGGACAGGGGAATCGCGATTGTCAAATACGGATTCTTGAACGAAAAATAAACACCTTCCCAGCTGGGCTAAATAAAAGTGGGTGCAGCAGAGCAGAGTAAATAAACACTACAGAAAATGAAGTTACTTCTATCTGCTGCATATATGCTAAAAGAGAAACATTTTCTGGTTCATGTCATCTGAAAGAACCTTGACAGAGGGTTAGAGAAAGTAGCCGGTTTTAAGCAAAATTCTGTACCTTTTCCACCAGTATCTGCTACCAAGAGAAGACTAAATCACCTTTAGAAAGCTGCATTTTCTTCCCATAGAGGTGTGGTTTTTTGGTTTGGTTGGGTTTGGTTTGATTGGGTTTTTCTAAGCAAATACCATTGAGTGCTTTGGATTTTGTAGAAACAAAACAATTTTGGGCTGGATGTTGGCAATTTCTTTTCCCTGTGAAGTCAGTCCTACCCTTAGCTTACACAGGTTTAGAGTCATATAGTCTTTTCTCACTAAGTCTTTCTTCACAATTGGACTCAGAGGGGATATTCTTTACAAATGGCTTTTACAAATGACTTGTGCTTTTTGTTAGGCACTTTTTTATAAAGTTATATAAAACACTGATGGGCTATCTCTCTCAAGTAAACCTTGTTTTACAAATGCAAGCTGTCCAAAACCTAGATTATCATACTTTTGGTTTTACCTACAAAACACATTTTCCACAGACCCAAACATGATAAAGCCCTTTATTGACTTTGCAGTAGAGGAGAACTGCTACAGTGCACCAATTAAGTGATGTCTAAAGTTTGCTGACAGGTCAGGGTTTTACCAAACATTCTTTAAGAAAGAAGAGATGCTAGATTTGCAAAACAAATGTACTAACACTAAATATTACCAAATATTTCATTTGGATAGTAACAGTGGTAATGACAAAACAGTCATTTATTTGTCTAGAATATTTCTTTGCCATTCTAGGTTATTTCCTGTCATCAGTGTTTCCTCAGTATGAGGATTTTAGATTGTTTCTTTCAGCCTTTTTAGTATTTTTCCTTTTTAGTTTTTTGGGAGAGGGGTTGTTCACTAACTTCAGAGTTAAGTCTTGCCAATTTTTAGAAAAAAGCATCACTAAGATTTTAGTTGTCTTTAGTAGCATTTCTCCTATGAGGTGCAGATTAGTAGTCTGACCATGGAATCTAGATATTTTTTATGAGTTTGTAACTTGGAAAATATCTATGGGAAAGCACAGTGCAGCTGAGACCAGAATCATTGCCTTTGCAGCTTTGACCTTGGGCTCCAACTGTGGGAATGTTCTGGTTATTATGGGAGGATGCTGCTTACACAGGGCTATAGACAAAGGAAATATTTGTAAATATAACTTTTATACTAAGTCTACAATAGATTTTTTTTCCCTGTGTAGCAATATTGGTTGCAGGTGTTTAATTTTTCAAGGTATTTCTTTTTCAAACAAGTCTCAAATGTAGATGCAATTAATCTGTTATATAATGATTTTGCTGACTCTTCATTTTGTAAACTAACTTATACAAAAAGACTTTGTCTTTGATAATTATAACAAAATGTGTACCCCACACTTGGTTTACTATTCAGTGCCAGAAATCCCATTGCTGTAGTTACAAGTGTACTTCCTTCTCTGGCAAGTGCATGTAAACACTCATTTCTCTCATTCTAATTCTTAATGTACTCTGATATACATGCAAGTTTATTTTATTCAGGGGAGATCATCTATTTCCCAGCTAAAACATTAAGAATGTTTTAATCTATTTATCCTACAAATATTTATTTGTGTTTTTCATGTTGATATTTAGCAATTTGCAGAGTCTTTATTTAAAAATCTGGGTTCTGCCTGTCCATAGCATTCAAGCTAAATTAACAACAAAGCATTCTATTCACAACCAAAACCAAAATCCCTCACAGAAACCTAAATGTTTGATGGAAAATGCATGAAAACCCTTTTATAATAAAGAGAAAGTGCCTGGTTTCTGCTGGAAGATCTGGTGTTGCATGGGTTTTACCAAGCTCCTTGTGGTACAGTCATGAATAGGTTTACAAGCATCCAGACAAAGGATTACTTGTTTGTATTGTTTGGGGCTTTTTTTGGATAGTTTTTGTTTTGGGTTGTTTTTTTTTGTGTGTGTGTGTGTGTGTGTGTGGTTACAGGGTTTTTTAACTCAGACAAAGCCTTGGATATGGAGGTGATACAGTGCAGTCTTGTCAGCCTCACTCTCTCATGTTGCTGCTCAGTGTCTCTGTATCACTCATCTGGTAGCACATTTGGTTCTCGGCCAGAGGGCAAGACTTCAGTTTCAGAACAAGACCAAACAAGCATTTGTTTTTATGCCATCAGTGCTTCAGTGCACCATTAGCTTGAGAAAAGATTTTTCCCAGTGTAGAATTGGATCCTGATGTTCTATAAATGCACACTATTCCTTTTAGGGTAAGTGCTGAAAAATAAAATTTGATTTTAAGATCAGATGTAAAGCAGATGCAATTTGGTGATTAGCATAAGAGAAGTTAACTTTTCTTTACAGAAAAGCAAAGTTTAATGTGGAATATTGTTATAAGGATATGATAAGTAATATGTCTTTTGTGAAAATAAATGCTTTAATAAAACAAGGTTTTGGAATTTAAGTATATTGCTGCTTTTCATTCTTATTGTGACCATCCTTTAGTTAGACTGACCACCATTCACATTTCCCCTATTTTTTTTCTGGGGTGTTTTTTGAAATGTGGGGATTAAGGGAAAAGTAGTTCTACCTATGTGCTGTACCACACACTCCTGATGGCACCATTGTCCCCTTCCTGGAGGGACCATGGATTCCTCAGGAGGAGCACACTGGGAGCCTGAGCCAAAGATAGTTGAGGTGGACCCAGGTGAGAGATGATGACCAGAATTTCCAGAGTTTTTTCAGCTTCCCTAAGACTGTGATTTGACAGGGTTTCTATATCCACCACCAGCTCACCTAACAGCATGTGCTTGTTCTGGAGCAGGATAAGAATACAGTGACATTTTTATGGAATTAGACAGAGTGTATAAAAAGGAATTTATCCCAGGTTTAGACCTTCCTGCTAGATGCTTGAAAGCAGATGATATCTAATCTGGTGTAAATTCTAATGGTGCAAAATCAACCTTTTAACACATCTTAAAGAAACTGGAACATCCAAAAGGGAACAATACATTGTTGTTGTTGTAGTTGTTGTTATTGTTGTCGTTTGCAGATCAATTCTTTGTAAAATGTGGCCATGGCAGTTTGGATGCAGAAATAGCAATTCTGAATTTCAATTTACTCTTATTGGACCATGCACTCCATTGCCATATTTCCACTGGCAGATAGCAAATTTAAGGAGGCCTCACATACCCCAGGCCTGGCCTTTTTTCCTTGCACCCATATGTTAATTTACCTAAGCTAATGCTGGGTTATTCTGTCAGAGTTAACTAGGTTTTGGGGAAGGCAAAATTAGGGAAAGAAGCAAACTTGTAAACCTTTCACAGTGAAAGGCACTCAGTTGTTTCCTATTAAAAAAAAGAGATTAATTAATCTTTGGGGTCTCTAAAGAGCTGTGGGCCCCAGCAATCCAAAACTGTACATTTAGATATGCTATTGGGGTTTCAGTGTTTAGATATAATAACTTATATTTTGGCCCAAAGTGGGTTCATGGGGCTCCCAAACATCTGTCAGTGTGCAATGCTTCAGGGTGCAGTGCCCTAATCCTTCCTGAGCCAATCTAGCAGCTCACTGGAGCTGAGAGGTGACTCCCACAAAAGTGTTGGTGTCTCTGCTTTCCTTGCCCCAGCTCTGGCACACACCTGGCACACACCTGATCCTTTGGTGAACCAAACCTTCCTTCTAACCTGGTAGCATTTTAGTGACAGCCATGACAAGAAAAGTAGCAGAGAAATGAGTACCTTGAAATGTGCTTTCATGGTTTATTTCACCCAGTGACACTTTTGAAGTTTCTACCCCACCTGAGAAGTTGGAAGGCTCGTGGTACAGCAGAATTGTGCCTGGTGAGTCAACAGAAAAACTAACACATGAAGGGAAAAGAACATGTGGTATTCTGCTAATTGAACTGAACTGAATTCAGCTAGGGCTAAAAAGGGTGCCAGAGCAGGTAGAAAGGTGTGGTCTTACCATCCTTCCAGGAGAATGGGGAAAGAGCAGGAAATCCTTCTGCAAACCAGTGCTCCACTCAGCCATCGAGTGGAACTGCTCTCTCAGGAAGGTAAAGCCCTAAATCTTGAGAGCAGAAAATAACAGGTGCTATGGGAGAAGGCTTGTAACACGCTTTGGTTTTAAATTATTCTTTTAAATATCATGCAAAATTGATCTGTACTCTTGCTAATGGCACTTGAATAAGGGAATTGTGTTGTTAAATACTAGTGTAGAAAATAGCTTTCAGTTACTTACCTTGAAGAACACATTGCTGATACAGAACAACAGATGGGTAACAGGCAAAAAGCTCAATTAAGTTAGATACTGTTCAAGGTTGTGGCTTAAAGAATAAAACACATTCTAGCTCTACAGTGGCAGGAGGATACTATGTATCCATTGCACCAATTTTAAAGTTCAAAGTTCTGTATGTTACTGCAGCTAATTGTCTGAGGCTGGTGAGTTCACAGATACACTTTCATTTGTGACTAATATCATAGGATATTCTGCTAATAAAATTTACATTCAAATAGGCCTATAATTTGGCATATATTTTATCTGAATATCAATGTTCAGATTTTTAAAATCCATACTTCTTTCTATAGGTTTTAATTCAGACACATTTCATCCAAGTTGGATATTTAAAATACTGTCCTCTGGTGAATCAGTGATATAATTTCTCATTAGCTCAAATTTGTGTTATGGTATTAAAGCTGTATTTCCTTTTTTTTTTACTATTCTTCAAACATGAGTTTGAAAGGTACATATTTAATTTAAAGCTTCACCTATAATCTGTATCACAAGTATTTATGATCTTCAAATATATTCAGCAGTTCCTTGAGTTCTTTGCTTCAATCATCATTCACCAGGTTTCTAAATTTTCTACCCGTTCTGTAGCTACCAGGGAAATCATTTGGCATTCTGTTCTGCTGGCAGACAAGGCAGACTGTATCTTCAGTTTTGTCAAAATAATCACATCAGCTTACCCTCTTTAAAGGAAGGATTTTCCTATCCCAGGTCTTTCCAATGCAAGCGGATTAGGGAGTGACCCAGCAGTTCTGTTGGTACATTCAGTGTACTCGCAGCCATTGATAGCCCAAAGTACAGGGGGAAGTGCTGACATCCTAATCTATCTGAGCTGCAGCCAGACAGCATCCTTGGCTGGGCTACAGCTCAGACTTGGAGGCTGAGAGGGACCATCCACTCCCCTTTCTGCCTTCCTGAGAGCACTGCTAAACACGGAGCTGCTGCTGACTGGGGGCAGCTCCTGCTCAGCTCTGTGCCTCAGCAGGACAGCATTCATCTCAGTTTGCAAACTCAGCCCAAGACATTAAAGCCCACCAGTCCACTGGTTGTTTATCCAGATTTTTGCAACTCTTACTGTATAAAATTAGCACTGTGTTGCTACTTTCCAGATTCTGCTTATAACTGCTAGGCTCCTGATACACATTTCTCTATTAATTTAAAGTCACAGGAATGATCCCTGTCAATACTCACCCCTTTTTTAATGAAGTAAAAAGTATTTTTTACTTATAAACAATTTTCAAGCTATAACTTTGAAGGTCCTTTTTCTCTTTAGACCTGTGTCTTAGATATCCTTTCTGCCCATTGCAACACTTTTGCCACTTTCTAAAAGCCTTTGAAGTGTGGACATCAGAACTTTACAGAGGGTACCATTTGTGCTGTTCTCACCAGTGCCAGAGAGAGAGACACAGTAACTTCCCAACTCACATTCATTATTCTACTCCTCTACATTAAAGAATCATTAGTCTTTGGGGTCATAATTGCATATTGCACTGGGAACTCTTGTCAGACTGCTGTGATATCCTACATAGCTTTCTGATCTTCTTTTAACAACAGAGCTGTTTATTAGCAGAGGTAGGATGTCTTTCTTGTTGCAATTCTTTGTTTGGCTGCATTACCATGTGTTCCATGAGAACAGGTCCAGCAATCCATGGGGAGAGCTCTTCTGGCCTTCAATTACTCCTCCTCATCGCCATTGATCCCCATTTTCATCCATGAATGCCTACACATCTCTTGAGTTGGAGATGGAAATATTTTCCTCAGTAAGTGTGTTTTGTTCATTGTAATTTTGTGAATTTCTTAAGTCACTTTTTGCTATTGCATAGTGCTGTTTGAAGTGGTATGTTGTGTCAGTCAGAAAAATGCCTTACAGAATTCTAAAGAGTGTTGTGTCTGAGTAGTTTCTTCTGGCTTGACCTAGACAGAGCTGATTATAGTGCACTCCTATAAAAATTTATTTAGGCTCCTCAAAACTGAAAATTTTCACATAATGTATTGTGTTAGAAACATGCACACGGTATTTTATGATAAAAAGAAAAAAATAAAAAAGGAAGAGAAAAGATTGTGAGCTTGAATCTTCTTGTGCTTCACATGTCTAAAGACTTGAGTAGTAAAAGTTGTGTTCTTTAGACCCACCTCTTGAAACATTCTGAAACCTCTATATACTGGTATACTGATATATGCCTCTATATACTACTATTTCAGTAGTAACACTGAAATCAATAGCATAAATGTCACTGAAAAACTCAGACAAATCAAGGATCATATGCTATTTTAGAGTTAATTGTTCAATAAGGATGTAACAGGCAATCAATTTAATAATGTTTAGCTTGTTCTGCCTTGAATACTAATTTAATAATAAAGGAAGTACATTGGGTGGTGAAAGAGTAGCCATAATATGTAACATAGAAAATAAGCATGGAGAGAAAAACTTTAGCTTAGAAAACTGGAAGAAGAAATTTTGAAGTGCTGAGAAATAAAGAAAGGAAAATGAAAAAGAACTGAAAATACAGAAAGGCCTGAAGGGGATAGAGACCTTTCAAGAATAGACAGAATTAAGATAGTTGGTCCCATAGAAAAATAAATTATTGAAAAATACTTTTCCCTTAATTCTCATGCAAATCATACTTCAAATAGGTTTCTCTTTTTGGTGAAATTTCACCAGAATGTGATTATTTTGCTATTTCTTTACTACCTTTAGCATATCAAAGCATCTCTTTCTAGGTTTTGTCTCTGAAAATTTGGGTTCCTTAGAACAGCAAATTGCAAATTCCTTCTTTCACAATTTTGTCGTTTATTTTGTTTGCTTGTATTCAACCACAATGCCATCACTGACTCTTCCTTATCTCTCTCTTACATCCAGGAACATGCTCAGTTTAAATCTTCCACTCTTTTTGCAGTCAAGTTTTCTCTGCACACCTGTAGCACAGTAAATCACATCATTACCTTGTCCTTTTATTGTCAGAACCGCAGTAGCTCTGAGAATTGAAGCCGTTGCTAATTGTGGATATTAATATTTAAAACTTTCACCAATTACATGAGGGTTAGTTTGAGTAAAACTGTCATATTTGCTTTTAATTTGAAATATGATGTTTTAGCCTTTATTAACTATATTCTATCCTTGCAATAAAAGTTTCGATATAAAGCATAGAAAACTTAATCTGATATTTTGTAGCTTCTCCTACAAAATATCTTCTGAAGCAAAATTGTGTGTTTTCCTTTACCAAACTTGGCAAGGGTTAGTGCTTTAGACACACAAAACCCAGAAGTTCCCTGGAGATGTTTTTCTCCCATCAGCCTCCTTCCCCTCCACCTCCAAAACCTTTGCTGGTTCAGGTCTTTTAAAAATTTCAGTCATGGCCAGCCTGAATCTTTGATACACCTTCCTGGCAAGGAAAGAGTGCTTAACTTGGAAGCAGGTCAGGCTACAATTAAAAATGTTTAAAGGAGAGAGAGAAAAATTACCTTACTGTAAGAGAAACTGGCTGAGTTTTTTTCCAAGGTCCTGCTTACCAAAGGATATAAAGAGTCTGAGCCACTGCCACAGTAGATGTTGATCTCCAGCCTGACTCCTGGGGTTCTTTTCTGATCACTGGAATTACGCCAGTGTTAGGGCCTATGTAAAATTCTGGTGTCTTGGACTGCTCAAAGTCAGTCCTCTAAGGTTTTTTCCATCCCACCAAATTAAACAAGAGTAGTTGTATTAAGTCTAGGAGGGGTAGCAAAGACACTGTGGAAATGGCTGTCAGCTGTATCACCTTCATTCTAATGGTTAAATCACACCTGCAGTGGCTTCACATCCTCATTTTGGTGAGTAGAGATACTCTTAATAACTTTGATTTGTTCCCAGTGATAACTACGACTCCTGAAGTGATGAAGTAACAGAAAAAGGAAATCTCATGTGTTCCCAATATATGGAGATTCTGCTCTTCTCTGAGACTGGAATTTGGGAAGGATGATACACCACCAAGAGAAAATTAACAGTGTTTTTCCAAAACATTTAAAAGCTGAGGTGATGTTGCTGAAGCGCCATCATTTCATGTCTCTGTTGCTGACACAGCTTGTGTAGAAACAGTTTTAATAAAGTCATTACAGGGTCAATGGAAAATCTCTGTACATATCAGAAGTATTTTGAGTGATTTATGTGAGTCCATGGATATTCATTATGATGATGTTCTTTCATGTTTCCATTGACAGGCAGAGCAATGTCACCGGTAATGTCCAAAATAAATTATATCATCATAAAGCCAGACCTTAAATGCAACAGAATTAAATTTAAGGTAACTGTTAAAGTCTGACAATTAAGGAAAGTTAAAGGACATATTTCAAACAGTAAATTGCCCTGCTCTGGGTAAGTGTTGTCATTCAATAGGCTTTGTGACACAGAAAGAGACACGTCATCTGTAACCCGTGCTACAAGTGCAGGGAAGGGAATGCAGTGAGAGCCTATTTTAGATTCCCTCACCTTGCCTGGTTTATGGGCACTTTGTATCTATACACTGTTCTCAATGTTCTGTGCCTCTGAGCACTTCAGTTTTCTGTATTAGGCGTTTGCTGTTGTCTGTAACCATCAAAAGAGTCTTCAGTGAGGGTTCATGTGTAAGTACTCATGATTATACCCCGCAATTGTGCAACTGGCCTGAGTGAAAATAAGGAGTGCTCGTGGATTTCCTGATACTGCCTGCTTTTATATTGCCATTTATGTGGAATGATGGTAACTAAAGACTGAGATGAGTGTCATTGTGCTTAGGATCTCTGACTAGTAATAAGAAACTGTCAGCAGTTTGGCACAGGGATTATCACAATTGGCTGAAGAAGATCAAAACCTCAAGGACAAGCAGCAAAGATAGGAAATTTTTGCCTGAGATTATTTATAATCAAAAACAGAATTGTGAAGCAAATCAGCCGGTTTGTTTAAGCCAGCAATAAATTTTTCCCTGGGTTCAGTGAGGCCAAGGTTCATCCCACATATTATGGATTTCCCAGTTTATCCTCCCTTCCACACCAGGCCCAGCATACACCTTAATTTTAAAATACTGCAGGCCACGTTCAATACAGTGTGTTCATTTCACTGAAGATGCAAAACCAAAGTGGAAACTTGGTTCTCTGTTCAGCTGAAACAGAGGTCAGCCAATTTCCTCACCATGAAGCACTGAGAAATGTGAACAGTATTTACAAAGGTCTGAATCATGCTGGCTAAATGTTCTGGGTCAAACTGCCACTTTCAGAGAAACGGTGGAAACTAACATAAAAGTTAGTTTCCACTATTTCTCTGAAATTTCTGGCTGCTGTGCCAACACTGGGAACATTTACCTTTATCCATCCCTGGTGATGTGCCAGAGCCCTTTACACCCAGGAAATCCTCCAGAGCAGAATCAATTCTGCACATTTCCCATTTCACTAATCCCGAGCTTTTCTCTGAAAATGCTTCTGTAGGCATTACAGGGCCCCTAACTTCAGGATCCACTCACATCTGTAGTAGTTTTTCCCAAAATATAGAAGATACCAATAGACATCTGTGCCACATTTCTTGAAGGCATTAAAGCATTTGCTGCTCCTGGGGAATGGGGCCTGGGGAGCAGAAAAAATGCTTAGAAAAGCTGGATAGGAGGGATTGTTCCTTCATAATCATCTAAAGCCATCAGAGAGGTGTTTTAGTTCTTTGTGATAAATGAGAACAAGCAAGAAGAAGATCAAGTGAAAGAGAAGATAATTTTCCTATGTTGAAACCTATCATTATGATGAAATTAAGAATATGATTAATATCCTCAAGGACACAATCTGGAAAAAAAAAAGCCAACATTTTGAGACTCCAACTTAATACACACAATTTGCATGCTGCGATCCTAGATTTGACTGCTAAAAAGGAGTGAAAGCTTCAGTATTTTAATCCAGTCATAAATAGTGGGTTAATGAAAAGGGAGAGGTTTTATTTTCCCCATTTAAAGTTGTACCTTCATGGACACATTACTTTATATCCCAAATGTACTATCAGGGCATGTAACTGCCCAGCCCAGTGATTATGATGAGTGAAACGCTACAACTTAATGGTCCTACAGTAAACTGATGGGAAAAAAGGTATAAAATAATTAATAATTAATCTTGGAGTTATGTATAGAGAAAACATTGCTCTTTTCTTTTCTTTAGCAGCTTTACAGTTGTTCAGCTGCTCCATTGCAGACCAAGAGGCATGCAGAGAGGAATGGAAACAAAATGGGGAGAAACAGGCAGAGTAAAATTTGTAGAGCCAAGCATGTCTGCAGTCTCCCACTAGGTAAGGCTGCTTGCTAATATCAAAAGCTTTATTTGATACTTAATTGTATGCAGGAGTAATGTGATTTTTTTAAAATTAAACTGTAAATAATAAGAAAGAAGTCTGTGATTTTTTTATTTCCATGAAATTCACCCTTGAATGAGTGATTTGGACTGAATACTTTTGTTGAGTTTTTTCAGTAAAATGGTTCAGTTGTGCTCTAATTTAAATAGTTTTATGGTCATATGATCTTACACTCCTAGCCCTTTATTCTGGTGCTGAGAATTCAGTGTTTAACTTAGGGTAATGAAGAAAATCCAGTTCAAGGAATAAACCAGCTTTTCTACTTTTCTTTGTTTGTGTCAGGAGAAAATAAGCTATTTCCATAAATTTGTATACCAATAAATTTATAGTAATTTTTATACCAGGGATGGTAATAAATTTGCTTCAGAAATATTTATTCATACATATTCCTATATGGATGTGCTTTACTCATTCTACAGCTGCTTCTGAAGAAGACCATGGCTAGATTAATAAACTGAAAATGTCAAGATTTTTATGCCTGTTAAAAAGTCAATTGTTTCCTTAAAACATTCTAATCAGCTAGAGAGACCATCACAGAGCAACACAGATTCATTTGATTCACAATCAGATACACATATTTTAATGTAGCCTTCTCTGCCAGCTTTAGTTTTTACTTTCATTTATATCATACAAGTGTTTAATAGGAATAAAATCAATTTTCCAGTATTTTTGAAAATGAACAAGTAAAATGCTTGAACCTTGTCGTTGAATGTTCAATTTACCAGTCTGAGGATGCTCTAAATCTTTTGTTTAAAAATTTGTGATCACTTAAGCAAATCCTCTGTTTTGAAAATTAATTAGAAGGCAAAAAAACCCCAACAAAACAAAAACAAAGCAAAACAACCCCCCCCCCCCAAAAAAAAAAAAAAAACACAAAAAAAATCAAACATCCAAGAAAATGTGTTCTTTTGAGAGTGGTAAAAAGCATCAAGATACCATGAGCCATGAGTGACTGAAAAACAATTCATGACCCACGGTGTGATTCAGACAAATAGTTTATCAGAAAGTTGTTCCAGATGTTGTGAACCCCTTGATTTGCCCTCTAGCTCATTTCATTTTGACTCTGAGAGCCATTTATCATCCATCCATCCATCCATCCATCCATCCATCCATCCATCCATCCATCCATCCTTTTCCCTCGATAGCTACTAGTTTCTTCTATGACTAATATATTTTATGGTTTTGAGTTAGTTTCTACTAAATCCTCTTGTTATGGTGATTTTTTTATTCTCTAATTCAGATTCTGTACAGTATGAAGAGGTCACAGGTGAGCCAAGTCTTTGTAGTGCTCAGCCAGTAATGAGGGGGAGCAGAAGCTTGACCAGTGTTCCAGGGTCAAGTCAGTCCCTAGTTTTCCATTTCCCATCCTGAGTTCTGCCATGGTTTTTAACAGCCTCACTAAAAGACCTAAACCTATGGACAGTTCTCTCAGTGCTTAACTTTCCACTCAGTGCTTTAACTTTTAAAAATCTGATTATTTACATGAATTCAAGAAATCTGCCCTGAGTGTAATATTTGAAATCTTGGAGTGTTGGAGAATGTGTCTTTCTGGCACCTAATAAATTAAATTAAACCTCTCCCTGTCACCTCTTTTTCATAACCTTACAATTTAGTCCCGTAATACCAAAATTCAAACCAAATTACTCAAAGAGATTTGGATACTTGGCTTGGTTTATTCCTGCTTTCTTGGCTGCACTTCTGCTGTCAGTCTTTTTCAGTGAAATATAGTGACATAAGGAAAATCTGCCTTATTTGTGTCTTTCTATCCTAGCTTCATGTAGTGAGAAATGGATGGGAATGGCATAAAGAGGATCAGAACAAAAGGAGCTCTAGAGAAGAATGCAGCAGAAGCATTCTGCAATAATTTACATAATCATTACAACACTGGACCACTCTCTGGCTTATAATTCAGACCATAGAAACACTACAGCACGTTCTGTATGAAAAAATCCAAGAGCACTGATAAACTAGAGACCTAATCAATTTTGGTTTCTTTCCCCCTCCCTGTACTTGTGTGACACTAGACTGTGTCCAGCCAGGCTTAACACAAACTATCTCAAAGCAATTTGTCTTACCACAATATGGGGAAGTTTGGGGGTTTTTATTTCTAAAATAAAATTTCATCAGCAAACAAAAACGTCTGTGCCATTTTTCAGGTAAGAGGCAGTAATATGTTCCTGTCAGTACTGGATAAACAGAAATACAGACTGTATCATGCATCACTGGTGAAGCAGGACTACAGTGTTTGTTTCACCTGCTGTCTCAAACACTTCAAGTGTTGTCATGGGTAGAAAAACTGTGAATAACCAGAGGTTATTTCAGCAAAGTTCCTACTGCCCATTTTCCACTGACTATTTTTATTTTCATTATTATCCTCATACTAAATAACAAGCAGGAGAAGCCTTTTGTCTAGAAAATGTGTGATAAGGCAGTGCAGATGTGGTTCAACTGTGTCATTTTAAAATAAACAGGAGGCAATTTTTCCTGATATACAACAGCTGTCTGATATCAGTTCTATTTGCTATCATTGCTATTAGAAGAATGATCTATTAGGACTTCTCTTTCCCCTAGAGAAGCTTAAGTTAAAACTCCAAGGACATTCCCAAATAGACTGTAATAGTTCAGACATTCTTATCAGCAGCACATGATGAAACTGTGCTGGCTTTCTCTTGCTTTTCCTACAAGTCTATGAGACTTTTCTCAAAACCTCAGCAAAGGAAGGGCAAATTCCATGTACATAAGTGCAAAAACAACACTACCAACCTGCATGGTGCTAGCATATACCCAGCTGTAGGTGACTTTGCACCTTTTCTGAGGTCCCACTCTTCCACAGCTATTGTCTGTAAGTTATCTGTTGAAATTCCATTTGTAAAGGACTTGTCCATATCCCAAAGAAAGCTGCAGTAGATTTACAGGAGGATGATATGTTTTGTGAACTGCAATGAGCAATTTGTGGTCTTAGTGATGAGGCTAGCACTATTTAGAAAAAATATTCAGCATGGCCCTCCACATACTCACAACTGCTATTTCAGACCAGATCTTTAAGTCCTAAGCATCCCAAATCCTGCATTGCTAGGCCTATGGACTCTTTTGACTTTGGAAAATAATATCTGATATTTAAAAGGGTATCTACTTTATAATGACATTAAAACAAAATTAATCCACCAGATTAGGATCAGAATTTAAGCAGCAGAGTAGGCAAGTAAATTCTTATTACATGTTAGAGCCATTTCTTCTATTTTTTTGTCCATGGAGACTGCATGAACTGTGCATAAAATCACCATTTTTTTCTGATTGCCCTTCACAGCATCCTTGTTGACTCAGGTCCACTACACCACATGCGTTGTTTTTATGACACAGCTTTTTGAGGGAATTTTTCAATTCTGCTTTCTTGAAATTCACCTTTCTCCATGCCCTCTGTTGTGATGGTCACTGGGCAATGGAAGTGCAGTGCTTGAGAACTGCATCACAGAGCACAGACACAGGTAAGGTGAAGGGAAATGTGATAGAGCTCTAAATTACCTCAACAAGACAGCATTTCAGCACATTATCAGTGCTGCTTCCAGGCTGCTGTTTATGGCATGTAGCTGCCAGTGCCATGGTTTCAAGCACACCACACAGGCAGGCTCTGTCACATGCACTCACACTGTGCTGGGCTGTGAAGAGAAAGGAGCAAAGGCCCAGGGATTCCAGGTACACAATAGAATGATACGCTTTATTTGATGAAAAGCAATCGTTCAGAGCAGAGACATTTTGTATGTGACATATGATACTGATAGGTGACATTCAACCCATTTATAACCTGTTTCTAACAGGTTATAAATTTATATGGTAATTCACAGAAGTGTAGAAGTGCAGGCTGCTGTCCAGAGGAGTTTATTGCATCTGTTCAAGGTGTTACCCTGAGCTCCATTAGCAGGAAGGGAGCTTTGCTTGGATGTTGTGCACAGCAGCTCCTGGGATGTCTTTAGCTACATCACCACAGCATGTAGTGACAGCAGAGAATAGAACTTGGTTTGTAATACTGTGATTTGCCTTTTCCCCCATTACTCAGTAATGAAAAAAAGTGTCCTGTATTTGTTTATTTATTGTTGAATTTCCTTGCTTTCCTTGACTTAGGGATTGTATAGAAATTTCTTTATTCTTCTGATCTTTAAAGGGGTTATAGACAGTGCAAAAACATAAGCAGGACAGCCCTGCTTCTACCTCAGTGTTTGTGCTTTGATTGTCAGGTAAATAAAAATGGAAACCAAAAATGTTTATGGCTTGGTACACTTAAGTAAGTGGAAAAAGAAAAGCTTGTTTACTAAAAGTTCCATCTATGACCTTTAAAAACATGATTACATTATTCAGAAAGTAAAGAACAGTGACAAGCCAAGTGTTCTTTTCACTAGAAACACTCTTCTGAAATTATTTCATAATTACAAAATTTGATGAGATACCAAGGACAATAGAAATATAATGTTCCTCAGAGACAAAAAAAAAAGGCATTGTTTAAAAAAAGTGCTGGCAGTGCAGTGAAGCAATTCAAGAAACTCACAATAATATGTTAATTTAATTTGTCTCTTGTGCTCTCTTAACAGAACCCTTTATGTGTTTCTGTTTGCCACCTGTTTCATCCTTCTGCTTACCATTAGATGCTAAATTATTTCTTCCACATGTTAATGGTTCTCTAGCTAATCTATGCTAAAGAATTGTGTAAGAGGTTTTGGCTATTTTTGTTTCTGATGTTTTTCTCAGACAAAGAAAATGGAAATTATAGATATACAAACTGAAAGTGTTGGAACTGTTACCTTGATTTTAAAGGTCTACATAGTTGGTTTAATAATATAAATATGACACAATTAATTTCAAGTGTTAGATCTAACATATTTTACCATGCTATAAGAAAAAAGGACCCTGTGATATTACAGGCTTTAACTGCAATGGAAGCAGTCAGACAGCTCCTGTTAGAATTGTGAAGAGTTTAAAAGAAATTATATTTCCATGTTAGCACTATATTTTAAAATATAGTCTGGAACATAACAAAACAGGATTATTCTCCTGGTGAATTAAATATTAACTTTGATTAACTTTGTGTTGCTGTACCATTTAATCCTTGGTATTGACCCACTTTTCTCATTAATCATTTGAAAAAGTTATTGCATTGAGACTTATGTCCTTGTTGTTTGGAGAAAAAAAATGTCATGCTGTAGTGGGCTGTAATTAAAATAAATCGTATTTACTGAAAGTTTTAGCCTGGCTGTGTTAACTCCTTACAAGCTTGCGAGGAGGTTTGCAGGCAGCAGCTTATTTTAAGGTGATAGCAAGTCTAAATTAAGGTCATATTCAATGCAAACACAGTGATAGAATTGGGTGGAATGCTGGCAGAGCCCTGGTGCAGGGCGGTGCAGGTCTCTGCTCATTCCAGCTCAGACAGCAGATACTGCCTGACCTTGGATAAAACAGTCTGTCTCAGACTTCCATTTCCCTCCTGTGAAAGGGGACTAAATATCTTCCTGCTGCAGAGGTCTGCTTTGAAAGGGGTGTTTATTCCTGACAGAGAAACAGTTGTTCAGGGAGGTTATATAGATAGTTATATATATTGATAGTTGCACCAGCCCCAGCACAAGGAGGTGGGGCAGGTTGTGAACAGAGGGCCTGGGAAGGGGGTTCTGCCTGCCAGAACTGGTCACTCCTGTACAGCATCTCAGAGCATGGCTGAAATCCAGCTTTATCATCTTTATGGTCACACTATTCTTTTATTTTCTTTCTTTTCTGTTTCACGTTTTTCAGTTGTATTTGAGTGTACTCTCCCTCATGACTTTCTAAGTATGTAAATTAAGATTAAATGAGACTGACCCATAAAGCCCCAAAGGGAAGAAGGTGCAGAGGAGATGGGCAAGGAAATCTTCCCATGAAGCTTGGGAAAAATGCAGGGTTTGACTGACCAAAGCAGTTATAGAGAAGCTGACTCCAAGGGGACCAGAGGGTGGCCTTTGTTTCAGGTAAGCAGCTATCAACAGCTGGGTGGATTAGCAGGCTTTGTAAAAGTTTCTCCCTGAGTTCATTAGAAGAGTGGGAATGTCTCCCTGAGTTAGCCAGGCCAGGAGGATACCTGATTTACCCCACAAAGAGTACAAAACCTGAAAAATTAACAACAGAATTCCAAAGAGAACAAAAGGCTCATGGTGGCTCTACAATTTCCTGGTGGCTTGGGAATTTCCTGATTTTCACGGTGGTGAGCATTTTCTAAATGGTAATGGGAACCACGCTGATATTGTGATTGAACTCCATACTGCAGTTCCTATGGTTGGTTCCACTTGGTTAAGTGTAGCTTACATTTGTATTGTGCTGTGCAAAATATTTTGTATCACTCTGACAAATCAGAAATCCCATGCAGCATAACCTTTAGATATTCATATTAAACGTTACACCTCCCATGGAATATCTAAAAGAACCTGATCAGACAGTATTGGGCTTTGGTGCTACTTCACACCCAGCTTCTGAAATATGTAAAAGAGAGTGGTGGCCAATGAAAGTGTCTAAAAATAAACTTAGAAGTAAGAATTCCTCTGCCTTTTAATAGGTGTTAGTCAACAATTATGATGTCTGAACACAATGATTTTTTTTAACACATGTGTTTTCCTTTTTGCTTTCAGAGCAGCTCCCTAAGCATGCCAGTTTTTAGCTGCTGTGCAGAGTCCATCTTCTGGCAGCTCTGTTTGGCTTTCCTCATGTTTTGCAAGGACAGCATCTTCAAAAAAAAACAGCTGCAGAAAGATCAGAGATGCTGTTGTTGGCAATAAGAAAGTTGGGGTGATGTATAAAATGTAAGGGAATGTAATAATATAGCAATAATAATAATAGTAATAGTCATAGAAAGGGCTCTGCTGCTACCACACCATGTTTAACATATAAAAATGTATTTAAACCTAAATAATGCTACACTGCAGAGATAGATAGCATTTCAAAATTTATTTCAGGCCGTGTTACTATCTCCTCTAATTTGGGATTATCAAAATAATCCCAAATAGGCTAAGGATTTGCATTGTATTTTAAAAAGAGCATGGAAAGGCAAGTATTTACAGCTCCTTGTGATAGCAGCTCATGTATGTACTTCAAAATATGTTCATGTATGGACTTCAAACAGTATGCCTTTGTAGAGAACACTCCATACAGGAGCTATAGGGTTTATACTTTGTTCTTGATTAAGAATTCTCAAACAGAGTTGAAGAATCATCTCTTACTACTACCACAAAGCACATGCTGGTCTGTCAGGAGGGGTCAGAAATTACCCCCAGCAGAAGGAAGGCAGGAGGGAAAGAAGGAAATGCAACTTTTGCAAGATGTTTCCACTTCACTGATGTTAGAGATGAAAGTCTTTTTTGTCAAATGTTTCAGACTGATATAGTTTGTTTGCAGCTGGGACTTTGTCTGAAGGCTGAAATTCATGAGCTTCATAGTGGGTTTCTAAATGGAGCTCTGACCCCAAACTATGCACTAATGGCTAAAGAAGACCCATTAATTGCAGAAAATTCAGTTCCTGATCTTTACAAGCTTTTGGTTTTCATTAACCTTTCTTTTTAAGCATCACAAGCAAATCGAGGTGGAGGTTATATTTTGAAATAGATACACATAAAAGATAATGTGCCCAGATGTTTCAGATAGCCCCAAAGATAGCAGGCAATGGAGAACCCCACCAGATCCCTTTCTCCACTGCATTTTTAAAAAATGTAAACCTTTCTCCTATCTGTAGGCCAATTCTGTTACACCAGTGGTGAGGCCAAAGATACCATGGGTCACTGTGACATCCATGGTTTGCACTGGCCATGAGCTGTCAGTGGGACATAGGAAGAGGTTGGACTGAAATATTTTAAATGATTATGTTGAGAATTTCTACTGTTTAATGTTGGCATAGCATGACTGGATGGAACTTAGGGGTATTTTCCAATTGGACTGTGTGCTTATGGTGTAAACCTTGTTCAGTAGAGTTTCTGGAATTGCTCAAATTCCAAGTCTGCTCTAAGGAAAGTCTACATTTAAAAAAAGTGCTCTCACCAGCTCAGTGCTGGGTGCATTTGGGCTGAGCACTAAACTTAATCTCACACTCCCTTTAGCTCACAATAGTGATTTCAGATTTTTATATTTATATGTAGCCCTTCATTATTCTGTGCTCTAGAATTTCTGAGGAGTATGACCATTTTTTTCCTCAGATAGTGACATATGGTTTAAGGTCTACACTAATGAAAATGTGAATAAACTGCTGAGGAAAATTATTTTTTATCATTATTTTATAACTTGCTAGTTGATTAAATTAGTAAATACACCATCTTTTGTAGATTAGGAGTACGTTTTCCAAAGTTTTTCTTGGATGTGCTTAGTTTAATTTGCTCCATCTTGAAGTAATTAAAAAATAGGAATAAGAAATCAATTTCTTTCAGGGTTTACAGTGCCAATTATACATAAAAAGAAGTTGGTATTATTTGGGCTAAATGGAGTTGTAAATTTTTTTTGCTTTTACTGTGAAATTGTAGGGAGACAAAAAAATAATTCTGGGAAGGCGTAGGTCTTGAAATGACACAGGCAATTTCCTAGCATTCAGTATTTTCTTCTTCAGGGATTAGTCTATTTTTGCTATGTTTTCTTCACAAAGATACTACAACAGCATGCCTGACCAACCTTAAGTTGGCTGCAGATGAGTGAAAACTCCAAGTTAATTGATTCTTTCTGTCAAGGTCAGGAAAATCTTAATTTGGATCCACTGAGGGAGAAAGTTTTTCAACCAACAAGTTCAACCTATTAGAGTGTCCTCAGCTTGTACGACTGAGAGCTTCCAACAGCACACAAGGGCAAGCTGACCTCATCTTTCTTGTGAAAACTTATTGCCAATTTAGACTTTTTATCATTTGAGAAGGGCGTGTGCACTGCTGTGTTGTGAATCTGATCTTGTCTTTTTCCAAAGCCTGAGTTTTGAGTCCCTTTCCTTCTTCAGCCCAGCCTGTGGTGGGTGTGCTGATCTCAGTCCATTTGAGCACACAAGAAAGGCGCAGCAGCAAACACCTGTGTGGGGTTTTAATGAGGTTTTTGAAAGTTTGAAATATGAATTGTCTTTTGCATGTTCAAACCATGATGCTGTGTCATTTTTAAATTTTAAAGTTTTGCTTGGAAATCATGAAATTTAAAAAGGAAAGGTGAGGGAGAGCAGAGAAATCCTAAGGGAAGTACCAAATCTCCTGAACTCCTAAGAGATACTGGCTTCATAGAGGTTTATCCTGCGTGCATTCAATAATGGGTCTCTGCTGACAACTTCTATATCATCCAAAGGAGGCCTTGCACTGAACATCCATTTTTTTGGAGGGGGTCAGAGGCAAGTTTGATGCCCAGAACAAAACACTTTACTGCAATGCAGCCTCATGATGTGTTATTTTTCCTTACTGCTTCAACTCAGATATTTTTTTCTACAAAGCTGTTTACAAATAAATGGCATTATCAGCAAGAAAAAAAAATTGTGACAGTGTATTTTTCAGGGAATAAAGTAATCCCATTCATTTTTAATTGATTGGTGGGTTCACAATTTCTTGCAGTGATTTGAGATGAAAATGGCCTCTCTATTTCTAGTGTTTTCTGGGGTTTTCTTTTGTCATTCTCCCTGCTGGGTTCATCAGTGTTTGATTGCAGGGGAAATGAAAAGTAAAAGCAGTAGATTCAGTGAGAAGAGCAAACCCATTTAGGGGACAGCTTCAAGGCCCCTCTCTGAAGCTACAGATCAGTCTTTTTTTAAAGGGAATATGTTTTCCTATGTTTTCCTACATGTCTTCAGACTGTTACTTTAAAAGTCACCCTTGTCTATCTATTAATTGATGTACTCATTTTCTGGAACTTCTAAGGGAAAATTTTCAACTTGCACTCTGACTTTTCTACTTTCTTCATGCCATGTGTATCAGCTAAAATGCAAATTTTGATTCATTTGCCTTGTCCAGGATGCTATGAATAAATATTTACTAGATTTGACTTACTTATCTTCTTTAAAAATCTTGCTTCATTTAATAGTGTATGCTATTTCTTCCCTTCCCAACTTGTTTTGGTGACAATTATGAATTCAGTAGTCTTCTTTCCTTTTAGCTTAGACAGCTCTGCCAGTTCAATTTATTGATCACATTTCTTAAGAAACAGCTTGTTCTCTGATATCAATGAACAAGCCACCTCTAATAGTTCAGAAACACCCAAAATAGTATATAGGCATAATAAATGTCAAATTCAAAGATGGTATTTGAATTATATTTTACTTTCCTGTGTGCATTCTTTCACAATGATTTAGCTGTTTTCTTCTACTCTTGTGATGTGTGCCTTTGCATGACACTTTTTTGAAAAATATTCAAGACAGGATTTGACTATCTGCTTCTGCAAATATTGAGCAGAAAATCAAGAGAAGGAAAGTGCAGCAGAGCTGAAAATATTACCTCAGCTGTGGCTTCCACCATCACAGGTGCTAGTGCTAGTGGGAATACTCCATTTATCTGAGGGCTTGCTTCACATCCAATTCAGGTGAATGAAGAGAGGTGGGGAAGAAGGAATCTTAACACAGCAGTTTAGTCAGTGCTTCAGTTCAGCTCACCATCCCTGCAGACTGTTTGCATTGCAGAGTGGTTTTGGATGGTGCAAACCAGATTCTTCTGTACCTGATGCTCTCCAGCTGCCAGTGGGGTTGGTTCAGCTGGGCAGAGTGGAGCCAGCCCAAAGGGAAGCCCCTGGAATGCAGAGCCCCACTGCTGCATGCCCAGCACTGTTTGCTGCACACCTGCTCCCACTGTGCTGCACTGCAGAGCTTCCTAAAGGGGCTAAAACAGGGCTCTGTCCCCCTTCATACAGAGCTGTCATCTACCCCTGACAAAATTGTCATAGCAAATGCCAGTAAGGGGCAAATTAGAGAGATCCTTCCAAGGGGAGGAAGGCTAAGGCTGCATTTCAACAACTAGAATTGCTCTTTGTGGAAGATGCTCTTGGAGCTCTATTACATAAAGAAGCCTTAGAGAAAAGTAGAATAAACTGGATTCCTGCAAGAGATGAATCAGCAGCAGGAGACAACTTTTCAGAAAAGAAGCATTTTCTGTGATCAGGCCAGGGTTCAGGAACAGAATGAACAGAAAAAACAGGTAGAAACCAGGAGCTATTTTCTTTCTTTGATATTTTGGTTTTAGAAAAAGTAAAGTTTTTAGAGTAAAGAGACAGTCACAGAAGGGCATTGCTTCTCCCCCTGCATGTAGTTTTTCCTCAGCAGCATCAGTCATCATGTGTAGTTTCTTACAAATTTCCTCAATGTGCCTTTAAAATAACTTGCTGTCAAGCAAGATTTTTGAATCAAAGGCTGGGACAGAAGTACCACTTTTGCAGACACAAAGTCAGTCTGTGTGGTGACCTCCCAAGCCACAGACATCCCATATTCCTGTACAAGCATCAGTCCCAGAGTACCTGCACTGTGCTTTAAACCGTCATGACAAAACATGGAAAAGTTCTCCAGGAAAGCCAAGCTGCATCTTACCAGAGGGAAAAAGACCTCAATGTTTAATGATAGAAAATCCTGCAAATGTGTAAAATCCTCCCTCTTTCCTGAAAGGACATAATCTGGAGTGTCTTTGGTATTGCTTTCATGAGGAGGTCTTTCTAAAATGAATTTACATCAATAGAATTCTCTTTATTTATACCTAATAACAGATTTCATCAGGTCATCAGCTTACGTCTCAGAGCCTTTGTCCTGTAATATTGAGGATGTCTGTTATGTAAAAATTACTTTTAAATGCTCTTTTCTGCTGGCAGACTCAACTAAACACAGTAGGTAGGTAAAAGTAAGAATTGATGTTAGTGAAAAAAAATAATGACATTCTAGTTTGGATTATCATGACTAAAACACATCTTCTGCAAATAAAATTCTTTTTCCTGACACGAGAATTCATCTTTCTCAGGTGCCATTTATTTTTAATATCTTGTAGCCCATCTTAAAATTTGCATTATTTTTCCTAAATTTAATCTTCATCCTTCCTTTCACTTTTACTTTGGTAATATTCAGGATTAGGTTCAGCTCTGCAGAGGAAAGCAGTTGCAGCTGCAGCTGTGTTCAAAATTCAAAATAGCCTTAAAAGTCTGAGGCACACATTTTAATGTCAGATTTTCCTCTAAATGGATTATTGCTCTAAATAAAGCTATTCCTCCAATGATTGATCAACAGACACTAACAGTTCTTCATAAAGGCTTCTTACATGAAATAAATCACAAAAGAGTAAATTGGTATTGCAACACTTTAAAGTAATTCAGTTAAACTTGAGTCATTAAAAACTTTTCCATTATTCACTTTATCAGGGTTTAATTTCAAAAGCTAGTGAGAAATTCAACTCTCAAAGTCACCCCTACCCTACCCACACTGTTACCTCTTTGAAGTTTCTGCTTTCCAACGCTGTACATGTTCTCATGCATTCCCAGCTCTCCTCTTCATCTTTTTCTATTTCTTATTGATGATGTAGAAATATCTGTGGATGCAACACCAACCTCTGATTTCTATTTAAATGCAATTTTTTCTCTTAGCTTTTATTCTTTATTGCATGATGAACAGATGTATGATGTTCCAAAAGCCCTCCATGGTGTGGAAAATACAGAAGTACTTTATTGAATTATCCAGGAACTCGCCACTGAAGAGGTAGTGCAAAGAAATGAAGGAATACAAGCTGGATTCACAATAAATTCTGTAATTTGATATAACTATGCTTACAATCTACTGTTTGTAAGAATTTTGCCATTGTGATGTCACCTATTGGTTGAGTTTTTAATTTTCACGCCATTTATCCAGAAGCTGGGCTTCTGCTGACTTTTTTTTACTTTCTACATAACCAAACCTAATGTTGCTCTCTTTCAAAAGTCTTTAAAAAGAGAACAGTGAAATCTTATCATGAATCTTCTTCTTTTTACTGAAGCAATAAACATTTTAATTATGGTCAAGGATTCAAACAACAATTCTATAGTGAAGGCAGGTTTGAAATCCATCATCAACATTTGTATAGGCTCTGTACAGTGCAAATGTGTCCCAGGGATCTGTAAGGATGCTCACAAAGTGCTACTCCAATAATTTTATACTTCTGGGGATGAAGTTAGTGCCATCTCTTAACATTTCTAATACTGTGGATATAGTCCTGAAACTTCTGTTATTGGGAACTGCTAAACTACTGCATTGAGAAATGTGTTCAGTACCATACTGAGTCTGTCTTGCAAAATGAAATTCTGGATGGCTTCTTCCAAGGCTGCCTGAAAAGTTTCTTGGACAACATCCAGATACTGCAAAAGCATTTCCAGGATTATCAGAGAGTGAGGAATTTCTCAAATGTTCAGAAAGGCAAAAGCCCCAGGAATGTTTAAATGCTCCCTGTTTGTGGCACACACACACTTCCCACACAGTGTTCTCAGTGCCACTTAAAAATAAAACAAGGTCTGCCTTTGGGTCTCAGAAGTAGGTACCAGTACAGATTTTTTAGATGTCTAAAAAGACAGAAACATGGAAATTAGCCTTTTTTTGAAGTAGAACCATTATTAGAGTTCCTTCCCACTGCATGAAGTTACTTCACATATTACAGAAATGTAGTGCTTCCCTGACTTACAAGTTACTGAGATGAAGAACAGCTACACAGATTGCTGAGCAAATTTAGGGTGATTGCCTAATTACTATTCTTTCCCTTAGAGATACAAGTTAGAATGCTGGTGGAGTAACAGTTCATAAATGACTAGCAAATATTTCATAAATCTCTGTCCCCATCACATCTCTGAATGGATTATAGTAAAAATTTGTCTACTTTAAAGGTTTTTTTTCTGCATAAGCTCACAGCTCTGTCCTGCAGTGTCCAAGCCCTATGTGACTTATGAAATTTATGTGCTACAAGCAGGTTTGCATCATCCACTCCAGAAACTCTAATGTGGAAATACTGGTTATTTCAGCATGAATCCAGTAAAAATGGCCTCATCTGCTGCTTTCTGTGCTACAGACTGGTGATACAAACTAAATATTCCTTTTAGGAGGAACCAGTGCTTAGAGTCCTTTGGTTACAGCTTGGAGTGCTCTTGAAGGGCAGCAGAGATGAATCAGAATTCTTTTCATTCTCATGAAATAATTGAAATAAATACTTGTTAACCTGGTGGGTGTTTGGCATAAGAGTGTGACAGTGTAAATGGTAAAACCAAAATGACTAGTTTGTATTTTTCAATGACTGGATGCTTATTTATTTTAGTGCTGGAAGTGTTTATGTTGCTGATAGGCCATGCATTCATGCAGGTTTTGTCAACAGGATTATGTTGCAGCAATTGATTTTCTTTCAATGAGTAAATAATAAAATAATCTTGCTTTGCCTGCCTTAATCAAATATATTTTTGATTATTTTTCTGTGGGAGGCTGCATGCTCTTATCTTTCAATAGGTTATGTGTGCACTGATGAACTATTTCTGCAAGCAGCACACTCCTTCAAAAGTCACCTGTTCCTACTCATGTTTCCCCCACATGCAATATCAACAAACACTATTTTTCCAGGGAGGTACTGTCTTCATGGTGCCAGCCTGATTACCTTGTGGTATATCAGGTACTGCTCATTCTTAAAGTTCTTAAAAATAGGTCTTTCTCTGCTGTGGTGGGTTAAAAAAAGTAGATTACTTTCCATTTTAAGCATAGGCAATGCTATTTATTTGAAAGAAAAATTTAATTATTTCTTTCCAATGTGTATGCTTTACAAAAATCTTTACAATTAACAGGAGGCTAACATAATTTCATTATTTCAGTGGAAGTGCATCAGTTCACAAACAAGTTAGGATCTTTTCTTTATACTGCCATATCCCAACACTAAAGTGCTTATATTCTCAGCAGGATATATATTTGGGTGTCAGGGCCAGACCCAGTGATGGTGGGGGGAAGTAAAATGTAAGTAACAGCGTGGTGATTTCTGAAGGGGTTTTTTATTTGGATGGGGGGTTTTTAGTGGTGTTTTTGGGGGTTTTTTTAGAGATCCTAGAAACAAGATGAAAAATCATAAAAAGATTGAGAATATTGTTTGGTCTTTGAAAATGAATGCTGAACACTGTATCAGTAAAAAAATAGTGTCTGAGTCTTAGTTAAAAAAAGTTTTTCTTAAATTTCTTTGTGTGCCTTCCTCTCTAACTGAGCCTCTGCTGGACCAAACTTCTGCAGAGGGTGGAAAAAAGAGGTGATAATGTGTGTCATTCTATTTAAAATAAAGGGATTGAGTGGGTGTCCTTCAATATGCTGAGGAGGATGACTGGCAAAGATATGGAGATAGCAAAAGGTTCTGTGATTCTACAGCTAAAGTTGCATTTCAGAATAGACTTTCTGTGAAACACAAATCTAGTTCTTAAAAAGCCTTTATTGTAAATTTTCATACAGAATTATGGCATTGGATAAAATTAGCAGAACAGCATTTTACGTACTGCACAGAGACATAGTTTGAATTCCTTGTTGTATCCCCAGATCACTACTGCTCTTTTCTTCCAAGCTGCTCAAGAAATCTTTATCCATCCTCATCGGTAGGTCTGGAGGCTTTTACCAAGCATTAAAAATTGCTAAAAATATAGATATTAAAAGCTGGACTTTGAAGCTTTCAAAATTACTCACAGAACCTACCTGCAAAGAGCAGCAATGCCATAACAGCATGTTTATTTTACAGACAGTGAAACATTCTCAGTAAGACCACGAAAGGTTTGTGATTTCCTCTCCCATTCAGCCTTCTCTCAGATCAGCGTGCTTCTGGGCCAGCTTAGAACAGCTTGATCAGGATGTAACAATGAGAATGCTGAGTAGGGAGAAATAAAACTCCATTAATTTACCCTTTTCTAACATGCTGTGGTAAGAAAAAATGGATGTGTTTTAACTTCATTTCTTTGTTTTTTCCAGACTGATGAAATTGTATGAGCTGCGAATTTCCTAATAATTTGCAAGTTAATAAAATTCTTTCATATTATCGAAACCTCTCTTATGATTTTTAATACTAGCCTTGCCATAAGAAAAGATCACTGACCCACTGCTTTTTCCAAAGTGAAAGCAGAATTAGAGCTTCAGCAAATCTGCATTTTGCAATTCCCTCAGAGTAGTGAAGATAAAAATCAGCTTTGTTTGGCTTCTCCTCCTGCAGCTGGGATCCTGGGAGCAACATGGAAGTTTTTATTGGACATTTTAAAGGCGAGTGAAATCACAGTTTGAGCAAGCAGCAGGGCAGCTGCAGAAAGAGCTGGCATCCTGTGGAGGGATGTTATTGAGCAGCCCTCTGTTCTGAAAGGCAGCAAGAGAAAATTGAGGCTAGACCAAAGAATATATGGATTTTTGGAGGGATGAAGACATTAGAGAAGTCACAGTACACAAGACAGACAAATAGTCAGTTGCAAAAAAAGTTTATATTTGCAACCTACACCTTTTGTCCATTATTTGTTCTCCTGTGAATTAAAGATTATATTCTAAGTGTAGCTGACAGCTGTTGTGAGATGTTATTACCTGAAGTACATAGGCTGACAAAATGAAACATTCATTAGCCCTGAATAATCACACAGCAAATGCTTGGAAAGTTCATTAAGTTAATCTGTTTTCTGTCAAACCTATGGCAGAAAATCCCTAGTGAGGTGAACTAAATAAATATGTTTGCATAAGTCAAACCAAGGTTTTCTGTGATTTTCCTGGGATGTTTATTCAGCAAACAAGCCCAGTATCTTTTCTGCATTATCAGTGGCTGAGATGCATCCAGTCTGTGAAGTTCATTTTTAAATCTTACATCAGCATGCAGGGATTCCAGGTTTCTTTGACAAAGGAAAGGTGACTTTGGACATATTTTTATGTCAACTTTTTTTTTTCCTTTGTTTGTGTGCCAGCTTATTTTGATATTGATGACTGCTGCTGATTTTGTTGGGTTTTTTGATTTTCAGCCTTTTTTCTTTATTTAGTCCATGAGGTCATTGGATTCCAAGTTTGTGTGAGAAATTAAAATCCTCAGATAGACCCAGTGGTAATGGATTTGAATTAAAGGAATTGAATTATAGGTTGCCTAACTGGGTGGGAGTAAAAAAGAATGTGAACAGAATTGCAATAGTCAGGAAACTGAAATAACTTCTCATCTGGGGGCCTCCTCAGAACTCTCCTTAGGTGCTTCCCTCTTTAGGTGAGGGATATCCAGTGCAGCTGTGAAAGTCTAGAACACAGTCAGTACCTAAGTGGGAGGAAAAAAAATACTTTATTTTATTTCTTATTTGAATTTAACTTTTTTTCCATTGAAAACATTCATATTTTGAACTTTGTGATTAAAACCAGAGAAAGTGACAAAGAATTATCTCCTTTCTTTTATCAAAGAATTCTGGGGTATGAAGATATGTATATTTGAATGATCCATGCTAACAACAGCATGATTTATTGTATAGATAGTATCCTCTCCTTTCTATCTGTGATAAAAATCTAGCAACTGAGCCCCAAACAACAATGGGCTCTGGTCCATATCAACTCTTCATTTTCTTAATGCAATTTTAATGCCCTATCAGTCTAAGAAATATGAAAATCAAAACTAGAAACTTCATTTTGACAAATAATCATGTCTATTTTCTTTTAATGAAATATCAAATGGCTTTGTGCAGGGTGTAACAAATTTGGAAGGCATCATATTTACATTACCCCATATTTACATTACCCTATTATTTACATATTATCCCATTTTCAGAAGTTTGTGTTACATTTTCACTCAGAAAATAGGCATGAAAAACCTCTACTACTTGCAAAAATTAATGTAAAAACACTATAAATTCATTTTATTTGCTAATGACACAGTTAATTATTATTTTGGAAAAAGTCCCAGAGTTTTGACCAGAAGAGATGTTTTGTGGTAGAATGAAATACAACTGAGAACTTCTGAACTCTTCACGTGATTGGCTGCATAGCTCACAAGTAAATGTCATTGTATATTTCAAATAAATTGTGTTCACTTTCTGGCCCCTCCTTCTGCACTTCCACTTAGGATTTCTTGTAACTTCACAGAGAATAAGGGGAGAGCAGTCTGCCAAAGGAGCACTAGGAATAAGAAGTTCATGTTCAAGCCTGACAGAACTCAAGAAGTGTTTGGACAACGCTCTCAGGCACAGGGTGTGACCCTTGGTGGGTCTGTGCAGGCCCAGGAGTTGGACTTGATGATTCTTGTGGGTCAATTCCAGCACAGGATATTCTATGGTTCTATTTCTATATTTATGGGAGATACAAAGAGAAGAAAATACACAAGGCAGAGTCTAAAAGATTGAACAAAAAAAAATAGTTGAAGCCTGTTTCTGTTTTCAGTTAACTTGTCAAGAACCCTAATCAAAACTATCAAAAGATGCTGGAGGAATTTGATTAAAAACCATAAAGAGACTGAAATGGAAGATTATACCATTCCTTTTTTTATGTATACAACTTATTGTTCTTTCCCAGTCAAGGAAAAGAATGGGAAAAAGACAAGAAAATCATGGGGAAAGAAGAATTACCTGTGATTAAAGCAAACTTGCCAGTGAGATTTTAGTCTCCTCTGAAATTCCCTGAGTGATTTAACTGTGGGATCCAAGCTGGGTCAAACTCTTTCCATAGTTGTGGGATTTTCTGGAGCTTTCCAAAGACATTTCATATCTGTGCCAAGAAAAGGATAAAAGATGTTGTTATTAAAAGCATCTTTGTGGTTGATATCACAAATATAGTCATGAAGGCCTTCATTAGCTATTTTGTTAGTACAGTGTTTGAATGAGTTATGGCTGAAAGCGCTATCTATAAAGAATTTCTGCTCTCAAAGCAAAGATGACATAACAGAAAAAGATCCAATTTATTCTCAAAGGGCTGTGAGAGCTCAGAACTCCATTTTGTAAAGATCTGACAATCAGATTGTGGCTTCCTATTATATTACTGCTCATCACCTGTGTCAGTGCTGCTGAGTGATGCCCTCCCTGTGTTCAGGGCAAACCTTTGATATTGGGCTGAGCAGTACAACGGGGATGAGCTCACACCTCAGGAGGTGAAATTCATCTCAAACCAAAGGCAGACTTAATCAAAGTAATTTAGGCTCCCTTCAGAGGGTCAGTGCAGGGACAGAGGTGCCCTTTGCTATCATTCATCTCATCCCAGACTGCTGTCCTGAGGTAAGAATGATGAACTCAGTCTGGAAAGTTTCCTGATGGGCTACTGTAAGTCATTCATGGGCCTGAGCCCTGAAGTAGTTCTTCAAACTGGTCTGCAACCTGCAGGATGGATAAATTTCCCCAGAGGAGCTGTCAAACAACTGGTCTAATGCTCTGTTCTCCACCTGTCCCTTCAGTAGTGTATTGAATACATTAATGGTGGCTTAATACATTATTTCTGGCACATAAAGTTATTTCCTTATGTCTTGTGCCCTGTTCTGTGTCCAAAATGCCTTCATTTCTGTCATGTGGCAGATGCAGCCAAACATTTGAGAAGGGTTCTGCCCAATGAACATGTACTGCCTCATCATGTATTGAAATTCTGTCTCTGGACTCGTCTGTTCTCTGTCTCTGTCCAGTTACAATAAGGAAAACGATGCTTTGCCTCTCCACCTTATGTAAGTATTTAATCTTTGCCTGTGGTCATTCTTTTTTCCAAATATATTAGCAGGACCGTTCTGTAAATGTCACAGGACAAGTTTTGATATTTATCTAATTCCCTTTTAAGAGTAAGGTTCACGCAGGAGGAAGAGCTGACATATTAGAAAAGCTAACCAGAGAAAAAACCTTCACTCTATAACACATCACTACAGTGAGACATTTAAAGCCTGATGAAGGTGCTGCAATCAGTAGAAAATATTTTACATTGTGCAGCAGACCAAACCACGTGATCATGTTCCCCTCAGGTCTCAAAATCCATGTGTCTAGTCTGTTTATTCTTCCCCATTGGAATTGTGTTTCTCCAGAAGTGATTAAGATGCCAGACTAATTGAAGTTTAGGATAATGAAGGAGTTTTAGTTGTTATGGAAATAGGAGTAGTCCATATTAGATAGCTTGAAGGAATTTACCCTCAGAAGGAAAAAGTGAAAAACAGCAACCCACCAGGAATATGAGAGAACAGATACTTAAATGTGCTAGAGACCTTTCTGTGTCAATCACACAGTCATGGCTGCACAAGCCTAGAGGAAATTAATGTTGTAAATCCTGGATTATTATTTTGTTTGTAATTGCTACTTATTTTTTCTATAATTATTACAGTCCTGATCTTTATGGAGGGAAGGCAGACTTTCTAAACCTTGGCAATATTAGAGACTTTTAGCTTCATATATTTTGTTTGAGTTTCTGAAGATCCACAAGGCAACTGGTAAGAAAAGCAATTAATCTAATCTCTGAATTGAGCTCAGATTCCCTATGAAGAAGGTCAGAAATATCTGATAATCTTTGCTAAGACTTTAGTGTGTGTTTAATTTCTTTCTGCCAAGAGATAACTTAGCCTCAAGAAGCAGATTTGTGTGTCTTTAAGTCAGTAATTGCCTAATGGTTATCTAAACACTGATACTGAGGTGCACAGGGGTGCCAAGGACTGGTCTCATATTGTCCATTTTTAAAGGGAACACATCCCTACACTTCTGCAAAGACAGGGCAATCATCTGCTCATGGGTTAGCACCCTATCTGGGGAGCTTCTAAGCAACTTCCAGCCTCAGCTTCAGAATGATGGCACCTAGAAACTGTCTTTCCTCAAGTCTTTTTTGCCCTTGCCCATGTGTCTCTGAAGTATGTTCTCCCTGATTGTCTTTCCTCCCTTTATTTCATCCCAATAAACTTGTAGAAAATAAGTTTCCACTGTGCACTGAACCAACAAAAATAAAGGACCTATCCAGCCTCTTACCATTTTTTCATAGCTGGGATCTCAGAGCAGCACAGAATTTATGAATATGTCTGAAAGATGGACTTCAGCTTCTACCATCTTTTCTAACCAAAGAACTAAATACTGATGAAGAGTATAAACTATTGAAGGTTAAAATACGTGCTGTAAATCAGACACCAATAGATGACCCCAAACTGGATCTACAGCTGAATTAATTTTGGTTTCACGTGACGTCAGTGGCCCATAGAGTGAGTTACAGCCTTGCATTCAGTCTGGGACTATCTATTATCTAACATGTCTTGCTTGATTTTCAGTTTCAGGCAGGCAAATTGACCATGTATACTTGCTTGAGTCAGTAGCTAATTTTAGGTAGCTAGTCTAATTGAAGATGTTATGCTCCTTTAGCTTGTCAAATAGAAATTCACATTCTCTGATTAATGTGATTCACTTATATCAGATTTGACTTGACAGGATTGACAATGTGCAATATAGCACACAAGGATGACAGGGTTCTCCATCTCCTCCTCTGTCACATTTCATTATGAATTTTCTAGTCAAGGCTGCAGCTTCAGTTTCTCACCTGAGATATGATAAGATTTGAGAAGTGCTGCAGCCACATATGGCCAGCACAATCTGTTCCCACAGCTGGGGATGTGCTTTCAGGAGGGTGACAAGCTAAACTGCTTTCTTACATTTGTAACAATTATACACAACTGGCTGCGTGACATTTGGGTATGACTGAAAAATTACTGAGAAAAACTTGAAGAAAAAGACAAAATCCTTGACATAAAGCTTTAAAAAATTTAAATTATATGAAACAGCAGAAATATATTGGAGGGGGGAAGCGCACAAGGAAAGTTATTGCTAACTAACACATCAGCTGGTGGAAGGGAGAATGTGTTACATGGAACAGCATCTAGAACTTGAAAAACGTGTCAGGAAATAAGAGCATGGCCACAAACAAAAGAATACCAGTGGTTCAGGCGCAGAGGGAAAGGAAGGAAAAGCAGTAGAAAATAGAAAAGTGGTCCACAGCTGTGTCCATGGACAAGGAATACACATAAGCCCATCTGCAGCAAGGGGCTGTGAGTCAGAGATGCAGAGGGTGGTCTGTCAGCCCAGAGCCTCTCACCCTCAGGGACAAAAGGACAGAATCTCACCAAGACTACAGATGATATAAAATTTGTGGGATTAAGTGGAAAATTTGGTATCCTGTTGCCTCTACAGGTTAAATGCCTTGCATACACAGAGTGCATCTTGAACACTCAATTTCCTGTGCCACAACAGTGTCCTTTCTAGCAGTGGTGGTAATCTCACTGCCTTCCTGACACTTGTGGCAGGGCAGGACTTCATCTGCTGGAACAGATCAATCTGCAGAGCCAGTCCTGCCCCTCCTGGTGCCACCAACCTCTCACCAGAGCTGCACACAGACAGCTGGCACTGGCTCCCAGAGCCACTCCGTTTGGATCAACCCTTGAAACACATCTTGTTCAATCTCCTGCTCAAATTAGGTTCAACACTGAGTTTGGGGTTTTAGGGGCTTTGCCCAACTGGGTCTTTGAAGGAAGAACTGTCCCCAAGGACAGAGATCCACAGCCTCTGAAGTGTCCAGGTCATCTCCCTTCTGTTCTAGGAATTCATCTCGCTTCTGCTGTAAGAATTCACTTCAAGCCCTTCCCTACTCCCTGCAAAACTGGATGTGCTTCCCCATGCTTACTCAACCTCCTCATACTACAGCACAATAAGAGAGTGAGAGCAGAAATCAGGAATTAAATGGAGCTCAGTCAAGGTGAAGGCTATATTCAAAAAGTAGTAGCACTGCTACAGCCACAATGGTTAAAAGCTAGGCATAGTGCTAAAGAAAAATCTTTTACTACAGCCAGCTGGGATGTCAGGAAAAATAAACATTGGTATTTCCTGCCAACCAGTATATTATAAATATAAAATATATCCTTCAAAAATCAGATACTTGTTTGACATTCTTTGTTCTTTATGCACATTTTTGTACTTCCATCTTTGCAATTTTGCAGTTGCAATATTGTTGCAGCTTAATGATCTAAGGAAATTTTCTGCAGGTATATTACATTAAATAACTCCATTTTTGAAGCACAGAAAAGAATATTGGTGTTTTGTGGCCAGGGAAAATAGAAATAATAACTGAAAAAAATTTTTTGAAGTACACTTAAAATAGATACATTCTTGAAAGTGAGGGACACCTACACCACTTGCTCTGTGTAATGTGGAGATTATAGAAGATGTAAGAAGCAGCTGGAGGGGATCTATTTTTTTTAAATAAATAAAATTTTTTTGCCTTATCTTTTTTCCCAAATAGCAAAATTTACCACCCATTCTCCCTATCCTTAATATTTAAAGAGAAGCTAAAAATAAGATGAAAAATATGTAGACACGTTTAAAAATAATTATTTTTTATTATATGAATGTCATTTTTCAATGAAAAAATATTAATATTCCACACAGATATTTCAGTTAGCATATTAGTGCTAATATTTATGAATGGTAATAAAGATCTTCAGGTAGCTTAAATGAAATTTGCAACAAACTTGAGTTGTGCTTCTATTTCTTCATAAATACAGCAAAAGGTTTCCTCTGTTTTTTGTGAGTAATATATGTGACAGTACACGTAGAACTATAAATATGAACACAAGAATAATGCAAGTTGTGTGGAAAAACTCAGAGCTGTGTTTGGATGGGTCAAGTATAAGTGGAATCCCCTGTTCAGGAATCCATGGAGGACAACCAGGGTAGGTTTGCCATTGTGTTCCACTGTTGCCAAACAAAAGATGCTCCCAGTTTATAAATCCCTGCTAAAAGGGTTTTTTCCAAAGAGCTATGATTCAGCCTGATCTTAAGAGCACTTCTCCTGTTACCTGCTCTCAGCTCATCTAATCAGGGTCCTTGTAGCTTGAGTGACAAGGCCAGTCCAATTTTATTCCTCCATAAAAATATAGCACAGGTAGAATTATCCCAATGTCACCATTGATGTTACCCTCTCATCAATTTCTGCTTCTTGTTTCTTTTTTTATCATTAAATAAAGTCTGGTGTCTCAGTTCTTTTGCACAGATTGTATTTGTTCCAGAATTCCTGAGACAACCAGGTGTGCAATGACCACATTCCTTCCCCAGGCATCTCTTTGGTAGCTCATGCAGGTTTGGAGTGCAGGTAATGGAATCAGAAAGTTTATGGTAATAATAGATCTCTTTCTCTTCTTTACCTGAGGCATTCTAATTCATGTAATGTTCCTTCTTCAGGGGAGGACTGCAGCAGATTGCCCATTTTTGAACTCAATATTAATTATGCTTACTAATGATTCTGTAGTTGAAGGTCCCGTGATAAACTCCTATTTTATTTTTAGGGGTTCATAACTCATCTTTAAAAGCCCACTTTGGACTGAAATATGTCACCAGCATCCAACACCAACTTATCAGCAGTAACATATGATAGATATGGAAGGGGAAGCTGCACTTTGAATAATTCAAGGTGATTATCTCATGTGCAAAATCATTCTTTTCATGTGCATGTCATCAGAATGGCCATATAACTTTGCAGCTAGCATTGACAGGCTGTATCTCATCACAGCACTCTGTCAATAAACACAGGCTGGATCCTCTAACCTACTTTTTCTTCCCAATACAATTTGCATAACAAAAACTGAATTAGGTATTTTTTAAAAGTCAACAGAGAATGTGGAAAAAGCTAAATTTGTCAGCCTTTGGACTTTCCCAGTGCTAGGATACATGGTAGAATGATTTTTAATAGGAACTTTAAATTGTATGTCACCAAAGGAAAAATCATCTCCTTTGATTTTCCTGTAGTGGTTTTTTTTGTGAATTATGCAGTTATTTGATTTCAGAGTCGAGTTACAGCATTAGAGGACAGGTGTGTGCATCACAAGGCCTGACACTAATGAATCTGGATCTCAACAAAATTATCAGACTCAGTACTCTTTTTCCAATCTACAGACTCAGCTCAAAATTGAGTATCAACTTCTTTCTGCCCAAGAATACAGTAAATTATAAATCAATGGAGCCTGTAGCTGTCAAAGTAGAGTCATCAGAATAATGATTAAGCTGCCCTTTGTAAAAAGGAAATTAAGCTGCTATTTAATCAATCTCCATCCCAAGGGATTATGAAATAATGCCCTCTGCATTTTTTCCCCCAGTCCTGGTCGTGATGGGGAGCACACCAGGAACCATTAACCCAACATAAATCTACCAGACTATAAGATAGAACAGACTCTTCTCATTTTGTTTGTTTTGTTTGTTTGGTTTTGTTTGTTTATGCTTATCTGCTAGCCTTCCCAAAAATTTATATTGTACACCAGGAAAAGCCCTCCAAAAATGCAAGGAGGGAAACATGGATGCAGTTATAACAGTGGAAATCAACATGCTACAGAGAAGTAGAGATCTTTTCTCCTCTACAAACTATTGCAACATGGTATTGGTTCTTCATTTTCCAGCTTTTACTTCACTGAAAATGAGGTAATCTTTTAGAATAATTTCAAGTCAGAACTAAAGTACTTGCAACACTGCTGCTGTACCCATCTCTTTCTCATATTTTCCTATTATAATCTTCACTTCCATAATTTATTTAATATTAGTGGAGGGAAATGCAGCAGTGAAAAATGGCAGTTCATATATTTGCTGACCATTTGACATTGATCCCCCCCTTTTAAAGCTCACCATGTACTTTACTCATTCCAGAGCACAGCTGTTTGCACCTTCCCTTAATCTGTACATATTGCATACCCTCCCTGGGTAATTTGTTTTTCAGACTTTCTTTGCTCTGATGAACTAGACCATCAATAATTATGGATTTTTCATTTGGGTATAGATTTACCAGATAGCTCCATAACTGAGATATGGCACAGTACACTTCACTTCCAAAGCTCTCTGTACCACAACTACTGGCACTAGAGCACTAACATTTTAAATGTATTCCTCCAGTATCAGCCTTCAAATAGATGTATTATGAGGAGAACCTCCCAAAGAAAAAATAATGGTAGAAATTTTGTTAACTGTTAAGAAACACCAGGGAAGGCAGTAAATATCTCAGCCAGGCACTGTGTTTTTAAAATATCTGGACAAAAACTATCTTAAAAGAAGATTCTTCAGGATTCTGCAGTCCATTGCAGTCATATGCAATGCTTATTATTTCATGACTTCTACTTGAGCCAGTATGGTCTTTATAAAATTTTGTTTAGAATTTAACTTGAAATGGTTCAAGAGTATTGAGGAACATTTAAAGAAAAGAATTGTAACATGTGGGGAACCGAGGATGAAATATTCTTTTTTATGGTGAGATAATTAGGTACAGTGAGTAAAACGCGTTTGATTTTTCAAATATGCTTTCATTTAATAAATAATTCCTAACTGCTGTTCAAAATGTAAATTTAAAATCATACAGATTAGTACACTGTAATAACATCTTTCTGAAATTATTCCATTGTCTCTTTTTGTAAAGTCCAGATTTAAATACCTTGCATATTCCCTGCTGTTATTGGATGATGTATAGAATACAGTTTCAAAAGCTGACAAGATGTACTTAATAGTTTAAAATGGTACATTTTCCTCATCAATAAAAATAGTAGATATTCCTCATTAATAAAAACAGTAGAAATAAATACTGTCATATTCAAAGTGATCAGTGTAAATTATAGTCAAAACATCTTTTTAAATATTTTAAATTATTCCAGGATCCTGAGTAAACTTAAGAATAACAAATTAATTAACATTTTAGGCTTTTCTTCACCCCCCAAATCTGAAAACTGTGCATCATTTACTCATTCCCTAAAGGGTGAAATTAAATTTCTGAAAAAAAATTATCTAAAACACTGACCAGAATTGAAAAATTCCCTTTAAGAGAGTTCCCCATCTCTCTTAGGGACAGCACAGCAAACCCACGTGTGTTTTGAAATCGTGTGCATTTTGTGCTTTTCAAAGATGGACTAAATATATGAAAAGTCACTGCTAAAATACAGCTAGATGCAAAATGGCCAGGTCTATTGTGACTTTTGTAAGTCACAGCAGGTAGTGTCACTATGGCTATAATACACCTCTGATGTATATAATACACCTTTCTGTGAGATGAACACCATGTGAAAAAACAGCAATAGCAAGGAAAATCACCACTTCTGCCACAAGACAGCTCTTGTTTCCTCAGCAATTCTGTGCACAGAATGAAGGATCCCTGCTTGGCTGCAGTGGATATTCTGGCTTAATGAAGCTGATAAGGGGAGAGCAAGAAGCTTCCTTCAGCAGCGCACGTGTTCTGGCTGTCCGTGTCTCTCACGTGTTCTGCTTTCAGGGAAATTGTCCTCCTCTGATGTTGTTCAATGTCATTTTATCAAAGATCTTATTTGGGGAACTTGTTGAGGAAATTAGAAGTGATGAAGTAGCCCAAGGAGGTAATGCCAGAGTGCACAGGAGATTCTGATGTGAAGCCCTGGCTTCCTAATTGTTATTATATGTACAAGGACGCCCTTAAAAGAAAAATGAACGCCTTGTTGCACACCTGCTGTAAAAGGTGCTGCAAGTCTGGAGCCTGCTTAAATCATTCTTCCTGCAGCAAACTACAGAATGAAACTCAGGCCATTTAATTTCCAAATACCAGTAATTAAAATGAGTCACATCATCAGAGTTTGGCAGGGCTACAGCTTTCTTTTATTTTTTCATTTTCACATAAATTTCAGCGAAGGTCAGATTTGTTGGGGGAGGAAAAGAACCTGCCTGCTTTTGTGCTCAGAGGAGGTTAAAATATGACTTGTTCACCGTGTCCCTCATAGTTCAGGACTTAATGGTCCTTGACGGGGATAACCTAGAAGTTAATTTTACTTTGTGTCCCAAAAGCACTCATTGTCACTGTAATCCTTCTTGCAGGCTGAAGGGTATCTTCACCACCTGATCAGACTTTCAATAGCAATTGATGAGCAATATCATCAGCCAAGAAGAACTTTCCTGGTGTTTTCTGGCAAAAGACAAAAAGAAAAAGAAAGAATTGTGCTGGTACACCTTTTCATAAATGCAATCCTTTTCAGTGCTCCTTACTTTAAATGTGAGATTTTACTGTTTGTAAAAACTGAAGTCAAGGACTGCAAAAGGAGAAACTGCTTCCTCTTTGTTTCCTTTGTATTGTTTGAGGCCTGCCAGGGAGAAGGATGAGTGCATAATGGAGGTACACACCCTCTTTCCAGATTTTTTATCCAGAGAAAAGGAATACTTGAAGCCAAAGACCAGCACTATCAAACTCAACTACAAAAGGACTGGCTTTAGGACAGCTCTGTCATTACAGCAGCAGAGCATTCATCTTTACAAAACCGCACTAAATTATGTCAAATTATGGAAACAGAAACTTTGCTGTGTGATGGATTTTGTATGTGACTCTATTAAATTCTGTGGGGATTAGACAGAACCACTTAAATTGTTTGAGTTTTAGAAAAGAACCCCCACATTCAAATTTCTCCAATTGTGAAAGTAGTGATTCAATAGCAACTATGATCCTAATCTTATTTTTCAAAGAAAATGCCTTTGATTCTTTTTACCCCAGTGAAGATGTTAACATGATAATTATATTTATTCCTTTGAATGCTTCTTTCTGATGGGAAGATTTACAGGGTGTTTTGATGGGATTAGTCAATGGTTCTTCAAGGCCATGTGGCTCCAGAAGCATCTCTGTAAGCAAAGTAGGATACTTATTGGAATTGTCAAAATAAAAAAATCACAATGAAAACTGTTTCAATTGTATTGCTAGAGAAGTCAATCTGATTTCTTTTTCCTAAAGGGCCAGTCTTGCCTAGTTAAACAGGCTGGTGAGATGTTGAATTTGGGATTTCAGCAGAGCCCCTGAGAACAGCAGATCACCTGCACAAAGGGTCAGTTGGTGCTGTGGCTGACAGCTCTACCCTACCCATGTGTAGGGGCTGCCAGACCAACCCTGAACATCCTCTGGCATTTGAGGAGGGGCTCACTGGCAAACTTTGCACTAGAGGAATTGAATGAACATGAAAATTAGTTATTTTTAAGAGATGTTTAATGTTAAATAAGAATCAATTTTAAATATACCTACAAATGGATGGAATGGTTTTAAATGCTAGAAGTTTTTCTCACAGCTGATGTCATTGGAATTAAAGCTGTATTGTTTTGTATAACTAATAGTAAACATTCCAAACACGGCTCAGATTGTTTTCTGGCGCAGCAGAAAGTTTAGGTTCATGTAACATTGTCTCCTAACTATGATAAAACCTTCTGGCCTTGAAAGATAAGAAAATATGTTTTCTTGGTGCCTGTTACCCTTAGTAACTGATAACATCACTTTATGAGTATTAGTGACTGGAAAGGTGAAAGCAGTTTGTGTGTTCAAGGGGAAATAGACAACTTTTTTTCCCAATTATATGAAAATGAAATCTTCCTTATGCTGATCAGCTGGTGTGGTGGGGATCAGCCTCTCTCAATAAGCATCGAGTTACTTATCAACCAGGATATGCAGTTAGAACTGGTTTTAAGTATGAAGAAGAGTAAGCAAACAAAATAATTTCTTTTTATACAAAGCAAATCATACTTGAATATTGAATACCGTGAGGAAAATTAGCTTCCCTGACACTGCTCACATGAGTGAGGATTATTCAGGACAGGCCCTGTCCTTGAATTATTTTTCACTGGAGTCATCTCTTGTAGGAGATTAACACAAAGAAGCATTTAGCAGTACTAGGAATTATCAAGCATATTCCCTAAGCTGAAATTTCATAGTAGTGATAATAACAGACTAAAGGTGAAAAGAAAAAAAGAAAAAAAGAAAAAGAAAAAGAAAAAGAAAAAGAAAAAGAAAAAGAAAAAGAAAAAGAAAAAGAAAAATATTCCCTAAGGATGCATATAAGCAACACAGAGACCATTAGACCAGAGACCATTAGACCAGAAACCATCATCATCCTCTTTGACCTCCCCTACTATTTCCAGTTTGGCTGCAGTTGAACAATATAAATTTCCAATTCAAACACAGAGCAGGACCAGCAGCTCCTCCATTTGCCCTCTTTTCTCCATTAGTCCCCTGATTAAAACAGGTGTTTCTGTGATGTCCTGGTCCCTGCCAGTGGGGACCAGAGCTCCTCTGAAGGAGACTGCCCAGGAGCACCCTCAGGCCCTGTCAGGTGGGAATTCTCTGCTGTCTGCTAAAGTGAGGTCACATTGCTCCCTTCTCTTAACACTTCTTCAGAAGTTATTTATAGGAAACTAATTGCCTTTGAGATGTCTGTCCCCTGACAAATTTAGATAAAATTGGTCAATGAACAGATCATCATTATAAATTGACATATGAGGGTATAGAGGCATCTACAAAGAGGGTGAGTTCACGTGCAAGCCTTAGGAAACCAAGCTAAAAAAAAATTTTAAAAGTGAGATTGTGGAATGATGAACAGAAATGAAGGGGTCACGTTTTTCCTTTAAAAAAAATGACTTATAAGATTGTTTTTTTAAAAAATAAAAGGTAGGGGCCAGTTATACAACAGAATGAGGAAAACAGAGGGGGCCAACTAAGCCTTCCTGTTTTGAAGGACAAGAGGGCCCTTCATGAAAGCACAAGGTAATAAACCCAAAATAGAATGTACTTGAAGTAAATTACTTACATTTTTAAAGAGCTCCAACATACAAAGGACAGCATTTGCCATTGCCATGGCTGACATGACAATTACAGTAATCATTCATCTTAATAATTTGGAGAATAAAATAAGTGCCATGATCCAAAAAGCCAACAATCTTTTCACAGGGGTATATTATGAGCTCACATTAGTCATGTTACAGAATAAAGCCCTGGAGCTTCACCTGGAGCTCCCTGGGGGCTGAGCTCCCTGGTGAGGATGGGGAGAGCTGTGCCCTGCCTCGCTCCTCTGCCCCAGCTGCCACCCTTAGAGGCAGCAATACTCAGCAGTGAATTTTAGAGAACAACACCTCCTTTCTTATTTCCCTTGTTTGTAACAGCAGGCACATCCTGCTACTCCACCATCAGCTGCATTGCTTGGTAAAGAATTCCAAGGGTTTGAGATAAACAGCGCTTCTCCTTTGCAAGGGAAACAGCTAGGTTTGACTGCTGAAACCATAAACATTGATTATTCTTGGAACAACTACTTCATTTTATTATGGACCATTTTGGGGATTTATTAGAGATAACACATACTCCTGAAGACAGCAGAGAAATACCATTCAGATCTCCTCCAGGAGAGCTCCATTTTGGAAAAGTCATCATAGTATTTAGACTGGCCTCTACAGCGTTCTCATATGTACACTAGGATTGGTATTATCTTATTTCATGCTTCATTTTGACCTTGTTCACCTAGATACCATGAAAACAAGCTTATTATTTTTCCCCCTGACAAATATGCTGAGGCCATTACTGAATCAATCACGAGTACTAACAGGACTCCTTCAAATGAAATTGTCTCTAAAACAAATTGTGGTTCCTCAGTACATTGTGGCATTTGTTTCATGCTTCTGCACTGTATTCTCAGTTTTATGCAATCTGCTGTTTGTTAGTCTCCTGTGGTCTTCCAAACTTTGCTGTTTAGTGCTTGAAGGAACAAATAAACTGACCTTTGTACTCCAATCTTCAAATTCACCCAACCTAGGGTGTACCTAGACACAACTCTAAATATATTTTAAATTACTTGTGGTGTTACAGAAAAACTTTCTTGAGAAATCTGAAATTGTATTAAGCACCTCAACAATCTCGATAATTATTTTTACATTGCAATAAAACCCTCTTTCATATTTTATATAAAAAAGGGAGGGGGGGAAATGGTTATTTTTCCACAAGTTTGAAAGCATATAATTGTGTTTTTATGCAATTTTTGCTCCCACTTTCTTTACAAAAACTTAAAACTGTAAAACTGAGGGTTTCTGAAATAATGCCCTCAATGCTTTTAAAAGGGTTAATTTACTCCTTAGAAAAAAAAAAGAAATTCACCTGCTGGTTTACCTTTATTACCCATCTAATCCCTATCCATTTGAAACATCTCAAAATATTTATGTATTCATTCTCAGAACATTCTGTGAGCTACAGAGTGCTGTTATTTCTATTTTACAAGAGCCTCAGGTCACAAAAGTGTGTTTCAAAGCAAGCAACTGAAAGAGCCTCCAAATTACAGGCTAGCTCAGTGCCTTAAATATTTGTATCTCTGAATTTTTGTCCTCTCTTAAGACGAATAAAAGTTGTGATGCAGAGCAAACAAAAAATCAGTGGATTAACTCTGTTATCTATTCAGCTTTGGAATTTCTATCAATTCTTTTCTGGTTAATCTTGTAAGAAGCAGGAGATACTGAAAACTGAAAATCTTAGCATAAGTGGTAGAGTGGGATAATAGTGCATTAACCTTTGGTATTTTGCTCACAGTTTAAATGAATGCAATTGTTATTCTGAAAGAATTTCAAGTTAAATAAATTAATAAAAAATATTTTAAAAAGGAAAGACAATAAAGGACAATCTAACTTCAATGTCATTTCTCTTCCAGTACTAAGACTGCCCTTAACCCACCATAAGAAGTGTAATTATTGACATGAAGAACACCAACAGTCTGTGTGGGCTTCTCTTCAGCTTCTGTCAGGATGGAATTGTAATACTAGGATTTCTTTGCAGCTCACAAAATCAGCATTGGAGTTCAGTTTAATAACAGGTAAGAAACTAAAGAAACTTGTGGTGTAGATAGTCAAGTAAAATCTTACTGTTGGAAGCTTCTGCTCATGGAAAATGTAAAATAAATGCAAGAAACCAAATTGAATCTGGATTTCAAGTTGCAATCTGATGGATTTCAGCATAGGATCAAGGTCCTCAGATACCATAAGGCAGCTTTTCTCAGCCCAGCTCCAACATTTCCAAAATCATAGTTCCAGCTTAAGGAATTTTTTTTTTCCATAAAACTTTATTTATTTAATTATTTGGACACTTTGAATTGTTTTCACTCTTAGGTACAGCTTTGATTTTAAACATGCACAGAATTCAGGAGCCTTGGACCTTGGAAAAAGGGAAGCAGTTTCAGTTCTGCCTTTGACTATACCTCTCAAAAAGACATAGCTAGGCAAGCTAGGCAAGAGAAAAGAAAAAAATACAAAACAAAACAAAACCAAGAAAAAAAAAACTAAACAAAGAAAACCAACCAAAAACTTTAATTCATCACCATATTTTCATCACCAGAGAAAGGCTGGGCACACTAAAATTTAGCAAGTACCCTTGGTTGCAGTCTGCCCCTGCCCTTCCCCTCCCACCTGCCTGTGCTGGCCAGCACAGCAACCAGGTTGAGAAAGGACAAGACAGGACACTCAGAGTGCATCACACAGGGGACAGCACACAGCTGGGAGGGGAAAACACCGTGTGTTAGCTCAGAAAAATGCACCCACAGGCTCAGAGACATCATGGGCACGTCCAGCACCTTCTGGAATGTGCAAGGACCCTCCACCCTCTGCCTCGGGGTGCTGCCAGGGAGGAGACAGATATAAAAATGTGCCTCTTGCTGGGTGCTGGGCTCTTTCTGTCTGGCTTGTTTCTGTTGTGTGTACCTTGAAGTAATGGAGTCACTTCACAGACTTTTCCAGAAGGCTGCAGGAAAGACCTTCAAATCCAGGACTGTGTTGAGCACGTTACAGATTTCCATGGGAGGCAAAAAGGATGAACTTAACTTTAAGTTGGCTCACCTTGTGAAATTCCAATAAAAAAAGGGCAAATGTCAGAAGATGTACATGGGTACTACATCTAACTCTTCATAACTGCCAAAGATGTCTTAATACCTCACACAAAGTTAGAAAACATACATAATACACGTAAGAGAATGAAAGAACACAGGATTTTCATTACATAACTTCTGTATGTAATGTTATGAAAGCTCACCTGCATAGTGCCCTTCCAAGCTCTGGTCCCAAAAACTGAGATGACATGAAATCATATTGCCCTGTTGCTTTATATCCCTGATGGGAAAAAGAAGTCATTCCCAGAGCCCAGCAGTCAAGTTTGCTGCCAAATCCCCTCAAGAAACCTTTCCCAGGCAAATGACTCACAAGAAAACCAGAAAAAAAGTAATAATGAAATGCCAAAAATGCTTCAAATCAGCACTGGTAAGGAATATGTTGGGACAGGATGACCCAACCACCACCCTAATTTATAACTGCATAAATTAGGCTAAATTATGATTATTTGTACTGCCTATTGCTAGGCTCTGCAAACACTGTCCTCCAAGAGAGGTCTCATCCAAAGAGTTTGCTGACTAAGAGCAATTTATTTCTAAACAACAAAAAATACCACAAGATAATTGGGTCAAACCTATGATGTTGCTATAATTAAATTCATAATTCCACAAAAGGCACACCTCTTTTATAGGTAATTACCAAGACATTTAAAAATGTTCATTAAAGCCCTTTGATTTCTAAGGAATAATACCCATTAAATTATTTTCTCCTTCCTTTTCTTATTTTCTACATTTTTATATTTTGTAATAGCATGAAGCAAAACAATCTGGACTACCTAGATTTATTTTGTTTTCCTAAGGACTTGACTTGTAATAAGATTGGAGAGCAATGGGTGGAATATGAACTTTTTTTCCCCCTGAAGTTTAAATTAAGATTTCTGTTTTGTTCATTTTACAGAAGTCTGTTTATGTTCAGTAGAGCAAACACATTAGTCAAGAGAGTTGGGTACACATGAGATAGAGCTGTGAGTCTACAACCCTAACAGAACATTAATCCTACACATATAAGGCATTTGTGGTTTTTTCCCATATAATAGTCTGAAAAAATATTATTACTGGAGTTTTTTCATTATTATTTTCATGCCCAAAGGACCAAGCTGGCAAGGGTTTTTCAAAAATTTTGGGAAAGTTTCTTTCTTGAAAAAATTTCAATTTAAGTAGAAAAGAGAGAAATTGGAAGGGAAGGTCTGACAATAGAAACGTTACCCAGAGTTTTGCAGAATTTTTTACAGTGTTTAATTATTTATATTTATTGGTACCTAATCCCAACAGCAGCTCTGTTCTAAAACCAGGAACAGAAATGACTAAATCTTGTATTTGAGATTTCACTGAACACTGAGAAACAACTAAAATTTTTGTTTGTGTGTGTGTGTGTGTGTGCGTGAAATATATTAAAACAGGCTGAGTCTTACAGAATAGTGTGTGAGACTTGCTGGGGGTGTTTTTCAAATGTCATTTCTCACAGAATTGCTGCTCTTGCATTTCTTGGCCCAGAGAGTACATCCTGCATGAGCACAATCAGAAATAATAACTTGGAATTATAACATACATGGGTCATAGACATAAACACATCTCTGAGGCCATGACAAGTCTACCACTGTTATTGGAATTTTAAAAATGTTTAAGGAGGAATAACAGACAGATGGCAAACTCACAAAAGCTATGTTTGGCTAGGAATCTCTGCTGAAAAAATTGAAAAATGTACCAAACTCTAGTATCCTAGGATGGTTATTTTTCCCTTTGGTTTGAGTTTTGAATTAAGACATGTCAGGAGCTGAGATCTCACCTGAATCTGTAGGATTAGTCCTAATCAGTTTATAAGTTTATCAGTTATCAGTTGAGTGCTAAAGGTTTGGATACCCCAGCTGAGATGCTGGGCTCTAAAGTGTGCACATGAAGGTGTCACCTTCTCTGATCAGGTTGTGGCATGATAGCTATGTCCAGACACAAAGGACTTAGTTGTAATCCTTCAAAAACTTTTTTAAAAAAGATTTTCTTTAAATCTTTTTTACATTCAGAGCCATATTCCTTCTGGCTGACAGACATGAACTTCAAATAAAGCACCAGCTCATCTTAACACTACGGCATCGCATGGAACTGTCCACTGAATTTCCAGCAGTAGACTTGAAATGCCTAAAGGGTGTTCCATAGATGATTGCAACAGGCCAGTAGTACTGCAGAACTTGGATTGGTAAGTGATTCACTCTGCTGATAAATCAGGCACAGAAGAATTTGTGATTTAAATTAAAACTTCTTTCAAGCACAAGATGCGCTTTATCATCGCTGAATCCCTGAAGAAAGGTGGTTTAGCTGCGACAAGTCTGCCAGACCTTTTGTGAAACATATGTAAGAGTATTAAATAAATTGTAGACTCACACATTCCTGGTTCCATAATGGAAGGAAAGCAGGGAGAGGTTCACATTCGGCAGGCTTATACTGCCTCCTGCAAGACAGGATGCACACCAACATGCTCCCAGGATAGAAAAGGCTAAGAAATTCAAGCAGGCCTGATCAAACATCAAGGGAAAACACCTACTGTCAGAGATCTCTGCTCACACCTCCCAGGCAAACAGCTAGGGAGCAGATAGGAGGGTGACCTGCCAGTGATATTGATGCACCACCAGGATTTACTGTAGATTCCCTGCTCACTGACACTACCAGACCACAGTCTTGACAATGGCAAACATCTCAATCCCCAATGGCCTGACCATTTAAATTCATTTAAATTAAGCTTTCATTCAAATAGAAGGATTCATAGCTATAACTGTCCTTTACTCATCCTGATCTACAAAACAACCCTCTGTATTTAGCACACCATCTGAGGAAACTCCAGCCCAGGGTTTTGCATAGGGCCCTGTGGGTTGGAAGGGAGCACCAGAGCCCCAACCTGCTGCTTGAGGGAGGTTTGCTTACAGCAGGTGGCTCTGGGCTGTGTCCTGTTGCACTTTTACATCTCCCCAAGGATGGAGGTTATGAACCTCAAAGGTCATAGCTACTGATTGGGCTCCACCCTGCTGATCATCCCAGTTTCAGCCCAACAGCCCGGACAATTTGCACCTCACCATCTAACCTATGACTCACCAGTTTAAGGATATTATAGCAGATCCTGGCAAAAGTCTTGCTAAAGGCAAGGTAAACATCCACTATGACAAATCAGGTTAGTCAGCCATAATCTGCCCTTAGCAAATCCACCTTCATGTTTCATGTGGCTGGAAGTGACTTCCAAAAATATTGGTACCCCAGAGACTGAGGACAGGCTGAGCAGCCTGTGGTTCCCTGGCTCTTCCTTCTTTCCCATCATCTTTCCAAGAAAGTCTTTCCTATAAAGGATGCAGGGAAACCAAAATTCTGCTAAGTAACAGCATCCAAAGCTCATACCTCCAAAATTCCTGCTTGCTTGTAACTCACCTCTGAGAGCACCTGAACCTAGGAGCTTTCATGGATGCTTATTCACAGGAACATAGAAGCTACTTGAGGGCATGCTCAAAAAATCCCTATGTTGGACAGTGTCTAGCTGAAAACTGAAAACTCACTCCAGTGAAGTCACAGCCACTTCCCTTTCCAGACTCAGCTGAACATGTGAAGCAGACTTCACAAATCACGACTTGTTCCCTTTCACCTGGAAGTCTCTTGAGTAAGACTTATTCAAAATGGGAATTACACAGATTTCCTCTTCTGCCTGAGGACACCAAAGCTGTATTTCATTTCTATATATAAATATAAATGTGTATCATTTCTACCAGAGCTATCTTGCTCTCGAAACACTACATGGATAGAATTCCCTCGACTTGCCAAAACAATTTGCTTTATTGGTACACAGTTCTCCATCCTCTACTTTCATCTTTTTTTATGGAAATTTAAGACAGTGACTCGTTGTTTCCAGAATGGGGAATACTACTCACACTTGCTGTGGATTTCCACACCAGGAATGTAAGAATCCCTTTGATCATCCTGTTACCCTCCTGTGAACACTCTCTATACTTTGAGCACTGTGTCCAGAGTTGGATACAGTCAAGCCTCCACTATGCTGAGCAAAGGAGGAACAGCCTTTGACAAGCCTTAAAAACAATAGCCTTGTTTATGCATCCTAATCTGTAGTAAGCCTTTTTCACAGCATGGCATTCCTGACTCACACTGAATTTGTCCCCCACTGTTGTCTCCAGAACAGTTTTGATGGTCTGGTGCTAGCCAGAAGTTCCCCATGTGAAATATTAATTCTCCCTCTCTTTCTCTCTGTTTTGTAGAGTTTGGGTTTGAGGTTTTTTGTCCTTTGGGGTTTTGAGTCGGCTTTTGGTTGGGTTTTTTTGGGAGGTGGGGGGGACAGAGTGGGGACATGTCTCAGGGGTTGTAGGGGATGCCACAGTGTTTGATTTGAAAGGTTATAAGTGCAGCTGTTCAAGAGAGATTTCAGCCTGTGGAACCCAGAAGACTGAGATGTCTCTGTACAGCACAGTGGTGAATTAGTCACCTGTGTCTGTTACTGAAAGGTTTCTCTCACAACAGCGTTTTGAAACTAAAATCCTCAAAGGATCTGGAGACTCAAAGGCTCTGCTGAGGCATCTGGTGCCCTTTGTGTAGATCACTGCTTCCTGAACCACAAAGACTGGACCTGGTTGCCTGCTCCTGTAGGGATTAGACATTTGAGTCAAGTCCCCATGTGAGTTGTTTTCAGCTCTACTCATTGAAACTTTGCTGGCACAAAGAAAACTGCCAAGAGTGAAGTTCTGATGAAAACCAGCATTTAGAAGAAAAATAGAGACAAAAAACCTTCTGGATCCTCTGACATTTCTCTTTGAAAGAGTCACATTTGACTCTCCATGAATTCTAGTAACATATGCTTGTTGTAATGAACAATGCATGCCCTGTTTGTGTTTAACCTGAAAGTTAAAGGGATTTTGAAGTACTAGGAAGCAAGCAACATCAAATACCCTCAGTTAAATACCTTACTGCAGTGGCCTGAATGTGACCCAGCAAGGCTTTGTCTGGAGCCAAAGTTCTTTTTTGAAAGTATGAATCTGTTCTTGTCCATGGTACACACACACACTATTTTTTGCTACCCAAAAAAGCGGTCTGAAGTGCCCTCATTGGCATTTTACAGCAGGCTGTTTTAAATACTAACTGGACAAGCTTTTGTCCTAACAAGGGGCACACCTGGAGAGGACATGAAGTGTTTCAGAGCAGCTGCCTTTTGCTCAGGTGTGGGGAGAGAAGGGGACAGGCAGGAATCCACCCTCCTTTCTCTTGGCTTCTCTCCACCTCGGCCTCCAGCACTGGATCCCCACAACAAAGGAGCATAAAGGGTGTTGAGGACCCCATCTGCCCCTAGATTGGAAGGCAATTGGGTGTTTTATTTTGGCAAATCACCAGTAGTTGTGAGTTTGGGTGCTGTGACAGCAGCTCTGAGGTGCATTGGCACACACAAAGAGCTGCAGGAAGCAATGCTGTTCCACACTCCCTGTCCCTCCCACGTTACATCCTTCTGAAGGCACCCCTGAAATAAAACATCAGGGTGTTTTTGTTACGTTGGTTTGGGATTTTCTCCTAAGTGAAGCCAGGAGCAACAGTGACATGAGAGGCTGAGTGTGATCTGGTTGAGTTAAAAGGGTAAGGAACCATGGTGCCCGCAAAGAATTCAGCAGCCAGAGTTGAAACTGAGGCTGTACGGGTTTCTCTGGGTCTGGATTGAAGACACTTGAGACAGCAGTTCATGTTCAGACTCAGGTGTTTATTATTTCTTATCAGTAAAGCAGTCTCACTGCTGTGAGTTCGAGTTCAGCAGCTTTTCATTAAAGGCACAAAATGGCCATCACTTGTGCCAAGGTCTTTTAAGGCTAAACTATCCAATTAGGAGCTGACACTAGATTATTTTCCCTTTTACCCCAATAACTGATCCCACAGAGCCGCAATGGGGACTTTTCTGCCCAATTGCAAAATGACTCCCAAACCCATGGAGAAGAGGGAAGAAGAAGCATGAAGAAGAAACCCATGAAGAACAACAGCCTGTGCTTTCCATCTTGCTCCCATCCACAACTTACTAAAAATCCCAATACCTAAATTTCCCACCAAGTGATACACCCACACTGCTCTCTATAATCTATTTCACACTTTAGTGGATTCCAGTCTATCTTGAAGTCTGGGAAACTTTCTCCATGAATGAGGGTCAAAGTCAGTGCTCCCCTGGGGGTCAGGGCACCCCAGATCAGACAGAGAAATATTCCCAGTGCCCTGGGTTTCCACAAGGCATCATCCCCTGGAAAAAGCATTTACAAAAAGCATAGAGGTCATTTTGGAAAATGAGGACAGTGAAGAAACATGCTGGTAACTTGTGGGCAATCAGCACATGCATGAGAAAGTGTGAGAGGAGCTGAGGAACACACGGGGCTGGGCAGACACCACAAGGACGAGTGGCAGCCCCAGGAGGAGAAGAAACAGGGGTGTCGGTGGAGGGCACAGAGCTGGAGACACGGCTGGAGGCACACAGCTCCATGGGAGAAGATTCTGGGGCCTGGCACTGTGCTCACACCTGCTAAAACACTGCTGGAAGTGATGGCTTCACACACAGTTTGAGTTATGTGCTGCTGGCCCTGGCCAGCACCATGATTTCACACAGGCAGCAGTAATTTGGGGATGTTATAGCTGAGATCATGTTTGAATACAATTTTTGAACCATGCTGTCCGGAAGCAGGATGCTGGCCACAACTTAATTGTCGGTAGAGAACTGAGCAGAGTGATTTTTCTTGTCATTCAGTTATTTAAAGTTCAAAGAAACACCTCAGATTTTATTCTTTACCGGTGTTGAATAAAACCTCTAAAACTTTTCAAGGCATTCCCTGATGTCTCCAACCAATCACTAGTTATTGGCAGGAGTATAAACAGCAACACTGAAACGTGCTGGGAGCAGGAAGGAGAAGGGAAAAGAGTGTCAAAGTTTTCCATGATGTCTTATGTACTTTCCATATGCCATTACAGAAAAAAACTGAATACTGAACTGGGCTGTAAATCCTGCAGTACCCACATGAGGTACTCCTGTTACTTCCATTTGACCAACTGATTCTGTAGAAGGAGCTAATATTTTTTCTGCTTCTCAAAGTATCATGACAGTACAAAAGTGATTAGAATTGCCAGCCAACTGGCATGATGCTAATGTGAGCTCTCCAACTGTGCAGCTGCTGCCCTGGCACCCTCTGTTCTTTAGATAGCAACAGTTGCATGTATTAATTATGCCAGCAGGGAGACAGCAAATTTATGACAGTGCTTAGGGGAGAGCTGAATGCACCTGGCATTTACACAGAAGAGCAGAAAAGGGAGCAAGCAATGATCGTGCCTTTTTACTGGTAATTTAAACAGTTATTCCTATAACTTAGGCACTCTGCCATAGGTTGAGGTGAGTGGAAATGTACTTTTAAGATAAATGCATAGATTTAACCCCTTAAAATGCTTTTAATTACCTCTCTTCCAAGGTCTTTAGCACCGTGTCAGCTTGGATAACTCACACCTTGCTTGTGTGTTGGTGTGAGGATGCTTTGCCGATTCCCAGAGGTGAACCCCGGGCTGCCACAGACCCTGGGGGCTGCCCGGAGCCCCCGGAGCCAGAGGCTGATCAATCCTGGCCGCAGGTGGAGCTCCTGCCTCGGCAGCCCCTTCCCTCCCTGCTGCCTCCATCCTGCCGCTCGAACAAAGCATCACTCCTGCATTGTTTGCTGCAGCAACTCAGCCAAGGAAGCCAGGACAAGACAATAGACATTTAACTGATAACCTTGTTAACTTGGTCGAATCAGAGCTCCTAACAAGTAGAAGAGTTTAGTAAAGTGGAATGAAAATATTACAAATATTTGTTGTCAATGGCTTTTCAGCTGTGCCTTTGAAAACACAGCATTTCTTGTGCTTTTATTTAAGAGTAAAGCTAAGCTCAAGGACACTAAACAACAGTAACAAGGACAGAAATGACTTTTAAAAACCCCTACTACAAATGCTAACAACAGCAGACAGGCAGACTTCTTCATTGGGTTCAATTATTAGCTATAAAATAACATACAAAGATATGGATGTGCCATTCCAAAAATCCCTGTGAAGTAACAATCTACAATGAGCTGTTTCATGTTTTATTGGGACTAGGCTGGGACAGGGCCAGAAATCCCAAATGAAGGGCAATGTGTATTAACAGTGTCACATCAGCAAGGGAAGAGCAAATTGCTACTCCCAACCACATGCACCACCCATTGCTCCTCTCAGAAAGGAGCCTGAGCTCCCCTTCCCACAGCAGCCACCCTGATCTCCCCAGGGTAGGAGAGGAGCCAGAAGGCAGCAGACCCCACACCCCTGCTCCTCTTGGGCTGTGCTTCCTGAGACAGTGTGCACATGTGTGTTCCAGTCCATTCACAACCAGCAATCCATAAATCCCACTTCTCTTCTTCTGTGATTGCTAGTTTTTTCTCCATTATCTACCCACAGTAATCATATTTTTCATTTCAAAGCATCCTGCCTTAAAAAGCATTGAAGACACTTATAAATACTCAAACAAAAAGTTGCATGCAATGCTAAATAATGTCTATAAAACTGGAAAGAGAGAATGCGTTCTCTGTGGTCTCCACTTTCTTCCCTTGGAGGAATCATGGATCACATGAGACAGGAATGTCATTTTGCTTGTACCATTTCCCAGAGGTAAGTGGAGAGTCATAATGTGAGATGCTGTTTAAGCAAGGGATTTTTTTTTTAATCCAGGGAATTAAAATTAATTAAATTGGTAGCATTTCTTCTATTTTTAGGCAAGATGAACAAAAAAAATACAATACATAGTTGGAGGAAACCCTTCAACCCAGATTTATCTGTCTTTCAGTGTTTCTAAAAGTGGTATTAGTTACTAAAAAGTAAACTGTTTTCTGGGAATCTGCCTAGTGCTGAGCACCATGAAAATCAGATCTCTCGTCTACATACCAGAAAATAGATTGAGAGATCTAACTTGGCAGCCAGATTTGAAAGGGAAGAATCAGTCTTGAGGAATCTTACTGCTCCATCTGTACAGTTACATCAGTGGAATTTTTGGTGTAAGCATTATTTTTGCAGAAGAAATTGTCATGTTTACCTTGGAGAGCTATTTTGGGTTCTGCTTTCCCTGGCAGAAGGCAGTTCCAGTTCTATTGGTGGGTCTGTGGCTCAGAAAAGCAGCACAGTAAAGCCACAAGTTTTGAGGAAATGTAGCTATATTTTCAAAATGTATTTTTTGCAGCAGACATGTAGCTCCCTGGGATGTCCTACTGACACAACTGCCTTGAAAATCGCAATTTTTACCTCTTCAAACTGGGCTACCTGAGCTTGCAAGAACGTGACTGTGTGATGGCAGGACAGGGTCTCGCTGCATTGGATGGGAAGAGGAGGGGGAGCTCCAAATCTCTGTTTCAATGACCAGAAAGGCAGGGGAAATATCCCACATGGAGCTGCTAGGGAGGGAGAAGTGGGCTCAGATTTCCCTGATCCTTTGGGACAAGGGGATAAAAATTTTGGGAGAGTCTCCTTCAGACACAGCTGGGACTGGCACTGGGGTCAGCCCCTTCTCTGGGGCAGCCCAGGGACAGGGGGTGGCCAAGGGCTGGGCAGCCTGGTCTGACATCAAAATCAGCCTGCTCCTACCAGGAGCATGGCCCAGGAGGTCTTCAGAGACCCCTTGCATCTTGGTTTATTTTAGGATTGTGCAGCGAGACAGTTCCAGGGAAAGGAAGGAATCAGCTAGTTCTCTCTCCTTCCTCTCTCCTCTGTCATGAGCAGGGTGATGTGCAAGAAATTATTTAAGAGTCAGGAGATTATTCCAACTATAAAAAGACAATTACACAGTAAGTATTTTCCTTCACAAGTTTCTTCTCAGCCTCATAAACTGGGCTTGAATGCTCTTTGCATCTTTAAAAATCTCATTGTTTAACAGGAATCTTTAAATTATTTTATCAATTTCCAGTGGAATACTCAGGATTTTCTGTGCTGAGTACATTATTGAAGCCCTGTTTCAGATCACAGAACTTAGGGCTACTGAGAAAAAGGCTTTTGGGGGAAGTTTCTTGATTTTATTTTTCAAAGATGACAAAATAATTTAGCAGCATTTTTTTTTAATAAATATAGCTTCTAAAAAGTCCATACCATTTCACTGAATCCCCGTGTGCCTCTGAAAAATAATCTTTTGCTGAAAATCAAGAACCCCAGTGACAGTCTTGATCCAGCAAACAATATAAATATGGGTTTAAAGTGAACTTCACCAGAAAAGATGACATTTCTGTTCCAGCAAGCAAACTTATGAATAATAGAGATGGGAAATGTTGGGTTTCTGTCTGAAACCATACAACCAGCTGCTTCATTTCTGCTGCTGTGCTCCAAAACTTTGTAGAACAGCAGAAATTTTAGTTCTGCTAAAGATACATCATATGAAAGATCAGTGTTTGGATAGCTTTAAATCCCCTGAAACATCTAATAAAAAAGACTAACTCTTTCCTGAACTGCATTAAATAGTATCAAAATACTTCTACTTTTTAGAAAAATCCCATAGAATTGAAAGAAAAGAAGTTTATATTTCCAAATAATTCTTTATTAGAGTATCTGATGGCATTGTAGTGGATATTTTTAAGATTACAGAGAGTACTATTTCTTATCCAGTTCAATATTATTTGTCATTTGTCTTTTTTTAACACTAGAAAAGGAAAAAATACTCTTAATTTCTACCGCCTTTCTTTTTTACTGGGGGTCCATGTGGTGAAATAGTATATCAGCATGATTTTTACAAGTTCTTCCTTATTATATTTTCCAATATTTGCAAGTCTTGTGTGATTTGAGGAGACTGTTGCTTTCCTCCAACATGAAACTTTGAATAAAATGACATTTACTATATCCCCTTCTCATGTTTAGTGGTTGTTTTACTATTTTTCCCCTTAATGAATGTCAGCTTTAAAAAAACAAAGTTCTTTTCAGCCTTGAATATTAAGCCTGCAAAGGCAGATTTTGGAAAGAATTTTATAGTTGCTTTACATATTAGTAAAGCAGGCAGAAGTCTGGTGCACACTGATATATCCCCTCTGGGTTTCAGAAGGTGCTGAGCACTCACACCTTGTGGGTCTAAAGAGGAGCTGGACCTACTCTGTGCAGTCTCCTCCTTGATGGCTCAAGACACACAGGCTGACTTTGTTACCACCTTCCCAGGATGCATCTAATAAAATTCTTGCACAGAGTAGTCATTTACCTCATTAAACATACTCAGAGGGAGGTGATATTTTGTAATTCCTGCTGTAAATTTGCTTACATTATTTTGATTGAAGATAAAATAAAAATAAAAATTAAAAAAGGCAGCCTGGAATTAGCTCAGATTACACTAAGGAGTCTTCCAAAGTTAGTAAGGAAACAGAAGCTACTCTTGGCAATTCCAGTGACCTTTTTGTTGGTGCCCCTGTGCAGTCTTTGGGCACAGCTAGAAAACAGCACAGGTCCTTCTGTCCCACTGGGAGCAATGCTGCTGGTTCCAAATGTGGAAAGAGAAGCACATTGCTTTCCCTGTGAAGGAATCTTGACCTATCCCTTTGGTTTGGAATCTTCTTTGTGTTACTAAAGCCTGCCTTTGCTAGAAGCAGCTCCAGCCTGAGGATATATAATATATACATAACCATCTATGATATATACATAAACAGAGCTAAGCAGCTCTCTTGCAGCATCAGCAAGAACTGCTTGCTCTGTCTGAGCTTTGAGATTTGCAGTTGTTGTGCCTGTTTACAGCCACACTGCAGGTCAGACAGGGCAGCAGAAACCCATCCCTGGAGTGAAGCCATTCCAGCTGGAGACTTGGCACTCACCCTCTGAGCGCAGAGTTTCAAGAGTTTACTCCAGATCCAAATTAAAATGCTAATTTAAATAGATCCAGAAATTTAAATAAAATCATCCAGTAGACTGAATGAAATGTGATATCCTTTTACTCTTTCCCAGAAGTAAGAGCTGCTAAATTAAAATTTTGACTCCATCGCTGGAGGACATGCATTTTCTGCACCGTGAACCTGATACTTTCCCACCTCTGCAAGTATTTGTCTTGCCACTTGCTTATCCTGTCTGGCAATTCATCAAAGCGGCAGGAAAAGGATGAAAGCAAGCAGATTAAAGCTCAGAAAGATATTTGCAAACTTTCTAGTTAATTGAAGGGCTGCTAAGGAGGTTATAAGGAGCTCAGTTTGGGCGCATGCAGTGGTGCTGTAGCCCATGTTAAGAGGGAAGGAGCAGTGGCTGTCAGCCAGTCTTATGGCTGGGGACTGCTTTAAGCTGCCATGCAGCTGGAATGACTTGGCAGGAAATAAATCCTTCATGTCCACCACTCCTCTCCTCCAAATCCCCTCACCTGGGGCTGCAGGAAGCAGCAGTGCACACAAGTGCAGGTGAAGGAGCTGCCTCTGCCTGCTGACCCAAGGGGGATCAGTGTGCTCCGTGTCCCCACACCACAGCCCACTTCTCCACAGGTTTGGCCAAGCTCCCATTCCTGCTTGTTGTGGTGTGAAAATAAGGCCACAGCAAGTAGTAACTATTAATGAAGCAAAAGCTAGAGAATGTAGTGATGCTTTTCACTGACCACTGGTGCAGAGATCAGTCTGTTTGCTAGTGTCCCACTCAGTCTCTCACTGTCCCTCACTAGGATGTGAGTAAAGCTGATCACCTCTTCACTCCCATAAGCTTCCATACACTTCTCCATAAAGGAGGTTTTCCAATTAATTTCCCTAAATCCTTACAAGCAGGTTCTGAAATCTGAGTGGAATCGTGGGTGAGGTGAACATTGATCAAAAGGTGAAAACAACTGAAGGAAAAATTGAAAAAAAAAATTGCTTCTAATGACTATATAAGGTAAAACCACATTATCTTTTTCTTAATGTGATGTTTGACTGGTAAGGATTATCAACTCCATATCATATTGCTCAATAGCTTCTATTTTTTGAAAAAGTCCAGGTCCTTTTGTTTGCCATAGAATGTAGGTTTGTTAATCCATATGGTTTGTAAAGCCATAGAATAAATTATTGCCACATCTGAAATATCAACTGCATTTTGAGGCTCCTTTACCTCTCCCCAGCTACCTTTATTTCATTAAATTCCAAATAAAATGCACAGAGGTAGGGAAGGTGTCTTTGAATATAAAGAGATTCAAGTTATTCCTGACATCCCTAAATCTATTGTGTTTTATAGCTCAATTGACCCCCAAAAAAAAAAAAAAAGTATTAAGTCTAATAAGATGAAACCCAGTGAACCAACATGGTTTTATAATATGGCAAAAAAATATCCTGTTTTACCCTTTTGTATACAGACAGTATTGTTGCTATTATTATTGAGCAAGTATGTCAAGGGCATGAATGCAACATTCATATCAAAGGGAAACATTCATATTAAGCATTCAAATTAAAAGGAACTCTTATTAAAAAGCTGAGTGAAGTTATTTTTCATGCAGAAGTCACTGGGGTTTATCTGGTGCTGTGATGTTGCTGTGCTCAACAGCATGTATTAAGCAATAAAATGTGACAGAGAATGCAATGCTGAAGGTTAAAATATGACTAAAGGTGCATTATGAGTCACAAGGCTGAGAGAATAGAGATTTCAGTCTGGAGAGCAAGGCAGTCACCTTCTGAAAATGGACTGCCCAAAGTGACTTATGATTATTGGATAAATGTAGAGTACCTGTAATGCTATGGTTAACTATGGATTCCCAGATCCAGGTCATTCTATTTCCTGGTTGGAGGTGAGCACTGACAAGGGAGGCAGCTGCCTGCACTGCCAGTAAAGTATGGCCACGTCCAGATATACACGTTGGCCAGGAAGTGTAGATTAGAGTTGTTAATTTCTTAAAAATTCCTAAATGCTTGAAGTCTAACTTGCTGAACTGCTTAACTCAGCTGATAAGCAAGAACCTCATGCTTTGCTCCATATTTTCAGATATTACACAAATCACATTATTTTGGAAGGAAAGATAGTTTTAATGTTTAAACAATAGCTTGGATACATTGGTTTCAAGATAAATCATTTAAAAATTCCATTTCTGACCTAAGATCTTGAACAAAGCCAAAGTTAAAACCTTGTTTATTTCAGTGTAATGTAGAACTTATTATATAACCTCATTTAAATTAGAAAAAAAACCCTGTTGCCAAATTACAATCTAGAAGATGGCAGTAAAATTAAACTGTCAGCTGTTACTTAGAAAACCAAGGTATTGTTTTTTTTTCCTTTTGAATCAAGCCTTTTGATGTTCTTCTAAGCTCTAAATTGATATAAAAATCTAATTAAGACAGTCTCCTATGTGTTTCAATATTCTATTTCTTATTTCTCAGTGATCAGTATACATTTCAGAGCATATGAACAATTGTCCTCTCTTTTTTTTATAGAGTTCTCTTTATTCACAAAACTGCTGTGCTTTGTGTTTGCCTAGAAGAACTTTAGGTTAATTTAAACCTGAACCAGACTCCTTGAGATACACAACTTCAAAAGATAAGAAAATGACACCTGGCCCATTCATGAATAGTTCTTCAAAAAGAGCAGAAGCTTCCAATGGGAAATTTCGACTTGTGAGCAAGCAGCTTAAAGAATCATTCTAAAACTAAAATATAAAGCAAAGGTTTTGCCAAGTGCATAAGGCTGTGAAGGTCAGTTAATGCAAAAAACCCCAAAACACCATCCCTAACTTGTTTCATTGTTTTGAAGAGTGAAATACATCCCTTGCTACCCAATTAATGGTGGTTTAGTGCAGTAGGAAGCAATGACACATCCTACCCAGCACGACAGCTGAGGAAACTGGTCCCAGCTTTTGTTCCAGCAGCCTAAGGGTGGAAAACTGGTCAGAGGATCAGCAATGCATTCCCCAAGAGATATTTGTTCTTGAATTACAAAGTCTCTTCCTTTAACCTTTCCCTAAAATTGTGAATCCCACACAATAATTTAGAAGTCTAATTGACAAAAAAAACTGTTGATATTTGTCCTTCTCTTCCTGTGTTCATTTGACTTTCCCTTTAATTGCACTATCTCAGCTGAGGTCTGCAATGCACCATTTCTTAGGCTGCTTTGATAAAAATACTTCAGGCTCCTCTTACTCATCTCTCAGGGTAGCAGCTTATTTTGTCTTCCAAAACATGCTATAGGGAATTTATGATTTTATAGATTAAATGGTCTTAACTAAACATTAATTTAAATTGTTTAACAATAAAAAGAAATAAGAAGAGAGAAATGCAAGCCTGAAAATTCAGTGAAGTATTTTCTGTCTCTGCCAGCATTCACTCTTGTAATTAAGTGTAACTGATAAAATTACATAAATAAAGTTTATGGTTCAGATTCAATAATATGCTCCCAGGCCTGTGTGCAGTTTCCAGGATTTTTTCTGCCTTTCTTTCAGTATCTTTATTCTTCTATCCATCTTGCTTCTCTTCTCATTGCTCTTGTAATTATCAGACAATTTGTGCTTGGAGCTCTCATTATTACCAGCACATTTTCCTACAGAAAAATTCAATTTTATAAAGAAGAAAATAGAAAAGGAAAAAAATAGCTGTGTGCAGTTATACTGCGTAGTCTCCTATTCAACTATACATAACTGTATTCCCAGAATAAATAAAGCACTTTCTTTCCTATATTTTACTTAGCTTTACAATCAAAGGTTTTGGAGCTTCTGATGTATCCAAGTATGGGTATGAATGTATTGAGTATGTGTGCACTCAGAAATGGAAGCAAAGATAAAAAAGAGCTTACTAAATCAGCATGACAAAGACTGTCTAGCTATACCTGAGGGCAGTGATCCCTAAAGAAATGAAGAATGAATCTCCTATTAGAAGTGAAAAAGAGAAGTTTGTTCTGTGCTGAATTGTGAGGCCAGCCATGACATGGTGATGCCTGAAAACAGCAGAAGGAAGCTTGAAACATCAGGCAATTCCTGCCTCTGCAGAGCCTAATTACAGGACTTGAGAGCATCATCAGCCTAGAAGTAAATTGGATAAATGGAAACATTGGAAAAGGGCTTGGAAAGAGACCACAGTGGTGATTTGAGGTCCAAAAAGATGCCCATTACAGAAAAGAGGATGGTGTGGTACTTAACGTGTGATGGAGAAACCTCTGGATGTCTGCTTGCTGCTTTTATGTAATTTACAAATGGAACCATTTCAGAAATTCTCTAACAATCTTTAACTTTCTATGTGAAACTATTCAAAGTCTGTGCATGTGCACTGGAAAACAGTTCTATTTTCACAAATTGAGGAAGTCTGAGTCATGTGTTGCTAGATTTTAGAATGCTTATGAAAAAGAAAGGAATACTCTTTTCTGTTGCAGAAATGTCTTGTGGCATGACAGATTCAATTGTCACAATGATTCATTCCTCCCACTTTTCCAATTTGTTAGCCATCTTTTGCTTTGTCCCAGTTGGCTCAAGAGTTGTTGTTATATTGTGTCTTCAAGCATTTGTAATTGTAATTAATTTATGTGCTTAATTGTAAGACTTTTGTAAGACAAGGAAAATTCCAAACCAAAGGAATAGGTCAATTAATTGTAATTAATTTTCATGCGCTTCCAAAATTCAAACATTCACTCTGTGATTCTTTAAATTACACACATCACTACAAAGGTCATCAAGACCTTCCTGTCTTTACAAGCTATACCCACATACTCTGATGAAGAATGGACTCTCGATATGTACACTGTCTGCCAGTGTTCCCACAACAATTATAAGTATCTTTTTCTATCCTTTTAGAATGCACACCTTTTTCCACTCAAATACAATGCCAGTCCTTTCTAGCACTATTCTAAATTAATTCTTTTAAGTATGGCTGCTTTCCTTATGAACATTGTCCTGTTCTTTTTCCCTGTGTTTTAGCAGTATTAAGACATTCCTTCTTTAGTCACCAACAGTTTGAGCAATCCAGAATACACATTCTGCCCCTTTTCATTATTTAAGCACCCCTTAATTTTATTTTTTTTTCCAAAAAGAGCAGCAAAAGTTTATCTTTTCTTCCTAATAAAAGCACCAAATTAACAACCAATATCAGCAAAGGTTTATGTTTTCTTGTCTATAAAAGCACCAAACAATGCAGTTGCAAGTAGTCATTCTAGTGGGAAGACTTCAGCAGATTCTCTTCAGCCATCATTTCCCATGGACAAGTGGAGCTGGAGAGCCAGGCACAGGTTTGTCCATTTCATGGACCCACACCAGTGACATGTGACATGATCTCAACACTGTTCCCCACTTTGTAAAGATAATTGTTTTTATTCCCCTTCCGAAAACAAGAAGCCTATTAAGCACTCTAAGATTAGTGGCTTGAGACAGAACATAAAATTGAAAAGTAATGTAAGACAAAAGCAGTATCCTTAAGGTCACATTGTCGTGTGTCATCTATCTATATTGCAGTCTTGTAACCTTTCTGTCCAAATATTATGAAATAAAATGCCTCTTACTGTATTTCTATGAAGTCAGGAATCTTCCATTTAGAAGGGTCATCTTAAGGCCACAGCCCTTTGTTATGTTACTTCCACGTTGTTCTGCTACCGTGCCCAAAGGGAGGAAAAATGTAGACATTGATAGTGACTGTAGTTACAATGTTATCCAATCAAAACTTGATCAGAGTATTAAATATATGATACTTGTGTGAAGGACAGTCTGTACCTTAGGATTCTTTTTTTAAGAACGGATAATAGTCTGGCTGCTAAAAAAAAAAAAAAAAAAAAAAAAGAAGGATTAAAAATTAAATGTGTATTTTTCTCCATTGTGCTGCATCTGTTTTCTGTCAGAATGAATCCTGCTGATCTTGGTTTCAAGGTTTCCATTCTGTGTGCTTTTAAACCAAGGTCAAGCAGTAGGCAGCAGAGGAACCTTGAAGGTGTCATTGGCTAGAAATACATAAGCTTTATAGCTACACCACTAATTATTTATCATTCATAGAAAGAAATATAGATGGGCAAAATGATATAGATACTGATACTGCTATAGCTGTACACAAACCAGAATAGCAAAAGACAGAAGCTTATTTGGCTGTGCATGTGAGTATACATGTACTTTTATTAGTGAGTGCAAATGTCTATATGGTGATGGGTGTTCCAATCTCTGTGTCCAGAATAAAATTGTTTCCTGTATGTGCTATATTGCTCACACATATGGTCTGAGATGCCTGAGAAATCTATGAAGGGAAAAATCATTTAACAAAGCTGTCTGCCTAGTATGGTTATATACTACTGTGCATTTTTTCAAGGTGGTTTCTTCTCATTAAAAATAAAGCCCTTGGAATGAGGCCTTACACCTGAGAAAGCAGACATTTTTTAGTGAAAAAAAAGAGAAAATATTACTTTAATAAATTGGGCCCTTCTCTGTATTCCTTGCTCTGTTTTTCCTTAATTTTGTGTTTGCCTTGAAAAAGGTACAACATCCTTGTACACATTACCAGTAACTTATGGCTTCTCATGCATTATCTGCTTAACCCGAATTTAAAGCAGAGTTTATAGGAATGGTTAATGCATTTTCAGGGGAGACATCCTAAGGCAGATGTGACTTCTGAAAAGCAGCAGAAGCAGGGCTTTCTATTTGTCAGACAGGCACCACACAGACTGACACATTGGGCTCTCAGGAGACATAAAAAACAACCTCCAAATAACTCATCCTCTGAATGTCCAAGCATAGGGGCAGTTTTTCCCTCTCCAGCTGTGCCTATGCTCCTGGACAAGCAGTCTCTATCAGGATAATAGGGAAAGGAGCTAACAGACCAAACCATCCTGAGCCCAAGCTGTCTGGGATAATAGGGAAAGGAGCTAACAGACCAAACCATCCTGAGCCCAAGCTGTCTGGGATAATAGGGAAAGGAGCTAACAGACCAAACCATCCTGAGCCCAAGCTGTCTGGGCCAGGGAGCTCTGGAGCTGCACCTTGGCTCAGCCCCGGGCTGTGGGTCCAGATGTCAAACAGGGCAGGCTGGGCATCCCAGGCAGGACTGGGAAATGCCCTGCAGCCCCCGTGGGCTGGGTGCTGCCTGGAGCACTGGAGCACTTTGGAGCTGTTTCCATTACCAAGACTGCTGAAGCAGATCTGCTGATTGCAGCAGTCCAGGTCAAACACACTGTAGGAATCTGGGGGGGCTATGCCAGAGCAGCTTTGCTCTGGCTTTGTGCATTAATTGCTCATTAGCAGCTGAAGTGCCTCGCACAGCCACTGGGGCAGTGTCTGCCAGTTCACTTTTATCAAGGAATCTGTTTGCATCCTCCACGACAAATCTCTGATGTGAGATGAAGTAAGCAAGACAAAAGTGCAATCCTGGCTCAAACTAAAATACCACACATGGTCATTTCATGGATGTAGCATATTGATTTACTGCACCTGTGTGACTTCCTGCATTTTCTGTAGGCAAAGCATGCAAAAGTATTCAGGCTTCACAAATATAGATATTTTTCATAAGAAAAACCCCCAGTGTTTGAAAGAGGACATGAGTTTGATTCACATAGTATATGGCTTTTTTATTCAAACTGCCAAAAACTGCTGAATTTATGCTGATCTAATAAAACGTTGGAAGAAAAACTCCTTTAATAAACTTCCCTCTCTTTAATGTATGACTGAAAATGTTTCAGTCTATCTATCAAAATTATCACCGATGTTAACAAACTCATATTTCACAGAGGAACCATGGACAGAGGAACTCATATTTGCCAGGGAACCATGACATTCCCTTATTAGGAAATAAAAATTCAAAAATACCCCATCTTAATTTAAGGAAAAATATATATACTCAATTTTGGCCATAGCACACTGCTTTTCCTTCCTTTATTGCCTTGTCCTCTCTAAACAGTTCTGTGAGATAAAGATCAGCTCCCAAAATTTCTCCTTTTATAGAAGAAGCACCAACACCTACATTTGCTGACCATTAGTACTGTGTCATGCTTTACCATCTTTCTCAGTTTCTTCAAGTTCTTCCTCTCAAATGAGGTTGATATTTTCTCCCTCCCTTCCCCCCCTCAATCCCCTATATTTTCATGATTACTTCCAGTTTTGTCTGCCTTATCTGCTGCTTGCTTTCTTCCCACTCATCAGGAGTGCTGAGACACTGGGGTAACATTTCTGTCACTGATAAGAACAAAGAAAGCCTAGTTATTTTTAAAACTGATAATTACTGCCTGCAGGAAGGTGACAAAGGTTCACAAGAAGCTCAACATGACCCAGCAATGTGCACTCACAGCCCAGAAAGGCAAATGTATCCTGGACTGTGTCACATCAGCAGTGGGTCAGGAGGGGTGATTCAGCCCCTCTGCCCTGGTGAGACCCTCCTGGGCTCATCCATGCAGCTCTGGGATCCCAGCACAGGAAGAGCATGCACCTCTTGAAGGGGGGTCTGAGAAAGGCCATGAGATGATCAGAGGAATGGAGCACCTCTCCTATGAAGATGGGCTGGGAGAGATGAGGTTGTTCATCTTGAAGAAGAGAAGGCTCCAGGGAGACCTTAGAGCTCCTTCCAGTACCCAAAGGAAGCCTACAAGAGAGACAGAGACAAAGGGATGTTTTACAAGGGCAAGGGGGAATGATCTTAAGCAGAAGGAGAGTAGATTTAGATGAGATATTAGGAAGAAATTCTTTACTGAGAGGATGGTGGGGTACTGGCAGAGTTGTGGATGCCCCATCCCTAGAGGTGTTCCAGGCCAGGCTAGATGGAGCCTTGGGTCTGGTCTAGTGGAAGGCTTCCCTGCCCTTGGCAAGAGGGTTGGATGCAGGTGATCTTCAAGGTCCCCTCCAACCCAAAACATTCTGTGACTCTACAATCACTTGACACAGAAGGCAGGAAGTTTTGTTTAGATTCTACTGTCATGAGAATGGGAACTAATGAATTGCGGCTTCCAGAGGATTAATTGCTTATAAGTTTTGTTGAGTTTTGGATGACTAAGGTGATGAGGCATTAACTGTCCCTGAAATGTTCCCTCTGGGACAGGCATCCACTTTTCTCTGTGTGTGGAGCCTCAGATACTTCACATGAACTGGGTATTTACTTCAGCCTTTTTTCAAAGTGGGCCTGAAAAGCATTTTGGTCATCTACCCAGCTCCCTCATATGTGAAAATATAACAGCTGAAATTTCCACAGCTTGGTCAATATGAGCTCTGCAAACAGATACAGATTTATGGTGGAAAAACCAGGTAGAACTAGGTCCAAAAATATTTTCATTTTTACTTGGGGAGAAGGGAAGGAGTGGAAGGCTGAAACTCAGCATAAATTGACAAATTATTTTGATTTCTCTATAGATACATTTCAATGTATTAAATTTGAAAAATTCCACGTGGCTGTATTTGTGATTTGCAGTGTCCTGACTGGACCCCATACCTTTACCCAGCACTGCTGCAGCTTCGATTCATACCCCAAGTCTTGGGCAGCCCAGACTTTGCACAGTATGGCTCAACTGCAGCAGTTTTGCATGAGATCTTTTACCACTGAAAAACAGCTCAAATAGCATGTTTTATCAGAAATGGGTTTTGATAAAAAATGCACTCCACAGGGAGCACATCTAAAATGGAGCTTTCTCCACAGGCACTCTCCTTTTATGCACATACAGCATCTGTAATGGAAATGAGCCTCCCAAACTGCTGCTTTTAGGTGGAGAAAATGGGAGAGCAAAATGAACCCACAAGGCAGTTTTGTTATTCAGAAGGCAAATTGATGTATACAGGACTTATAAAAAATTTTAAAATTGATCACTGAGCTGGCTAATGTCTTGTACTGCTAACTGGTAGTAGACATATGACATCTGTGTTGCTTTAAATGTGTTGGGAGTTTCTGAGTATCAGTTCTTCCATTGTTAATACTGCCAGCAAATTGTTGCTCATGCGAGGTCATCATAATCCTGGATATAAACATCAAAACTTCAGATTAATTTGATTTGTTGGGAATAGCATCACTTGGACAACTCTTAAAGTCAGCCTGCATGCTAACAAGATTTAGTTCACAATAATATCTTTGCTTCTTCATTATTTTTTCCCCCTGCCAATTAGCATGAACATATTCCTTTCTTTTATTGTCTTTCACATCACGCCACAGAGTAGCAGTGTGTCAAGGTTGCTGCATCCTGCAGAGAGAGTGAGAAGTTGTTCCATTTCTTCTCAGGAGAGGTGTGGTAGATGAGAGGGATCCCAGCAGGCACCAGCACTGGCATGCTCTTCCAACTAGACTTCCCTCCTTCCTTTTCCATTCTCGTGACTCCTCTCCTCATGAGGTCCCTTCCTCCCCATGTGATAAGCATCTCCTTGTTCACTCTCTTTCTCCACCATCAAATTAAATTATGCTTGTTGATCAAATGTAAAATTAAATACAATCTGTACTAAATAATTCCTGTGTCATAAACCCATTTGTATCGGGTTTTTTTTTCCTAGACATATTAAAATAAGCAGCAGTCTGGTCAGTGAAACTGGTGAGGGCCCCTAACATCTAATTTGTGTTTTCATTTCTATTGTGGGAATTGTAATTCCTGAAAAATTTCACTTTATAAAACTAATTTCTGGATTTTTCCCATGCAAGAACACCAAAGAATGATTGAGCTATTAATCACAACTCATCCAGGCTGATATCTGACTGCTACAGATGTGTGCTGAAAATTATTGCATCTGAGTTGAACCAGGCAAAGATTCGTATATTTTAATCCATGTTGATTAAATGAATATTTTTCCAGTGACATTTTACATTGCCCAGGCAATCTGGCCTCTTCGAGGTTCCAAGAAACATTAATTGTAAAGGGGATCTAAGAGTCTTTATTAACAATTTAATTTCTCTAGAGTATTTAATTCAGAGCCCTTTAATACTGTGTTTGACCTTTCCTTTCCTACAAACTTATTTAATACTGCTCCTAAAAGTGATTTTTTGGATACTGTATTTTTAACCTTTTCTTTGACTGGAAATGGAGCTTATTCTCATTATTTGTTTCCAAAAGCCACCTTGGAATCCACTGACAAGGGTTTAGAATCTTCAGAAGTAATTCTCTTCAGTTTCCTAATGTACATTCTTAAGCTTCAGTCTCCCTAGAGAAATCCAGTCCTAATGAGCCAAAACACACAAATTAAATTACCTACCATTTGGTGTTACCTGTGTTTAAATGAGGTCATGTGAAATTTTAGCTGTATTAAAATGCCCATTTATATATCAAATAGACAAAAAATTACACTTCCTTTAATTTGTTTCAAATTAATAACTTTTGACGTGTTGCAAAAATTGTAGTTAAGCAAAGAAACCATATTATGCCACCCTGCGCTGGTCTTAGCAAAAAAGAATTTTGCTTAGCAAATGAGCCTCTGTTTCCTCTTATATTCTAATATAGTGTGGGGAATTGAAAAAAAAATAGATAGTGAAATGTTAAAAAGATTTTTCTGTTTTCCTGTATTAATTTGTGCTGTGACTATTTTATCCCACCTGGATTTTAGCACAAGTTCTGCCCCCAGCTCACTGTCCAGGCAAGTAACAAGCTGAACAGGATCCCAAGCCCAGGACCAGGTCCCAAACCAAGAGCCAGGTCAGGACCTAAATCCATCAACACATCCAAGTGTTGAGGCCTCTCCTCCTTCCTCCTGCTCCCTCCTATCCCTCCCCACCTCCAATTAAAGTGAGATCCCTTTGTTTTCACTTGAAGGGAAACCCAGGGAGCCCCTGCCTGTTCCCTAGGGCAATTCCCAGCTCCCAGTTTGTATTTGCTCTCAGCTGCTCTGCTGTACCACACTCTGCAGGGCCTGGGTCCTTGGGATACAATTATTACTTCTTAACCCTTCAAGCAGAAAATTTCTGGAATTTTCATTTATTCCAAATTGAGACAAGCATCTCTACTTATCTCCTTCCTTTCACACAGTGAAATGTATCCCTTTTATTACAGATAAATGCAAATATTTATTAGCAATGTGTGCAGCCATTATTATTGTTGTCCTGGTTAATGCTGTCTCTGAGGCAACAGCATATGAAATACTGCTTATGGCATCCCCAAGTGGAAGCAAAACTGCTCTTAAAATGTTCTTTGCAGAGTTTAATACAAAGAGTGAAAATAAATAATGTCAGGTCCTTGCCATGATCTGCCCATTTTAAACTTTTCGATGGCACAAATCATCATTAATGAAGCACTTAACATTACACTCCCGACAGCACAGCATAAAAATTACTGCAGTCATCCAAAGGATAAGAAGAAACATGGCAGATAACTTCTGGAGGGGAAAGATTTACACTCTTTTGATGAAACTTTATGGGTTCAAGTTTACATTAGAATAAAGCAGGGGAAAAATGCTTATCTCTCAAAAGCTTTTAGGGGGAGATATTTGGAAGGAAATTGTGGGCTTTTTCCCCAAATGAATGAAGAAATGTCAGAGAGCAAGGTCTCAGCAGTAGTGAAATCTGGTTTGCATCATCAGCTATTTTGGTATAAAATACTGCAGCTAGAGTAATAGGACACAGAGATTTGCATTATAATGAAGAATAAAGTAAATTCTTTTATGCAAGTCCCCTTTGTTACATAGGTTTAGTCACAGTTTGCTCCAAAATAGCTGACAGTAAGCTCAACAGCTGTTATCTAATGCTTGATTTCCTTCCTGTTTATTTGTAAAAGCGGAATATCATGCTCTTTGTATAAAATTATGCATAGAGAACAATCTCAAATTCATATGCCTGAAAGGCACGGATCAGCACAAAGAGTCCTCTTTGTGATAAAGGACATACCAATCCAGGTGAGAGTCTGTGAGAAGCAAGAGGTTTCACTCACCTGCACTCAGAGGTATGGCAGGGTTTCTGTGGAGCTGGGATGGAGGCTGAGCAGGTCCCAGTGATGGAGGGGGACGTGTCTGGTGGCACAAGCTGATGGGTGCCAGAAGAGAAGACCACTCAGTCCAGACTGCTCCCTGGTGGGAAATAGGTTTTAAGCCAGGACCTGGTGAAAGGGGAAGAGGAATAACTCTGTAGAGAATAATTAGCATTTATGATCAGAGGACCGAAAAGTGTAAGGATTTAGCAAAACCAAAATGAACAAATTAAATATTTCAATGCCACATTTCATTTTGCAACGATTTTTAACAGAACCAGAAGAAGAAAGAGATAACCTTTAGCTTTGTTCCACAATGCATGTAACGAGGAATAGAAGAGTTGGGTCCTATGTTTCCTTCCAGGTGGAAAAAAACCAAAAAGGCAAAAAACCCAACCAGCCACCCAAAACTCCTACCATTCATCAACATTTCACACTCTTCAGTCCAGCGAACACAGAATTCAGTTCTCCTGTAGAAAGTGCTTTGAGGAAAACCAAGCAATATATTATATTCAGAGAAATGGTTTGTTCTCCTGAGCTCATAAAGATGGCATCTAGGTTCTGAAATTCAATTTGTCTGCTTATCAAGAGGAACATTTACTTTCCTCATTGCAATAAATTCCTACTCAAAATAAGGTGATGATGTTAAACAAATATATTTTCTCAAACTTGATCCACTTGATTGAAAATTTGGGATTTTCCCCTATTTATTAACTAAAGTGTTTCTAAATTCAATCCTACTTTATTTTCTATGCAAGTACAGGATCTATTTAAACCCTGTTTGTATTGCTTCACACTTTCTCAGAGATTCACCTCATTTGCTAACATATTTCGTTTATCCTTTGCAAAGAACAGATTGTCTTTGTGGAAGGATCATAACCATCTTCTCTGCTCTCTGTGTTCTACACGGTAATTCTCCAGAGTATCACAGACTCTCCCAAATGCTTCTGGGATGAAATAACAAATAGCAGCGCAAAAAGCAGAACCAAATTGTGATGTACTCACCTGTTACTAACCGAGGAAACTGTAAAAGAAAGGTAGCCAAAATTAATCAATATTTTGTTGTTATCTGCACTATAGATTGTTGTAGCTGTCAAATTTATAATCATTATAACAATATCCCAAACAGGAAACACAGAATTAACTCTATCCATATGTTTCTAGAAAATGTATCACTAAAATGCCACGCAAAGGGGAAAGTGTTGCTTTTCTTTGACCCATAAATTTTGGTCTCTATCAAAATAGGTCAAACGTTCCTACAGGATAATCATTTCTTTTTTTTTAATTAGAATAATTTAGAGGAATTGGTTTGTAATGCACATCATTGTAACAATAGTGCAACCAGCTTTCAGAAATATCACTATGATAACTCAGTCTCCAATTTTGTCATAGAATAATGTTTTCTTTTGACCTATTTTCTTCCAGTATTCCTGATGGTTGCTGTGGGAAACCAAGACAATCCTGAGCTTCTGCTAAGTTGAAATGTGTCCCTGTGGTTATTAATTTTTTTGAAATATAGGGCTAATGTTTTTCAGCACAGAAGCTGAAGAAATAGGGATTACTGGGCATGTGATAAATGCTGAATATGACAGACTGCTGGAAATGTGTTCGGTATCATGAGGGGAGAATTTCAAAGGCAAAAATAGGAATGAAGTGCCTTTGAACATTAATTGGTAGATGAGCTCCCATATCCTTGATTAACATAATGAGAGTGGGAAAGAATAGAAAATAATTTGGTCACTAGAAACCTGCTTCTTACACAATCTTCAGTACCTCTTGATACTGAGAATAGATGTTCTAAGGGATCACATCATTTTTCTCTTAATTTTTCCACAGAGGAAAATCATGCAGCTGACTCACCTGTCCAGTTAATCACTACAGTCTGGTTTGGAGCTGAAAATGCAGGTTTAGTGAGTTTAAAACTTGGCTAAGGAAAGTCCCCTATAATCTCACTAATTTTCTCTTCCCCATGTTGAGGATAATGTTGATCTTACCTGCCTCTGCATTCAGCATCAACACAGCTCTATTCTAATGTTTGGCATGATGTGACTGACAAAGGGAGTGCCAGAACTGGGCAGCCTGACTGACACTTCTGTCATCATGTCACCATGACTCCTTTGCTATGGTCAGTGGTTATTCTACATGTTTACATATTTCAGAAGCAATATCTGACCAAGCACTGACTGTTCTTACTAAAGGGTTGCAGGGGAGTAGCCTGTTTAGCCTGGAAGGATTCTGAAAAGACAAATACTTTGATTTTTGTCTTTTTCTTTGATTCATGGCAGCTTGAGTGTTCTCAGTGAATCCACACATACCCCACTGTGCACCAAGCAGGACACACAAACAGGGTACTTGGTAACCCCCTGCCTAGAAGGTGTTCAAGGACCAAGCTGTGCCTTCATAGGCAGCTCCTAATCAGCTGCTGAAAATCTGGCAAATGCAGGAAGCTTTTATGAAATTAGTATTGTCAAGCCCAGAAAAGAGTAAGGGCATTTCTTTGCCTTGCTGCTCTGGAGGCCAGATAAATGTTTTCAGTGAGGCTGAAGCAGCACTGGGTCCCTTGAGCTGTTTCTCCCAGGGCAGCAGAGGAAGAAGGGCCATGCTGAGATCCTTGGCCAGCAGCAGACTGAGGTCTGGCTCCAGAAATCCCCAAATGGCAGCCATAGCTGTGAGCAGTGACCAGAGCCTCCACTGCTGCATCTGCACTGGCACACAAGGACAGAAAAGAGAAGGCTGAAGCCTCACCTCTTCCTAGGATCGACAAATAGAGTGCACAGTAAAAGCTCCTGCTTTGATGGGAGTTTCTTATGATAGATGAAACATTATCTTTGTAACTGTTACGTGACATTTTGAGCCCTTCTGTGGAAAACCTTTTCCATCAGAAATGTTATTACTATTTATTATTTTCCATTTGGTTTGAGGTGCAGTTCATAAACAAGTTACCTCTCTCAAGAGAAATAGCCATCCATGGCTTACAGTTTGAGCTGAACAGAGATCATTAACATGGTGACATTTGTGGAATCATTAGCAAAGGTGATGGGTACCCTTGGCAGCCTGGGGAAAGATTTTATGCAGTGCACAAAGGTCCTAAAGGCATTCCTCATGAGGATCATAAAGACCTTCTGTCCCAGTGACACAAGTCATGCTCTGACTGACAGTGCAAGATTTAACACTGCTTCTGGGAAGACTGACTTTCAGTTTAGGTATTTAAAATCATGCAGATGTTGGCTAGGGAAGCCTAATGAAAGCAGAAATAACAGCAGGGTGAAAAAGCTAAACACAGAGAAACCTATCAGAGGAGCTGTGCAGCAGTGTGAGCTGGGAGCAGGGCCAGGTGAGACAGCAGCACACAGTGCAGAGGATGCCACGCTGCTCACCTCTGCTGCCAACACCTGCAGGAGCTTCGGGTGAGAGATGTTGCTCAAAAAGCTGGACTTGTTTTCTGTATTAAATCAAAAATAAAAAGATATGTCTGGTACATTCATTGGTAAGAAAAGAAAAGCAGAAGGCCCAGAGAGAATAATGTGTGGGCTTTTTTACTACTCTTTTAGTATCAATACTGAATGGCAGCTCTCTGACTGCTCAAAAAATGTATCTCTAACCAACCAGTGAAAAAATTCAGAAGAAAAGTTGTTGCAACAGAGCCATAATTTCCTCTCCCTACAGCAAACTGACTGAGGCAATTACACAGCCTAATATCTTTCTGACATCCAGCAAACTCCTGTGGATAAATCCCTTCTTTTCCACACTTCAACACTCTTCAGAGTGTCACCCTTTGTGCACAGAAAAGGTAATGATTTAGACAGCAATTTCCAGAAAAGTTTTCACATGCCATTCTGTCAGTAATCTTCATTCCAGGATGAAGAAACATTTCCAAAGGTTTTGAAGTTTTGGAAGGTCCACTGAGATTTCTAAGACCAATTACAAAATGAAATACCTACTCACTACTTTAAACCTCCATTTTCAGCTCAGAGTGATATGATTTAATGCCTAGGATATCTGAGTATATTTAATTTTCTTTTTCATTTAATTTTATATTTTATTTTTATTTTATTTTATTTAAGCAATATGTTGCTAGATTTATAAGTTAGGGATACACATAAGGTGGCTGTATCTGGACTTCTTAACTCACAGTCTTTGTCTCAACACTGAATGCCCGTGTCATACACCAACAGGTTCCTATTGACACATCAACATTTCCTATTAAACCATCCCATGGTGGGAACCTCAAATGTCCTCCCCAAGGCCATAAGTACCTGGGAAAAAAAATTCCATGCAATAGATCCTCATTCACTGCACAATAACTCCCCTTTACAACTCTCTTGTTACATCCTCTTTCCCAGTGCTTCTTCCAGTCTTGCAATTTGATGTTGGATCTTTCCTGCCGCATTTGTGAGCCAGCTCATCTTACTCCTCCTTTTGCCTCTCTCTCACCACCAATCTTTTCCCAAGGTTTTTCCATCATGACCTCTTTGGAGGTAGTGTTTCTGGCTGCCCTGAGCACAGAGCAAACAGCTCAGGGGCTGAGCAGCTCCCTGCTGGTTCCCATCCAGAGCACAGAGATCCTGGCTGAGCAGCCAACTCCCAGCAGTACCCCAGGCAAGCCCTGCAGAAGTGATGGATACCTGCTTTCCCCCAGGCTTTCCCTGAGAAATTTAGCCTGTTTTGGCAACTAGGCATCTATCTGGAAAATCCCCTGAATGCATAAATGATCCTGGGGCTTACTAGTGCTGATGCTCAAGTCCATTCTCTTCCTGTATGTGCTTAACAGTGGACTTTCTTCCTGGCAGTCCTGCCTGCTGTCTGTGTAACAGAGCTCTGCTTTGGTGACACCAGCACAGCTGCACAGGCTGAGAGCTGGGGCTGTGCAGCCTGGGAGGGACAGGACTCCTGAGACACCTTGGAGCCCCTTTCAGTACCTTAAAGGGGTACGAGGCAGACAAAGAGGAGCTTTCTACAAGGACTGAAGCAGCAGGACAAGGGGGGATGGCTTTAGATGGAAAGAGGTTTAGATTACATGTTAGGAAGAAATTTTTTAAGATGAGGGTAATGAGGCCCTGGAACAGGTTGCCCTGAAAGTAGTGGCAGCTCCATCCCTGGAAACATTCAAAGCCCATTTGGGGGGGGCTGTGAGCAGCCTGGCCTGGGGGAAGGTGTCCCAGCCCATGGCAGAGGGGTTGGACCAGATGCCCCTGAAAGGTCCCTTCCAACCCAAATCAGTCCAGGATCAAGCAAGCAGAGGGGCAGGGGCTGCAGCAGGAGGGAGCCTCCCCTTCACCTGGGGCACAGAAACCAAAGGGCACAGCCATCCTCTGAGCCTTCCAAGCACAGCCAGAGCTCCTCACCTCCTGCCGAGGTAAGGGGATCAAATGGCCACACAAAATCCTTCTATATTAGGAAGCAAAAAAAACCAACAAGCCTGAAGACCTTGAAGGCTTGCTGGTACATTAGTAGGTGTCAAAGAGATCTTTCTGATCTAGTCTTTGACAGGTTGCTATTTTCTACATTTCTCAAGCAACTAAAACCTAGATAATTATCTGTGTCTCTTTCCAAGTTCTTAAAATGCCAGACGAAGATTTCTGCAGATTTTCCCACAGTGTGGATTTTAAAGCTGATAATGGTAAAACAATGACACCTTGTGGCACAGAAGAGCAATCAAACTCACACAGCCACAGGTTAAGATAAAGCATTGCCAAGAAATAGATTACATTTCCCAGAACTACTCTGAATTATTGATGAGCTAAGTTTTCAGCTACAAGTTTGTCCTTAGATCTTTAATCTAAAATTGTTGATGTTTACAACGTTTGAAAGCATCCTTCTAATGACGGGAATAATTTAGACACTTGTTATTCAGGAATATAGCAAATTTCCAAGAAAGTTCTGTAACTATTCTTGCAGTGAATAATATTTTTTTTAATTTAGCTAATATATTCATGTTGTTAAAAAACACTCAGAGTAATCTTTTAAATGTCCCTGACCTTACTTCAGGCAACCAGGTGATTTAAATTGCACTGGCTGAGAGGAGAAATGTTGTGCAGAATCACTAACAAGAAAGATGTGATGCCTGTTAGTTTCATGTAGGTTAAAGGGAAGACTCCAGCTGTCCACACTTTTCTCAGAAATGAGGATTTTCTATTGTAATTATTTTAAATGTGTGTAACTGAATGGAACAGATGTGGTGCAATGTCATTTTAGAGCTCTTATCAGATTTTAGGTTTGATAATAGTGATTTTATATCAACCCTATTCACTCCAAAAGACTGGAAAGTTAATGATTTGAAGGCAGCTCTTCTTTTAATTTGTGGATCTGTTCAAATCAGAAATTATTAATGACTGTAAATGGATGAGAATTCCTACAAACTGAAAAAGAGCCCAAGATTGTTGCAGTGAAATGTTTTTTTGAAAAAAAAAAATTCAAACTTTATAGAGTTCACAATTATTTTCTTATCTACCAAGTACCAGCTTTCAGTACCAGCACTGATTACTGACCTTACCAGTATCTTCTCTGACCTCCATTTAGACAAGGTATACTGCAAATTATGGAGATTTTGAGTGAATTATGACCTGATTAACATGACTGGTGAGCTATTCCTGGTATTACATTATGCAACTAAAACATTATGCCTGCATTCATATATTTTATAACTGTCTAAAAATTAAAATCTTTTTGTCAGCATAATAACATTGCTGGGACAGCACTACTCAGTTCCAAGGGTATTCTGGGGACAGGAAAGAAACCTACATTGTTATATAAAAAGCACATCATCATCAAAGAAGTGATATACAGGAACAAGGTATATTTGGTGCCTCTGTCATTTGTCACTGAGGAGTTTCAAATCTTGACACCCTTTTTGCATCAAGATGTAGTTTTTTTTTCCAACCTGATGGCAACAAACTATATGTTTTACATTGGCATAGTGGAAATTACACAATAAATCTTAAATAGCATTCACCTCAAACATTAGACAACAAATAAGTCAAATATATCAGCAATGGCAGATGACTAATAGTGCACTTAGGTAAAATGTGGAAATCACTTCTCTCTTGTAAAGGAGCCTGCACTCACCAATTACTGTGAGATCTAAAGGTGCAGTGAGCGATTCCTGCTGTGGGCAGTGCACACCCAAAAAATCCCAGAGCCTCTCTATCATACATTAAACCAAAATTTAAACCAAAACTCCCGCCCTGGTGCTGTCTCAGGACTGCAGTGCAGGCCTTGGCATGTGCTCTGCTGCATCTCCCTCCTTTCAAAGGCCACAGCCTGGCAGGGGCATCCTACACCTCCTCACCCACACGGGGCTGGCAGGTGAAGTGCTGCCGGGAGAGCTCTTGTCTGATGGGAGTGCTGCTGGTGGTCAGTGGGGCAAAGAGGGGATCAATCACACTTCCATTTTTCAGTCCCTGTAAACTTGCTGTGCAGGCAGAGACCAAACCAGCCCCCAGTTACACCTGGGCTTTGCCAGCTCTCCTGCAGCTGCAGACGAGCCAAGGGCATGCTCATGATGGCCAATTCTCCTCTCAGTTATTTATGCCTCTCACCCCACCTGAATCCCAGCTCACCCAGATGCTGGAATATTTCTTGCACCCAGCAGTGCTACAAAGCTCACAGGTGAGAGAGTTTTCCATGACCATTGTATACGTGTTTGATTGCCCTCGTGTAGCATCCCCTTACATGTTCTGTATTCACTCAGTTTTCATCAGTCACTGACTCCAGGGACCATTTCTGGGTTTGCACTTTCAGTAAAGATGAGGGAACTCAACTGCCTGCTTTTACGAACATGAAAATGCTGGAAAATGACAGAAAATAACAGTTATTATGCTTATGTACTGTAAAATATCCAGCCAACTCCAAAAAAAGTGATGTGTGTTTTACTCCTTGTTATGGTGTGATGGAGATAGCATATCTATGTCCTGATGTGCAGAGCAAATTAGATGCTTTTACTTGCTTGCTGCCTCAGTGACTCATTAAAGTGAGTTGATGAACATTAATTTTTACATCAGAAAAAAAAAAAAAACAAATGATCTTCCTCTCTTCCTTTGTTCTCACCTTCTGTTTGTAAAGTTCAGGGAATTAATAAAGACTGTCATTTTCACAGCTCACAAATGAGAATTAACCATCCTTATTGTGAGTTTGAAGATTGATTTAACCTCCTTTGGCCCTGCTGTGAACTACACCTGTGGCATTTTTAATGTTTTACCACCTTAAACAGAAAAGTAGATAATGAAATCCTAGATCTTCTAAAATCCCTTAAATATATTTTTATTTCCCATTTCTGAAAAGTACCCAAATGCCTCTGTTTCTTCTGACCTTTTGCTTCCTTGGGTTACCAATCTTCTGATTTGCAGCCCCTTCAATCCTCAGGGTAGCATTGCTCCACCACATAAAGCAGGGGTTCAGGGAGGTCTGATTTTGGGAATACCTGGAGGCTGAAAGCTCAAGGCATCGGAAAGACTATGTGTCATCCCCTCAGAAAGCCTCCAAAACCTGTCTGCCAGGTGAAACTCCTTTGAGAAGCAATGGCCCTTTAACATAAGGCATATTTATTGCTATAGTTACATCATTATACAAGGTCTTAAAAAAAGGGTTAAGTAAAATCTGGTCATTTTTTTTATGCCTCAATATCTACTATTTTTATACTGTCTTTTCAAAATTCTTCACCAAATATAAATGTATGTCAGGATGATGGTGCACTTTCCACCAGGCTCTTACACTTCATTGGCTACAGCCCCTGCCTCGTGTGGAACCCTGACAAAAAACCAGTGAGACCTTTCCTCACCATGGGCTGCCTGGCACTAATATTTGAACTAGAATTAAGAGCTGCTAGAGCTCAGAATTCCTCCCCTCAAAATACAGCCACAGGAAAAGCTCCAGAAAATTATCCAGGCTTGAGCTGGCATCTGGCAGGTAATCAGATGGCACAGGCTCAGTTTTCCCATCTTAAAGTGGAGCAGAGATATTGTCCAAAACATAATGAGCGCCTTTTTTTATACCTCCGTTGTGACAGCGATCACAGGGGTCCCAGGGTGAGGGAAGAGACGAGAAAGTTGACTCCATGTTTCAGAAGGCTTGATTTATTATTTCATGATATATATTATATTAAAAACTATACTAAGAGAATGGAAGGAAGGATTTCATCAGAAGGCTCAGCTAAGAATAGAAAAGGAAAGAATAACAAAGGTTCAGACTGACCGAAACAGTCTGGACAGCTGGGCTGTGATTGGCCATCAATTAGAAACAACCACATGAGACCAATCCCAGATCCACCTGTTGCATTCCACAGCATCAGACAATCATTGTTTACATTTTGTTCCTGAGGCCTCTCAGCTTCTCAGAAGGAAAAATCCTAAGGAAAGGATTTTTCATAAAATATCATGGCTACACTCCATTTCCCCAGCCTTGCATCCACCCAGACATTCCTGTTCACACCTTGCCTGCCACAGCAGCCCAGCCACTGAGCTCCTGCTGCTCCAACACCCCTCTGCTGGTGGTGAAATATGAATTTCAGTGACTCACTCCACCCGTGCTGGGGGGAAATGGAAGTAGGTACGAGGATGAAGACATTTAAATGTGGACTAGGGCAGCTGAGGGAGGTGCCATCTGAACCCCCACAGAGCATCTGCAGCCCCAAAGCAGGGCTGGATTCCCCGGGTTTGGAGCAGCAGAATAGCAGCAGAGGAATTCTGCTGGATCTTTTCTTCCTCTCCTTTTCTGTTCTTCACATCAAAAACTTTTGAAAATGGCTTATACTTGGCTTCTTTGCTCAGAGCAGTTGTTTCACACTCTCAGCAGACTCAGAGAGATAAGAAAATTCTGAGTATGATCACATCCAGTTTCAAACTCTCCTTCATAATTTTTTCCTACCAAAAAAAGAAAAAAACAAAAACTTTTTTCAATTAGTTGGCTGCAATTCTTGAATGAACACACCAGTGGCTAAGACGTGTTCCCATGGCTCCAGCCCTGTGTTCATTTCAACCATTCACTGCTCATTTTCAAACTTTTCAAACTTGCATTAGTCAAACTTGCTCTTTAGTTGATAAATAAATCATAGCAACATGCCCACTACTCTACTTTATGATCTTGTTCATAAGAAAAAAGGGATGTTAAATTCACACAGCTTTTGGGGAGGACAAGAGATGTATTTTAAAACCGTGATCTGAGATTAAAGCTCCAGAAGGAAATTGCTTGAGTTGGATCTTACAATCCTACAATCAGGACAAGTCTAAGCCAAAAAATATTCCTCCTTTAAAACCCTGTTGTGCAAAGTGTTTCAGTTACAGGAGCTCTGGACTAACATTACCACTGCACAGGTCAATTTAGCTAACATGTTCCTAAATGTGTTATGGCCTAAACCTAATAAAAAGGATTTAAAACCAAATTGTTTGAATCATGCACTCATATATTTTTAGCTATGCATTGAGATATAATTTCACTATCCTAAATATAACCACAATATTAAATCAGACTGTTTATGTGAGGAAGATTATTTACATATTTCCTCTGAATTAGTCATTCGGTTAAACTCAGTTGTGGCTGTTGCATGTATTAATGCTAAAATCCTTTAAATATGTTTTTTCCATTTCTGCAAAGCAGACAAAAAACTCTGCTTCTTCTTAATATTGATACCCTTTGTCTAGTGTGTTCCCCAGATCCAAAAGTGAAAAGATTAAGTACAGAAATCCCCCAAAACTGAATAAAATCAAACTGTTATAAATACTCTGATGAAAACTCATCTCAGTTTTCTTTGCTCAACCTTAAATCTTCCACAGACTAAATGCTCACTAGTTCTTCAGTCATTCATAAAGAGGAAAAGATAAATAACTTTATCTGGTTTGCTTTTGCATGTTTTAGTGATTGTTACTTAGATTTAGCTCAGTCAGAACTCAGTCACTTTGTCTTGTGTGCAATGATACATCCACCATTGCAATAGTGTGATACTGAATTAATACTTGTCTCAAAACTAGCTTTTTGATGCAAATTTAGGAATTTTTTTTACTCACAGGTGGAGTAGATGAAGATTTACTCTGCAGTGATACCAAATGCAATGAAAAGGAAGCAGAAGAGGTTAAAATCCTGAAACTGGTCCCCAGAGAGAAGAGATCAGTGCTTAGGACAGTTTTGTGACTCCCAGATAATTTAATCACTTTCAATTATCCCGGCCTTGCATGCCTGTATCACTGAAAGGGATGAGTGGGCTCACTTAGTTTAAGGTGCTGTTGAAGCTGTAGAGCCCAAGGGGAAGCATCTGCTCCTGGAACAGCCCAGACACTTCTAGGGGAATTCCTTTGCTTTGCATGGAAGGATCAGGAAGAAATTCAAACCTAAACTCTGCATCCAGCCTATAAATTTTGACTATAATTTGTTTCTTTCTAGGAAAGATGCTGCACAAAAGGCTTGTGTGGCCAGGAGAGGTTTCAGATCTTCTAAACTTACCTAATCCAATCCAGTATCTTTCTGAGTGATCTGATGTCATTCTAACTTATGGAAAGCCTCCAAATAGGAGGAGAAATCAATGCTCCCTGACTCTACTGATATGGTAAATCAGTGGGTACAGCTTGAATGTCAGCTGCCAACTCACCCTGAGCTGGTCAGAGTCCATTCTTCTAAGTGCAGCTAACAGACAATTTGCAGGTTCAGATGTGAAGCTATTTCAAGGGATGGTTAGATCCACCCCTTGGTCTCATGCCCACTTATAAGTGGCATCATGAGCCCATCAAACTAGGAAAAACTCTCCCTTGTGTTGCCAATCTAAATCTATCTTTGACACCCCCACCTTTGCAGCTCGGTCTACCTGCTCATTGTTTCGGTGCTCCTCATTAGTCCGACTCTTGGGGACATGATGGACTTTCACAGGTAGCTTCTCTACCTGAGTGGCAATGTCTTTCCATTCCTCAGCAGCCCAGATTGGCTTTCCTCTAACCTTGGTTATTATTTCTTTCCTGAGCATACATACAGGTTCCTTCAAGGGGATCTGACAGATCATACCTGACAGCTTGGTCATGAAAGGTAGAGGCTACCTTCACTTTACTGGAGTTCCCTTAGTTAGTGTTTCCCTCCTTGAGTTGATGCTGCCAGGACAGAAGTGGGTTTTTCCATCCCACCGTCCCATATCTGCCCCATGGTCCCGCAGAAAGAACCACAGGTCAGCCCGTGGGGTGTACCCTCTCTCTCTAGCTGGGGAACGTTGGGCTCTGAGTCTGGGGCCTGTCACTCGCACTGGTGCTGCATTGGTTTTCCTCACCTCCTCCCTCATCTCGTCTTTGAACTCCTCTTTGAGTTCCACAATCACAGCAGAGACATGAGCCTGCATGGGGCCATTGATCATACTCTCATAATTTCTAAGCTCGTTGGCGACAGAGCCCACTGTCTCTCTGTTGGTATCAGCATTAATTGTGGCAATGAAGGTGGTGTATTGAGATGGCCCCAGACTTGCCAGGCTCCACAACATTTGCCCTGTGCATCTGACCTGATCGGGGTCATTATCGTGCTGTCCATCCCTCCCATACAGTTAGTGTATGACAGCTCTGAATCCGTGTGCCTGCCCTCCAGAGGAAATTTAAAATCCATTAATTCCTTACCTTATTAACCCATAAAGCAAACTGGATAACAGCCACAGTAGCCTTAGCTATAGGACCCATGTTTAGAAATGGGCCTGCAAATGGGGGAAATGTAGCCACGACCGCACGCCACCCAAACCTGAGTAAGCTAGGCCACATGGTGACACCTCATGAGGTTTCTATCTGCAGCACACAAAAATTAGATTACTCAAGAGCTGTTACTCTTTTTTCACCCTTTTTCTCTCAATGCCCTTAGGCCGCACTGCTGGGTGCCAAATCTGTCCTGGTTTACAAGACAGGCGTCTGCTAGGGAAGGCAGGAGCCTCCCTTTGAACGGAGAATTCCCTCTCCCTCCACAGTATTAGAATTTTGAAATTAAGGGGCTCTCAGGAAAAGATGTGGGATAGAAATACCACTTCTTTACTAGTGTGTATAACAAGGCAAACAGAAACAACAAATACAGCATTAGTAATTATTTACTAGTACTAAACAGAACCCGGCCCTCGGCCGCGGCGCTCTCCCCTCGGCGCAGTTCCGGGCACGGCCGGCAGGGGCGCTGCTGCTCCCGGCGGGCGGGGCCGTGCGGTGCCTCCCCCTCGCCTGCAGGGGGCGCTGTGGGGCGGGCCCGGGCAGCACGCGGCCGTGGCGGCTCGGCCCACACGGGAAGGGCGGGAGGACGGAGCAGAGGCTTCGCTTCACAAACCCTGGGGCGGCCGATCCCGGTGCCCCTGCAGGGCTCTCGGGAGCACCAAGCTGGAACAGCAGGGATGAGCAGAAATCCCGGGGCAGCGGGCGAGAATGTATCAAAACTCCCCGGCAATAGCTGTAAGTCCTGGCAGGGCAGGGGGATGTGGGGCCCAGCAGCAGGAGAAAGGTTCCCCGCTGGTTATGGTGGTGGCAGCTGTTATGAGTAAAAAAAAGATTACCCATTTTTTAAAAAGGATGCAGTTTCAAGTTGAGCTGGTTGCTTGCAGAGGAGAGTTCTTGGTTAGCTTCATGTTGTAATCACCTGTTAACTCCCTCTTGTGGAGAATTCCCCTTTTTGTCAGTACCACCCTGCCTGCTGCCAGGTGGATGGCCCTTCTGGGACAGTGCAAGGAGGGGACATTGGAGGGCGTGCAAATGACCTCGGAGCCAGCATGCCTCAGGAAAGCCACCCCACCAAACCTAGCAAAAAAGACCCCTAAAACAGCGAGCCAACACAGATTTTAGAGATCAAAGTGATGTCTGGACATAAGGAAGAAAATTCGAGACGCTGAGACCCTTTTTTACTCCTCACCATAACATAAAAAGATGTTGGCTGGACAGAGGGTCTCAAATGTCAAATTGGGAATCCCTGGTGCTCTCGGGAGGAGAGAACCCCCAGCTCTGCCCATGGACTAGTGGGCAAAGCTCTACTTATTCTCCTCCTCCATGCCACTCCTAGGAGCAGCAGCAGCATGAGCCTGTTGCTTCTCCCCACCTGAGCTGATCACTTTTAATAAAGGCATTAAAAAGGAGAAGGATCTCCTGCCTTATTTATTTCAGCAGCCAACTCCTTTCCCCAGGCTGCAGGTCTGACCATCCTCCTCCAAAGCCCTGCAGTGAGAGAGAGAAGGAGGCTGTCCACAAACCCGTCTCTTCTACTTGCATTCTCACAGTATCCCTGCTCCCCTGCCCCACCCAAGAGAAAATTCCCAAAAACCAAAGGAGTTCCCCCTCCCCAACATTACTGTTACAATCCTAAAAGTGTCTTTGCCTCCTCACTCTGTGCCAGAAGGGTTTCACTGGCATACTTCTGGAGCAGTTCCATCTTCTTTCTTCGTACAAGAGCTTTCTCAGTCTCTTGTTGACTTGGCACTGGAACATGTGCAATAAATTTCTGTTGGCCGTCTTCACCTTCTCTCTCCTTGCCACGTTCCTCATGGACAGCATATATGTTTTCTTCTTCCTCCTCACCTCTTGCAACTTGTGCTTCTCTCTCCTTCTTCCATTTTTCCACTGCTTCTGCTATAACTTTCTTCTCATGTTCCTCCCGGGGCTCCAGAATCCCATCATCTTCATCCCTGTAGCCATAGTACTCAGCATTGATGTCCTTCATAAGCTCAGCCCAAGTCTTCTGTGGGGGTGGCAGGGGTTCCTTTTCAAAAAGCTCTCTAACTCCTGGCAAGTCCTTTGCAGCCCCAAAGTATTTGTAGCCTCTGTTACCTGCAGCTTCTTTCCCTTCATGATCTAACATTTTTGGGCCAATCCTAGCATAATCAGGACCACCCAGCTCCTTTATTCTGTATTCCCAGTGTCCTTTCTCCCTCAGAAGTTTGTTGATTTCATAGTTCAGGTCCCGAATTCTGAATTCACCCAATCCGGCGTTTTGGATCTGTGCCACTTTCTTAGAACTCTCCCCAACAATCTGTCTCCTCCATTTCTCAGCTTTGGACAGCTCATTACATTCTGATGCTAGGAAAGGCCTTCGCTCCTTGACTTTTCCTTCCTCAAGCTGGGCGTGCCGAAATCTTGCCAAGGCTGTCATGGCCTTCTCAGCATTGCGAGCCATGGTCCTGCTGTGCGCCTCAGTCCCACCGAACACGGCGTGCACGCAGCAGCTCCGACCCCCAGAACTGAACACAGCCCCACTCCCCTGTGGGCCTGTGGCTCTCTCTTCTCCCTCTGTACTCTTCTCCCAAGATTATTTGCAGCAATTAATTTTAAGTTCTTAAGTCCTATAACCTTGAATTTTATCTGCAGCAGTTTAGAAATAATTAGCTCACAAAAAAATTTTTACTTGCGAAACTGACAAAGTCAGAATGACACCCTGTGAGTCAGGGTGGTGGTAGCAGTCCAAGTAAATGGTGGCTGCAGCCCTCCTGGAGTGACAGATGTAGTTCTGTTGAAGCAGTGATCCTGTAGAAGGGTGGAGTTGTCCTCTGCCAGTCCAGTGGTGGCGTAGAAGGGTCTGGTCTTCATGTGGAAATCCAGTAGAAAAGGCTGCCTGTGATGTTCTGAATCTCAGATTATATCCAGGTAGGAATGCTTGGCTCCTTCCCCTGGGTGGAGCATCTCACAATGGGATTAAGTAATTCTTATGCAGTGAGACTCAATGGGCCATTAACAGAAGATATCTCCTGGAGGGAGAGATCATGGGAGGGTCATGGAAGAGATAAAGAACATTGCCCCACCTGGTTTTAACCAGTGGAGCACTGATAGAATGCATCTGGTGGTGATAGAATAAATCTGGTTACATCTTGCATTGCAATCTAAGACAGCTAAATATTACTTTTCTACATTGTAAAATATATAGTTGTTTTCTTTTAAAGGATGACTCTGACTAAAATAGCTGTGATGAAACACTGACAAACACCTGTTTGTGGATAAAGAAGATACAGTGGGTTCACACTTGATTTTGTCAAAGATTATATTGCTTATTACAATCTCTGCTGCTTTATCTTCCATGGATAACACAGAAGAGTCTGTTATGATTCTACATTATGCCTGTTACTGATTGTAAACTTTTTTAGTGTTTTCCTTTGTTTCATTTTACTGTCATAGGTACATGACTGTTTAGAAAGGTGTTATCTCAAATTCCTAAGACAGTTTCCACTGATTTATCAATTTTATTATGTGAATTTACTGATTTTATTATAGGCATTATTCATAAGATGTTATTACTGTATTTATAGCCATCTTCTTATATGCTTTAACGCCTCTTTGTGTAGTTACCTAAGAGACACATCTTCAGTTGTCCTTTTGCTAAGTTTATTCCACATGTCAAATACAAATCTGTTGCTGTGTCTATCAACACAGCTGGCTCTTGTCCAAGTTCTCAGCTTCTGCATTCTAAAGCACTACAACATCCTTGACTAATTCAGTCCTGCCTTCCCCACCCTTCTACAAAAATAGTTTTACTAGTTCCTTGTTTTGAGCACGTCATTCTTCTCTCTTCATTCCTCCACTGCTATCCTGCCTTCATATCACCAAACATGAATAAAAATGAAGTGTAATATCTCCTTACAGTCTTACCTTATTCTATCAAAAGCAAGACAAATAAATAAATAATAATAGCAATAATAAAATCATGCATGGAAACACACTACCTACAAGATTCTGAGATTGGAACATCTCATTGTGAAAACATCAATCTAACTTGGTACATCTAGCAGAAAGCTTCTCTCCCAGTCACATCACTGCAGTTACTGTTCATATATTTTTGATAAATTTTCCTTCTTTGTATTAAAGGTTTGCATCTGGTACCTTACTTAAACTGACTAATACTTTGTTTAATGACATAGTGCACTGAACTGAGGTCATGACTTGAGAAGAAAAGTGCTGTTTAATTGGATCCAAGATGATACAACTTGCCAATAACAAAACCTGGCTTTTAAATATTATTTTTCAATTTGTATTTGAAAGATCATACTTTTTTCCCTTTTCTTTTGCTGTATTGTTTTTTAAAATATGCTAATCACATCTAACAGTCAAGGATCAGAGGCTGTGTGACTTCATTAGATAGAAATACAATTAATGGAATTTTCCCTAATGCTGTGGTTCATGTGAGCAGAATAAGGAAACAGGTCACTGGTGAACTTCATTTCACAGTACATGACAACTGGCATACAAACAAAATGCAATCTCAAACTGGTTTATCTTCTTACTACTGCCTTTGATCTTCAATTGCATATTTCTATACATCAATGGTTCAATAACCTTTATAGTGTATGCCATGACAGCTGACATCAGATTCATTGATCATTACACAAGTACCTTAGAAATATGATGAAATAATTAGTAAATAATCATGTTCCTGACTGAAAGGCAATATATTATTTTACAAAGGGATGAATCTAGCATTTTAATAATTTCAAATTGATTTAATGAATGTGATTCTATCAGACACCATTCTGCTTTGCTCCAGTCTTCAAAAGTACACTTATTAATAGACCTTCTGTTTTCCACAGGAGTGCTCTGGACTCTGTGTGGATTCAGTCTGCACTCAGTCTGGATTTTTTTTTTTTTTTTTTTTGCAATTGGTCATAGGCTAATAGAAACAAGAAAATTTACTATACTTGTTTTAAAAATCTTATGTTGTTGTAATTGATTAATTTTAATAGTTTTTCCAAATACTAAACCTCTAGCTTCTTATCTAAGTTTAGCTGGTCAAGGCCTGAACTAAAAGTAGGATGAAGGGTAAAAAAGCTGCCTTAGATCTGCTCTGTATGTCACCATTGATTCAGGTGTGTAATGTCCCTGTGACATCCTTATGCCAAAGAAGAGCACATTGCAAGTTGCCTGGACAGAAGGGATGCATCCAAAGGACAAAGTAACAGAAGAAGAAAATAGCAAGACCAAAGGAAAGGAAATTAAGTGCTCACAGATCAAAGTTGTTAAGATAAGATGGTAAAGCAAATTGTATACAAAGAGCTGGTAGCCTGAATGGAGTTAAAACTGTAAATTGGATGCTATGTGTTTGAAGAACATAATTTGAGGCAAAAATTAGTTCTGTGAATTAAAAATAAATTAACTAGGTTTTTTTTCCTACTAATAGATTTCCTTCTATCATTGCACACAATTCAAATGTCACATCTGTCTATAATGAACTGTGAAGATGTATATAAAATTTAATGTCTTAATAGCAATTTGAGTTGCGCACTTTTATGGCTTTGAACGTACTTTAGTCAAGCACTGGGCTTCTGAAGTGACACTTTGGCCAGCTTTTGCTAAATAGGTCACCTAAACCTTGAGATTAATTGGTTTAAAATGCTGTAACTGAAAACCTCTAACTTCTCTTTCTTAAAATTCGTGAGCCTACCTTTGTTAAGATCTTTCTTTTCTTTTGATATGGTTTCTATGTAGAAATGCATAGGAATGTGTTAAAATGGTACTGATCAGATTATTACTGGTTGGTTTCTATTCTATTCCATTTCTACTCTCCAAACAGGATGCATTTTCAGGCAAGGGAGCTTGTGTGTAAAGATGAACATTAGACAACTGCATTAATGAAAATACCAAAGTCAGCTCTGCCAGCTATGATTTTATTCTTATAGTCTAGCTCTGGTTACAGAAAAATTAATTTGTAAAAAAAGCCACTGCTTGACTCTGTAATTCTTGTCTTTCCCATTCCCATTGCTTGTTCTTAAGAAAGGTCTCCTCTCCCACTTTGTGTTTAGCAAGCAGAGTTCAGTAAAGGAGGAAAATAGAGCTGAGACAGCCAGTCTGGAGGAAGGTTGTGGAGTTGCTGATGCTCCAGCAGCAGCATCAACATTTGCTGCAGCTCCCAGGCCTCACTGTGACCCCCAGGAGCAGGAGTGGAGGCTGGAACAACTCTGTCCAGCAGAGCTGGTGGGCACTGCTGTGGTCAGAGGCCCCTGATGTGTCCTGCCCAGGTGTGGCTGCAGAGAGAAGGAATGAAACCCCATGTGGGATTCTACAACTCTTTATGCTTGAAAAATGCCATGGGTGGAGCTGGGGAGATTGCTGTCTAAAGTACAGAGACACTCCTTCCATCCAGGGAGTGGCTGGAAATGCTGCCATCTCAGGCTTGTCTTCCCTGGGAAGATTGTGAAACCTCTTTCCTCAGCTGCCCACCATCTCCCAGTATGTTTCACAAATTCAGCTCTGCAAGGGCTTCCTCCACCTTCACAGGAATCCCTCACTTCTCCCACAGGAACTCAGGCCATCACCAGCCTCTGTCTCCCCATCTCCCTTTGCCAGTGGTTCCCTCCAGATGTTCAGTATCTGACTCTGCCATCAGACTGGTTGTTCTGGTTGTTAGGGGAGCCAGGATCATCTTCTGTGAGGGGGATTATAGAGGCAAGGGGAGGTTAGAGAGCACAGGAGCACAGCTTGCCAAACCACCCAATGTAGGGTTGCATGGCAGGAGGATGGGAGGAAATGCTGGGGCAGTCCTGGAGGTTTTGACATGGCAGAAATGCAGGAGCCCTCAGTGACCAGCTTTGTGGAAAGCTAAAGCTGGAGTGTCACATTGTGAAGGACAGCAGCACAGAGTTCAGTAATAACCAGATGTTAACAAAATGAGGCACTGTTAATACTCCTAGAGGGGATTTCCACTTCAAGCAAGGTAGTTCATTCAACGTTTGCGCTGAGAGAGATATAAGAAGGTCTGAGAGTAAGCCTCGGGAGCATTGTTCCCTTCAGCCCTTAGAAAACCTGCCTAATGTTCTGAAAAGCCATCCTAATCCTGTCAGCAGAAATGCCTGAGAGGCAGCAAACCAGCTCTTCCCAGTGCAGCAGAAGCAGAAGTAACACTGCAGTGCACAGAATAATTCTGATTTGACCTACACTTCTGTTCCTTTACATGTTAGTCATATTCTGCTACCTATTTCTAAACTGCAAATGCTCTTCAAAGACAGTGATGGTTTTACCCAGCACAACACAGATTGGTGAGCAGGTCTCAGTCCGTGTTAGCTGGCATGGCTCCACCAGCTAGAGAGCGACCCTGTCAATTCGGATGCCAATACATTGATTTAAGCTGCTGTCGTGCTCACACTCTATGTAATTAATGCAGATGGAGAAATTCAATGCTTCTGAGCATTGTCTGTAGCCATTGTATGAGTCTGTCAGAGAGGGGGCTGCTGTGAGCAGATAGGTGCCAAGCAGACACACACACCAGCTGTCCTGGACATACAGGTTGCATTTAATGAGGTATGTGGCAAGTTAGTAACTTCACCAGTTACCAAAAGGGTAGCAGTCCTTTCATATGTCAGTATTGGTTTAAAAAATGCAGTGAGATGTCACTGCAACGTGGTGATTGATCACCCTAAATTGATAATTATCCCTTCTGAATCTGGGAGAACAAGGGATGTCTCCCAGCCCATGCCGTCCAATACCATCACTGCAACATGGTGATTGATCACCCTAAATCGATAATTATCCCTCCTGAATCTGGGAGAACAAGGGATGTCTCCCAGCCCATGCTGTCCATACCAGCAAGATATGTTACAGCAATTCTGATAATCAAGGTAACAAAACCTGCAGTCCCTTTTACCCCCTCCTGCCCAAGCCATTTATACTGGCAGCTGGTTACATCCCACCAGGTCCTATGTCAGAGAGAAACCTGTGGTAGGAAGAAGCTCAGGAAAGGAATAGTGCTAAATAAGTCCACTGCTTCAGTATTGAAAGGACAGTAGAAGGGGATGAATGAACCTTGGGGTGCTGGGAGGTCCCAGTTTCCCCAAGGTGAAATACCAGCAATATGCCTGGCTGGAGTCAGCACTGTAGAACTTCATTTATTTCAGTTTTAGATGCTTGGCTTTTTGCCTTCATCTGAACCTAACAACCAGAGCATGAAATGCTCACTTTCACATTCACAAAGCCCAGTCTTCACTTGATATCAATTTTTCTTCTCTCCTGTGATTCTTGGTACAGACAAGAAATCAGAGCCAGCAAAGGGGTTAAAATCAAAGGCAGGACCTACAGTTCCAACGAATTTGACAAACTCTTTTTCCCTTTCTTTTGTCCCTTTACCAAGGGTTTTTCTTGTCACACTACACATCCAGCCTTCCTGGAGTCCACAAGTAATGTTCATCTGCCACAGTGATGGGCTCAGACTCTTGGAGGCACAGTCACAACATCTATAAACAATAAAATTCCTAGCTGCTATAATCTTGTTGTCAGCCATGAGTAATACATTCTGCAAAAAATGCCTAAGGAAGCTGCTGGAGTGTGCTGAAGGTGGCTATAAACTATCCTTCTGAGAACAGCTTCTTGACAGTTGGTCAAAATTTCAACCAAAGAGTTACTGAAATGTTCATCACAATTTTCATTGCCTTCTTAAATTATGTTGGTCATATTAAAATAGCCATACTGTTAGGATGTATTGTGAGGGCAGAATTCAAACTCTCCTCTCTCTCCTCTCCAACACACACTCCCCAGATGCCAGGGTTCTTATCAGCATTTTGACAAGATCATGTCAAGAAATTATATGCCCCTGACTAAAAATTAATTATTTAAGAGAGCTACTAAAAAATTGGGATCTCTCTCTTTAAATGCTTGACCCTGAGGCAGAAGAGGAGGTGGGGGAGAGAGAGAGAAGGAGAGAGTAAACGATAATCGCTTTAGATAACAACCTGAGTCATGGTAATAGCAGCCTAATTGCTATCCAAGTGCTTTCAGCAGGAAACGGGCACACCTAGAGAGGCACCTGTGCAGAGCAAGATTAGGTTTAAATGGAAGAAGGACACAGATATAAATGCACTTTCATCTGAGTATAGTGGAAAGGAAAAATGGTTGTTTATGCAGAAGCTGCCTGAAATCCAAAGCTGCTTCAGACAATGGCATGTGGCTGGTATGCAATTCATGTGAGAAACAGGCACATTACAGGGCTCAAAGTGAAATGGGCATTTGTATTTAGGCAGAGAAAAGAAAATAAGTGTATGTGGGGAAGAAGTGGCTAATGCTGTGATGCTGTCTTTCCAGAATAAATCAGCTTCTGCAGTGATTATGACCTTTTTATAAAAGAAAGTAAAGTTAGTAATGTCAGTCTGACAATACAAAATAAGATCTTTTTTTGAAAGTCAGTATGACTGCAGTAAGGGATTTGCTTGGAAGAAAGCTGCCTGAGAATAGAACGGCTTGTAGTTGATTGATAAATATCAAACATGCCCTTCGTATCCACGAGCCTGTTTGTGTACATTTAAGAGTTATTGTTCTTCTCCACTGCTGTTCTCTGAGCACTGGCTCTGGCTGCAGCCCCTGACACAGCAGCTGTGGGAGTTTTCCACCCGGTTTGGGCAGAGCCCTTGGCCCCCTGTGCTTCGGTTCTGAGAAAGAGGACGTGCTGGCCAGGTGCTGCCCACGTGTCTGGGGGGAAATGAAGACTGGGATTTCTGAGTAATAGGCGATAAAATGCTGCTCTGTTTGTGCAGGATGAGGTCTGTGGAGTGAATCGATTGTGTCCTCTGATGAAGGAGTCAGATCTTTCAGCAAGCGTATTGATTAACGCATTCAACTCTGCAAGTTGCTTTCCACTACATCTTTTGCAACTGAAGCTCAGTGATGTGAATGTCAATAGGCATGAACAAAAGCCTCGTGTTTTGAAAAGCCTGAATCTGTATCTGTAGGATATAAAAGCTGTTACATTTCTGTGCTTTTGCTCTCCTCTGGAAGTCGTTTTTCCAGGTAATGGATGTTGCATGCAGAATATATGTGTGTGCCTATGCATTACCATGACTGTTATTTTACCCTAAAAATAGCCAGTTTTTATTATTTGTAAATAGTATTTGATCACAGTCTAGAAATATTGCATGACAGAAATTATCTGTCTTGAATTGCTGAATAATAATATTTGGGTAGGCTGTTATGGCAACAGGGGTACACCCTCTGGATTTAAGCATCACAGGTTCTCATGGCAACTTTTTTTAATACCTGCACATGCAGGAAAATATGCTGGGCTATTCCAGTAATCTCTGGAAAAACAGCAGCAACAGAATAAACTGACATGTTTATCGCCTTACCTTTGTTTTTGAAATAGACATAAAAACCTGCTTTAAATAAAATATATCAATAAATAAATATGGGGGGGAAGCACATAAAAGCCAAAACAACACTGTGGGAACAATAACATGAAATAATTTAATGACTATTTAGTATAAATCAGTATTTATTTTATACTGATACTCAGAACTTCAACCAGTGATGGATTGGCATTGTCAATATACATTATGAACACTCAGAGTAGGTACCAACCCTTGCCATGAGGCAGCTCTGGTTATTGTTTTTTTGATCTTTGTTAAGACATGCTGAAATTTTACAAAATAGGACCTTCTATTAGAAATACATCAAGTTCAAATGACCTTGACTTATGATACAACAATCCTAACCAAAGGAGTGTTCAGCCACGGTGTCAAACGCTCCATTTCAGATTTTCTTCTGCATTCCAGGGCCCTGTTCACATTAATCCAATGGGCTTTGGGCAGCCCTTTTCCTTCAACGTGCAATTCTCATAACAAAGGTAAATGTTCCCTCCTCTTCTCCCGTTATTACTACTGCCGTCCCCACATGACCCCTCCACAGTGTCAGGTGTGTAAGCACCTGGCCAAGGTGGGTCTGTCTGTGATCACAGGTCCCCAGTGCTCATTGTGAGGAGGGTTCAAGGCAGTGCAAAGCACGCAGGTTTACACACACACTCCAGAGGATGCTGTCTGGTTGGAAACAGAGCTTGTGCTTCACTAAAAGGGATGGTAACTCTTGAACAGGAGGACACCAATTAAATAATTAGGGTTAGCACAGAAAGAGCTGTTAACTGTCTATCCCTTAATATCTTTAAGAACAAATTATAGAACTTCCTGTGAGGGATGTCCTCAAGTAAAGCCCTTAAGGGCAGGGAGGTGAACTGGATGGCGTCCTAAATTCATTATTTCTGCGGCTGTGCCATCACTGTTCTTGCTTGTCCTCACATGAGTGTAAGCCTGCACAAGCACAGACCCAGAGGTAGGATGGCAGATGCCAGAGAGAGGAAATTTGAAATTCTTCAAGTATGTGAGGGAGAAAGCGAGCACCTGAGCACCTGGAAAAGTTTCGTATGCTCTTAGTAAATTTTTCTGTGAAACTTTTAATGTCTGACATTCATTAAAAAAACTTAAAAGAAAAAAATAACTTACTGGTCCACAATAGGAGCTGCACAGCACAGGAGTACAGGTAGTTTTACTTATTTAATATGTACTGAAAGGTTTTATTTAAGTGGTGGATGATAAGTGCATTTTTATTAAGCAGAAAGTATCTTAAACCAAACACTGAAGAACATAAACACTTTCTAACATTCAAACACTAAGCATTAATGTGACTATATTGGGAGATATGCAGAGTAGGTGTGCTCATTTCTGAGGAAACCTTCCCACTGGCTATTTGTAAGAAGCGGCTAATGACGATGTCTTTGGCCTTGCCAGTCTCCATGTTCCTCTCCCGTGATATCTGCATGCTGATCTGATCCACGTTGGTCATGATTAGCTCCGAGGCCAGGATCTGGGTGGGGGATGCCCTGTTGGCCGTGCTGTCCATGATGTACTGCTTGTACAGTTCCACCAGCTTCTGCTCCAGGTAGTCATTGAGGGCGGAGTCGGAGAGGGGCTGCAGGTGGGGCCCCAGGCTGGCCAGCCGCCAGCACGAGGAGTGGCCCTGGCCCGGCCTGCGGATGGGGTCGCTGCTGGGGGCAGCCTTCACGGACTCCATGGCCGGAGGGATCTCTGAGGACTCCAGGAAGGGGCCGATGCCGCTGTCACAAGCAAAGTCTGTGGTGACCGAGCTAATGGGCACCACGTAGTCCCCGGCTATATGCAAATCGTTGTAGTTCTTGCAAATGCTCTTGCAGGACGGTGGAACCAGGTAGGTGACTTTTTTGGTCAGCTCCTCACAGACACGCGTGGCTGGAGGCGGTTGTCCTGTGGGTGTTGGGTGCTGGACAGGCTGTGGGAGATTGTCCTTCTGCCTTCTGCTGTGCTTGCTGCCTCTGGAGCAGACTGAGGAAATGCACTTGCCAGCAGATCTGCATCTCTGAAGGAGGCTTTTTCCTTGTGCTTCGCCTGTGGAAGAATAACTAATGGAGCTCATTTCGTACACCCCTTCATCAGGCAAACTCTCGTAGAGCGCAGGGTTCAGGTGTTCCCAAAGGCAGGTGATTCTGTGAAGGTAACCTTCTGACAGCATCCCTCTCCAAGGGAAAGGAACCACCGGCAGACACAAAAAAAGATAAGAAGAAGTTAATTACAAAAAGTTCATTTCAAACTCCCTGAGCTGTGATTGCACTCACCACAGAATCACAGAATCACAGAATTTCTAGGTTGGAAGGGACCTTTAAGATCATCGAGTCCAACCCATGTTCTAACAGTTCAACTAGGTCATGGCACTAAGTGCCACATCCAGTTTTTTTTTTAACACATCCAGGGATGGTGACTCTACCACCTCCCTGGGCAGATGATTCCAGTATTTGATCACTCTTTCTGTGAAAAACTTCCTCCTTAATTCTAGCCTGTATCTCCCTTGGAGCAGCTTGAGACTGTGTCCTCTTGTTCTCTCTGTTGTTGCCTGGAGAAAGAGACTGACCCCCAGCTCACTACAGCCACCCTTCAGGAAGTTGCAGAGAGGGATAAGGTCACCTCTGAGTCTCCTTTTCTCCAGGCTAAACAATCCCAGCTCTCTCAGTCGCTCTTCATACGGCTTGTGTTCCAAGCCCCTCACCAGTCTGTTACAAGCTGCAAAGAGATGTCTCCAATTTTTGGGCATGAACAGGAGTGTCTCTGCCTTACTGGGCACGAGTCAGTGAGTGAAGTGATCAACCAGTGTCCCTGTTGTGCTGAACCTCACCAAAGCATATCTTGTATAACACAAGGTATTGCACATCCAGTGCATCTAATGGCAAGTGAGTTGTGAAGAGAGGGACAAGTCTTTTGTTGTGGAATAGCTGCTGTAATAGCTTACACTAAAATGCATCTAATTTTGCCCTGGAATTCATAAGAAGCCAGGGGTTTCCCTCTTTTTTTTATATGCTTTTAAGAAGTCAGGGGTTTCCCCCTTTGTCTCACATGATTTGAAGCAACTTTTGTTGTGTGTGGTTTGTCAGCTGCCTCTGAGATTTGATGATTTGAGATTCATATTGAGAGTATCACCCCTTCTGTTCCAGACTAATCAACAACCGTAGGTGGGGTTCCTTTTTCATTATAAAATCTCAGACCATTAAATTTGCACTTTGCACTTCTGCATTGCAATGAGGATGGAATTAATTGTCTCTACCTTTTATATGTGAAAATGTCAGCGGAAAAAGCAAAACATTTATGAGGCATGATTCATCTGGCCTGGTTTAGACACCTAAATCAAAATGAAATTAATTGTGTCCTAGATTTGCTTATCACTCTCCAGTTGCTATAAAAGGATCTTAAACTAGATCCTAGACACAGACATCTGCATGGTACTTTTGAAGAGACAGATTTCAGTGCAATGCATAGGAAAGTGCACATTTCAGAAGTACTCCAGCTCGCTCTTTCACTGTGGGATTAGCCATACCACAGCCCTGGAATCAGTTTTCATTGCATGCAAGGCACAGTTGGGTTCCAGCAGTCACTAACTGTCTCCACTCTCTGAGCAGGCAGCTCAGACCCAAAAGCTGCACAGAAATGTTAGTAATTAAAGACAGGATTTACCAGCAAGGACACACGTGCTGCACATCAGTAAATGTTCTGCCCAAGCTTTGGCAGCTCCACTACCAAAAAAATTGTTTTAAATCCACCTCTTTCTTTTTTTTAACAGATGTCAAGGATACAATCAATGGGAAAGATGTTCTAAAGAAATGGTTTGGTCCAGCAAAGAGAAAGTAGATTTAAATTAAAAATAAATTAAAATTAAAATTAAAAGAATTTTTTTCTTTATATACTACAAATAGTCTTTTCCAAGAGTGAAAGGACTCAAAGGACTCTCATTTCTTAGTAAAGTTTTCATGTGTCACAGTTGCAAATGCAAAATGCTGCACTAATAAATGTTGGCTAAATCCTGTCTAAGCATGGAGATAGACTTTAGATAAATTTTATGGAGCAGACAGTGTGAGAAAAGACTTTCCTTGGGGGGAGGGAATCACTTCCACACCATGAAGAAGGTTGAAGAGGAAGGTGAAGAGAAAATTACCTTCCTTCAGGCAGAAATATTAATGGGAATTAGATGTATCCAAACACTTGCTTTGGTGACCCTGGATTCTCTTTGTTGCTGCCAGTTGTGTGAGATTTCACACAGTCAGTAACATTTAATTAAAGTGACCTATTTACACAAAAGGGAGAAAAATCATGTTTGGGGCTTGACAGTTCTTGTAGTATGCTGCTGTTGTCTTGCTTTGGCTTTTAGCTGTGATTAAGGTGCCCCCACAGAAATCTTAGCCAAATGTTAGAGCTGCTCAGGTTATCAACTCTGTCTTCTGCTTCTGTTGCCCTTTTGCAAAAGCTTCCCTTCCCTCCCTTCCCTCCTCCATCCATGGCCCAGCTGTCCTTATTGCAAAGTCACCACTAACCATGGCTAGCTTGAATCTGGAACTGTTATACATTCATTTCTATGTTATTTTTAAGGTGGATTTGGAGAAATGAGTGGAAATGTGACATACAGCCTGCCCACTGCCCAACCAACACAGGCAAAGGCAGGTGTGCTCAGGAAGCATGTGACACTTTGGTCCTTCCTGCTCCCCAGATGTGAGTTGGTTCTGCCATAAGGTGCTACAGGAGGGAAATGAAACTCTTGGTTTCGTTTCTTTGCACTGCATTCCGCTATGCTTATTTTAAGTGTGTTGGAGCACACTGAGACAGGAGTGGAAACAAAAGAATTGGCAAATTCAAAAATATTAGGGTCTCATTGTGCTCAGAGTTGTGTTCTGCTGAATGAGTTACAAGATTGCCCTTTGAAGCTGGCAAAGGCTGCCGCACTGATCTGGCTCTTCCCAGCTCTGCAAGGAAATCTGACTGAAGTTTTGATAGGAGTGCTGAGAGCATGAATGCAAAAGGGAGGTGCATGTATCCCTGGTGTTCCTGTCCTAGTACTTAATATAATATATACCTCTGACAAGTTATTATCCCATCACTCCAACTGTCATGCGACTGTCATGCCACCTTTAGTTTTTGCATTTTAAATCTGATAAGGATTGCAGTTTTCATTCATTCTGTTTTCTTGTGCCTCTTCTCTTAATCCCCTCTCCATGCAACAGACACACATACACCAGGATTCCAAGGGCACAGAGATTATATCTGATGTCTTTCAATATTTGGGTTTCATGCTCCTTAAATCCAGATTTCACTTACATATCCCTGAAAATAATTGCATAACTTTTTGTTGCACAAGGAAAACCAGTTCCTTTTACAATTCTGATCTGACACATTTTGCTTGTAAGGTGAACAGAAAGAATTTTCCTTGTGTTGGTACTGCCCTGGCAATGGACTCTGGCTACTCATTCTCTAAGCCTAGTGGAGAAAGAGGGAGAAGACTGCCTGGTTTACACTGTCTTTTCTATCTGACATAGTCTTTATTACTGTCAGATGATCTTAAAAACTCCTATGTCTTGCTTGAGGTTTTTGTTCAGTTCTTCAGCAGAAGAAAAGCCTGAAGGCAGGATGAATGTTTAAGGTCACATGGAGAATCCAGGGGTATTACCAGTGCATGCCAACAAATTTCCTAGCTTGTAACACTTGTAGACACTGCCAATGTTTGCATAAAGACCTCAAATTACAGTCTGAGAGCAGAAAAACAGAATGGGAGTTCTTGGCTCAGGATCAGCAAAACATTTAGGGAAAGCCTGAGAAGTGCACACAGAGATATGATAAGCTGTGTCCTGTTGAAAAACCTAAGATGAAAAGTTGCTAGAGAGAATGGAAAGAACATCATGCCAGCTGGGATCACAGCTCAGTGGGGAAAGGGACATTCTTCTGCATTGCAAAAGGAGGGGATGGAAACTCACAGAAGAGACAAGCTTGTGTTGGACATGTCTGCCTTTCAGGTCCCTGACCAGGGCTCTGAATGGCACTAAAGTTGTGCTGCTGGGGACTGGAGCTTGGCTCTTATCACAGTGCATACCTTGACTTCTAGCTGATTTACTAGATGGGATCCCAGATGACAGTCTCCCTGTCTTGAGGGAACTCAAATCCTATGGATCTATCTGTAGTATTTTTTCCCTATTTTAAGAGACATTTTTCCAGTTTGTGGAGATACAGACAGATCCCCTCAGTGAGGTGTGGGATCCACCTCAGGTTGCCAGACACTCATGCAGGAGTCCTGGCAAGAAGGATAGTCTGTAGAGCAAGCTTACATGTATTGCAGGACCCATATCTCACATTCCCCTGGGGCTAGTGGGGAACAGCTCCCAGGAAGCCTCAGTGCCAGCGTGGGGAAACCAGGACAGTGAAGAAGGCAGTATAATGAGCTGTGCACATGGGTAAGTGCAGCCTCTCCTTAGTGCCTGAAACCTACAGATCTCTGGTATCTGAACCTCATTTGGCTTGGGTAAAGGCAATCAATGCTAATGACACCAAATTGTGTGGTGACGTGGACACATTTTACAGAGGCACCTGCACAGGCTGGAAGGTGGGCCAGCAATAACAGCATCAGGATAACAAAGGCAAGTGGCAGCTCCTGCCCTGGATGACACAAACAAAGAGCCCAGCACAGGACCTGTGTGCCTGGAGAGCCTCGCTGAGAGGGACCTGGGGGCCCTGGTGCACAACAAGGGGACCCTGAGCCAGCAGAGCAGGGCTGCAGCAATGAGGAAAAAAACAGATCCTGGGCTGCACCCACATTGGCTGAGATAGAGACAGGATCTTCCCACTCAGCATTTGTCAGGCTGCCCCTAGAGCATCTAGATATGGTCCCAAAAAATTCAAACAAGATATGGACAGACTGGAGACAGTCCAATGGAGGGCCAAGGAGATGATCAAAGGGCTGGAAAAGCTGCCTTGTGAGGAAAGTTTGAAGGAGTTAGGACTCTTCTTCCTGGAGAAAAGAAGACATGGGTAAGGGGACAGCTCATCATAGTATTCCAGTGACTACAGCTGCAAAGAATACAGAGGCTCTCTCTTTGCGAGCAGCCACATGGAAAAGACAAGTGGCAATGAGCACAAGTTGCATTGGAATAGAATCACAGAATCACATAGGTTGGAAACGGCCTCTAAGATCATTAAGTCCAACCATTAACCCAGTGCCACCATGTTCACTGCTAAACCATGTCCCCAGTGCTCCCAGGGATAAGAGGGAAGAGAAGGAAATTTTTACAGTGAGAGCAGTCAATGACTAGAACAACCTCACCAGAGACATGGTGGAGTCCCCTTCACTGGATGTTTTCAAGGGATTGGAGGAGGTTCTACATAATGTCATCTAGGCTTCCTCTCCCATGAAACATTGGGCCAGGTGATATTTCGAGGTCCTTTCCAACTTATGCTTCTCTCTGACTATAATTCTACAATAGCAGTGGCTGCTGTTTGATGAAGGAGTGGCTCATTTTGCCCACAGCAGAGGAGAGGATGAATAGCCAGAGAGGTTTTGCACAAGCATCAGAATGCTGCCCTCTACATTTGTCGCTTCTCTCCCTGATGCTGCTGCTCTGGAAGATCTGGGGCCCAGGAGATGCACCAAGAGGCTCTTTAAGCAGTCACTGTGAGCCAAACCACTCTTGTCCCCTCCCCACATTTCTCTTGACTCTGATCTTTTGGTCCTCCCACAGGAGAAAGCATAAGCCCTGTTCATCTCCTTTATTCACACGTCAACAGTTGAAGAGACGCAGAAAAACTGGAGTTCCTCACCCATGGGGGAGTGTGAGCTGATTCAAAGAGAACAAGTAGGTTTCAAAGAATAATAATCCTGTGTATCAAGAGTATGAGGGAATCTGCTGGAAGGACAGGCTAAATGAAGCAAGAGGGGAGACATCTTCCCCAAGAAGTCTACTATACTGTTGAATGCTCTTGTTATACAAACACCTACCAATTTTTGATCATGCAAAATGGATGGCAATGAGTTTCAGGAGCATTCAGCTTCTTTAATTTAGAAACAAATATATGTTCTCAGTGTACTTTTGAGTGTTGTTTTATCTTTAAGTTGAGTTAGGGGGACATACTTCCATAAAAATACAATGAAAACTGTATGTTGGTAAATATAGCTTCTTGAGCTCTGTTGTGGTTTGAGACAAACCACGACAAGCTCTCAAAGTTTTCCACCCAAGTTTGTTTTCCACTCAGTTCAAGTTCCTCGAAACATCGTACAGACGAAGCCTGGTTCATAATTTTCCATAATTTTCTTCATCATCTCTGCCGATACAAAGTTGGCTTAGGACCCCATCAATCTGGTTGGATAGCATTTTACATCTCATACCCACAGCTGTAAACAACAGCATGAAATCTGAGGCAGGACAGAATCACGCTCCACATTCATAAGGAAAACTTGACTACATAAGATTTCTACCCTGTGCTTTTATAATTTTCTTCCTGGGGTGGAAATCCTTTCATGTCTCTGGATGTCTGTGTTAATTTTAATGAGCTGTTAGCTGTTATAACTGAACTATGTGCACTGCAGCATTTTGGATCTAAGCATTTGAAGTAAGAGAGAATAAATTTACATGAACTCCTACAGAAGAGAATACACTTTATAGAAATTAAAAGAATAAATGGTAAGGCACGAAAGAAAAGGCTGAAGGTGTTTCCCAGAAGGAGTGAGGGAAATGGTCCACAAAAAGGCATTGAAATGTTAGTCACATTTGTTGTAGAGCATAAAAAAGAGGGGAGAGGAGGCATGTTGTACATGTATATCCTTGTCGAGCTGTGAATTTGCAGCAAACCAGGAAACTCACTAAGAATTTCAAAAAATGTGTTTCTTTGTTTATCATTTTTAACATCATCGTGTTCTCAGAGAAGTCTCATCTTTCTTCTTATGAACTTTTTTAAAATATGATGCCCATATTAATCTATTTTGGTGGTTATTTTTATTTATAATCTACAAATAGAGTACTCCAGTTGGAGGGCATTACTTAGACAGTACAGTAACATGCACAGAAATTTCAATAACAATATCTTAATTATGATAAAAGCAACACAACTAGTAAGTCTCACTTTAAAAATATTCTCAAAAACCTGTTTAGTCTGATTTTATGAAAATCTTTAGAAGTATCAGAGGAAAAATTTTGTTTTCATTTTGAAGTCTCATTGCAACCACAGTTGGTCATGGTTGTGAAGATGGCACCTTAGAAATGTTCTCATCACTTCTTAAGGCAGCAGTGAGTGTCTGTGGGCAGAAGCTGAGACTCTGCAAACACATGTGCATCCAAAACAGAAAAAAGTGCATTCTCATTCTACCAGCTATCAGCTGTGGTGCCACTCAAACAGAACCAAGCCACTTTGATAAGCAAGGACAACATTTTCATACATTTATAGAATGTTCAGTATATTTTAGTTCTTACCTCCAAAGATACAGCAGCTGACCAAGTACAGAAAAATTGATGTCTTCTAACTGGTTTGAAGCTTCCTGTGTGTCTGTCCTACCCCAAAATGCAACGTTCTGTTTTTATTTCCTTTTTAATTACTCTTCTAAGATAATATCTGTTTTACATCTAATCCTCTATAGCAAAGAAGTATAGAAAGAAAGTCCCTTAGGAGATGAGGGGGTTTTATAACTGACTGAACTGCAACACGCTGAACTTGCTTCCTCTTTTATGTCCAAATGAAACTTCATTGTGAAACTGTGTACTGTTAAAATAGCTGATTGCAACACTCTCAGTCCAGGCAGATGGACTGTTGTAAGAAAAAAAAGCCCTGGTGAGTCAAACGCTCAGAACAATCTTAGAGAAACTGTTCATCTGTTGGCAGCTTACAGTGTACCCCATTTCAGCCATCACTCTCCTTGTAGCTGACATGGCGAGACATCTTGACAGATCGACTGTCAGGCCAAATAGGCTGGAAGAGTGGGGTGCCAAAGCAGAAATGCATTGCACAGCACGCCTACTTTGTTGTCTGCAGACCCTTGTACATATAATTTTCCACCAAGCAGCACAGCACAGCTGCTTTCTTAGGTTTTGCTTTGGCAAACTTGACAACACTTGTCAGGACAAAAGTTAGATCTGAAAGTTATGCCTCATCTGTTTTAGCACTCAGTACCATACCCAGGAAGTTTGTCTTGGGAGGGGCAGTGGATGAAAATACCTGGGGCAAGCAGGAATTCATCCACCAAGTGTGAGGTGTGAGAACAGTGAATATGGCTTTGAGATTGGTGTTGGAGTATTCCTTAAGGGCAGAAGATAAATACTGTTTGAAACACATAACTGGACTGTTTGAATTGATCCCAATAGGATATACAGAATTTGCTTTAAAAGGCGTAATTATGCATACATACATTGCAATAATAAGAGATATATATTAGAAATATATTTTAATTCTCACTGAATTTTAACTTCCTCATTCAGTACCATGTGTTCTCAGAAGGCTCCAACTCTGCCAGCGAGAAACTATACTTCTGTTAATGTCATTTTCCTAAATATTCACTATGATGCAACATATGATTTGGGCTAATATCAAAGACTTCTTCCAAAGTCTTTTAAGACATAGGCATGAAAAAAGTACAAGTGTCATTCTGTCCCTACCTACACATTTGTAGCTACTTCATACAGCAGTTTAACAAGTGATATTGTACCCAGTCATATGCCATGCTAAGATCAACAGCATCTAAACAGCACAAAAACTGGACAACACTGGCAGTTTAATGCAAATCTCATCAGATATCTTTGCTGTAAAAGTTCTTCCTGTGTGTCCTAGATTGCAAGGCAGTATATATTCTATTTGCCATCTGTTAGAGGTGTGGCAGTTATCTTCTGTTAATTTTTTTCTTTATCTTTTTTTTCTTTATCTCTTTTATCTCAGTTTTCTTTATCTCTTTCACAAACCAATCCTCACTCTGGGGAGATATCTTCTGTTAATGGGCCATTGAGTGTCACTGCATGACTGATAAAATTACATCATCCCATTGTGAGAACCTCTGCCCAGAGGGAGGAACCAAGCATTCCTAACTGGATATAATCTGAGACTTTGGGAACAGCCTTTCCACTGGATTCCCAGAGGAACAGCTGCCTTTTCCACTGGATCTTCAGAGGAAGACTACACCCTTCTACAAGGTCACTGCTCCAACAGAACCACACCTGCCACTCCAGGAGGACTGCAGCCACAATTCCAATTGGACTGCTACCAACACCCTGACCAACAGGGTGTCAGGCCGTATTCTGACTCTGACAGTGTTGTTTTAGTTTACTGCATTGTTTATTTTTTTTATTATTATTTTCTTCCCTAATAAAGAACTGTTATTCCTGCTCCCATATCTTTGCCTGAGAGCCCCCCTTAATTTCAAAATTATAACAATTCAGAGGGAGGGGATTTACAGTTTCCAGTTCAGGGGAGGCTCCTGCCTTCCTTAGCAGACACCTGTCTTTTCAAACCAAGACACTGTGGAAACAAAGCTACTGTCATAACAGACCAACTCTTTTATGCTTAACATTGATTTTAACATTATTGTAATTTTTTCTCTGATCTGTACTGTGGACCAATCTCAGGCCTTGTCACATTTATATTGGCCCAACACTTTTTTCCCATGTTTCCTTACCTGGATGAAATGCATAGAGGAAAGCAAGAAATAAATCTCTGTAAGATTTTACCTCTTTTGTAGATCCAGAGAGTTCTATATTCACTGAAGCTCAATATTTCTAATTAGACTATTGGGAAAAAACTTTGGTAGTATAAAAAAAGCATTTCTGTAATGGTCCTCAGAGAGTTTTCAAAATATTTTTTAATAATATAAATCCATGCAAAGCCAGGAAGATACAAATGGACAGATATTTTAAAGTGCTTCTACTGCCAGAATAGCACAGCTATCCAGGAGCACTGTAAAGTCAATCTACTATCATAGATTTATCTAAGTATGGATTTAAGACTTATCTTCAGACACCTAGATTTGCATAAAATAAGTGACCTTTTTTTGTCATGCATGTGGAATGTTTTCAGTTCTCTAAAAGAACTCAAACATTGTCTGCATTTCTGCCCAGTAGCTTTGTGTACCTATGGAAGTGAGATATAAAACTGTAATTTCTTGTCACTGAAATTGCACATTAACATCCTGACAGTCTAGGCTCTCAGGACACCCACTTATTCTAATGACCTTTTCCACATTCACTCCTAACCTTGGAAGAGTTTTCCTCAGCTAACAAGCACTGTCCTATATGAATTTTTGTCATGTGGCTTATAAACTGCTCTGAGGGCAGCATTCTGAGGGCCAGATCCAGATCTGAATGGGCTGAATACAACACACCAGCACCTGACCCCTGTTGCAAAGATACCCACATGGGCTGTGCCTCCCATGCTCTGTGAAACAGATGTGAGAGAGAGGAAAGCTTCAGCACTTCAGGGAATCTCTCAGTCAGTCTCTTCATCTGTAAATGTAGCTCAGATTGAGAGGCCATGCCAAATTATTTTTGTCAGTGTAATTCACTACAGCAAACCCAATATATCAAGACCGTATGTCTATCCACTACCCCCTCCCCCCCTGCAAAAAAAAAAAAAAGAAAAACTTTTCAAGTAAATTACCATGTTTCCTTCTCTAGCACATTATTCTATTCATAAGGAATTTCCTTGAGGAAATTGCTTTAAATTTGATCCTAAGTAGTTCTGATCCTTAGGTTTTTTTAATTTCAGTTCAAGAGTTTATCTTCAGGACAAATGTGCCAGATGTTTGCCCTCACTTTGCTTTGGTTGGCCTCTGCTTAGGCTGGGCCTGTTTGGTCAGAGAGTGCAAAGGCAGCTGCCTGTCATTTGCAGGTGAAATGTTTATTTTCTAGAAATGATAAACTGGGATCTTTTGATAAGATAATATTCCACAGCTTTTTTGTTAAATTTAATAGTAGGAATAAGTGCATAAAATAAATCAACCTGCCTGTACATATACTCAAGCAGGTATGCACACAGAAAGCTCTCTCTGGTTATCAAACTATTTTAGCTCTATTCTTATTTGGTATGTCTGTAGCTTTACCCACAAATTTTGAAATTTAAAAGGTTAAAGACACCACCTTAAGATTATGACCTAGTTTATAAGTAGGTCCTATTTGTGCAATAGGACAAAGGGAATATTTTCAAACCCTTTGATCTTTGGAAGGAAAGATTTTATGGGAAGGAGGTAAGCATGTTATCCAGTACTCCATCATAGAAAGATTTTATGGGAAGGAGATAAGCATGTTATCCAGTACTCCATCATAAAAACAATAATGAATGATTTATAATCCTTACAGCAGCAAAATCAGATATATTTCAAGCTTTCTAGAGTATGTGGAAGTTTAACTTGATTTGAACTGAAAACCCAGTTTTCAGTGCATTCATTGCACCAGTATAATCAATTATTTGAGTAAATCAGGAATCTTTAAACAGGGAAGACCTTTCATCATACACAGTTAATTTTCATCTTCCTTCATTGTTGGTGGTAGAAAATAGATCAGTAGAATTTTCTAGGTAAAATGTGAGGATTCCCATCTTACAAATGAGTGCCAGGCAACTCTGGTTTTGAGATATCTCAGGCCAAAGGGAGTCTCCTGGATTAATTACTCCAGCCCTTTACTTGCTGTGTGGGGAAAAAAGTGGTTGTGACATCGTTCACTTGGTCATGAATTTCCAAGGAGGAAAAAAAGACCACGGATACACAGAGAGCCCTCCCATTCTAGAAAAGGTGAAGGCGTTTTAGTGCCCACCCATATCTGCTGTTTCCAGCTGTCCATGGCCAGTGATTGCCCATGCAGCAATGAGAAGCCTGGCTGTCCTTGGGGCCCAGAGCCTTAACTCAGGAACTCAAGGAGCACAGCACTTTCCATGTAGTTACATCCATCGAGCTCTGCACCCAGAGTGTGATACTTCAAAATGAAGCAATTATTTCATCACACAAAAGTGACCACTAAATCTTTTCATTAACTACAGAGGCATTTGTAATTCAAGTACAAATAGGGTATAATAGGGAACATTTGCTGTTTTTCATGCTCCTTCTAGTCCATTACAAATACAATTTATTCCTGTGTTAAATTCCTTTTCTCTTCTGTGAGTCACATACATATTTAGTTATTTGCAGATATTGGTACAGGTTCAATCTATGTACAAATCAAAGAAACAATAGCAAGGCCTTTGATATGAGAAAATTATAAGCAAGAACATTGCACCCTCTGATAAAATCTCCAAGGCCAAGGGGAGTTTGCTTTGGGAGGAGATAATGGTATTCAATATAGCATATTGAAGCTGATCTACATTATGTTCCCAGCACTGGTCTTTTGTAGTAACAAGTAGCCAATTAGTGAAGTCTTTTCAGCTCATGTTTTTTTCTTCTCTCACTAATTTACACGAACTAGGAGATTGATCTTGCCACAGTTCAGAAATCTTTCCCTTTAGTCTCAACCTCTCTTCATTCATAAGCCCTTATTTACCTTTAGTTATCAAACTGTTCTGCCCATATCCTTTTGTTTTAATGGTCACAAATGGTCACTTATGTATCCTGAACAAAGTACATTATTGTACAAGTGATCCCACTGATGGCAGAAACTATCCTGAGGTTTCCATGCATAACCACACATGGGCACATAAGCCTTTAAGCCCTGCAGAGCATGAATCATCCTGCAAAGCATCAGAAGGCAGCAGGCTGAGTGAGCTGCTCTTTCCATTGTCTTTGTCTGGCCAGAAGCCAAAAACTTTTTTTTATTCTCTTATCTCTTTTTTTTTTTCTCCAAACTAGTACCATAACTTAGAAAATGGATGGTTTTAAACAAACCACGAATATTTACATCTAAATGCCACCGACTTTTAAGCACCCTCAAATAACAACATGCATAAAAGGTGGTATACAGTGTGCAGATGCATAGAGCTATATGTACTGAAATCCTGATGCACACCACAGATACTGTGCATGGCTTGCTCTGTGCTGCTGGCTGAAATACCCCAGGGTCTGATGCACTTCAGTCAGCAGCAGAGAGGAGCCTGACTCTCAGCACACTGTGGAGAGTGCAAACCACAACTACTCCTCAAGCAATGAAGCATATTATTCCCCAGCTCATCACCCAGCTCAGCAAAAGGCTTTATCAGCACCTATAACTCTCATGTTTGCGCCTTCCAGATCTTGTTAGACAGTCCTCCGGGGTCACTTTTTAAGCTTCCCAGGATGCACACATTAGTTCTGATCCTTTCACAGAATAAGTATTTAAATTTTCAAATTATGTCTTTATACACTGAAGGTTTGGTGTTTATCTCAGTTTTAGATTTATTTAATGGTTTTCATACATTGAAAATTTCTTTAAATGCTTGAAATTAATATAAATAACTTCAGCAATGTAAAATAAACATTTTATAAATCTGAGTGTGCATAGCAAATAGAAATGATGAAAATTAGTGCTTCAGGTATCACAGGAATAAAACAGCTACCCCAAATCCCTGAACCCAAGGCCTCTCCTGCAGAATAAGAAAGGGCTTGAGTTCCTGACTATGTCAGATCACTTCCTACCGTAGGAAACCCGCAGGGATGTTACACTGCGTTCTTGGCTTCACAAGTCTGAAATGATCACTCACACACACTCACTTAATTAAGTAGAAGCTAATTGCATTCTACTTATCAGATAGAAAGGTGTTAAACCTTTGGAAATCATTGAACTACTGATAAAACTAACCTGTAGGTTGGGAAGGAAATATTTTTGCTGCCTCCACCTTTAATTGAAGGAGTGCTTTTACAGATGCAGTGTCTAAAGCAGAGATTCCAGCAGCCCTCATCATCCTAGGGAGAGCTGAAGTGTTTTACCAATTTTGACAGAGCTTGACTTTCTTTTCACAAGAATCTTTTTCTGCTTTCTTGCCTGTGGGTGAGCTCATGATTGCCTTCTCAGCAGGTCTCTAGATCTAATAAACTCTAAGCCTCAGCAAATCCCAGCTGATGAGGGGAGGAGTTTGTTCTTTCACCTGGCTGCACCTTGAGGACAAGGAAGACTATTCATCTCTGCAGGACAAGTGCACTATAGTATTTGCAGTGTTCTTCCTGGCTTTCTGCCAGATTTCCACTGAGGCTACACACACCCTCTAGGATAAAACAGGATATTCCTAAGGAAGAACTGGTTAATTATATTATAAAAGTTTCAAATGTCATTTCCAAGAACAATAAAGATTGTCTGAAAGACTGCCTACCTGTACAGAATCCTGTCATATGATATATATCCTAATGCCAATGCTTGCATTGGGTCTTTGTTAAAAATAAATCATGCATCCATCTGCTAATGTACTTCTTGGTTCAGTGACAACTACCCACTAGTGGCCAGGATTTACAATCATGCAAAGAGCTCTTATCTGTAAAACAGGACTGAACTGATAAGGGCTTTCTTTTTTAGTTGCTTTCTTTTTACTACACATCTGTGTAACAATAAAATTGAAGGCCCTCAGGCTACTAAGAAGGGATTTTTTTTTTTGGTAGTATATCAAAATACCACAAAAAATTGCAGAAATCCAAGAAGTGTTACAGCACTCTGGTTTCTTTAGGTGCATTGGCATATGTCTTTAATTTCTAGGTAGAGCCATCCCATGATGATTGGGTGATTTTCATGCGATTTTTTCCCTCAAGTATTTGGTCTTAATTTGACTCTGATTTCTACATTCCTCACTTTCTTACTCTTCCATCTTCCCAGCAGTCAACTTTCACAGCTATTCTAAATTCTGTATCAGTAACATTTGAAAATTTTGTCAGAAAGTAGCAACAGAATAAGCAATTGACCTGCTGAGTACTTTTAACAAAATAATGATAGAAAACCCTCTAGCATTTTGCAAACCAGAATCCATCACTGCCCCTGGGTTTTTTTTTTTTTCAGTTAGGTAATCCTGGCTAACCATGCCATGAGTGAAGAAAAACAGGAAAAGCAGAAAATGTGAGGGTCTGGATCACTAGTGGACAAACCACTAGTTCCATTTGCTAAGAAATGATGTTCAGCACAGTTTGCTGCTGTTGAGCATTGTCCAGAGGCATAAGACCTGCCAAAGGAAGTGAGAGGGATGAATGTTTTAATGAAAAACCTTGTGAAAAGCAGATTGAAAGCAAAGGGTCACTGAGTTGATTTTTTTTGAAAGAGATAGTTACAGGAAAGGGGTAGAAAAACATGAAATTGAGCAATTTAACAGGCATGGAGAACCAGGGAAGCTTTTTCAGATGGAGGCTGCAACTGAGATTTTGCAAGGAAGACTGGTAGGGAAAGGTTATTTAGTTACATGAATAAGAGGAAAACAATTTCAGAAAAATTGATCCAGTGGTGTTTCTGAAGAAAACAAACATATTTACTTTAAGATGGAACTCAGTGAGTTAATGAAAAGTATGTATATTTGTTGTGGTGTTTAGGGGATTTATGGAAGATATATATACATATTCAGGAAGACTGGGACAGAAACAATACAAAGATTTAGAAATAAGAGTATTTAAAAATTTAAATGATGAGCCAGCAATGTGTCATTGTAGAAAGAAAGCCCATATTATCTTGTGCTGCATTAGGCAGAGCATTGTCGACAGTTTGAGAGAGCTGATTCTTCCACTCTGCTCCAGCCTCGAAGATACTCAAAACCAAATGGACACTGTCCTGAGCAACCTGCTCTCACAGACTCGTCTTTGAGCAGAAATTTGGACCAGATGATCTTCACAGGTGCCTTCCTGCCTCAGCTGGTCTGTGATCCTAAATAGGAAGGAGGCAGAAAATACAGCATTTGGTACAACAATCAACAAATATTTCTCTGCAAATGTTTGCTGCTACTGCAGAATAAAAGAGCATTGATGTGTGAATACAATACAATAAAATACACAAATATGTGTGACAGTAAGCACAATGACACAATAGACAAAAGCTGGATATAAAACTAGACAAAGAGGTAGCAGAATAACCACAAAGGAAGAAAATGGAAACTAAAGGTAAACAAAGTTTTTTTCCTCAAAGCAACATTTGAGAATTGGGGCTGTATTGGCAACACTGCCAAAATCCTCTGTTTCTGAATGAGATTTATAAATATTACATGACTAATTTTCTCAACTGGTAAAATCACTTAATAGCAAGCATGGGTTTACATAACACTTCCAGGGAAACAAGACAATCTCCTGGATTTGATTATACTAAAGGTGAAAAAATTCAAGTGATTTCAGTAATCACTAAGCTAAACACCAAAGACTGTGGCCACAGGCCAAATAATTACATTTCCATAGTGAAAGATATGAATGCTGGCATCAAGAATCCCAAAAGAGCAGAGAAATTTCTGAAAACCAGTAGGAGGCAGGAAACTTATAGATCAGGACAATGTGAATTGCTCCTAAATCAGTAGTAAGGAATGTTTGTCTCTTTCTGGTCATTACAGAAATGTTGAAAAAAATTAAGGCTGTAATGTCAGGTAAAATTGGCTATTTCCTTTTTTTTTTTCCCATTAAATTGTTTATCTTTGATTTTATCTTATGTAGTTGGCATTTTAAATGACTTGGTAAAGCTACTGGTAAAGGGAAGAATGAGAAAAATTATCAGAAATTAGAGATGTTTAGTATTTGTGTGATTTCTTCTTTTTTTTTAACCTCCCTTTACATCAAGCTGCACAAACATCATTATTTACAACACAGAAATTGTAACCTAAAAATTATAGTGACCTAACAGATACCTGTATCATCATCAAACTCAAGAGCCATTCACACGATGTCAGACAGGCCAAAGTAATATAATAGAAGAGGTCAATAAAATAATTATACATACCAGATACCATGATAAGGAGCACTTACAGAGCATAATTCACATTTTGCTATGGATTTACTATTACCAGTAAATGGGAAATATTTCACAATATCCTTGACTCACCCATGTGTGATACATGATGCAATCAATTTCCATGGAAATTTGTATCTAGCCTTTTACTAGAACAGTACTTTGAACCTCATGTTATTATGCTTTGGCAAAATTCAGGATTAAGGCTGCTTGCTGTCAAAGCAGGCTGTTAAGCACACACTGGAGAGAAAAAAGGGCACATTACTGACAATGTTCTCTGGTAGTCCTGAGGAACTCTAAAATGCAGCTGCTAAGGTCAGTGGTCCTGGTCTCTGATGACTATCCTGAAGGGTTGGGCTTTTTTTTTTACTGAAGAGTTTGAATCACCTTAAGTAATTCTAAAGAGAAGACTGGACTGTGGATACCACATCTGCACATCTCCTCAGTTACATCCCACAGCTTCTCTGCAGAGCCAGCTGTACCTTCAGTGTGAAGCACCAGCTCCTAAAGAGCAGAGGCTGCTTGGTCACTGCCTTGCTGCCTTTCAGTTGCGGTTAAGGAGAGGACAGAGAGAAGACAATTTTAGCCATTCAGTTGTTGGCTTTGCTGCCAAGCAATGTGACCTCTGGGATGAACTGAGCAGGTCTGAGCAGCTCTGCACAGCAATGGATGGGCGCTTCCCATTAACTCTGAGGGTTCTTAGAGCAGCCCAAGGAAAAGGACAAACTACCAGTACCTTGACTCACAGCCCTGGCAGCTATGGAGGGCAGGGGAAGGGACAAGATCCAAAGTTACCCCTTTCGGTGTTTTAAGCGTTCAATTCAATTACTTATTATTAGGACATACCTCTTACAGGGTGGAATGTTTCTCAATGCAATAAACATCAACTTGACATGAGGAACAGTGGGTATCTTTATAGAGCAGGAGGGAAGGAGCTTTGTCCTGTCCTCTAAAATAGATATTATTATGAAACCACTTGAGAATTGAGAACTTATTTTACCTGAAGACTGGAAAGAATCATTCTTTCACCTTTTTTCTTTTTTTTATTCCTTAATTCTCCAGCCCTCAGGCCCAAAACCACAGAATATTATTGGACTGACCTGTTCCAGGTGACACTGTGCATGTTTAAAGGCACAAAGGTCAGAGGAGCATTTGAGCCTGTTAAGATTTGAATTAAGAGATAAGACTTCATTTATAAGACTTGGTAAGAAATGGACACTCCACCTTTGAACTGTTTCTATTGCAGAACACAGCCCAGTTCCTCATTCTTTGTCTTCTGAGGTAAATGAACTGAGCATTGCTCATGAAAGTGCAGAATTAACTTTTCACAACTGGTTAAATTCCCTATAATGAAGACAGCCTGGGAACTTGAACCAATAAATGAGGGGCAGAGCAACTGTGGAAAAAGTACAGCATCCACTCACCTGCTGCTCTGTGTGTGGAAGGCCACACCACATTCAAGGAAAGCACCTTCTCACCTTTCTTCCACAACAGCCTCTTCCTTAGTGAGTGATTATGTATCGGATTTCCTTGGGAGGCTGATTGTTTAAAGTTTGCCTGATGAGGGTTTTTCACATAGCAAAAAGATAGTGTGCCATTCTTAAATCCTCCCTCTCCTACCCACAAAGCTCCTAGGAGAAATGTGCTTTGTTAGCTGGGACCACTTGTTTTACATACACTGTCTCAGCTGTCAAATTTACAAAACAGTTAAACCTTCTGCTGATGTGTATAAGGAAAACAGCATTTCAGCCACAGAAGAGCTCTGTGTTTTATATCAGGCTTCTAATTATTACAAAATTTTAAAGAGGAAGAGGCAAAAAGAAAATAGGAATCAATCTTTTTGGAGAAGATATAGAAAAAAAACTTTTATTTGGATGTTGTGTCATCTGATCACTTAAGGCATAGCCTAAGTGAATGTCTAGGCAAAAACCAGATGGTGTTTCAACCTTAGAAGAGGGTGATAGGGGGACTTTATAAGTTCACTCACCTAAATTATTTTATGAAAATAATGGCAAATTATGAAAATTTTATGAAAAACTGTTAGAAAGCCACTTACTACCTTATGCTATTTGATGTACTTTGTGACGTTATTTAAATGTAATATCTGGAATTATTATATTATACAAAACTTTATCTCTGTTTTTATTACATATATAAGAAGACATTTACTCAATCATGTATATTATATCTATACCTATGTATATATCTATATCTATGTGTATTAACTGTAATTATTTAATGTACATAGCATTTATTTTCAAAGTTCACATCATGCATTTATTGCGAATAAATAGAACTGTATTTCCCTATGTTTCATATGCCTCCAAGATTTCTAATACCCTCAGTTCTCTTTTGTTTGAGCAGAATTACATGCTTCATCATCTGAGAAGTCTGTAGAAAATACACCATGGAAGTAGGTCTTTTCTGTTCACTCACTGTTTTCATGTTGCTTACAAAAGTACAGCAAACAAAACAGTAAGCAAAGATAACAGAAGGAAACTCATTTTTATGTTAAAATTTTAGTCTTGTTTCTTTCTTAAGTGAGCAGTGCTAAAGCAAAGCAAACACAGACACCAAGCCCGTTTTAGGGCATCCACAGGGGACAGGCACATCTCCTTGCCTTCTTAAATTCACTGCAAAAGCTTCCTTTGACTGCAGGGGGAGCAAGAATTTTCCTAAAGTATTTTTGAAGCATTTAGCTGTGGTGCACTCACTGTGCAGTGTCTTGCTCGTTAGCTACTTATTTCTCCATAGAACAGAAAGGATGAACTACATACATAGCATATAAAACACTGAGCAGTGTGTTGCCTCAGGCTGAGTCTCTGTAGAAACAAATGTATAAAAGAGGCTAAAGTTATTAATTTAATTTCTTTGTATTATTATACCAAAAATATAATTTCATACAGAATGAACAGTCAGATATAAATTTATCTTGGAATAACAGGAAACTTATGTTGTTATAAAGGTAATTTTTCTACTTCTGCAATAAATAGATTAATTTTACCAGTGCTACACTGACATTCTTCACCTGACTGTGTAGCCTTATGATTTTATCTATGCTCCTTTTATATTTTGTCCTAATATCCTCAATAAGGATTATATATGGACAAATAATTCTTTTGTATTTATTAGAAACTTATTAAACTGCATAGAAGAATCAATGCAGCTTCTAGAAGTTAATGTACTCACAGGAATGACTCAGAAATAAAGCAGCTGGAACAGTTTCCACCCCAGCTCTCACTCTGCCCCTAAGAAGCTTCTGATCCTGCAGAAGAGCACTGTAACCTGGAAAGAACCAAATGCTATGAGTACACTCTTCTGATAATGGACCAAGAGCATTACTGCAATTAGAAGTTGATAACAAGGAGCTGCAATATGAAGACTGACACACATTCTGTTAACAAACCACTGATAGGGAAATTGAAATGTCAAAAGCTCTGAGCCGTAGTTATCAGGAACTCACCTCAGGAAACCCGGGCAGGAAACTATGTTTTGAGGTACATGAAAGAAAAACTGGAACTTGCTGTTGGGAAACCATTCAGACAATGCATAAATTCAACATAATTTGACCATGTATAGAACTCCAGAATAACCTATTGAAATAGCCATAAGTGATAGCAGAGATGAAGCCATCTGCAAATATAAGCCTGTAAGAAATACCTCCCGCTGCCTGTCTGTGCTTTAGAATCCAGAATGCAAACCTGAGCACTCAGCTTGTCTGCAATGCTCCCACTGCAGTGTTACCTTACGGTCATCCCAGGGAAAGACACCTTATCTTCACCTCTCCTCCAGCACCCTGCCCAGCAGGTTTGGCTGTAAACCAGCTGGGTCTGACAGAGGCAGGTGCTAAGCCCAGCATTACCCTGGGTTTCCAGGACAGACACAGGCCTGGTGTCTGTGCTGGATCAGGACAGTAAGGTCAGCAGTTCATCCTCACCTTCCAGGGCTGAAGCAAGAAGAGCTGAACTGATCACCGTTTCAGAAAAGCATCTTTTTGTGTGCCAGGCTCCTCCACCAGTGCACCAGGAAAGTGCATTCTTAGATCAGCTTTCCTAAGTATTGTTTAAAATATGTGGTCTCAACAGGTGCTCAGAAAGCAAACAATAAGTCATCAAAATGTCAAATTCAGTCTTTGAAGATCAGTCCACTAAATATGTCATGGCTTTCTCATACTTTCCCCAGGATACTTTTGAGTTTACCTCCTAAATTCAGTTATCCTCCACTACTAAAGAACCTTTTTCTCTTCAGCAGTTTCATTGACAGCTTAGTTATCTTCCTCTCTGTGTTTTGGTGGGAGTTTATTTTAGTGGATTGCATCTGAGAGTTTCTTCTTTCTAGAGCAGGGTTGTTACTTTCTTTCTCCATGAGCACAGCTTTGAGGTTCTGCTTTGGCAACCACGGAAAGAAATATATGTAATATCTCTCAGATTCATTTCAAATGCAATTCAATTCTCAATAAAACACAGCAAGGCATCTTTTATGAAGCTCGGCAAGACTGGAGTTCATTTCAGTGTTCTTGGTGAGGTGTATTTTCTAGCTGTCATGGGTTAGGAATACTATTCCTCAATTTAGTATTCCCACTGTAAAGACAACAACAAGACATTTCCCTCCCCCACGCCAGCAAGAGAGACAAAAGGCAGAGATTACAGTTTAAGATTTACTGGGAACAGCAATGAGATAAGAAAATGAATGTTAAAATAGCATTAATTAAAAAAGCATACAAAAGTGGGTGATTACATACAACAAGATGCTCACTGATATTCCAGGAGATCCATCTCCTCTATACTCTCCCACTAGGTAAAGTTACAGGCAGCAGTGAGATGTCCCCTAGGTTTTCTCTTCCCAGGGCCAAGCAAACACACCTCTCTCAGCAGCTGTCTGTCCATTACCTGTGAGTCCCCCAGAACTCCACCTGCAGGTAACTAACACCATTTTGCCTTCTGGTATAAGTGGAGCATAAAGAATCTTCAGAAGACCTCAGTGTAGCTGAGCTCTCCCATCAGTTTTATAAGAGATACACTTGTTTGTGATGTAAAATTGAAAACATCAATGTATTAAAGTTGTTCTCAAAAGCAGACACTACAGTCTAGTCTTCATGATAATAATGCAGCCATTAACATCTCCAGAATTTCCTAATAGATGGCTAACATTTGTTTTGATGATATGGAGGCTGAAGGTCTGTCAGCAGCTGAGGCAATCTAAGAGGTTGCAGCTGCTGAATATTTCATGCTGTCCCCAGTCTCCTCCACATCATCTCCTACTTATTCTTAACCTTTCCCATGCTCCTTGCTGTGGTAAGCTCTGCTTTTCCACCAGCTCTGGCACTCATTACAGCAAGTGAGTCAATTCAGCTTCTTGGCAGAGAACACTCCACTTTTATTTTGTCTGGGTATGTTTTCTGCCATATTAATGAGCTCAGAGGACTCAAGAAAGGATCCAGTAAAAACCAGACCCCTTGCACAACAAGCAGAAACTGCTTGGCCAGGATCAGGATGGCACTGGTAAAAACATCATCCGTTAGAATCTGTGTGAGGCTAGATGTACTAACCCTGTGAAATCCTGCCTCTGCCAGTTATCACCAGCTTATTCAGTCCTGTCCTCTCTGAGGGCAACAGGAATGCAGTTACTGATTCCTGAGAAAGGCAGTGGCCAAGGAAAGCAATGCCTTTGGACCTCAGAGAAAGCTGTGCTTTACCTCTGCTCTGCTAAGCACTTTCTGCATGATCATTGGCCTGTAATTTAGCTGCTCTAGGCTCACTGTAAAAAAAATGCCACGGACATTACATTTTCACAAGAGGCTTCATAGAGATAATACATAAAAATCCTTTGATGTTCATAGACAATTGTACAGCTCCTGAGGGCATCTAATTAGCTACAGTAAATGACTAGGTCACTTTATAATAATCGGCGCTGAATTCTCAGTTCCTGTCTGAGGGTGTTGCACAGTAATTCAGTATACCATCACCAAACTCAAACAGAAAACCAAAAAGATGGGATAGATTTTTTTTACTAAGTATGTATTTTCCTCAGTAGAACATATATTTGACAGTATGCTTTAATAAAAACTGTCCTTCTGCACTCCCTATAGACATATGACATCTCCCACTTGAAACTTTATATTATATTCCTTTGCTTTAGTCCTGCATGATGCAAGAGCTCAGGTTTGTGCACGATTAACAGAATTTAAACCTATTGTAGCAACAATCTCAGGGTCTTCATGTAGTTCCATTGCTGCTTCTGAGTTTTAATATCTTCACCACATATGGAAACCAGAGCCTGGAGTGTACATCACTAAATTTTCTACTTCCAACTAGGATATAGAGGCAAAACTATCAAATATCAGTATTTAGAGCAGTATACAATAGTATCATATGCTGCAATTTCACAAAAGCCTACTTTTGGAAATGTCCACTGTGCAGTGCAAAAAAAAAAAAGTGAAAAGATGCCTTTTATGACCAGCAGTTGCCTTGCCTCTGCTAACTTAAGACTAAAGTACAGAATGAGCCTATGAGAATTGGCCCTATCATCATCTTATGGAGCACTAATTAGATTAGCTCATTTGATTAAAAAAAAAACCAAACAACAAAACCCTTGCAAAATACAGTTGTTATGAAAAGAGTAGAAAGCTAACTCATATTTAATGTGTCTTTTCAATGCAGAGTATAGTTTCAGGAGTAAACTTTGCAGTAAGTTGCCATAATTTTTTATGGAAGCTAGAAGACCAAGTATCTCAGTTAAGGATTTTGAAGCATGGAGTAGCTACTATACCACTAATGAATATTTGTATTCTCTAAATTATTCATTTTAATTCCCAAGAACATTTACTTTTATCTATATAAAATTCTTCTTGGGTGTTTTTTCTGATTTCCCCATTTTGATTTGAATAATAGGGCTTTGAGCAACCTGGTCTAGCGAATGTTGTTCCTGGTCATTGGCAGGGGAATTATCTTTCACATCCCTTCCAACCTATACCATTGTGTGATTCTATGACTCTTGTAAAGACTTACTGGCTTAATAACTGGTTTTCAAAGGACTTAGTATTAGCTGTCTTCAAAATGTGAATTTATTTTATTTATTTATTAATTTTATTGTCCACTAGAAAGACAGCAACTGCAACAATGATTACTCGAGGTTTGAACACTGTGAGAGTGATTCTAAATATAAAATGTCATTCAGGGAAAACTATTGTCTAATACTAGGTCAGAAGTAAAACATACCATGTGAAACATTCATTGCATCACTGCAGTCGTGGCTTCACAATAAAATGGTTCCTGCCAAATGGTGACAGGGTATTGTCATGTACTGTCTGGCGTGTGCCAAAACGAATGTAGGAGACAGAACACAGAATGGATCACTGCAATCCTGCCTTCCTCAGGATCTACAGAAAGGTTTCCAGCACACAAAGGGTGCTGCAGATGACCTATAGAAATGTGAGGGCACTGCCAGCCAAGGTCACAATCTGTTTGTGCTGGCTCCCTGTGGCAGAGCAACGGAGTTTATCCACTTGTGCCGGCACAGGCACCCTCGCACATACCACTCATCTTCCCAGTAGGCAAAAGGGTGCAAGGGGCAGCGTGACTCGTTACCCTGGTGCCCTGGACACGTCACAACTCCACCTGTTCCAGCCTAGCTCCAGCCTAGCTCCAAATACGTGCCTTCTGTCCCTGCTGGGGGAGCCCAAAGATCCCACATCTGTAAGGAAGTGCAGGATTTGACAGCCGAGCCCTCTCTGTCACCAAGAGGCAGAAGGGAAAGACATGGACCTCTGGCATCCACTCTTTAATTCACACTGTATCACATGCTTGGAGTAGCCTGACACAGTCACATTTTGTCCTTAGCTTGAGGTCAGTAAAGAAGAATCAGCCAAGAAGAGCAGAATGTAATTGCCAACTTTACTCTGCTAAGATTAAAGACAAAAATCAAACTGAAGCTAAAAAAACCCAAACCAAAAGCAAACAATTGGGTTTATGTGGTATTGAAACTAGTTCTTTAGGAACTAAATTATGTTTGCTCTGAAAAATGCACTGCAAATATTTATGTGCTTAATTAAGGTCTTCCAATGTGTCCACTACCTTAAAAATATATTTTAAAAAAAAGCAGTGGGCTGTATTCAAAGATGGAAAAACCTTCTATTTGAGTTCAGTTTACAGAACAAGAGGTCAAAAAGCTGCATGTGGAACAAAAGCAGCATTTACAGGAATCTGCATTGCGTGGGCAGTTGACAATAATCAGCAGCTTTATAAATGTTACATTTTGAGGAACTGAATTCAACTTTCTTATAATTAAGTCCTCCAAAATCAATGAGATCCTCCATTATTTCTACCAGGCTGGAAAATGTTACCGCAAGTATATCTAAATTCTAAAATCTCTCCTTCTGTCAAAAATAATATATACAAGGCTCTCAACTAGCACTTGAGCTTTATTTTCTTTTTTTTTTTTCATTTTGCAAGTTCTTCAGCAGAAGAACAGAACAGCAAACAACTTGATTTGCACTGTGTAGACTTGCCTCAGTGAGATCTGAGCCAGAAGCACAAGAAATTAGTCCACATGGATATCCACACTCCTTCCTTTAAAGGAAGCTAATTCTTTTAGAAGTGTCTCAGCCGAGCGTGGCCTCACGCTGTCTTACTGTAAAGGTACGGCCAGAGCTCCACCCTTCCTTCCCCTGCAGGCTTCCCTGGGATAGCACCCTCTATCCCTACTCTGCAAATAGTATTGCATAATAAATACTACAAGAAAAAAATGTTCTATTCAAACAGTGAATAGGAATGTGAAGGAAGCGAGAGCACACTGTTGAATGAGCTAGGAAGAATAAACTCCCTGAGTCAATATTTTCTGGTTTTGGGCTAAATTATTTCCCCCTTCTGCCTGTCTTGCATGTCTGTTGAGGGTTAAGGAAATATCACAGGTTATTGCTGTCACCCCTCCTGTTCCTGGTTATAGACCAGGAACATTCACAGGCATTGCTAAAGAGCACCTGAGGAAATGGCACCTCCAGAGAATTCAGTAACTCAGTAATCCTTACAGTACAGTGGTATTTCATGTTTCGCATAAATGTCTGTCATGATATTGCTTCCTCCCTTCTGGGATCTATAGAGACCTCAACCTTTGCTGAAAATTGTCACATCCTATCTTGAGCTAAAATACACTCAAAACACAATACTGCAGCTTTTAAAAGAGAAAAAAGAAATAACACAAACCCCACACTTTTCCAAGGAATTATAGTAATTAATTCAGATTTAACTAAGATCCCATGGGATTAATTCTTTGAATTCCTAATCTACATGGAGAAGCTGAAGCCTTGGATAATCAACTGCAGTTCCTGGCAGTGGTTATAGAATAGAAGCTCCCTGTGACAAGTGAGGGAAGTCCCTTGTAGAGGGGGATCTCTGGCAAAGCCAAGAGGAATTATTATTACCTTCTAGGACAAACTCTGTGGATCTTTCTCTAAGGCTTGCAGCATGCTCTTGAGCAAGATGATCTCTAAGTTATAGCTACATTCCAAGAAAAAAGAAAACAATCCTGGCGATAAGATTTGAGAATAATAGAAAATCTTTGAGAATATTTGGCAAGTGGTCCACATGCTACTTCACTGCCAGTCCTGAAAATGTGGATGTGGATCTTACCACAAGACTGTATTTGCCTCATTTCAGATGCTGTAGTTAAGGGCTGCAATGAAATCCCCTGCTATTAGACATGAGAGTAAGTGCTTGTTCATGCCTCATCCAAGGCTCCTCGATGCCAGCTGAAGCACTAAAAAACAAAAAAAATGAAAGAGCTGGGTAAGGTATCTCGCAAAGCTTTCCCAAGTGGCAGCAACCAGATTTTGCTTATCATGGAGCAATTGCAGCAAAACACCCCAAGTTTGGACAACTACTAGTAATGTGAATTAATAGCAAAGGCAAATCTTTTTAATGGTGTCTATGGGGGCTGGTTTACTGGCACCGTGTGTCACTGGTAGCTTTTCAGGCCCTTCAGTCAGCATTGCTGGCTTTCGCAATTCCGTCCCGGCTCTTACAACACCAGAGGTTTTTCTGGAACCACAAGTTACCAACAAGGAGTAAGGAAGGAACACCGAGATTCCATTTTTTTTAAGCCAATGAATATCTATGCATGACGCAGGGTAAAGCTTTAAAAGATAAAAGAAGCCGCTTTGGGGATGTATCATAAATACGTAGAACATATCTCGGTCATCCATGATCACTCAGCCTTGCACAGTTCCTCGGCAGCAGTCGCCCTGAACAAAAGATACCCAGGGATACCCAGGCTTGGCACCTCCCCAGCGGGGTCCCGTCTCAGAGAGCGTGGGGTTTCTTTTCCCCCTCCCCGAAAACGAGCGGGACACGTTTCGCTCCGTGGAACGCCGCCTCAAGGCACAAGTGACCCGAAAAATGTTCCCGCTGGTCTCCCGGAACGGCGGGCGCTGCCCTCAGAGGGACTGGCGCTGCCCTCAGAGGGACCGGCGCTGCCCCCAGAGGGACCGGCGCTGCCCTCAGAGCGACCGGCGCTGCCCTCAGAGGGACGGGCGCTGCCCTCAGAGGGACGGGCGCTGCCCCCAGAGGGACGGGCGCTGCCCTCAGAGCGACCGGCGCTGCCCCCAGAGCGACCGGCGCTGCCCTCAGAGGGACGGGCGCTGCCCTCAGCACCGCCGGGGCTCTCCCGCCTCCCCTCCCGCCGCCCGTGCGCCGCCGCCTCAGGGGCTCCTGGGCGGGGCGAGGAAGGGGGCGCGCCGCGCGCCGCTCGTCACGTGACACGCCCCTCTCGCGCCCCTCCGCGAGCCCGCCCCGCCTCAGGCGCTCCGCCCCCGCCGCGCCCCGGGCTCTGATTGGCTACGAGCTGACAATGCGCGAGGCAGCGCCCCCCGCCCCGCCCCCCCCGCCGGCTTCACCCCGGCAGCCACGCGCCGCCGGCCGCGAGCTGCCCGCGCGGCGCCGGCGCGGCCGTTACGGGAGCGCAGCGGGCGCTGAGGGGGCCCCATGGCCGCGTCGCTGGGGCCGCTGGTGGGAGCCATCGATCAGGGCACCAGCTCCACCCGCTTCCTGGTGAGCACAGTGCGGCGATCGGGGCGGCGCCCCCGCGGCCTGAGGGGAGCCGCGGGTTCACTCCCCTCCATCCTAGCGGGGGCCTCTGCCGTGCCCTTGGGGAAGGGCAGGGGAACGGGCCCACAGGGCCGGGCTGCGCTGCCCGGCTGCAGCCTCCTGTCTCCCGGAGAAGCGGCGCCGCTCGGCCTAGGGCTGCCGGATCCGCCGCTGTCCCTCAGGCGCGTCCCGCCGCGGCGCGGGGGGCAGAGCCCGTCCCGCGGGGAGCGGTCCCGGGGCGAGCCCGAGTCCAGCGGCTGTGCCGCTGCTCCAGGGGACTGCGGGATCCCGCTGCTCCGGGCAGGCTGCGTTTGCAATCTGTCAGACTTTCAATCTCGCCCCGAATGGAATCAAATGGACGAGGTCCTGAGGCACTGGGGAAATAGATCCGTGCGAGGTCGGTGACTGTGATTAGCTGGTGTTCGAGCAATGCGATGACTCCGCTGTGTTCCCCGCTGAAACCTGCCCGGGGCCTGCTGGAGTGACTTCTGCAGCTTCAACCCTTATGTCAGTGCCTCTTGTGCACTGTAGGTATTCAGGTGGCTGAACCTGCACACCTTGGTAAACACTGATTTGTTTAAACACTGGAGGAAGATAAGTTTAAGGACAGGAGAATTAATATATTAATCTTATATTTGACCATTTAGTTGAAGGATCTGGTTATTTCTGTATTATGCAATAGTCTGTAACTAATGTTATGTAGGAAACTTACTATAGATACTTCTGGCTTGCAAATGTCCACAAATGTACTGTCCCCTAGTCAGTTAAGTCATGGTAGTTTGACTTAATTAAAGCCCTGTGACAATTTCCTCCATGAAAGTGGAATAGAGATATTTACTAGATATAAAATGTTATCAAATAGGCAAAGTATAAATTGGGAAGATGAATGTTTTGGTTTACCCTTGCTGACTTTTTTTTTTTTAAATATGCTTCTTACCCCATGTGAAATGTTCCTTCATGAAGCAGGAGGCTAGAATATCTTCTTGACCTATGTTACCATTATTACTCAATATCACGACCTTCATGCGATTGTCAAATGAGAAAACACAGCTCTGGGGGTGGAGAGAAACTCCAAACTGACAAATGACACCAGTGGGCTGTCTTGGATGCCAGTCATGAGTCCTTTTTGGGAACGAACTTGAAGGAGGTCCCTGTAATGCATGAAGATAAATTCTATCTGCTTTTATGTAAATGCCAAGTTAACTTTTTTCTTATCCTCAAAGGATAACAGTAGAAGTTTTTACTCTTTACTAGTAGAAGTAAAACTTAAGCTCTTTTTAAAAGTGTTTTTACAAGTTCCTCTTAGGAGGAATTTCTTACACTACACACATTCATCAATGGCTTTTATGCAGCCAGGGAGATTTTGCCTGCCTACAAGAGGATTCAGATGCTTCCTAATTTTTCCAAGAAGTATATTATGTCTGCCACTTTTAAATTCTTGTATGCGTCTCAGTGTCTCTCAATTCATGTACACATACAGCATTGTCTTAAAGTTGGCAATATGATCATGTCATTATGATAATAAAGTTACATGGGCTTGAGCAAATAAGATGCATGATCACTGAGTTAAATCAGAACACAGGGGACAGGGAGAGAAGTGGGCAAAATGTGCGGAGATCTGTTTCAACTCACCTCAGTCATTCAGATGACAACACCTGTAAATGGAGAATTCTGTGCTGGAAAGGGATTGCTGCAGTTGGAAGAGATTTTGCCTTGAAATATTTTAAGCCAGAATATAATGTATTCTTGTCTGTGCTTAAATTATTTCCTTGGCTCTGTTGATCTTTTGCTTTTAGTTGTTTTTGTTACATTTCCCAGTGATCTCTCTACATTTATTTTAAACCTACTGTTTCCAACAGTTTTTGTCTTCACCAAGTCACAAGTCAAAATCAACTTGCTGCTTACTTTGCACTTGTGTATTCAGTAGTTCAGTGCAACTGTTATCTAACTTTTTAAGTGGAAAACATATGATTTTGAGCAGGTTAAAGAGTTCTCCTTGGTGAAAAACTGTCTGGTCTAATGGGGAAAAGAGTAGTCAGCAGTCCAGAGTGTACATTTACAATTACAGGTGGCAGATTTACCAGTGGTGCCCATAACAGTCAGTAGTGAGGGCTGATACCCCACGGTATTTTCCTGGACAGCCATGGGGGTGGGTTGGGATATTCTCTCTGATGGGGGTGACCAGTTGACTGAAATTCCAGTCAGAGACGGGACTGCCAGAATCCTCATACAGTTAAGCAAAGTTTAGCGCTCGAGACAGAATGCTGAGAAGCTGCTTAGTGAAAAAAGATACGCTCCTTCTGGGCATCAAGTTGGATATATGTGAGCAATGCATCCTTGTGGTGGTGCACATTAAGAAAAGTTCAGAAAGTAATTGTTGTCATCTGTGTAGCACTTAGGAAGCAGGATCTGGAACACTGGGTCTGATGTTGGACCCTGCAGAGGATGAGAATTGGAAGAGCTGAATTTCATCCGGCCAGAGGAATCCCTGTGCTGCAGCACAAGGCCATGGAAGGAAGGTTGGGAGATCAGGAGCTCTTTCTTCACAAGAGATGCTTAAGGGGGGTCCTCAGTCCACAGTTTGTGGAGAACACAGAACCAGCCTTTTCTCAGATATGCGCAGGAAAAGACAGTGGGCAGTGAACACAAGCTGCAGCTAGTGGAATAGCCAATAGATGTAAAGAAACAATGTTTCACTCTGAGGGCTCCAGATCAGGGGCTGAGAAAGCTGTGTGGAATTTCCATCTTTGCAGATACTCGGTGCCTGATTTAAAAAGGCCCTGAACAGCATAGTTTTAAATTCAGGCTTACCTGAGCAGTGAGTTAGGCTAGGTGACCTCCTGAGATTCTGAGTAAATTATTCTGTGTGCAGACACAGGTTTTGTTTCTCCTGCTTGTGAATGAGAGGCTGTATGAGCACAGAGGCTAAAGAAGCACCATAACTCGGGTGCATTTTCTGTTACTGTCGCTCCTTCTTTAGCCTTGCCTCTCATACAGCACACGAACACAGTGGTAGATTTATGCCGTAGCTTTATCCTCCATGAACCCTATTTTGGATCTTTACCTTTATTAGCTACTTTTGCAAAATGAACTGCAATTGTTTTTGAGGCTGTAACTTTTCTGTTAGGTTGGGTTGAACTTGGGTAACAGATTCCAAGTTACCAGGGAAAGCACAGTGCTCACAAGACAATTGTTTAAGACTCATTTTCTTAAAAATATCAAGCAGGAACATAAATTGGATAGGCTAAATAAGTGTACCCAGATGACTGAATTCTGGCCAAGATGTTTCATTGAATATGTTCATTGAACACTTTCATCTCCCACGTTCCATTCGTATTATTCAAGAATCATAAAAATACACTATTGCTTCTTTTGTGAAAAGTCTTAGGATCAGGAGCTAATGGCCAGCTGAACCATTGTTTGATCGTTTGAAAGATACTTGCTGGATAGTGTTTCTGTCATTTTATCCAGGAACAGCAAGAATTGAAAGACACAGTGAAGTACCTACACAGTGCTTCAAGTTAAAAGTTTGTCCGTCAGGCACGGAACATTTTTTTTGCACCTTTGCGAAATATTTATTTTTTTCTTCGTCTCCGGAAGAAACAATCAAATAAAGCTATATCACACTGCAAGCATTCTTTTCAATAAACAAAAATCAATTTTAGGTAAGGAAAACATTCATACCCATTGAGCTTTCTCTTCAGAGGGGAATTAATTTTACCCCCTTATTGAAGTAGCATGACCTTTTAAGAAAAATTTAATTGTATAACTAGCAAGAAGGGTTAAAAATATTGTAAATACAGTTTTCCAACTAGCTCTTATCACTTAAAATACAGTGTAGTTTTACTTTTAAATCCCATAATTGTAAGCACCTCCTAGATGGTGAGGGAGATCTGTTCATCAGCCTTCCAAGAAAGGTAATTTCTAGGAGACTTGTTAAACTTGGACTCATTAATAAATTCTGACTGTGCTACTCCTAGATAAATACTGGAGAGGGAAATTATTGTTTTTCTCTTTCCTTGCCCCGGCTGGGTTGATTTCAGTGCAATTTCAGAACTCCATCTCTGAGCTTGTTTGCCTGCAAAACCATGGTTGTTCCTGCTTGACAGAAACTGATGAAGATATAGTATAGAATAACAGAAATAGCTTTTCTGCAGGCAGAGTTACATGACAAAGCTTGAGAGATATGAAAAGTTACTTCTAAAATCTGTTCTCATTATTGTCTTTTCAGCTGTGCAGCTTCTTTCATCATTTCCATGAGCCTTTTATTTCTGTTCATTCCTTGAAAATTGTTACAACTCATTGATATTAATTCATTTCCTTTAAGATAACCAAACATAAATGTAATACACAATAATATGTAATCATATGTAACTGTACCCCTTTATGTGATAGGATGTATTATATTAAAGACCCTGAAAAAAGCTTGAATTAAGTGATCTGCCCCTGTGGCTCTCTGCTTGTTCACATACAAGACATCTATGTAGGCCTTTCTTCTCTGCAGTCCTGAGACTCAAGGCTCAAGCTCTGATTCTCTGTTGAGAGTAGAGGGAGGATGTTATTTATCCCTTTTCTTTAATCTCTCACTAGAGAATTCAGTACATATCTGGTGGCTTTCACTTTTATCTATGTTCAAGACAGCTGTACAAGTCCAAGTAGCCTAGACAATTCTTCATTACTACTGATAAAATTAGGGAAAAAATGAATTTGGCTTTCCCAACACACAACTGAGAGATCAGTAGCATAAACTTGAATCAGTTCGTAATGAATATGAAAGGATTGAAAGCCTCTATTCCTAACAAATTACAGAAATACACTTCAAACCTGTTTCAACAGGGATGTATTGACCTTATCTGACTTAGTTGTACTTACTTGAACTTATTTTTCTATCTCTCCACTGTCAAACATGGACTGCATAGGGAATTTTTTTTGTGTGTAGTGTTTTTTTGGGGGGAGTGGGAAAGGAAGGCTTTGAGGTCCCATATTTTCTATTTATTCCCTATGTTATTTATCATTTTGTAGGTTTAAATTTAGTGACTAATTCATCTTTCCACATATCAGAATTCTGTCTATCAGTGTAGAAGTCATAGAATCAGAATGATTTGGGTCAGAAGGGACCTTAAAGATTACCTGGTTCCACCCCCTCACCATGGGCAGGAACAGCTTCCACTAGACCAGGGTGCATGGGGCCCTGTCCAACCTGGCCTCAAACAGGGATTGCTCCCAGTGAAACTTTTTTAATCCTTTGCCCTGAATAATAGGGAGTGTCTGTTGCTTTTGTTGAGAATGTCAGAAGCTTGCAGGTTTGTTTGTCATGGATTAGCAAAATGTTTGCCTAGTTCTTCTCTATGGATATGAAAAAAATCTGTGCATTCATAGTGTTATTGCTTCCATTGAAAATGTATTCCTGTCACACTTAATTGCTGTGTCTGCAAGCCACACAGTCCACATTCACTTGATGACTTTGTCTAATTGAATCTGTGCTTCCTGGTACCAGTAGAAATCCTTAGCATTACCTTCTGTTTCAAGAAATGCTGAATTATTAGTGGTGAATGATTACCACATGATATTTAACATTGCTAGTATGTCGGATACATAACATATTACATACAGGTTAAATAAAAAGTCTTCTATCTCTCTGTCTTTATTCTAAAATCCTAGTAAATTTGAATATGCTTTTGGCAGAAAGGCAATTTCAAGTAAAGAAATCTTACTGCATACATGCAAAACAACCTCTCCATTAAGTATGTTGTGTAGCATTTTGAGATCCATATCCCATTATGCAAGTTGCTTCCTAATGTGTAGTACTGACACAGAGCTTTCTCTTTAATAGGATAGATTCCTGTCAAGCCTGAGCTGATAGATGAAACACAGATAAGTAAATAAAGTACAAATAATTCAGTGGTGCTCTTTCTATGTAATCTTTTGAGCTGATAGCAGAAAAGGATGATCATACACCTTTTTAAGACTTCTTTTCTGGGCAATGGAGCTTTCAGTGTTTTCCAGAGTTTGGGCTGTTTTCATCCCTGGAGGTTTTCAAGACTTGCTTAGAAAAGTTCTTGAGCAACCTGATCTAATCTCATTGCTGATCCTGCTTTGAGCAGGAGGTTGTACTAGAGATCTCTCAAGGTCCCTTTCAGCCTGAATTATTCTGCAGTTCTAATATATAAGTCAAATGTTTCAAACTTCAAACTTTCACTTTCAAGGTGCTCTTTAAGGTTATGAAGAAACTGGAGAATTTGAACTTCATCTCCTTTTTGTCAGAGTTGTTTTAATAGTTTCAGGGTAAAGTGTACTGTGTAGATGATACCAAGAGTTTTTAATCCATAAACTTTAAGAGAAACTCCTAAAATTTGTGGTATGAAAAGAGAGCATTAACAAGTATAGAATAGATTCAGTTGTATCCTAGAGGGTGGACAGATAAAACTGAATTTTTTTTCTTTAGCATGTGAGTGGTTTCCAAATCTGGCTCAGCTCTGCTTGCCATGAAAAGGTAGGATGGTGTCCTACTGGCATGTTCTGCAGTTCACCTGAACCTGCTGCTAGATTTTGCTTTCTAGGTCCCAGAACGTTCTTCACAAAAAGATTCTGCATGGTGCTGTGGAGAAAGAGCCCTTCCCCCAGGATTGCCACCACTGCCCAGCCAGGCACTCTGGCTCACTCACTGTACACTTCAGTTGAATGTTTCACCGGGTGTCCCTCAGCTTGGCCTCAGCAGAGATTCCTTTTGGGAACAGGTCACTGCTGGTTAATGAGAGTTGTTGTGCATTCTCCATGAGCTTCTACTGCAAGGCAGAACCTCTAACTTGGGATTCCTTGAGAACACCCATTGATAGAGTCCTCGTGATTCTCTACTCTGCTGGTTTTTATTGTAGAGGATCCAAATTTAAGTCACTTTTCTGCATGTTCTTCTCTTTTTTGATGGGTTGTGTTGCTGCAGTGGCATTCTTTTCTTGTCAGATTGTTCATGAGCTCTTGCTTGTAGTTTGTTTCGAAACAAAATGGGTTTTGCCTAGGTACTTTCTTGTTCTTTAGCTTAATCCCTTCTATGTTTTGTCATAGATTTTCACTCTTCCTAAAATGTGCTAACCCAAGAAAACACACAGATAACTCTGGTAGTAGAGTGGCGCAGCAAGAGCTAAAGAAATGCTATTATCAACAACAGTGGGTATTTTACTGAGTAATATTCTAATATGCATCAGGAGTTGAACTTCTACAACCACCACAAGAAAAAATCTGGTTCTTTTCCAACCCATTATGGGAAAAAAAACCCAGTTAAAATTGACAGAGTGACAGCAAAGTTTGCCAATATAATCTTTGCCTATCTTAATTTTAAAAGTGTATATATCTGAGTCCTTGTTATATAGATATTGGGGTTGACTGTAGAAAATTACTATCTGTTGTCACAGCACTGCATTTGTTCAAAATAATAAATGTTAATTATTGTTGTTTAAACTTCTGTGTTTGTAGAAAATTCAATTGTGTAATTTATTTGCAGGTTTTTAATGCAGCAACAGCAGAGCTCTTGAGTCACCATCAAGTGGAACTAAAGCAAGAATTCCCTAAAGAAGGGTATGATTTTTTTGTATTTTTTCATTTGTGTAGAGTTTGGTAGAGCTTATGAATTTTTATCTATGAGTCATCAAAACTGAAGCTGATTAATAATTCTTAATAGCACAGCAACTGCTATAAAAAGCTGGCAGAAAAAAATGGCATGAAATAGTTCCCACTGGGTGTCCAGAACGTGCCTGAGTTACGGAAACTAAAAGTACTTGGTGTTTGGCTCTGGTCATTCATTTACATATTTAACACTTTAACATGTAAACGTTGAAGTTTAAAACTAAAGTTTAAATGAGATTTAACATCTCATTTAAGGTGATAAAACTGATAATTTTTACATTTAAATCACAGTCTTCAGCTTGGTCGAAGAAGTATCTTCCTTTGTTTTCTGAGGTTTTGTTTGTTCCTAAATGACCTACCATTTGCTGCCAATGCCCTCTGTATAGAACAAAACAAAACAAAACTCTTTGTTTGTAGATATGTAAAACATGTTTTGTAGTTATATTTGTATTAAAATGCTCAGCTTGTTTTTCAAACTGGTATTATTTTTTCTTTTTATGTACGTTTTTATTAACTGGTGTTTACTGTTTGTTAAAGATGGGTGGAACAAGATCCGAAGGAAATATTAAACTCTGTCTATGAATGTGTGGAAAAGACCTGTGAGAAAATGAGAGAACTGAACATAGACATCACTAACATAAGAGGTACTTATGGGTTCAGAGCTTTAACATGCTATGGTTGAGCAATTCAGATACCATAGTTTTTAAGTGAATAAATAAAAAGGTGGCAGCATGTGCTAGCCTCAAACAAAATGTTAAATTCTGTTTGAAAGTAGTTTTTTGGGAAGAATAATGAGAAAATAAGTGTGTGTATTAGCAATGCAGAATCTACAAAGTAGACTTAATCTGATCTTGTAAAATCACAGAGACAAGTGATGAAGAAATTCTGAAATTAAGTTTAGGACTTAAATTTAGGAAAGCTGTTTTCCTGTGTCAGTGTTGTTGCTGTCTCAGTTTGTGGCTGAAAAAGAGAGAGGTTTAGAGCAAGTAGGTTAATCAGCAAAGATGAGTTCTTAGAAGTAATATTTCTAGATTATGCCTTGAAAAAATTGGAAGCTTTTTATTTCCCATTTACTTTCCTCTTCTGCTTACCTGTTCCTCCCTCCTCTCCGCCTCTCCGTTCCCTCCCTCACCCCCCCAAAAGGGGAAAACAAACCTTCTGAAAAGGATACTTTCTGTTTTGTCCTGAAGCCATTGGAGTCACCAATCAGAGAGAAACAACAGTGGTTTGGGACAAGACAACTGGAGAACCTCTTTATAATGCTATTGGTAACTATGCTTTCTGAATATGTAATATTTTAATATGATCATGTTGTGGAAAAAATGCTTCTGTAGTTTCCTGTGCAAATCTGGTTGTGGCCTAGCCTAGTAATTTCTTGGATTTTTTTGATACCTGTGTTGTAAGATGTGTATTTGCATACATACCAGTGCAGTTGAAAAAAGCCCATTCCATAAAAATTGTTACTTAATAAATCACTTTATTAGTTTTCAAAAAACCCCACTATGGTTCTGGGGGGTTCCTGGCACAAAATGCTCTGACTTGCACCAAATCACTTCCTTTGAAATTTTCAGGATGCTGGTGATTTATCTTTAAAGGAAAATCATGATAAGTAGGTTTAGTTATTGATGACTTAATGAATACTTATTAATACTCAGAGTTTTATTTTTAACTTACCTTAGTTTTTCAGATATTGTCAGCTGACAAATTGTAATTGTCTAGAATTGTTTTTTTAGGTCAAGTGCCAGATATAGTTTGACATAGTATGACTGTAAAACCAGGACTCTTCTATAGTAAAATAAATGTAGTTAACAGCTTTATCTTAAACCCAGCTATACCTTGATAACTACAACACAGTCTTTTAGTAGAAAGTTTACATAGAAATAGTAAATAATCAACCTGCTATTTGTTTTAACCTCTTGGTTTAATCACAGTCATCTGCTGTGAAGTAGCATTAGTCACTTGCTTATATTCTGATAAAGTAAATACCCTACTTGTGGAAAATCCTGCTTCTTTCTCAAATAATTTGATCTTCTAAATCAAATTAATTTATCTAATCATTTTAATTTTTACAACAGCACCTTTAAAATACAATGGCAATACGATATTCTTTCAACCACATGAAAAGATAAATATAGACAGGAATTCATTGGCAAGGGCTGTGGTTTCATAGAAGCAGGCTGAACATGTCACTTTTTGTGTATTAAATCACATGATCAATTAATTTTATTCATGGTTTTAGTGTGGCTTGACCTGAGAACCCAGTCAACAGTTGAACATCTTCTTAAAAGAATTCCTGGAAAAAACAAAACTTTTTCAAAGGTAGGAAATATTCCAAAACATTTAAATGTTACCTGCTGCAATGCATAATGTTTTGGATATATGTGTTTAAAATTCTCCTAAACAAAGTCGCTTGTAGTTTCTAGTCCCTTCTTAGCTTGTTAAACAATGAAAAATGAGCACAACGCACCAATCTGAGACTAGAAAATTTTTAATTTCCTTAAAAGAAATGTTTAACACTTATTTAATATCTCACTACGGAAGTGAGACCTAATCCTGTGCTATCTAGCCAATGTAAAATGAATGTTACACACAAAAATTAAGATCAAGTAGGAAAAAGAAAAGGGGAATAATTTACTGGTATGAAATGTATTATCTATTCTCATGCCTTAATATTGAAATTAGTTGCATCCAATCTGAGAGCAAGGAAGATAAAGAGCAAGTTCATTCTTTTTTTGTGAGCATATATATAATAAATTGGAAACTAAATGCTTGTAGAAAAGTGTTACAATTGTTTGATTAGTGTTGTCCTTTACTAATAGAATAAATATTATGTATTTTTTATATTATATGTTTTCCTACAGGCAGGAAACTGATGTTAAAAAGTGTATAAACTTACTTGATTTTCAAGTTCTAGTAGAATGCAATTTTCATCTTTCCTGTGTTGTCCTGCCCATTTTTGTTGTTGTTACTTATTGTCTAGTCATATGGAGATATCCTAGATAAGACAGGCCTTCTGCAAACAACTTTTTCTATGATCTTTGAACTCCATTTGGATCAGCTTTGATCTTTAACCTATTATTGCACTGGTCATTTGATTTTGATGTTTTCAGACTTGTGTGTTGTATGCTTTGTACTTATTTAAATAATTACAGAAGTTCATGGAATTTTTCTGAGCTTTGTGTTTTTTCTTTTCTCCTTACTATCACCATTTTTACATATAAGTACAGTATTTATGGAAAAGATACTTGCATGGTGTTTAAATTACTTTTTTGTATTTTACAGTTTAAGACCGGTCTTCCACTTAGCACTTATTTTAGTGCAGTGAAACTTCGGTGGCTTTTGGATAATGTGGACGAGATTAAGAAAGCAGTTGACGATGGAAGAGCTATGTTTGGGACTATTGATTCATGGCTTATATGGGTATGTATTTGTGAGTTTATTATCACTCTTCTTACAATGACTTTCCATATCATGTAAATCTCCATGCATGTGATACTTGATGCCCACTGATGACACAATGATGTCAGTAAAAGCTACTAAAGAAATTCCAATTAGGTTCATTGCAAGACAAACTTTTACTGTCCCTAAGCCATTATATTTTTTCCTTGATTCTTATGTGTAGTTTACCATTATAGTTTGCTGTAAAACTTTGCTTACACTTTCAGAAAAATCTTGGACTTTAGCAAGGTGTATTAGGTCTGCCTGTTTAGTTGTTGCAGAAATACCAGAGTTCCTAATCCCAAGGTGGAAACTTTGATTTTTAAATTTTTTTGTAATTTGTTGGCGTAAACCTATATTTCTCCTTGACAAATGCTAGGATTTTTTTTTGTTCAGAGTTTGACAGGTGGAACGAATGGAGGCATTCACTGTACAGATGTCACCAATGCCAGTAGAACAATGTTGTTCAACATTCATTCCTTGGAATGGGATCCTGAACTCTGCAAGTAAGCTCAGTTTTTCAGTAATACTATCATTTAAATAGTTTCTAACTCGTTTAAAGGTAAGAATCTCTTATCTAAACTAACTAAGATCAGCAGGTACTGTTCTATTTGCTCTTGACATTAATAACTAAAATTCATTGTTCTCTGGATGTCCAGTTTACAATGGTCTGGATTAAATAAAAGTAGTAGAATCTTTCTGTAGGTGGAGGCCTGGTTCATGGAAACAATTTAGCTCAGTTGATTAGAGCATGATGCTAATAATGCCCAGGTTGTGGGTGCAATCCCTGTATGGTCCAATCATTTCAGATCCTTGTGGGTCCCTTCCAACTCAGAATATTGTGATTTAATAGTGTCTTTATTACTTAATCAAATTGGTTCAGCAGCTTGAATGATAGTGTCTCTATTTGAGATTTGAATTTACTAACAAGTGTATTATTAAGATATTGTTGGAAAAGGCATGAATTTCTATGTGAAAAAGTTGGATAGGTCCTCAAAGATTGTAATATATGCTGTTTTCCTCCAAAATTCAGTGTGGAAAAACATATAGATTAAAACCTAGAAACAAAAGTTCCTTTTTAATTTTTTTTTCCTTATGTTTAAACTTATTTAAGAAAATAAATGCAAAATGCTTTCTGATTTAGCACTGACTATATAATATACATTATTTTTTGTTGTATTCAGGTTCTTTGAAATTCCTATGGAAATACTTCCAAATGTACGAAGCTCCTCTGAGATTTATGGTGTGATGGTATGTTTTCCAATATTTGTGTGAAATTCATCTTGTAAAAATATAACTGTATCCATTTGGATTTGACAAATTCCATAGATTAGGATTAATGGCTTTTTCTTGACCAGTATTGTTTGGTTTATGATTAGTAAGCTGTTAGTTGCTGTTATATAATATTATAGGAAGTTGAGTATTTGATTACTTTAATGCAGCACCAATTCTTCTGACACAGTGGCATCTAATTAATGAACTTCATGATCGGATAAACTGGATGTTGGGATTTTTGCATTCTTTTTTCTGGTAATTTGAGCTATTGTTAATAAGAATATGTGTATTTTGTAGTGAAGACAAGTTACAAGATGTTTTTTTTTAAATAGAACTCTTACTTCCCCGAAATATTTTTGGTAATGTGTTAATGGAAATGCCACTAGAAGTCATTGCTGACATTTATTTATGTGAAGGTTGGATGAGAGTGAGTTGTATTAAGATGAATGAGCAAAGTAAATGGAAAAAGATACTGCCTGACCACCAGAACAGAATTGCTCTTCACTTTAAATGTGAACTTCTGTTTCTCTTCCCCTTTCCATTTTTTTTTCTTTTTCTTCCTTTTGCTGGCTGTAGAAAATCTGTCCTAGCCGGGTGAGTAGAGGCTTCCATTAGGCTGACCACCTTACTCATTCTGCTCAGATGCTGTGCATTTTCATTGGTTTAAGGATTAGAAAAAGTGCACTCCTAGGCCAATAAATTTGCTGTGTGTTTCCAAATCTGAGATAAAAAAATTAAAGTTCATGCCAAAATTATTTCTAAAATGTGATCTCAATGTATATGTTTGTACTAATTTCCACACTGTTAAATATTTATTTTATAGCGAGCTAAAAATTTTATTACTGGCTAATAAATGTTAGCTATAGCATTTTATAAATGAGAAAAACTGTCCATTCTCTATAAAAATATTAATTCTATGGTAGCTAAACATCAGATTCATGTAGAGCTTTTTAGTGCATTTATAAACACAGTTACCTTAAATACAGTTAATTAAAATGTGAATTAATTCAGATTGGAAATACACTTGCATGGCTTTACTGAAAACTCATTTTCACAATTGCACAAAAAAACAATTTAAGGAAACAAGTAGAAATTGTCAGGAAATAGTTAAATAATAAAATAAAATTTTCAGGATACCCTCACTAAGTTTGCACATGACACTGAGTTGGGCAGAAATGTTGATCTGCTGGGAGAGCAGGAAGGGTCTGTGGAGGGATCTGGACAGGCTGGAGTGATGGGCTGAGACCAATTCTGTGAGACTCAACAAGTGCCAGGTCCTGCCCTTGGGTCACAACAACCCCAGGCAGAGCTACAGGCTGGGGAAAGAGTGGCTGGAAATGTGCCTGGAGGAAAAGGAGCTGGGGGTGTTGGTCTGCAGCAGCTGAACATGATCCAGGTGTGCCCAGGGGGCCAGGGAGGCCAAAGGCACCTGGCCTGTGTCAGCAATAGTGCAGCAGCAGGAGCAGGGCAGGGATTGTCCCTTGTACTCGGCACTGGTGAGGCCACACCTCAAATCCTGTGTCCAGTTTTGGGCACCTCATCACAGCAAAGGCATTGAGGGGCTGGAGTGAGTCCAGAGAGGGGCAGCAGAGCTGGGGAAGGGTCTGGAGCACAGGAGTGATGAGGAGCAGCTGAGGGAGCTGGGGGTGTTTGGCCTAGAGAAAAGGAGGCTCAGAAGGGGAACTTACCACTCTATAACTGCCTGACAGGAGGTTGTAGCCAGGTGGGGTCAGTCTCTTCTCCTAGGTAACGAGTGATAAAACAAGAGCCTTCACAGCTTGTCAAATATTGGAACAGGCTGCCAAGAGGAGTGGTGGAGTCACCGTCCTTGGAGATGTATAGATGTGGCACTTGGCAGTGCTGGGTTAACAGTTGGACATGATGATCTAAGAGGCCTTTTCCAATTTAAATGATTTTATGATTCTGTAACAGGAATGTAAAAGAAAAACTCTGGTAGTGTTTGGAAGAAAGCCTACTTGAGACTTAAAATGCTGTATCTTAACATCAGGCATCTGCCTTTGCTTAGGATGTCACCACAGCCATGGTTTTTTCCTGATCACTTTACCATTTTGCACTTCTGCATTTTACACTTTGCATTTACTGCACAAATTACACTGAACTGGATTTTCTATATAGCATTATTTCAAGAAAATTTATGCTAGGAACTTTTGAGGTCACATAAATTATGTTTGTAAAACTTCCTGCTCTTCATTTCTTAGTGGTTTAGATAGGAGCTGCATTAAGCTGAAACAAAGTGTACGCCTGAACTGAGCCGTGTTGCTTTCATGACCCTTCTTTGTTTTCCTTTGAGCATTAGAAGTATAGCTTATTTTTCATTGCCTTCAATTCTAGTCATGGAAAACTAACTCTGAGTTTTTCTTTCTCTTTTTGCAAAACAGGAATCTGGAGCTTTGACAGGTGTACCAATTTCTGGGGTAAGTCCTACTTCAACGTAGATTTTGGCACAACAGCCTGGATGGAACTGCATGAACATAGCTTCACAGGAAAAAGCTTTAAGGATGAGGGAATCCTGCTATGAATTAAGTTTTTCATTTTTTTTCTTCAGGTTAAAATTGAAAGTAGACTTTTGTAGATGAATCACTATTTGGCTTGATCCATTATTATTAAGGTCTGGCTGTGGAAATACAAACGGGAGCTTTAGTTGGAAACTTGGTCTCTCTTAGTAAATGTGTAACATAATAAAATGGAAGGAAGCTCTGCTTCATATATATAAAAGAAGTATATACAAAATCCAGAAATGCTGGGCAAATTCTCAGCTTTTTCCAATAAAATGTGTAAAGATAGTAAATTTTAGTTTCTATTTATATAAATTGCTCACCATAAGTAGCACAACACATTTCATTTGTAGTTCTTACAGAGGAAAGAGTAATAAAAAGCATAGCTTTTCTCTGTAGGTTCTTCCTTGCTTTCAATTATCAGCGTGCTACAAATAGATTAGAGTTATAGACAAATATGTAATTCATGTGAGGACATTGGCTAAAGGAAAAAATCTTTCACTTTCAGTGCTTGGGTGACCAGCATGCTGCTCTTGTTGGGCAAATGTGCTTTCAAGATGGACAAGCAAAAAACACGTAAGTTATTAGGAAAGTAATAAGATAAACACCCTGCTCTGTTTTGAATTTAGTGTTATGTTCTCTTTCAAGCAACTGCCAAACACTTTTGTAATTAGCGTGTAATTACAGAGCTACCTTTTGAGCGTGTTGACCCACAAAGTAAACCATGTCTTGACTCTTAAATAAAGTAATAAATATATTAAAGTTACAAGGCTTGTGAGGTATATTTTAGAACACAGTCACTGTGAGGAAAACTTCTATGTGACAGTGGGGTTTTCATTTTAACATTCTTCAAAACACAGATTAAAACAGTTGCAATGTCATTTAAGTGGTGACCTAAGATTAAGCAAATACAGTACAGTGAGTTAGATTGCATTGACTTGAATGACACAGCTTTGCTAGATGGGAAAGGTCTATTTCAATTGCAGTGCTTAGTTTTGCTTTTATGTCCAGCTCAGTGGAGAATTTTATGTTTGCTTTTTCCTGTTTCTCAGCCTATTAGTGTCCTTTGTTACAAATAGCTGATCAGTTAAATCAGGCAACTGGTATAATCAAAAAATCATTGGAGGAGAAGCTGTCTGCTGAAATGACACTGTTCCATTTACAAGCAGGTGTTTAATTAAGCATGTAGGGACATACACACTCAAGTGTGGGAGTTTCACAGGTATGGTTACATATTAGTCTATCTTGTTTTAATTTATTTCTGTTACTGCTTTACTATTTCTTTTTCCAATTATAACTGAAGGTTGTCTCAGGACTGGTTTAAGGTATTAGTGTTGAGGGGTTTAAAAAGGTAAGGAATATTTTTCTTGATAATAACTTCTTAGAGTAAGTTAGAGTGGTTTATGGTATTTTGTACTCCTTATATTAAACTGCGTTCTTGTATAAGTGTGTATGCACACACATATATGATTTGGTCTTCAAATGGGAAATGTGCCATTTTTAGAAATTTTTGAATGGGATAAGTCTAAAGAAAAGCCTCTTTGTGACAGGAACAAAGTTTCTTAAAATTTACCATTTAATATTGTGAAATATTTATTTTATAAAGTTGATCTCATAATCGGCTTAAATTGAAGTAGGTAAACACTGTCACCAAAGAGGAATTTACACTTAGTTTTCAGCCATATCTCTCCTTGATCAAGTGTTAGACAAAAGAGAGAAAGACTTGTGACTAGATTTTTCAGCTTCAGGCTGCATTCACATCAACTTTTTGAGGATAGTTGTATCATCAGTTAATGGTAGCAAAATCTTCAAGGGTTAAAAAGTTGTGTCCTGACTCTTCACAGGGGACTCATGGATTGCAGTAACAGGTTATTCTTTAAACGTTCTGGTTTTAACTTTGCTTTGCTTTCATGCTAGGTATGGAACAGGTTGTTTCTTGCTGTGCAACACAGGTCAGAAGGTCAGTTGCATTTTTGTGTTGTTTGCTTTTTTGTTTTTCACAATCTGTTTAAGTTCTGAAACACAACTGTATGTTAGCCATTCTTAGACTTATTAACAACATTATATTGCCAGACAAAGGGAAAAGCACGTACTGAAATCTGAAAGAATGAAAGTACTAATTTTTTTCAAGGTGTTTCTGAAAGACTCCATTTTCTACCTCCTTAAGTTTCCAAACAGAAATTTTCTTGGGTTTCTTGCTCTTCCCTTGTATATGTTTCTTCTTGTCATCCAGACAGGATTAAGTGTTATGTTATTTAACCACGCACCTTCTTCCTTGTCTTGGCTGTTTTATTTCTTCTCTGTCATCATTTCTTTGTAGTTGGAGTTGAATAAATAGCGCAAAACTGTGGCTTCCTTCTCATTTACATTTTCCCCTAAAGACTCCCAAGTCTTTTCTATAAGGAAGATGGAAAGATCTGCAGCAGCTTGTGGAAACAAGAATTGCCACCAGCAATCTGAGTGTTCTATCTTAGGTTTATTTAGAGTTACTGATAGTTTACTTTATTTAAACTTTGTGTATTTCATTTGATGGTTTGGTCCCTTGTTTATTATAATTTGAATGTTTTTATTTAAATATTTTCTGCCTCTGTTCATGCTTTGCTTTTTCTTTCCCCTTTCTCTATTTAGTCTGTGTTTTCTGAGCATGGTCTTTTAACCACAATAGCTTACAAAATGGGCAAAGACAAACCTGCTTTTTATGCACTAGAGGTAAGTTCAGTACTTTCTTCCTTTTTGTAATGATACATGTTCTTATTTACTTCTGTTATCTGGTATTTTTATGGTGTCTTCAGCTGTGCAGAAATGAAACTAGCTCTGTGTTATGCTTGTGTGCCTGAAGATTTCTGTGTGGTTTTGGTTATTCCTGTCTCCAGTCTATATCATGAAATCTAATAAAAAATATTTCTTCGTTGCATCATTTATACTTTCAGAGCTAGATGGCTACAACATTTTTTCTGTTACTCAGTCTCTCAAATCTTTAGTAAGTACTTTAGTACTTTAGTAAGTATAAAAAAAAAAACCATAAATTTTGTAATAATAAGGAAGGTTTAAAATAAGAAGGAGAAAGCACTAATGTTTCAGTTATTACCTCATCATAAAGTTATAGCTAATTTTTTTATTTTGTTCTAATGGATTTTACTTCTAACTTCTAAAAATGTGAATCAAATTTCTGGGAAAAAAAATCCTCTAATAATTTAGCTTTTTTACCTCTCATTTAGGTGCCTACTTTCAGAATTTAGTTTCTCAGCTCTCCAAACAAGCCTAAAGGCATCCAAATTATATAGAAAATTGTATTTATGCTTAAACTTTGGAGTTCATTGTTCTAAAGCTCTGCTTCTGAAGCACAGATCAACTTAGCATCTATTTGGCACCAAAGCTTTGTTTAGAATAACAAAATTATTAATTTTCCATCTGTGCTGCTTAATGTGCTAAGTATTGTAATATAATGATTATTCTCAAATCACATGCACTGAGTGCTGATATTGAGCTTTTGTAGATAGACTGTGTTTTCCATGTGAAAGACAACACAGGATTTTCTTCACTCCAAGAACAGTTTCTGGCTTATGGTACTTTATTAGGATGTGGGAGGCTGCATTTATTTCCTTTTCCTTCTCTGAGGAAAGTGAATCTTGCATTTGCCATGATCTGGCAAACTCTGGGATTTTTGTTTTGCGTGGATGTGTGAGAGGTTTGTTTTATTTTTAACCCTTGTTCTTAAAGCAAGACCTGAAACTGTCTTGAGAGTGAATTGAATTCCTGCATTGAATTCCTGCTGAAACACCTGCACTTTGCTTCTTCTTCACCTCCAAGTCTTTAATCATCTTGTCTGAAAACATGGCTTCAACAGAAGCTATTAAGTGTGCTTTGTCCATTCTAGAATCACCTACAGTCTGCTGGTTGAGACACTGCAGAGAGACAGAAAATGTGGACTCAGCCTTTTCCTTTAATCAAACTGCTGTCTTGTAATAGCCAGCTGCTTAGAAAACACCCCTGCCCCTTCTTGCAGTCGGTTGGAATGAAAATATAAAGCTGCTGCCGTTTTATGTGAAGCTTAGTCTACTGGACTTGGCTTTGGGGCTAGATGGGAGCCATGCCATCCATCTGTGATGTGATGCAACCCTTCAGGGCCATTTGCTGAGGCAACAGAACAATTTTGCTGGCAAATGCATAAGTGTCTAAATTTCTGTCTTTCTGGATGTTTGTATTTAGACTAGACGTAATTAGTCTTGTTTTTTTACATCAAAACATAAAAATATTTGTGTGTCAGGAAAAGAAGTCTGAAGCTACTGAACCTTATAACTGTACATTCAGAAGACATTAATTAGAAAGACAAGAAGACTACTTAGGAAATGTCACTGTAACTTCCCCTTATGAAAAAAAGCATACAATATGCACCTTTTCTACGTGGGTCAGTGTAACAGGCTGCCCTTTTTACATGGCAGCTTCCAGATGCCAAGAAACTCTGTGGTTTGGTTGTGATTGTGACTGTGAGCCTGAAGGTGGAGGCCACAGCGACCTCTCCTCCCCAAGTTTTTTAAAAGCAGCACAAAGCTACCAGTTGCTGTCTCCTAAAGGAGTGGCTTTGTTTCCTTCAGGGATCTGTTGCAATAGCTGGGGCTGTTGTTCGCTGGCTGAGGGACAACCTGGGTATTGCTAAGACTTCACTGGAAGTTGGTGAGTATGGAGCTGTACAGTTTTTTAAGTTTTCCAATGTCATGATGTCTCTATCGGTGAATGAAAGCTCAAAATATTTAAGCTGGAAGGTGCATATATTTTGCTATGTTTAAACACAACAAAAATTTACTTTGCATCCATGAGCTCACTATTGTTGATACATGTATTTCATAGAGCCTATCAAGACAGTCTTGGAAAGGCTTTGTCAGCTTTGTTCTGTTGCAATCTGTACTTTTTAGTAGTTTCCCTGGTTAGCAGATATTCAGGAAGATACTATGTTTACAGAGTATCTCCTGATTTTTGTTGAAGTTTCCAGAGCCAAGAGTATTTAAGTCTGTATTACAGAAACTAGCATATATTTGATCCTAAACTTGCATATTCTTGTCATAAACATGAGAACCTGAGGCCCTGCAAGTGAATGTAATATTTCTGTAGTAGGTTTCATATCCATTGAGTTAGGGATCTCAGTTTGCAAAGTTGCCTCTTAAAGAGATGTAGAGGAGGGTAATCTGTTTCAGCTGAAAATGCAGTAATCCTTTAGCATTTGTGTAGCTGATGTTTTCTAATTCAGATGAACTGAAACAAACTGGATTGTAACATTAAAACTAGGAACATATCAAAATTTGGAAAATAAAAAATGCCAGAGGCATGCAGAGGCAAAAGTTGAAAGTTACTGATTTAATGAGATTTAGGATTGAAAATAAATTAATTACATATTTTTAATAAATTAATATCTTAATCAAAGGTGGGAACATTTAAAATTTAGTATAAAACTTCAAAGATCAGCAAAAACTTGAGCATCAGTCTGCTTTTCTGAAAGCTTTGAAGATCATACAGAAGAATATAAACTAAATTAGCCATAAACTAAATCACATAAATTAGCAATTTGTTGAGACTACAATACCTCTTCACATGTTTGTCAAGACCTTTGGGAGGTTTGAGTTTCAGGGTCTTTACCCTTGTCAGTGTTTTTAAGGTCACATAGGGATTCATCATCTCTTCCTGTTTCACTGAACTTGTCTTTCCTTCTGCCTTCACTCCTTTTATTAAGTGGAGTCTGTATGAAAGAATCCATTTAGAAGGACTTCTTGAAGATGTTTTACTACTTCTTTCCTATCCTGCTATGTTTCTCTGATCAATGCAAACAAAAGAAATTTGCAAAAGCAGAAGGAAAATGCTCCTTTCTTGTTATAGGAAAGAGCTGTTCATTAGCAATTATCTCTTTTGTCATTCTAAATGTCTTAATATATTTTTTTTAATTACAAATACTTTGGTATTGAGGAGTTCATATATCTACAGTTATTATTCTCATATCAAGAAACTTCAGATTTCCTTCTAGCTAGCTTTGTGATTAAATACATAAGCTGACAATTTGGAGCTCTAAATCCACTTGAAATTAGTGGGAATTTAGTTCTTAACTCCCTTTGGTCTTGATCCAGTTTCACTTGCTTGCCTTGACTTAAATGCAAGTAAAGTGTGACCTTATGGACTGCTTTGAAGGTTGCACTCTTTATCCATGTGATAGATAACATTTGAAAACCTCACAAAATCTAGGTCAGAACATTGAGTACACAGTTTTGGGTTTCAGTTTTGATTTTTCATTTTGCATTTCCCACAACTCCTTATACTCCATCTTCTGTTCATATTGTTGCAAAAGGAAAACTGGTTAGCCAGTGCCAGCATTAGTTGTATTTTCTAGTTGTATACGTGGCTGGATTAAATTTGTAACTACCCAAGATATCCTGAATGTTTTTTAAATTAAATAATAACACTTTAAAGTGCTGCTTTTAAGTTTTGGTATAGTTGTGAAAAGCTAAGTAAGTGTTTTGTCTGTGCATTAGAAAAACTGGCTGCAGAGGTGGGAACTTCCTATGGCTGCTACTTTGTGCCAGCATTTTCAGGACTGTATGCACCATACTGGGAACCCAGTGCAAGGGGGTAAGGATCTGACTGAACACTGCACTTGCAGGGAGATTTAATAATTTTATAAATATTCCTTCCAGGTATGTGAAATTTTCCTTTTTGTTGCCTTGATGTGTCTGGATACATCATTCTCTGTGGTATTTTCGTGAGCTACTGTGTTTCTGTTCTATATTTAAACTGATCAAAACAGCAACTGCTACTGGGAGGAAAGGAAGGACTAGCTAGCCCAGCTATCGATCCTTCTCTCCTCTCCTTGTCCCTCTTCTCAAAAAAAAAAAAAAACAAAAACAACCCCAAAAAACAGTGTGGAGCAGCAGGGCTGGGAAAAAAAATTTGGTTTTGAAAGGGTTTTTATCTCACTACAGTAAAAGAAGAGGTCTGCATTCCTGTGAACTGGAACTGTCAGGCAACAAAAGTAGTAAAGGAATAATTTTGTGCTGATTAGTGTTTTTGAGTTCAGTTTCAGGCCATGTAATTCCTTCCCACTTGGCCTCCTTCCCCTTGTATAGCGCTTTCTTTCCAGTCTATTGAAAATTCTTTTCTACTCCTTTTTTTACAGCCCTTTTCCTGGTAGTTCAGCCTGAACCACCTGGTAATAGTTCAAACAATAGGTTTTCATTTGTGTTTTCTGCTGTGGTTAGCTTGCCTACTGTTGTTGGAATCATAACATGTCATAGCAGCCATGGAAGCATAACAAATATAATTAAAAAATAACTTTCCTAGAGTGGGAAAAGAAGTCTTAAAGGCTAGCTTGTTCCCAAGGTTTCAAGTAGTTGCATCTTTAGAATTCAGATGCTTCTTGTATGTATCTTTTTCTTTAAGGAAAAAGAAAAATCTCTGAATTAGATGTTTTTACAGTTTTTATATCAGAATACTTAACTTTTAATGATTAAAAACTGATCTTTGGAATGGTAACAATAAAAAATGTCCTTTAGTATCTTTGAACTTGCATGTATCCAGCAGTATTTCTGTGTATTACTGTGCTGTTCCTCAGCTGTTGAAATAGAATAAAAGATGGTTATTTGCTCTGCTGTTCAGAATATATTGGCACAATTCAGCTTACTCATGGTATAGATGTAGCATAATTCCCATACCCAAAAATCTCTTTGAAGGTTCAGAAACAACTAATTATCAGACTAGATCTGAAAACAATTTCAAACATTTAGAGAACAGCAATGACCCATATAGGCTATTCCTTAAGAAATTAAAACAGAGAATTCTTTAAGATTTTAGTGATAAATTCTATTATTTTTTGAAGAGCAATTGACCTTAATCAAGCCTTTTTTTTTTTCTTAAAGACAGACTAGAATTTGTGGGGCTGTTTGTGTGTGTACGAATGATTTATGGCAACTGTATTGATTCGACCCTTGAAAACACTTTGTCAGGAAAATGAGAGCTTAGATTTTAAAAACCAAACTTTTTAATATTAAAAAGGTAGTCTTCATACAATAGAACTGAATGAGATTTGAAGAGGACCCAGGTGTGAAGTATAGGTTTATGTCTGATAAAGAAGAGTGTCCTAATTGTTTTTTTTTCTCTCTTCAACAGTATCATCTGTGGCCTTACTCAGTTTACAAATAAAAACCACATTGCCTTCGCTGCACTAGAAGCAGTCTGCTTTCAAACACGAGAGGTAAAGGCAAATTAGGTCCTAAATTCATTGTAAATTAGTGTGATAACAGGAACTGTAGCTCTTCAGGAAAAGAGGAGATTTAAAAAATTTAATGAAGATTAGTCATATGCTTTATATTGTGCTTGGATGCTATTGTTGTCTTTACTTGTTGCTAATGTTGAAAAATTGCTCCTGTGGACTTATCTAAAATTGTGTAGTACAGTTTTTTGGAGTGTTAATGCTGCTTTTTACCAGCATGTAAAATAAGGTGAACATATTTTGTGAATATTTTGAGGGGCAGAACACAGAATGTTTAGAATGGCAGGGCCAGTGACATAACTACAAAGCTTCATTGGTGTAGGAAACTACACTTTATGGTCTGCTGCGATAGAGATGGCTTATGTCACTTTTGATACACAAGAACAAAAAAGAGTGAAGGCAAGACACCAGCAAGCATACCAAGGGAAAGCTGGCTTCACTTCCTGCCTGTTCCATCCTTCACTGCCTCCGCTGGCATTCAGTAGCAGCCAACCAAAATTCTCACAGAGGAAATTAATCCCCCAGCCAAATTAAAGAGGTTGATATCAGTGTGAGCATTGAATCCTTATATCACCATCTACTCCTCCCTGTTTTTGCAGTCCCTGGGTTCTGTGCAAATACAGGAGGAAATGAAATCCCTAGACCTTGCAGGATAACAGTCAAGCCTTAATTTGATTACCTGAATGAAACTGGTGATATTTAAACATACTGATTTTTAAAATAGCATCCTGCTCAAATCATGTAAGATGAGGGAAGCAGTGTGCTGTTTCTGTAGTGATATAGAATAAAGTACTTATTGAAAAAGACTGACAGAGATTTCACCCAGGCTTCTGCTTTTGAAGCTGCGCTGACAGCCTCTGAGTCCTCAGAAGGTTGTGAAGGAAATTGGAAGTAGCATTCTAATTTTCTAATCCTTGTACTAGAAGTCAGGGTAAAGTTACAGGCAACTGAACTGATTTGTTGTCTGCTCCTCTTTCCTTGTCCATCCTCCCATCCATTCCCTCTCATGTGACAGCTCAGTGAACTTTCCAGCAGAAAATTATCCCTTTTTTTGCTGGGCTATTTTTCTGCTGGATTAATGACCTCAGCTGCCTCACAGAAGCATTCAGCAAATGTCAGAATGCAAGGCAGAGCATGTGGCTGGAAGTAGGAGAGAGGGGAACAAAGCTGTCAGGCTGAGTGAGGGTGAAGTTCACTGTTTGAACAGACCTAACACTTCCCCATACTTTACTCACTGTGATTTTATCCCAGTGATAGGAGTGCCTGATCAGGCACTGGACACTCTTAAATGAACAGGTTAAATCCTAGCGACACAGGTAAAATACATTTATGTTTTTGTAAAGATACATCATTAGTTCTGCCTTGTCAAAAACAAAGTTCTTTCAATTCCAGTGAAAATGGAAGTCTTCAGGAGAGCCCTTCATTGGAGGTCACCTTCAATGGAGTTCTTGCCTGTTTGTGACATTCACTCCTTCTGAGTACCTTGTTATCCAAAAAGCTTCTTTCTTATGCAGATAGATGACACTTGTTACATTTTTTTCTTCCAGAAGGAATTTTGGAAAAATAAGCAGTTTTTCAGTTCTAAGAGCTGTACAATGCTGTCATGAGGCAAAATCTGCATACTTGGATCCTTGGTCTTCATCCCACCTCCGTACAATAGATATAGCAGCAGCGTGACCATGATTTGTTTTGTTCCTTCATCCCTTCCTGGCTTCTAGCATTCTTTTTATTTTTTTAATCTCTGCTGAGTGCATGCTGATCCAACATGCTCTTACACAGTGGTAAACAAACCCAGAGCTTCCAATGGTGCTGAAGTTCTGAATGGTTAAAAAGGCAGATAATATCACCTTAGACAAATGTGAAGTGATGTATGTGAAGGAAATAAGTACTAGTATAGTACTTCCAGCAAACTTTGTGCAAGAATCCTGGTTTTCAATTTATTTCTAGTGTATTGAATAGTGTGGGCCCATAGGCAAATGCTGCCATGATGAAAACTGGCTTTACTCTTTTTACCTTGTAATTTTTAACCTTTATTTATCCTGGGCAGTTCCTTTGGCTCCTTTAAAGATTCTTCTGATAAGGGACCTTGCTGGCTTACTTTCTGGAAACTGGGAGGATCTCCTGGATAGTTCATTTCTATGTAGTTTTCACTATCTTGCAAGTCTACAATTTTTGTTCTTTTTTAAGTAGCATGCTGACTATTCTTTGTAAATATTGTATTACTGGGTACTTTGTGAACTACAGAACAGGGCAGAATGCACTGTAGTTTTAGTCTTTTTTTGTGGTCTGTGTTGCTTTGTCATTTAAAGCTGAGAAAAATACACCTCTTTTTTTATTTAAATACACTGAACAATTACAGAGAGAAAATCAAACTGTACTTGTTAATGCCTAACTTGTGCACTACCCTTATAAAACATAAATGAGTCATTTAGAAGACTGCTTTTACAAAACCCTACAAAAACCACTATTCTGTATTTATTGCTGATTATGGGACAATGCCATAGTGTTACTAATAACTAAGCTTTGAGGCAAGTCTTACATTTTTAGGAAAGCCTCTAAAAAGCATATTGAGAGGTATCAGTGAATTAGATACTCCATCTTAAGTAATTATCCCTTGCAAACACTTCAATACTTTTCAGCTAGAAACTGGGTCCAAATGAAGTAAACATAATTTTATTAAAAATTGCACTATTTTTGCTCTCTGTCTTGTTTGATATAAAATCCTCCATTTTCAACGACTAATTGAAAATATTTGAAGGGGCTGCTCTTTCAAAACATTTCAACATTCCTCAGTTCTTACTGAAGAGTCTTCCAGATTGCCAGTTCAAATGTTTTAATTCTTCAATTTTTAATCCATCAAATTAGAGAAACTATCTAGACAAAGGATGATCAACTGAAGGACTCCATTTATTATTTCTGCTTCCTTTGTTAGCTTTGATAAATGTTCTCATCAACTTTTCTTAAAATTCCTTTTAGGCCACATAAGTAGCACATAGGATACATCCAGAGCACCTGAGGAGAAAGGTGTCCTATACTAGGATTGCTGTAATGAAGAGAATGCACATGTTGTGTGTTAAACAAAACTGTGTTGTCATTATGTCCGTCGTGCCTTTTAATACATAGGAGAGAGGACTGATCTACTTAACCCTCTTCAGCAAATGCTGTAGTATCATTGTTTTACACTCACAGACTATCAGAGCATTTCTGTGCAATTAAATTGTACCATGTATTACTCTTATTTAAGATTCTAGATGCTATGAACAAAGACTGTGGGATTCCACTAAGTCAGTTACAAGTAGATGGAGGAATGACCAGTAACAAAATCCTCATGCAGCTCCAATCAGACATTCTCTGTATTCCAGTAGGTAAGATAAATTTACAGCTCCTGCTTTCTTTTTAATGCTGAAAATGTTAGTTTGTAATGGCTGTTGAGAGCAAATTGGGTAGCTTGCTTTGTTGTTGTATCTTGATAGATATGTCAGTCTTTAGCTTTGATGTCATCAAGGGGACTTCCTTTAAAAATCATTATGGTCTTTGTGTTTTGCTTCAGTAAAGCCATCAATGGCTGAAACAACAGCTTTAGGAGCTGCTATGGCAGCAGGAGCTGCAGAAGGTGTTGAAGTTTGGAGTCTGAATCCTGGAGATTTGACATCAGTGACATGTGAACGATTTGAACCACAGATAAACCCAGAGGGTAAAACCTTTTTGTGTTATCTGAGTTGCAAACGTATTTTTTTACAAATATTGATAGGACTGGTTTTGGGTACTCTTCTTTTGGCTTTAAAAAGCCTATATTAATTATTGCTTTTTAGCTAGCTATCTTTCTCATCAGTTCTCAAGTACTTGTAGAAATGGAAAGTGTGCACTTGACATAATTAATCCCTGTGCAAGGTAAATGTTTTTTTATCTTTTCAATTATTTCTTTATTTTTGGTACATAATTTTGTCTTACCATTTTGATTATAATTACTTCTAAAATCCCTACTTCAAGACAGCATTTGAAGGGTTTCTGCATAAATATCAATTGCTTAATTTTGTCCTGCTTGTAAATCTTCTTACTGGTGAACATGAAGAAAATTTCTTTATTCTTCTTGCTATGCATAAGTGTGGGGTTTGGGGTGGAGTTTTTTTGTATTCAAAAAAGGATTTTATATTACTTTCTCTGTGCAAACAAATGATACTGTGCAAAAGAGTGAAAAACTCATATTGCCTTATCTGGTTCTCAAATATTTGTGGTTGCATTCCTGTGCATTGAGAGGCTTTTCTCTTTTCTGATTTCATAATTTCAGAAAGTGAATATCGCTATGCCAGGTGGAAGAAAGCTGTGATGAAGTCTATGGGATGGGAGGCATCTGCCAGTTCAAATGGTAAACCAAAAATTAATGCAGGTCAAGTGTTATTAATTAGCCAGTTAACCTAGGGAGCTCATCTTGCTTTTGTTGACCTTTTCTGTTTATGCCATCTCTGGACTGTTATAGTGATTTAAAGGTCATTACTTAAATCCACTGTGGAAACAAAGCAGGAAAATCTGGGTCTTCCTCCTGAATAGTGCAGGTTTTGCAGGATGGCACTGGTTTGCAAAAGAAAAAAATCTCACCTGCAAGACGAGATACAGCACAATGCTTAGAGCACAGAGACTTTGTAAACCTTCTTATACCATAACCTCATGCTGCAAAGGAGAAAAGTTCCATCCTGTGGTTTTGCTTGCTGTATCTGCCTTCATAATTTGCTGTGTAGGAAGGAGGGATTGATACCCATATTAAAATCTATTTGACCCATAGCGGGTAAGAGCAAGGAGTTATCATAGAGTAAAGAATTACACAGACCTATTGTTTACATACAGAAAAGATGAAAACACTTTTGAGGGCCTGAACAAGAATTTTCTTCTGTAGTAGAGGGCTTTCTCATCTGTCACGTTTGAGTTAATTAAACCTGCAGTCTTCCTGTGATCTATAATTTGAATGTTTATTTTAGTACTATTTTGGGATAAGTTTTTTGTCCTGAGTAATAATATAAGACATCATTTATGGGCTTTATCAATTATATTTAATTTCCCCTTTATTGGAAAACCTATTAAAATGAAAAGTATTAAGTAAAGAATCCTCAAAATTTAAACTCCACCCCCAATCCAAAATCCACAGCTGGAGCCCTCAAGCTGCATGTGGCCACTTTCTTCTTGAAAGCTAAAATTTTCCTTTTGCCATCCTATATGTTCGTTTAATATTTTGTTTAACACTGTGGCTTACAAACAATTCTGCCAAGGCTATTGGGAAGGGAAACAGGTGAATTAACATGAGCAATATGATTCCCTTCAGTATTGACCTTTATGACCTTACATCTAACCTGATGCTTATCATACTAGGATAAAAATTTCTGCCTTGCAGTGAATAAATCTAAATGTTTTTTCTTCAGTTTATGTGAAGAGATATGTTTATCAAAACTTACTTTAGTGATTTTCTGGTCTAACACCTGGGGGGCAAATGTTATTTTCCTTAGTTCTTTGATACTTTAGGGGTAGGTTGGGATCAGAGAATACTAGAAATGGGCTCAACCTAGATTGTGCTGATAGTGGAATTTGGACTTGAACTCTTACAGAGAGAACCTGTTTTGAATTATTATGGGGTTTATGCATAATATTTTTTTAGTTCTTCTGCAAATGTCACTACATTTGTTACTTTTTGCTTTTCATATATATTTAACACATATACTGCAATTTATATTTCTCTTTTGATTTGCTTGACTGGAAACACCATCCCCTGGATGCCATCAGGTGACAGTAGTATCTTCTCTAGTCTGCCTTTCAGTGTTTTTGTTATGACTAGCATGCTAATGTTAATCGGAGCAAAGTACCTCTCAGGTTAGTTATTATTTGAATTAGATCACTTTAAAAACTATCTGCACTATTTTAAGTTTTGGGTTTTTCTGTATTCCATCTGTCTGTTTCTAGCAAAAATGACTGATGCTTTTTGTTGTTCATGCACACAAACGTTTGAGGGTGTGAATCGGGCATAATGTGCCTAAGGGAACCAAGGGAATGCCATCTCAAATCCATCCTCATGTGCCATTTAATTTGTAGTTGTTGGATGCACATGAAACCTTGGACTCTCCTTTGTCTCTGCAGATTGCACACAGTTTATAAAAGGGATACAGGCTGGAGCAGCCTAGCAGAGTTATGCATTGCCAGCTTTACAGTATGCGTGGCAGATAGAATAAGGTTCCATCCTTTATCCTGTATTTCTTCTTGCACTGTTTTTAATTATTTTGAGGACCTTGTTTAAATTAAGTGAAAACTATTCTGTCCCTGAAAGGCTTCATGCACCCATCTGATTTTTCTGGACCCCTTGAAACTATTGTATTGTTAGAAATCTTCAACTACTAAATCTATAAAACATTCTTCTTGTACTTTGCTCTTGATGGATAAGTGAATTAATTTAGTTTAAAAAGAAGAGACCCTAAAAGGCTTAACTGCAAAACTGGGAAGGGACTGTGTGCATATGCAATGAAGATGCATCTTCAACCTGTTAATGTACAAGTTATTTAAAAAAAAAAAATTCTTAATGTAGATGACAGTTACTTATGCCAGAAGTAAGACATTTCATTAAGATATTCTTAAAGTAAGAAAAGGAAGTTTGTTTGATGATGTAATTTATTCCTTATCTCAGAATTTCATTGCAGAGATACTATTTTACAGTATAGTCATTGTTACTGCTTAGTAAGTTTTGGGGTTTTTTAGTTTTCTGGTTTTGTTTTGGTTTTGGAGGGATAAGCAAGGAGGTGTTAATTAAACAGCCAGTTGAGGACTCTAGCACGCTCCTGTGGTGATGTGTTTGTATTTTGTTTCTACTCATTCAGCCTGAATTAACTATTCGATTTTCCATGCATGGAAGAGATGGTTGCAGCTTGTAGGAGAACTAAAATCAAGCTAAGCAAGTGCTAGGCAAAAATCAAAAAGAACAAATGGATTTTCAGTTATTTACTAATTCTGGAATGTATCTGTGAGTGAGAAATATCTATATTATGAAGAATAAAATAAAGCCAGCTGGGAGTAAGTGGGTAAATTTTTAACAAGCTGAACAAAGTAACATGAATATAAATTCCAGGTCAGGTGCTTCACCACATAGAGTGTACTTAAAATAATATGGAAAATCAATGATAAATGAACAAATAAGCAACTTAAATTCTGGGATTGCTTTTTAAGAACAACTAATCAGTAATCTGCATATTAAACTTGCACTGCTGGAACTCATAAGAAAAGATTTATTTTTCTCCCTTCTTTAAGCTTGTCAGTGCCTTTCTGACCCACAACTGGGAAACATATTCATCTCAACTCACTGCCTTAGACCTTTAGAACTCATTTTTGACCTTGTTTTCAGATAACAGTAACTATTGATATGATTACTGTTACTATGTGTATATAGTTGTTATACATACCAGTATAATTACTTTATATATGAATATATTGCTTCACTATTTACAACTTTGGGAAGAGGAGAAGTTTCCTGTTCTTTGTTTTAAAAATGATGAGGTCTCAAAAGGAACAGCAACAATGATGTTACGTACAGGTTGTAGTTCTGCCCAGTTGTCATTAGTGTAGAACATGAGATACAAAATTTGCATTGTCAGTTGGAGCACGGCTACTTCCCCCTTAGACACTGGCTCTGGTAAATATCCTTTTGCTTTTAAAAGCTAGAACTTGCTGACCAGGCTGTCCTTCTAATTCAGTGCAGAAATTCCATTTAATTAATTTGTTACATTTTATGTTTTAGTGAAACACTGTAACTCCAATGCAGTCATCAGAGTAGTAGGTTTGAGGATTGAATTTAGTGAGGATTGAAATCATCCTTCCTGAGCTGAAACAGCAGTAAGTCTCACATGGCAACAGTGCTGATGTTGAACGTCTCTCTAGGGCAGGGCCATGATTTTACAGCTACTGAAATGTGAAGGAAAAATCTGCTGTGCCAGAATAGAGAACACTAGCATAGCAAAACCCCATTTGTAGAACTGCTAAACTGCCTTTTTATGTGGCACCTGATGGCTGAACAATACTCTATTAATTATATAATTTCATAACTTCATCCAAATCATAACCTTGTACCTTATTTTATGATCTTCATTCTTCTCTCCTGGAGAGAAATGGATGATATTTTTCACTATTGAAACAAGGTGCATAAACAATTGGAGTCCTTATGCTAAGATGTTTTTAAGTTTTTCACACTCATTTTGGAAATGGACATCAGAGAGATTTCAATGAATTCCATAGCTCTAGTTTTTTGGTTTTGGTTTTTTTTTGGTTTTGTTTCTGCATGGGGTGAGTAGGAGTTAACTGAAAATTATCCTATACTTTATTAGACTCAAATTTAAAGAAATGCCTTTGTGGGCTTAAATTGGCATCTTTCAAGTCAGGTATAGTTGGGATTGGCTATATATGGGGTCTTATGTGGCATCTGGGGTGTTAAGTTATTTGACTTTATTCTCACAGAATGAGACGTCAATGCTGATCAGCAGAACTATATTGTCCCTGCTTAAATACCTGCCAAATTGCATACTAATTTATATATAGGGACCACCGTGCAGTTCTGCAAGATAGTTGCAATAATATTTTCCAAATTTCTGAAAGTTGAACTCATGTTTATAAGAAAATAAGCTTAAATTACCTTCTTTCATTCCTTCTACTTGTTAAAAATTTACCCATCTTAGTGGTGTGGTCTCTGCTCCCCTTACTGTGCACATGCCACACACTTAAGAGCTGGCTTATCTGGTGTCACAAGACGTATCTAATTTATAATTGCAATAGTTGAAAACAAAAGTGGGTTTTACTGAATTCCTTTTATAGCTCAGTTGTGTTATAGAGTCTTACAAATGTTTTAGAATAAGTTCTGTATTCCTAATGCACACATTTTTTTATTTAAGGTAAATGAGGCTACTTAGTGGACTCACTGGATGCAGCTGATTTTTTTGTTTCGGTTTGTTTTGTTGTCTGAAGAGATTCCACCACCAACGTGATTATGCTACTTTTGTGGTTCAATATATTCATGAATCCATCTGTCACCAGTCCCTGCATAACTTCCCAGTGGTGCACTGACAATTCAGTCTTCAGCCCTTCATTACTCTGTTCCCTTACCCAAATCAGCTCCAAATGCACTGGAAGCCTTTGTGTGGACAATCTCACATCATCCTCTAAAATTTCACAAGCCCTAGCTTTGTCTGAGGAAGTGGTATGAAAAAAACCTGCAGTCTCTGAGGTAATGAAGGCAGATGTTTAGCTGTCATTTTCAGGAGTTTGGTACTTCATGCGACATACTTCATAAAGTTAATGATGCACTATGGAACTTTATAAACATCTTACAATTCTTCCAGCTGCTGTGAATGACTTTTCATATGCCAGTGGTTGCCAAAGATGTTTTATTGTAGTTGCCACTGGTGTGAAACACCTTCCATGGTACAAACCTTTTAAACACTAGTCCAAGATGGATTACCATAGCACACATTGCCTCTGGCTGGCAATGAGGAGTTTGCTGCTATGGTCCACAGAGTATTGCTGAAACATTCAGTTGCAAGGTTAAAAAGTTGGGTTTGGTTCTGGCACATGTAGTCACTTGGCCCATCATAAGTATTTATGACACCAAATCCTGTAGTTGTACCTCTAAAGAGATGAGAGAAAATAGTGTTTTGGTTAAGGCCATGTTTCATCCTGTGGTTTTGTGCTAGCTTGGAAAGACAAGTTTGATGCAGCATGCTATTGACAGGACAGCTGCTTGATAACTCAGCAACTGATAACTTTTCAAACTGCTCTGTACAGTGCACTTTCCTTGACCAATACTGCATATATCCTGTCATCCTGCTTAAGTGACTATTTGTTAAACTTTAGAAAGTTGAAGCAGACTTAATTTTCATTAAAGAGGGTCCACTCCAAATGAAATATCAGTGCTTTAGTTCTTGATTTCATTTAGTATATCTCAGGGACCAAAATCTCCCTTTCAGTTTCTATGTCTGTAGTTTTAACTGCAAGTTGTTGCAAAATATGCTGGGACAATCTAAAACCCTGGCTCAGTAGAGTAAGTACTGGCACTTGAAATGGGCCACTGGAATTTACAGACAATGGTGACAGCTGAATCCCATCCACTTTGAAATCCTATGTTTTCCACATGAAAGGAGTGAGATAATAATCTTATCTTCAGCTTTCCTGTTTGTACCAACAGCATCCTAAATGCCAGCCTTATTGGTTAGGTCAAGGAGAAGGTGTTCTTGTGTAGTGATGTTAGACCAGTATGGAATGGCAGCAAGGTTAAATGTGGGAACAAAACAGAGAATTTCAAAGATGTGTTTAAATGCACTAGGAGTTAAAGGGAGAGGTTTTTTGTGTGCATTTGTTCTTAAAGATTTTTGTCTTTAACAAAGTTTTTCTTTGATTAGAGGCTTAGTTTTTAAAAGGATGTTATATGTCTGAAGCAATGAATTGCACAGAAGTTCAGGTCTGTACAATATATTTAATATCAAATACATATTAATTGCCTTTTTATTGTCAAGTGCAATGACTTTTGAAAATGTGACTTTTAACTTAGAAGATAGAGAAGGAACATTTTTTTGTCCTGTGGTTGCATGTACAACTTCAGCAGAGAGAAGGGATTTTGTGTACAAGTGAAAATATAACAGCATCATTCAAATCCTGTCTCTCCTGTAAATATTCATCTGTGAAGTGTGACAGCCAAAATTTCTGGTGTTTCCAGTTTGTATTGGAGAGGTGAAGAGTAAAAAAAGAATATGACCCCATAGAAAAAAATCTTATACTCCTTACCTTTACTCTGAGCTGTTTCTGATCCCACTGTACCCCAAGGAAGAGGAATGGAGCAGCCTGTGGAGCACAGGGAGCAGGGGCAGCACACACCTCAAACTCTGGACTTCTGAATATGACCTCTGAGTCTTGCCAAAACCACTGAAGTGCTGGAACTGGGAACGAATAATGCTGAAGTGTTGCCTTTGCCCATGATAAATGTGGCGGGGGAAAGCTTGTACCTAACAAGTAGGAGAGGGAATTTTTGCTGCTTTTCTGACTTATCTTTTACTGGGAAACACAATTCCTATTAATTTTTCACTGAGTAAAAATCATTATTTTATTTTCAATTGCTGTTGCAAATGTTTTTTAAGAGTTTCACATCACTGTTAACTTTCTACCAACATAGTTGAAATATATTGTAAACTGCTTGTTGGCGGGGAGGGGACAAACTGTTAAAGTTAGCTTTTTCTGAAGCTGTGATTTATTTTTTTTTTTATGAATTACCAGTTTATAAATTCTTAATTGAGAAATGCATTAATTTGGTATTAAAGTACCATAAATTAATTGATGGAAGGTGTCAGTTTATTCTTGCACATCATCTTTCAGACACATTGTCACTAATATTTTTACAGAAGGCACAAGTATACACTGATTTATATAAAGCAGTAAAGCAGCCACTCTGAGACATGCTTTAAGTTGCTCAGATGTACAGGTGAAATGCAGTTCTGCATTCTGCTTCAGTGATGCAAGGACTCAAGGACTGGATTAGAAGTTACATCTCCTCAAGTCCCTCCATGTTCAGGAAAAAGCAGGAAAACACAAGTAAAACGACAGGAAGGAACATGTCTTAGCACAGGTTTGATGTAAAGGTGGGGTGGGGCCAATACACCCAACAGGTTTTGGTCTTATACCATAGTCTGGCAATTGCTACAGATTCAAAAGCCTTTGTGAGCTGTGGGGAGAAATGTTTGTGAAACAGCAAACATCACTGGGGGTGGTAGCTGGGAGCAGAAGGTGCTTCTGTTATTTTACAAAAGCAGCATGGGGTATATCTGATGGGTACATTTAAGGAGTGCACCTGCTGGATTCTTACTCTGTCTCTTTGTGGCTTCCAGCTGCCCTCTACACATCCATGATTATCCAGGGATATGGCCTTCATCTGTAGCCTTTACAAATCCTTAGTCTCCTCTATGAAAATCAGATGTGTGTCTCAGAAACAAAGCACACACACCGACACACACCCTGGAAACAAAAATGCATTTAAGTTTCACATCAGCACACAAACACTTATCACTCAATATCAGGCTTCTCCCTCTGCCCATGAGACTCCAGTGTCTTCCTTTCACACAGCAGAATTGCAACCTTGCTCTTAGCTGCCCTGCACAAGAGTGTACTCATATTTCATGACTCATCAAGCTGGAATATCATGAGATTGGAATTTTATTAATTTAATTCGTTTCAGAAGCTTATAAATATTTTTTTTCAACAAAAGCTGATACAATGTCTGTTACTGGGACTCCGTGCAGTGTAAGCAAGCTTCTTAATATCCATGTCAGCATCCAGGCTCTAATCTTTCCATCTAAAGAGCCCTTGATCTGTATCAGCTCTTGGAATGCTGTGCCATTATCAGCTGTAGCTGGGCCCAGTATGATTGCTGCATGTACATGTATGTTTTTTTAATTGCTGTATATATATATATATATATATTATATAAATTACTGGAATTTATGGAAGTAGCATTCATCAATCATGGGATAAAGATGGGCAAATGAGTGGCAGCCCATTGAAGCTGGGAAGTGGCACAGGAGCATTGCTGGAATGATTTGTCCTGAGGGATCTCTCCAGGCTGGAGAAGTGGGCTGACAGGGACCTGACAGAGCTCTGCAAGGGGAAGTGCCAAGTCCCACCCCAGGAGGGGCAAACCCTGCGCTGGGACAGGCCAGGGACTGCCTGCTGGGAAGCAGCTCTGCAGGACGGGTCCGGGGGGCTCCTGGAGGACACCAAGCTGAACCCTTGTTTGCAGCAACTGCACAAAGAAGGCAAACAGCACCTCGGGCTGGGTCAGGCAGAGCACCAGCAGTGGGCAGGGGAGGGGATCTTTCACTCGGCCCTGCTCAGACACAGCTGCTGCCCACAGAAGCTGTGGATGCCCCACCCACAGAAATGTTCAGTGCCAGGTTGGATGGGGCTTTAAGCAACCTGGTGTGGTAGTGGAAAATGTCCCTGACCATGGCAGAGCAGCTGGACCTACATCATCTTTAAGATCCCTTCCAGCCCAAAGCATTCCATGATTCTCTGGTACCTGGAGTACTGCATCCTGCTCTGGGATTGCCAGGATCAGAGAGACACAGACATAACAGAGGGAGACCTGTGACAGGCCACAAAGATGGATGAGGTGTTAGAGCATTTGTCATGAGAAGTTGAGATATCTGGGCATATTCAGCTTGGAGAGAGCTCAGATATAAGTTCCTGACACAAGCAGTAAAAGCCAGACCCTTCTCAGTGATGCCCAGTAACAGAACAAGAGACAAAGGACACAAGTGAGCACAGGAAATCTCATTCAAACAAAAGAAAACAATGTTTCACTCTGAGGATGGTCACACAAGGGAGCAGGTTGCTCAGGAAGGTGGGATCTCATCCAAGATACTCAAAACCTGATGGGAGCCCTGATCTCACTGACCCTGCTCTGAGCAGACAGAGGTGCCCTCCTGCCTTGGTCCATCTGTGGGGCTGGTTAGAGCCGCAGCTCAAGCCCAGCACAGGCTGAAGCCTTGAGCCAGCTCAGAACAAAGGCTAGGGGAAAGTCCATGCTGCTTTATTTGGACAAAACCAGTTCAGTTTGTGTGAACCAGCTGTCACCCACTGTTGCATTTCAACATTCTTCAGCTGGCAGTCTCACTGTGTTACCCTGTGTATGTATTTGCTTTGGAAGAGTCAGCCCAACTGCGTGGGCTGGTTATCTTGTTTGGTTTACTCCTGAGAGACCTTCTCTTAAGCAGTTGCAGTGGGAGTTTAAGTAAAATTATTCTTTTTCAGATTTCTGATTGCTTTAATCTAACACTCTATTTTTCATAGGGAATTACACCACCAGGTGGTTCAAAGGAGCCTAGGAGGCAAGCATGGGATAATGTGTTTCCAAAGACATCACAGTTAACAGCAAAACCTAAAAGTTTGGATTCCTTCGTTTTTGTAATAGGAAGACATCAGTATGGGAGTAATTAATTTTTTTTCTGTAGTGTTTTTTCCTTCAGATCTGTGGGCTGCTGGTCTAGGAGTTCCTTCTCTGACTATCCTTCAAAGAACATCCACTTCAGCTGGAGGTATCTCCCACACTGCTCCTTTTCAGTTCCTCAGAAGCATGCTGAGAACTGAGGCTCCAGCAGCTCTAGCTTCCTGATCTGACACACTCCCTAGGTCTTGTGCAACTAGAAAACAGACAGGATGGCACTGGCCATCAGCTGTCACTATCTAGAACAAGCATTTTCCCTCCCACCACTACAGCCAGTTGCAGTTGTATTCTGTTTGTTTTGGCAAGAGGATGAGTTAGGATACTCAACAGCCCCCACAGTTCCTTTGCTACTTCATAAACACCTTCAGGAGTGGGGGGTATATCACTTCAGCTACTTATTTTTGCTAAGCTTTAGTCCTATCCCTCCTTCTTGCATAGGTTGTCTAGCAGGTGGAGCCACTGCTAAAAAAATTGCCACAGAGCTTATTGTTTGATACAGATTCATGAACTCATTAGCTTTTATGAGCACAGAAATCCCTTTGTTATTACTTCTTACTCTGGAACACCAGGAGTCAGCTGAGAGGATACATAACACAAATATTAATACCCTTCCCTACATGATGTTTCAGTATTAAAATCACTTCCACAAACACTGAAGTCAGGTGCTGCTTCAGAAGGAAGAAATGTTACTTGAAAAACTACGTAAACTGCCTCAAACTCTATCAGCTTATAACTAGACTCTAACTGCAAGTCTCCTGTGGACAGCATTTTTGGGAAATGAATGTACCATTGCAGCTTGTCAACCTTGATTTCTCAAGGACAATTGATTCTTCAGCTGTACAATTCTGAACTGACTCTTCAGCAGAAGAAAGTGCTTTAACAAAATAAAATGCTTTTAGCGATCTCACAGTAGAAATACTGGAGGCATCAGATATTTTCCATTTTGGGGGGTTTTTAAGGAAAAAGAAGAAAAGGGGGGAATCTGGAGCATGCAAGAATCATGCTGTCACTGTGAAGCAAAAGGAAGATGAAAGCTATAATATTGTTCTCAGCAATAAGACATGTATTTTTAAGTCTCTCCACCAGGAAATAGGTATGTATCACCAACATAAGCTATTTTTATGTGGACTCTGGTCCTCTAAAAGGTGCAGACCACTTCCAGTGCAACATGGTGCCTCTATCCTGTGACTAATGCATAAACCTTAAAGAAAACAAATTGCACCTTGTCTTGCTTTGGATTTCAGGTCACTGATGAATTTCCAGCTCAAGTCAGGGGCTGCCATAACCATGCCATCATTACTTTGACTCTTAGGAGACTTTTTGTTTGACTTCTGGTATCACACCAACAAAGAACTGTACACAAGGCAGGGTTTGTTAAACTTGGAAATGTTAAGCAATGTTCAGCAATGCTAAGCACAATTCATGTTAATATAATTAATGATTAAATTTAATGAAACATAATTGTGCTGAAAGATTTTATTTGCTAATCTTGAAATAGCTTATTTGCTTATTCATGAGGATGTGAAATACTGAGTCACAACTGATGGGCAGATCAGCTACGCTGTACATTGGGATATGCAGGCAGGCTTTTATTGTTCAGTGTGTGAGGTAAACACTTAGGAAAGGTGGAAAAAAACATACCTGAATTTTAGCAGTTCAGAACACAGTGTCACACAACAGTAGATCAATATAACAAGCAACAGGATGGTTAAAGGTCATTTCAGTAGGATGACACTGGTGTACAGAATATCCTTGATATAGCTGAAATTGTTAGAAGAGTTCATTATAGCTTCATTAAAGAAAGCCAATCAGTTATTCCCACGTGCTTTTCAAAATCTGTTGAAACTATCACGGCAGCATTTGGCACATTATTGTCAAAATGAAAATGTTGAAATCATGATTTAAATATTTATGCAGAAGCATGAGTCACAGCTGCACTACCTTACAATAGAAACAAAGATAACATCAGCATGCAGGCAGCTCACTTACACACTGTAGATCAGCACTGCCAAACTAGTTTGCACTAAACATGTGGTACTAAACACTTATGAGGAAAGACAGTGAGGTCTTTCATAAGAAAATTTAAAAAAAAATAAGTGGTGTGGTAATTCTTGTTTACAGATATTCCTTTAAGATTATTCATGTTATGAATTTCCACCTAAAGGTCAGGAAGTTCCAGCACCAAAGTTACACACAGACCTAGCAGTCCATATCCATTGAAGTATCTTTAGTAATTTCTTTCTCTAAATGTGTATTTCATTTTGGACACTGCCTAGACTTTGAAATTACTTTTGTTCCATAATGAAGAAAATGGATGCAAGGGAGATCCATGGATCTCTTACCTCTCATTTATTTTGAAGTTAGAGGTTTTGTAGAGCATAAGACATGGGACTGAAATTGCGCTGAGCCACGACCTTTGCAGACACACCTCCAAGGTACCTCCCTCTCGTTCTCTGCTGGCACTGTAAACAGCACAGACATGCTCAGAAGGCTGCTGGCAGTTGTTGGTTTGTTATTTTGATGTACTCCATCACTCTGTCTGGACTTGGTGTCAGTAAAAGCATCTCTGTTTCAGAGCAGGAGCAAGGAGCTGGGGTTTCTCCATCTGTCCCCTCACCCTGCTGCTGTACTGATATAATGTGTGGCAGTCTTAGGGCACATGGAATCACACACAGATGCCAGGTGACATCCTACTTCCAAAGCACATTTTCAGACCATGTACTCCTTTTTCCACCTCTCTCATGTATCCCTTCTCTTGCTGGACATCCCTGTAGCTCCAGCCCAGTAAAAGAGGGATGAGCTAAACAAGAGTTCTAAGTCCACACATTGAGTGTTTGCTGGGGTTCTAAAGGTTTTTGACAGGTCTGGCTTACATCATGTCAAGAACAGAGCACTGCTTCTGGAAAACAGCATTTAGGAGTGAAAAAAATAAGTGTTTGATACGCTGCATTTGTACAAATTCAAGCACTGCCTGTCTTTGCCAGGCTCAGTGCTGAAGCCAGGCCCACCCAGTAGCCCCTGGCAGCAGGGCTGTGCTGCACATGGCCAGAGGGATGCTCTGCTGACCTGGTGCCTGCACACCCCACACAGGATGGCCCTGCTGTGCTCTCACTGGCCTTGTGGGCACTGGGGTGGGCACTGATAAACCTCTGTATCAGCACCACAAAATTGCTCTATTGCTGTCTTGTTTCTCTGCCTTTAGAAAAGCTTTTGCAGAGCTGCCCTCGGCATCTTGGGCCTGAACTAAACCAGGCTGTTATCAGAGCAATTTAAACAGCTGATTTTTCAGGGCAAGTCACATAATGCTTCTAATTTAAACAAATAAGAATATATAGTCTATTCAAAACTAATCTTTCTTCGGTGAAGACAAACTTACAGATAGTGCAAGAAAAGAATTAATGGTGAGAGTTTACAAAGGCCCCCAGTGACAGAATCCCTTCATTTTGGGTGTGTGCACAGGTAAGACCAATCAATTTCTCAGTCCCCTTTGTCCTTACATTCAGCTTGAGTGGCATCCCACATGGTGGAAATTTTCCAAAGAACAAAAAATAGATTTGTCACCACTGTCATTTTCTTACCAGAGCAGATGTTAAGGAAATGTGGTCCTGACTGAAATATGAAAATACTGTTTGATCAGTCAGATAACTACATTCCTGGCCCCATGTGTGGGGCTTATCATTTAGCAATGCATGTTTCCTACACAGAAGTCATTAGCATAGATATTTATTATGTTATTATATTCATTTTCAACAAGCCTATATTCATTTTGCTTCTTTGACATTTTCATAATTTGCTAGTGCCACCTGGGTTAACGTTCAGTTAATGACACAAGTGACTTGAAACAGTAAATAGTTGTGTAATTTATGAACTGCAATATAAACAAAACAAAACAAAACAAAACAAAACAAAACAAAACATGTCCACATGGTTATGGTAAGTTTTGCTTTGAATCTGAAGCTTTTGATTGATTAAAAGCTTAAAGCACAAATTGTATTTTCTGAACAGAGGAGCTTTCTTAATCATATTTTGCCTTTGCTGAAAAGTACCATCTGTTTATAATTTAAGAAAAGACACTTGTTGATTGTGTTAATTTCTCAAGAAAGCTCAATTCAGTTATAATTAAGGGTGCTCACTTGGCAGTCTGGTGAACAGAAGTCCTTTGTTTATTCACAAAGCCAGCCACGTGCAGACAGCACGCTAAGTCCTGCTCTCTTATCCTTGTGCATCTCATACCCAAGCAGATTCTTGCTGCCAATTAAATCTGGGCCATCTTTTTGGGCAGAGGATGTGTGGTGAGATTACAGTTTGTCCCTGTGTAGGTCCTTTTGGATGAGTATGGTGGAGTGTTTAACACCACCAGCAGTGGGTGGGTGAACACCTCTGGCTCTGTGTCAGCACTCTGTGGCTCCTCTCCTCTCCTCTCCTCTCCTCTCCTCTCCTCTCCTCTCCTCTCCTCTCCTCTCCTCTCCTCTCCTCTCCTCTCCTCTCCTCTCCTCTCCTCTCCTCTCCTCTCCTCTCCTCTCCTCTCCTCTCCTCTCCTCTCCTCTCCTCTCCTCTCCTCTCCTCTCCTCTCCTCTCCTCTCCTCTCCTCTCCTCTCCTCTCCTCTCCTCTCCTCTCCTCTCCTCTCCTCTCCTCTCCTCTCCTCTCCTCTCCTCTCCATCATGCCAGCTTTGCCCAGGTGACATTTAGAAACCTGCCAGGGTCTGTGACAAAAATAAAGCCAATTTAAAAATCCAGAGTACTGCAATTGATCAGCTTTATCAAATTCATCAAATAAATTGTGTGAAGGAAGTGGACTGAAAGCACTACAAAAGTTTTAATTAAAATTTATTTCAGTGAGTAAAAGGAAACCACCAACTTTTATAATTAAATCTTGGCAAAAGGATTTTGATGAAAATGCCAGTGCACAAACTGCATTAACTGTGTAAAGCTACTCAATATTAACTGTGTAAAGCTACTCAATATGGCTTTCTCTGCTGCTCTGCTGATAGAGTAGGAAGAAGGATGAAAACACCATGCCAAAACCTCTCTGCACAGGAGTGGATATTAGTCACTTCAAATTCTTTCCTGTTTAATAGAAGGCATTAGCTTAACTTTCAGAGGGAGGAAAGTAATATTCTCAGTGGTGAAAAACAGCTGGGTATCATTAATGGCTTGAAAGTGGAGGTGGTGCTTTCAGCACTTCCATTTCACTTCCTCCTCTCTTCTGCCTCCTTTTCAGAGTCATAGCTTTATTTTCCCTGTTCTCACTTAACTGACTCCCAATTACAGCTTTCTGGCAAAATGAAGCTGGATTTTTGAAGGTTTCCTTCTATATCTTGTCAAGCTGGGTTTTTGGAGGTTTCCCTCTATATCTTGTCAAGCAAGGCACTGGTGCATCATGTTCAACAGATTTGTTTTTCCTCTGGGTTATGTTTCTTTTGTTGTCTGAACCACCTCACAAAAAATGTGGGAGAAGTTCTTCCACATCACATGTGCTCAAAGCCCCTCCCTCCTGACTCCTCCACAAGTGGAGCTGTAACTTTGATATCAAAGGACAGATTTTGATTACATTCCCTCTTTTTCCATCAATGACTCTTGCCTCCACAAGGGTGGCTGCAGCCCCCTGTGCACTCTGCTCTGGAGAGCCCTTGTTCTCTCCATGCCCTGCCTCAAAGCCACAGCAAGGGGACATTTTCCTCCTCTTATCCCAAATCTGTTCATCTTCCTTTCTGTGATCCACTGCCAGGAGGAAAGGCAAATAGAAACATTTTTTATGTGGCCTAGCCTTTCTCTCTACTACTTTTTTTGCTTGTCTTTGCAGATAAAGAAATTTTGATGGTTTCTAAGAAATAAGAAAGGGAAAGGCTCTGCCTCTTGCTTTCCCCAGAAAGGAGTTGCTGTCTAGCAAAGAGGAATTTCTTTGGGGCAGTGCAGTAGCTGAAGGCCAGATTTGGCAGGGTTAGCTCCAGTCAGAGACAAAATGCCATCTTTAAGGATATGTCTGGAAAAGGTCACAAAACAGAAGAATTGTCGGCCTGTGTCTGTTTGTTCCCTCCTGTGGCCAGGATCCAGTGTTATCTGGATATTACTGCACAGCCTTATATTAAAGATGAGCTTCCCTGTTCCCTTCCACACTCCTCCACCTGATACTTGCTTTTCCCCCTATTACTGCTCCTTCCTTTGGCAGACCTTGCTGCCCTTTGTTTTATGCCTCAGGAAGAGCCCTGGTGGCACTCCTGGGTGATCAATAAATGAGTCACAGCCTGTGGCACTTAATTATTTACAGCTGTGCCCCTAACAGGTTTCAGTGATCCAGCTGTGGTTGAAGGTAAAGCTTTAATTAATGAATTGCTCATCCCACAGGGATGGGGGTGGCTGCTCTCCCTGCCATCAGCTCCTCTGTTTCTGCCAGCCCTTAACTGGTGAGGAAAGCACGAGGTGCCACCACTGCCCCAGGGATGGAGCATTTGCCAAATGAGGTAGGTGCACATCCCAAGGAACACAGGCAGGATAAAGGGTTTATTCCCTCCCTCCAGGGGACTACAGCTGGTTTCTCAGCCACTGAGGCTTTGCTTTTCTACTTTCTCCTTCCCTAGGGATCACTTTTCCACTTAAGGGGATTATCCTTGTTAACTTTAATTATCTTAATACTAGTTTCTCAGCACTTAGAGTTCTGGATCAAAGCTATCAGTAGCAAGTATAGTTATGTGTATTTGTATGTATTTTATGGTTTCTCCTTTTCACTCCTTTTCAAGCTTCAAGGAGAAGATAAATATGTTTTTCAAATCATGCAGTGCTTGTGTTGTTGGACTTGGCAGCATGTTTATGTCCTCTAATGGGACTTTGGAAGACACCTCTCAGATATGTCTGTTGGGTATCAAGGATCATCTTCTCTTTACATAACTCTTCTTTTTCTCTGTCATGTAGTGTGAGTATGTCAAGATTATTCTACTTGAAATTTATTATTTTTCCATTGCCTCCCTTTGTGATGTGTTGAAAGAAAATCTTACAGTTTATAGTGCTTCATACAGTTGTAACATGCCAAAGAGATGATTTTTATTTTTGACTCCCTTTTAAAATTAAATTTCATTTTCTGCTTTTTAGTATTTGATCTGTGACATTATGAATCATTGGAAAATTGTATTTTGATTTTTTTTTTCTGGTGGGGGCGCAGGAAAGTGAATGCAGAGCTCCTTATTAGAATGCAAGAGGTTCCCAAATTATTCTAAAATCAAAATGTGAGTAGGTGGATGAATACACAAACTCCTGGCAATTATTGTGCTTTCCAGACTGCATGGTGGGACTTGTATTATTTATATTCTGTCACAGATCTATTACCTACTAACTGTGATGAGCCATCAGCTCCAGATTGACTTTTGAGCCAGTGTGCTTTTCCTTGCATGATCATTTTGGTTCCAAAATAACCCTCATTCTCTTCCTGCTGCTCCTGATGGGGCTAATGAGCAAAGCTTGTCTCAAATACCCCCAATGCAGTTAAAAGCCCAGAATTTAATTGCTGCTTAGAAAAAACTTTTGCTGAGAACATTTCTATTCCAAGTCCTGAATAGTCATTTAAAAATCACCCAAGTGATGTTTAGGTAACTCCTTTGGGATAAATATTTTATAGTGGGCTGTTGATTGGGTGCCTAAATGTCTTTGGGGTTTGCTCAGGTCTTCTTTGCTCATGAGTAACCGAATTTACATCTGAATATCTTCTTTGCTCATTTTTCAAACGCTGAAGCTTCACTAGAGAAAGTGGGGATGAGTGGGAATGAGGGATAGGTGGGAATTAGTTTTGGGGATGTGGGCACATGCTTAGGTTCTGACTGGGCCATGAGTAGATCCAATGAAATGTCTGCCCCAGCAGTTACCAATACTATGGACTGGGATCAGGACAGGATGTTTTCTCCTTATTTTCCTCAGTAGTAACAGCAGTTTGGCAGTGCCCAAGAACATCTTTTTTTCTCCTTCCCATAACTAAATGTGCTGGTTCGAAAGTAAACCAGTGGGAGGAATGGAGCCCACACAAAAACCTTGCAGAAGCAGTGGTGCTCTTGTGCAGGGTCTGGTCCTCCTCCAGATGTGTCCAGCGGTGGCTGTTCCAAGTCCCAAAGTTACATATGGTCAAATTCAGGCAGGAAGGTTCAGTGTCTCCCCCAGGGCAGCTGCTGGAGATGCCGCTGGGATAACGGTTCAGGGATGATGGATAACGCACTGGGGGTGGGAGCCACGGTCTGGTCACACCCCGGCTGGACCCGGCACACAAAACAATAGTGCAGAGAGTGGAAGTGATAAAACTGATAAAGCTGATAGAGCTCATCCACTGGAGGCTTTGGTAGCTCTGCCCCCAGAAAATCCCGCGCAGTGGCCACAGCACACGGCTCACTGTGCGGCTTTTGTGCAGCCCTGGGGTCACCCCTGGCTGGTGACACCGGGGAGCTGCTGAGCAGGGCTGAGCCCTCAGGGTGGCACTTCCCAGTGCCTGGCATCCCCAGCCATCCTACAGCCCCAGCAGGCTGGGTGTCCCTGGTGGGGCTGTGTGAACACCCCGCTCCCCCTCTGCTTCAGGTGTCTTGGCACAGCAGAGTTGGGGGCTGTTGGTGGGAGGATGATGATGGTCTGGTGCCTGAAATGAAGAAGATGTCAATCCCTCACCCAGTCACCCTTCCTGCCTGACACAGGCCTCCCACAGCAGTGGTGCACACAGGATTTACCCTGCTCGTGCCCAAGCAGGAGCCTCAAACAACGCTACAAATTCTGCATTTACTGGACAGTACTTCTGTCCTTTTATTCACTTGCTCAGGGAAAATTTTTCTTGTTGTGCTCTTAGTAAATGCAGCTCAGGAAGAGTTTTGATTTCATTTTAAGAGGAAGAAAGTTGTTAGCCTTTCAGCCTGGAGAAGACAAGGATCAGGGAGATTTCAGAGTGGCATTCCAGTATCTAAAATGGGCTTATGAAGAGGAGGGGGAGGAACTTTTTATATGGGGACAGAGCAACAGGACAAATGGCACTGGTTTTAAAGTGAAAAAAGGCAGGTTTAGAGCAGAGGTTAGGAAGAAACTGTTGGCTGTGAGGGTGGTGAGGCCCTGGCACAGAGCAGCTGTGGGTGTCACATCCCTGGAAGTGTCCAGGGCCAGGCTGGGTGGGGCCCTGAGCAGCCCTGGATGGTGATTGTTGGCATCTCTGCCCAGGGCAGGGCAGCTGGAAGGGGATGACCTTTAAAGCCCCTCCCAACCTAAACCACTCCATGATTCCATGACTTTAAATTCTACAAGATACATCAAAGATTTCCTGACAATTTATAAACTCCTTTCCTCCAGCACTGAACCATTCATGCATCTTTTCTAGGGAATGAAACTGGAGTTTAAATCAAAGGGATCTGTTTGTTGCTATCTGCTACTGCAGATATCTGATATTTGATTTTGCAACTAAACAAAACTATTGATGCCATTTGATAGCTTAAGAACCTCATAGAAAAACCTATAAAGGAGTGGTTTATTTTATTTATCATTTAATCATTATGTAAGATAAATATCTGTAAATCAAAAGATGTCTAGTCACTACTTTTGTTGTATTCATCTTGTGTCTTTCCCATTTTTGGCTGAAGGACACTAAAGGATTTTAGTTTTCCCTGACAGTGCATTTTTTCCTTTAAGGACAGGAAAATGAAAAAAAAAACTACCCAGGACAAAGTGCTGGATGTAATAGCTCTGATCCAGGGAAATGTCTTCATTCAGAAAAGGATTTTAACTGTATTTGAACATTATCATCAGCTTCAGTGAGAAAGAAGTAGGTGTGTGTTTCCAGAATAAGAAATCAGCTTTGAACAATTTGCATGCTTAGTCCTTCTCCCCAGGAGGGACAGGAGGTCTGAGTTCCTTGATGAATGAGAACAATGAATATGCAGATCCAGTGCAGCAACCTCTTCAGTCCTTCCAGGAGACCTGGTAAAAATAGATCAGATAGAGGTAGGGGAAATCTCAGTGTGTATCTATCTCACATCATGGCTCTTGAAATACAGAGAGCCTGAAGCAAACTGAAACCAGTAAATGTAAGGACAGGATGGCAAAACTGGAGTAAGAATTTTTCAGGGAAATAAAAAAAAAAAAGTTTGAAAAAGTAATAAATGTTTCATTTCCTTAAATTCTGAAAAGTTTAATCAATAATGGGAAGGGTACCAAAAATTTCTATATCTCAATATTGATTTTTGTGCTATATTTATCCTTTGAAAGGCACAAGCAGGTCATTACTGAATCAAAGAGAAGAGCCCTGAAAAGCTGAGGACTTTTATCACCCTCAAAAGCGACATATTTGTCACTCAAGATCACAGTGAACATTTATTTTTGGAAAACCATTAGTTCCTCATAGTGTGCAAGGGAGAACAGTCCTGGCTGTCAGACAACAAGCCTGATGTTTCTGTGGCTGTCTATGAGGGTTCATACATCATCCTTTCTGTTTGAAAAGAAGATTATTTTTCTAGTCTAACAAATAATTTATTAATTTGCTTTGGCTTTTCAGTTAATCATTACCCAGCATTGCACCATGATCAAGTTTGTGACCCTCTTTTTTTACAATTTTATGCAAAACCCATGGCATTTACATGTTGGACTTTGTATAAATAAACTCTGGACTAACCAGAGGCTCTGTAGAAGAAAACAAATACTGTCCTGATGGTTAAAAATTTTCCCCTGCCCTGAGGAAACTTGCCAAGCTCTGCATTTGTGTGAGGGTTTTCAGGGCTTGGACTGCTCACGCCTGGGTTTCCCACATGGATCCTCCTGCCAAAGGACAATGTGCAGCCCTGTTGGAGCAGCAGTAGCCAAAATGCCCATTGTGCAATGTTTATTTTACAACTTCTCTTTATTAGCTTGCCAGCCAGCCTAATGTTTAATTACAGTTTAAACTTAAAAAACCAAACAACTCTCTCCCTTTTTCACTATCTCGTTTCAGTGCCCTCTCTGCTTTATGAGTACTTTTTCTTAGCCCTTTTTTTTTTCTTCTATTGCTTCATGAGGAAGAAAACATTTTCTTTGAATATTAGACATACAGTAGGACATAAAGAACAAGGAAATCTCCAGGTTAAGCCTTCTATGTCTTTAAGCTTTTCAACTTCATTTCAGTTTTTCCTCTAATAGCCTACCAAGATCATGACAAACTGCTCCAGATAACCCTTTTCCCTCAACAGAGATCAAATGATTGTGTTGGGGTGAAAACCAGGAATTGTTCAGGGAATGATAAATTAACACCATGACAGTTCATAATGAATTTCCTGGAAAAGCTGGCTCTGGGAATGAGATCGAGGGGAATGTGCTGTGAAGGGCTGAGCAGCACCACGGTGGGTCAGACCCCCAACCCTGCCTGGCTGCTCCTGGTGAGGCACCAGCAAACAGCTCCACCTGCATCCTGCCAGTAAAGCAAACTGGTTAAATTCATTCTGTGTTCTTCTGGGGAGCTGTGAGGATCAGAAGAAAGAAAAGAAATAAACCCCCAATTCTCCAAAACCCCTGCCAATTTGGTTCTTCTTTTTTTGCGGGTAAAAGATGATGGGGATGTTTAAAATAGCTTGGTGTCTATAATTTATTCAGTTGTTTTTATTTCAGGTTTTGGTGCCCCAGTTAATAGAGATGGTATTCAGGCTGTCTTGGAAAAAAAATAAAAATTCAAACTTTCCCTGCAGATAGGGATTATTTGATAAGAGATGGGAGTCTGCTTTAATAATTCTGTGAGCTGAAGTATAAGAGAGTTACAGTGAACCTGAAACTCAACCCCAGCATCTTTTATATTCTTCCAGTGTCTAATGTCTGTAATTTACATAGAATCTGCTCTGAAGATTTTTTCTCTTTGTGAAAAAAATGCTTCTTTTGCTCTTTTAATCAGACAACTGCTTCCTCTTGTATTAGTGACAGGTTTTGCCAGACAAAGTGGGGAAAATTTAGGTTGTACAGTTTCATTTCTTCTCAGTTTTGAAAGATGTGATTATTGCTGTTGATTTTTTTCCTAAAGATTATAGGTCTTCAGGTAGAGAGCTTTAAACAGTGATTATTCCTGTCAGGATGAAAGGGGGAATAAATGGACTTGTAGGTATTTGCTATTTTCATTGATGACATTCAACCTCCCTCTAAATGCCTTGTCATTGTGTTTACAAGATAAAGTAACCTCTGTGTTTTGGCACCAAATTTTGCTGCATTTCTTTATGTACATAGTCCGAGCTGTCAAAACAAGTAACAAAGAGAATGAAAAGGAAGCACTGAAATGTGTGGAAGACATGGACAAAAACTCTTTTTCTTATTGAAAAGAGAACTGAGCACATGAGCCAAAGAGACTTTTTCCATAAATACTCTTCCCTGAATTTCCATTATTGAAAAGGTGCTTTAGTGCTGAAAATCAGAACTTGCATTAATATTAGAGCTGATTTATTCCATATTTTCCTGCTAAATAAAAGTGGCTTCCATAAATAAATAGACCTGTGTGTTGCAGGCTAATACCCTTTTACTGTGTGCTGTAATCTCTGTGAGTGCTGCAGTTCAGATATTCCAGGAATGCACACGGAACACGGACTGCTGCCCACTGTGCTCCTTGCATTCTCATAAATCTTCCTGTAAAGCATCTTAGGAGTTGTCACACATCCAAACCAGCACTAGGCAGCTCTCAGTAAATGTTTTGCTTGTGTTCTAAGTCGTTTCAGGCAGAATTACATGAATACCCTAAATTCAGACATCTTCAGAGGTAAAATACTATTAAAACCTGTGAGATTGTTTTATTTACCCCAAGGCTCTAATTTGGGGCAGTAATACAGAAGGCAAACCTGTGACAAACTGGGTTCTTGCAGAAGTTTTGGAGGGAGGCAGATTTTAATTTTCCTTTGTAGCTTGGTTTTGAAACCTCCTCCTTGTACCTTACCCTCGGAATTTTAATGAATCAGTTTTGTGCTGGAGGCTCTGTTTCAGTGTGAAAAATGCCACTGCAGGCTCGACACTGAAGACATGATTTCTTGTGAGCACAAACTCATGCACTAATAAAGTAATAATTCAACTGGGGCTGCTCTACACAGGCTCAGTCCCAGCAATTTCACAGCTGGTTTTGGCTGAGTTGGTGCATATCCAGTGTGGGGTATAATTCAATTTGAATGGACTGAAGGCAAACATATTTTACCTTGCTCTTCTGTATTTATTAAGACTTTCCATTTACCTATTTTAATTTAATGAAAAATGATAACGACCAGCTAGGCATATTTTATCTGTCCACAGAGGGTCATGTTTTCTTCTACCTCAGTACATTAATAATGGTAATTTGTTTGTTTCTAGTTTTGATGTAGGAAAGGCAGATTTCCTTTGTTTTCAAGGCTTGTATTATGTATTGTGTATTATGTATTATGTATTGTATTATGTATTATTTTTCTTTAACCAGTTAATATATGTAAATCATAATGAACTGGATTTGGATGACCCTTGTAGGTCCCTTCCAACTCAGGATATTCTATGATTCTGTAATTCCATAAAGTAAATTCACATTATATTGGCCTTTATTAAAGTGGACTTTTCTAACAGCACCTAAAAGTTGATGTAGGTGCTTTTTAACCATGAACTATGACTTGTTCCCAATGATTTCTTCCAGCAGCTGCCCAGTAGCTTGCCCTGAGTTGAAGACTGTACAGTATTCATTTTGGTGCATAGGACTGATCAGGAAAGCAGTGGTGGTGTTTTCTGGCAGGGTGCCCAATGCCATGGCTGGGGCCACACCAGGGTGTGACAGCTTTGGGCTCAGCCCCTGGGGAGTGACACTGGGCCAGGGCAGTGTTTGTTGTGTGCTTCACCCCTTCAGGGGGGCAGCAGCAACACTCTGCTGCTGGCAGAGGATATTGTGGGAATGTGCTGGCCTCAGTGCTGTCCTCTTGAAGGTCAGCTGCTGAACTGCTCAAAAATAGCTTCCTTGCCTTGTTTTGTCAGGAAAGTACTTCATTATCCCAGCTCAGGATTAATGGAACTGTTTGATGAGTCTGCTTGGGAGAGAGGGAAAGAGAAGCTTTCCAGGCGTGCCTTTGGCTTATGGCTTATCTCAGCTTTAACAAGTGACACAGCAGCAGGGCTGACCTCCAGAGAAGGGTGCTCAGCAGGTTTGTACTGGGTGATTTTACTGCCTCTAGCAAAGGACTGATGATATCAGCAGGTTTGCTCTGCACAGGAGCTGTGCATGTGGATCTTCATGAAACTCAGTAAAACTGGCCACTGAGCCCCTAGAAAGACGAGACATCACCCTGAGAGCCCCATAGCTACAGGTACAATGCCCATCTCTAGATTTAAATTTATTCCATGACATGATCAAGGTGCACTTTGTCATATTCCAGAAATTTACCCTTGTAATGTGTGGGTTTGCCAGGATTTGGAATGGAAAGCTTTGCTGAGTAGCAGCCTTGGTGTTACGAGCAAAAATTGGTGACTGCCTTAGCAGTGGCTTGGCATGGCTCACAGATTAATGCCCACTGCAGTCTCAGATGCTGAGAACACAAACAATATGCACATTATAAACACCAGAAGTCAATTCCCAGAAGGCAAAAAGTTGGTTTCTCGGCAGTTAGAATGAACAAGAAGTTAAGAAGCACAGTTGCTGTATCCTGCTGTCCCTGACTTTCAGGCTCTTACACAAACATTGCAAAGATCAGGTTTCTTTAGGCACTCACACCACCCTTCACTAATTTTTCCAGGCCATTCTGGTTTATTTGGATGTAGGATCAAGTATTTAGGCACGAGTAGAAGTGCTGATTAGTTTTAGACACCTTCAGAGTCTGGGGATGCTGCAGAGCAGATTGTATGAGTTCATCTCTAGGGCTTCAATTCCTTTAAATCACTTTGTCCAGGTAAATCTCCAGACAGCTGCGAGCCCTTTCCAGTTCAAGAACTCTTTTACTGATAGTTCTTAGGTCCTGCAGCTCACCGTGGACACTGACATGTCAGTGGAAATGGCTCAAAACTGCACTAGGAGAGATTTAGACTGGGTATTAGGAAGCTTTTTTTTTTTTTTTTTCCTGAAAGGGTGGTGAAAATCTGGAGCAGGCTTCCTGGAGAGGTGGTGGATGCCCCAGGGCTGTCAGTGTTTCACAGGTTTTGGACAATGCCCAGAACAATGTCCTTTAACCCACTCAGCTCTGAGGAGGTCAGTTCAGTGTATGCAAATGATCAGCCCCTCTGGGACCAGCTGCAAGTTATTTTATGTTTAAAGCTGTACAACAGCTCCAAGCTATTTTATATTTGGGTACACACACATCTACACTCCCAAACATCCTGCTAGCAGGGCAGGTAAAGATCAGGTAAAACTATCAATTCTTTTTATCTGATGTAAAGAAAACCAAGACAGATCTGAGTATCCATCTTGTGGTTCATGTCATGGATACTCCCTTTGTGAGGAACGTTTTTCTTTGTTAAATTCAGAGATTCAACAGCAGTGGAATGACACCACAGCAACTGCAAAACTCTGTATATTGGAAAGAGAGAAACAAACAAAAAAACAAATTACCTTGGAGAGGCCTGTGCATGACACCAGTAAATTGAGACTAATTCATATTGGTTTTGCTTTCAAAATCTGTCAGGGATGATAAAACTGATGGATGCAGAGCAGGTTTTAACTGCTCCCATGGCCACAAAGCTAGAGATCTTGCCTCCTACGCCTCGTATTTCTCCTCCTGGGAGGAACAGGGCATTGTTTCAGTGCTCCAGTAATACTGTTGTTCTTTGTAGGGAATGTCTGAAATCTTAGAAAAGGGCTTTGGGAATAACCTGTCAGAAATCCTGAATGACTTCAGTGTGGGAATAAATGTGATTTGAAGACTAAGAAGTTTGTCTTGAAGGAGTTTTAGATTTTACCAGCATATTCTCCTGTCAAAGCTGATGAGCAAAACCAAATCATAGAGATTTAATCTAAAAAAGCAATAGGGTTTTCAATGAAGGTGTGACCTGTTTAGGGCTTTAATCTAGATTACATCTCTCTGTACAGCACATGAAGGGGCTTAAGCTGCTGCAGACTTTTCATGTCTGATATTTGAAATGGTGGCAAACTGAATATACTACTTGGTAGAATGTTTATGTTGGTGCATTCCTGAGAATCATCCCTGAGCTAATGAGCTGCATTGCGCTGTGCACCCCCTTGAGTAGAAAAGAGGAAATCAGAGAAATAATTAGGCTATTTAATTGCTATTTATTTGCAACAAAATAATATCAAAAATGTCATTTTTATTTTATCTGACCTTTTTCATGGCTTTTGAGGAGAGGTCAATGAGGGCACAGTGACAATAATGGCGAACTTGGTCAAGTGCCCCCTCAGCATGCTTTCAGATGACACCAAGCTGAGTGATGCAGGTGACAAACCTGAAGGACAGGAGAGCACCCAGACCTGGACAAGCTTGAGAAGTGGGACCATGGGAATCTCATGCAGTTTAACAAGACCAAGGGCAATCCCAGGCAGCAGCACAGGCTGGGGGAAGAACTCACTGAGAGCAGCACTGCAGGAGAGGACTTGGGAGAGCTGCTGGATCAGAGGCTGGCCTTGAGCCAGCCATGGGCACTTGTAGCCCAGAAAGCAAACGGTGTCCGGGGCTGTATCAAAGAGGAGTGGCCAGCAGGTCCAGGGAACTGATTGCCTCCCTCTACTCTGCTTTCCTAAAACCCACCTGGAAAGATAACCACTACCAGAAGTTAATCCCAATGTCTTGAACACAGTATTTAACGTAAATAACTGCACCAAGGTACCAAGACATCTTTCTCTTGATGTTCTTCACTATCATCTTACTCTTCTCACACCTGAATACTGAAGATGATCAATAAAAATAGCAACTGGCTACAGTTCTTCACAAATTCTGTCACTAAACTCTTCAATCTGCAGTTTTAAAAGGAGAAGTTCAGATTGGCTGCCCCAAAATCCGAGACAGAGAAGTAATTCTCTGAGAAGTGACCGGGACCATGAGAGGAGCTCATGCTTGAGAGTGCTGGGATTTCTGAATCCTAATGGCACAGCACAAGTGTTGACCTCTTCCCATAAGAAAGGGGCATGACAGGTATATCACACACATCTAGGTCATACACTTGTGTGTGCCTGCCACAGGGCAGTGACCCACAGGAGCCTGGAGAGGCCTTTGCCTGCAGCTGACAGGTGGAAAAATGTGATAGCTGAAAAAGAATATGACCTTATAATGATCTGAGCTTCTGCAGAAGCTAGAAAAACCCAGACAAGACAAGATTAGTGTCTGGGACACAGTAAGTTATTCCTCTGCATGTGGAAGAGGTCCCTCATTTGTCACGGCAGAGAATTTCTTTCAAAACAGTTTCCTTTTTAGAACAAATTTGATGCCAGTAGAATTTGTGAGCTGGAAAAAAAGAGCAAAGTGGTTATCTTTCGCTTCCAGTTTTAAGGAACAGCTTTGAAAACTACTGGCAAACATTTACACACTCTGCATTCATTGCTGCAATAAACCCGCTTTCGTTTTTAAAGCCAAGCACTGCCACGTGGGAATTCCACACACTTGGTGTTTTTTATAGCTCATGGAAACATCTGTATTTCCCTCCTTGGTGCACAGATGATTTGAGTCTCAGCCAGAATACTGAAATAGTGTAGCCATATTTAGTTTAACTCCCTACTATTGCTGTGCTGCCATGGGATGATCCTCACGGTGGATCCTGCCCAGGTGGGAGCACACAAACACAGCCAGCGAGGATGCCTGGCATCAAAAAAGGTAAAAAGATGTCTGGTTTATGAACAATCAGTTTTGAGACAAATGGAGGCTGGAGAAAATATGAAATCAGTTACCTGGAACAGCAACCAAGCTGTGAGGCTTCAGGATCTGTGGTGATGAAAGTCATCCAAGGCTCTCCACCACCACAGATCTCACCGTGAAGCAAAGCAAGGCACATACAGAAACTTAATTAGAGGGAAGGATTCACCAGCTCTCATAAAGCACAAGTTCTTCTCTACAAAGCTTTCTCAGACCCAGCTTACTCCCATCAGCCACCTGCAAAGTGTGTTTGTGTCACTCTCCCCATCCCTGGGGGCTCGGGGATCTGACTGTGGGCAGTCACACAGGGTGCTGCCAAAAGCAACTTCTGTCTTGCAAAATCATTGGATTTAACTGAATGGCTCAAAAGTAGAGTAATAATTTCAGGTGGAATAAAACATAATCCCCCAAACCTGAAATGTGCAAGACTGGTTTGGGATACTTTAGAGCAAACCAGCAGAGAGCCACTGAGAGTTTGGGATGAATATCTGAGCTGTGACTATTCTGTCACTGCAATCAATGCCAGAACTTGACACCAACTGCAGAAGACACTGTTGGGCTGCACCAGTCTGGAATCAGAATACCACATTCAAACCCATGAAAACTTTCCCCACCTAGAAGTTTTTTTCCTGAAGTATTCCATATTTTCCCTAAACTTATTTTTCTGAAATTCCTCAAAAAAAAAAAAAAAGAAAAAAAAAGAAAAAAAAAGAAGCCTTTAGTCAAAAGCAAAGCAGCACCTGCATTGCATATCTTTAATTCCCAGGCTTTGTGGCTTAGTTTCTAAAACGGTAATGGAATCATATTGACTTCATTTTTAAGGTAAACCTGGCGAGAGAGATTTTGTTAACTGGAAGAAGGGACAATGAATCAATGAGTTTGTATCATTAAAATGGAGCTCGCAAAAGCAGCAAGTATATGCAAGGCTCTAAGTCTTGCCTATCTGCAAAATTACCTGCTGAGGTTTTTCTGTTTTGGTTTGGTTTCTTTGAGTTTTTTGTTTGTTTGAGTTTTCTTCGGTTGGTTGGTTTTTGTGTTTGTTTGTTGTTGTTGTTGTTGCTGTTTAATTCAATATATTACTGTTTTCTAGAGAAACAGAATATTTTCTGAAGCAGCGTGGCGCCCCTTAAAAAGGCTTTTGCAGGTCTGGCCTGGCTCTACTGTCCAACTAGAACATGTCATAATCACAGACCCTCCAGCTAAAAATTAACAAAACCCCTTCTTTAACAACTTCACAAGGTTTCCATAAAAATTCAGGTAGCCCACTGAGTAGGTAACACTTTGAGTCCAGCCATTCAGACAAAACCAGGTATCAACCACCTCCTTTGAAAAAGCACATTTACAACCAGAGATGGTGCAATAAAGAATGCACAGCACCTACCCATCACAGCATGGGCTGTCCTCACTAGAAGCAGCAGCACAGCATTCCAGGAACATTTACCAGAACACAGGACAAACTATCTCTCAAAGAGCCACGGATTTAAGACACGGTTCACTGCTGCCAAAACAAAATTATCCTGAGGAATTAATCAACCAGTTTTATGCAATCCAGGCAGATCTGCCTCCTCATGGTCACCTCATGGTGACCACTTGTTAGACTGGTGTCTATTGTGCTAATGACGGTTTCCCATTAGCACAATATACTTTACAGGTATCTCAACTTTTGTATGTTTGCTTTTTTTAATCTGTTTCAACTGCAATGATTTCTAAAGCGAAAAAAATAAAACGCTTAATTAAAATACAAATGTCTCCTGAAACTCTGAAAAAGTCAACTTAGCAAAAGGAATGCAGAATGAAATTCTTACCTGTGTTTCCTGAGCGAAGTGCAGCAGGTTTGTGACCAGAAGGCAGCGGGTCACAGCTCTGGAGCTCCTGAGCTGTGGGCAGCTGATGCCATGGAGAACAGGACCCTACCAAGTGCCTGCACTCACATTTGTGCACTGGCACCTCTCCCCCTCTCCCAGAGCAGTGCCTTTCCAAGGGGTTAAGGCAGCAGAGGGACTCCTGTGCTGCAGGAACTGGGTACTGCAGCCATCACCCAGGGGCTGCAGCAGGCAAAGCTGCTCCTGGTAACAACCTTCTGTCCAAGGCAAGGGAGAAGTGCTGAGGCCAGCCTCACACTCTGAACATGCTATGTCCTGTTTCTACACCAGAAGCTGCACAGAATATCCATCATCTAAATAGGATTCCTACTCATTCACATTCATGGGAACAGGATGTGGACCCCAGTTCAATATTCAGGAAATGCCTAATGATCACCAAAACAAAAACCCCAAAAGCCCTGAAACAAACTTGCTACAGCTACAGGTCCAAGTGGGAGATCAGAAACAATCAGGCTATGAAGGCCTAAAAAGGCTGTATTTTAAAAATGTTTCCTACTACATACGAGAACAAATGCAGGATGTGATGTTTGCTTAGTTTTATTAATTTATTTTTGCAGGAATCTGCAGCTTGGAGTATGCACTTTCTGGAGGTACCATGCATGCATAGCCTCTGAATGCTTTTATACAATTTCATCTCTTAGTAATAAGTTCATTCACAGCATACACAAATCTAGAATGTAGACACCATATATACAGGATTAAACAAGATCGTGTCTTTTTTTAATGAAAAAATTTAACAGGGTTTCACACAGCAGGAAGTATGGATTAGATACACTGGTGCCACCATAAATAAATAAGTTTCAAGAACACAGTTTTTTAAAATTGGTTTCAAAGATACTGGAAATCCAGGATTATAATATTGCATTAACTCCATTGATTTCTGATTATTCCAAGAAAAATATTTGCATTTATGGACATAGACAGCAATGAAAGCCCCAACTGAAGAAATGTGGCAAAACTCAGTCATGTCTGGGTTCATGTTAAGACTGACTTTTTGAAATAAAAAAATGCAGCTGCACACAGAGACAGTACTGACTGTGAGATGTGATATCTGTGCATGTCTTCCTTCTTTGTGGGATCTGGAGTCACTGCAATACAGAGAACATCAATTCTGTGGTACCAAATTAGTTGTTGAATTCTTTATGTCTAACCATCCACTTCTCATCAGGATAGCCATGTTCACATTCTAGGGTACACCACTGGATTTTAAAAGAACTATCATCCTGATGACAAGCTTGTTTTTAACATATTTAATATTCTCACATTCTTTTTTAAAACATTCTTTATTTTGTCCCCATTTCAACTCAAGTATTTCTATTTCAGTTTCAAGGGATTTTACAATCAATATTAAATGTAGAAGTATTTAGAAATTGAAGTGAGAGATGTATAGCTGGGAGAGATAAAAGTAACTGAGAGAAAAGCTGGGTTTAAAAATAAAAACAAACGTGATTCAGTAGCATATCATAATCAGAAAGTACTGAGACCAGCTCTTTTAAGAATTATTACACCTTTTCACCACACCTCCCATTTTTCAAGGGAAACACACACATACCACAGACACACAGATACACAATTCAATCTGATCTAAGACTACATTTTACAAAGTACTTCCTTTCCTTTTCCTTTCCCACCCCCTTCCTCTTCACCCAAACAAGACTAATAATTACATCAAATTAAAAGTAGATCCAAAGTTCAGGATTTCTTTTGGTTTACTATGTTCTGAATAATTTTCCACAAGCCCCACTCTAAATAAACTTTTAAAGAACTACAGTAGTATCCTATAATTAAAGGGAATTCATCTTAATAGCACAGTAAATATAAAATAAGCTTTATAAAATTTCAATGAACAGTAAGATCATTTTGAATAACTGAATGTCCAAGTCAGTTACAAACTCTACCAATCTAGTAGCATGGTTGAGGGAGAGCTCAGTCATTAAGGAAAAAAGAAAATACAAGTAGTGCATTAAATCAACAGCATCAGCATCCCAACATTCTCTCTCTCACTCACACACACACAAGTTTTATACAATACAGTGCATTTTGTTGCCAGCTGACATTAGGGTTTTATGTGCATTCAATAAATATTCCATTAACCAATCTTTTTGGTATAATCTACAATTCAGTTGGGGTTTGAATGGCATCACCTGCTTTCAGAAAGAAAATGGATCTTCCAATATTCAAAATACAATTACATTCTAACAAACTAGAAATATTCAAGCACCATGTCAAGTCTTTACTATTAAAGTTTGAGTATGGGCATTTACAAGTAAAAGAATATAACAGAAGGGTGTGGTGGTTTCTTTGTTTGTTTGTACAAGCAACAAATGAGAGTAATTGAAAAAACAGAGTAAAGTCATTGGTACAAAGGACTCATTTATCAATTTAATGGCGCTCACTCACTCTTCCAATGATTATCTTGCTGTGGTGGCAGCCCTCCTTCTCTTCCTCTGGTGAAGCTGGGACTATGATTGGCAAGTCTCCATGTAAGGTTATTGCAGTTCAGGGCATTTTTGGACTGAATGCATATTTGCACCTCCTCCTTTGAAAGTAGCATCTATTCTGTCTGAAAATGGCACAACTGTGTTTTTGCATGACACCCCTACTCTCATTTGCTGACTGTCACTTCAGTTGCTATCTTTTTTGTAATTCCAGCAAAAACAAATGCTTCTAGAACTTCACCAGAAGTACAAAGGAACAGAAAATTGAAATAATACAATGGCAAAGGCATCAGGATAGAAAAGCCATGAAGTTACTGGTATTGTTTGGAATAATTCGTTATACAGCTGATAACAGCAATGCCTCTGCTCATCTGTTTTCTCTTTCTCAGTTTTGTCAAACTGTCCACTGGCATGCACAAAATTAATACCTGGCTTTTAATTTGAGCTGACAGTAACTGACAGTAACTTTCTTACCCCCTTCCACATGTGATGAGCTCCCCTCACAGCAGTGTAAATCACTGGGAAGGAAGGAAAACTACCTCTGATGCCTTTGACTTAGTTTTGCTCATTAGTGGTGCCCACTGATTGCTGGAGATCTCTTAGCTTATTTTAATTTATCCTGAAGATTTAGTGCAAGAACATATTGAAAAATGCCAGATAAAATATTGGTTCCTCATCTAAGATCAACAGTTTGGTTCTTACTGTTGTCTTTATAAACCACGGGGAAAGAAGACACCAGATTGAGCAATGCAGTCAAGATGAGTTTTTCTCCACCCACCCCTTGCAAATGCTGCTTTATTTTAAATAAAGATTCAGACATATGATTGTTCTACCACAGCTTAGCATGTTATCACACATCGAGTGAACTGTGGTAATTGACAATATGGATGTGGCTGCCATGAGCTAAGAACAGCTTAAAATGAAGTAGTTTCAAAATTTCATGGTAAAGTTAATAGCAAATTTTGCTTTACCAAGTCAATTACCATAATTCAGCTGAAGTGCTTGGCTGCATCTCTGAATTGTGATGAAGTTATACCATAAAAACTCAAATGCACTGTACCAGCCTCTGACCTGTACACAGAACACCCTACTCAGGCACACAGCTGTGTCACAGAATCATTCAGCTGCCCAAACCCAAGGTTGATCTCAAAGTATCGAGTGCTTAATTCCAGCAGCCTGAAGCATTCAGACAGATTGAACATCACCTTTAGAATACAGTGTATCATAGGCAGATAAGTACCAGTAGGATTTTCAATTGCAAGTCTTGTGTTCTTTAACCTATGACAAATATTTCCTGACCAAAATAGAAAGAATGCAGTGTGTAATTCTTCAGGATCTGGCATCTGCTATTTTGTACAGGCTGGTTTATTAATAATGTGCAAATAAACCTTTACTGAAGAACTGATTAATCATTTTTCAGCTAACTTTGATCTGGGGCACAAAGTACCTTCTGTGCTGTAAACACCATGAATTCTTCACAAATTGGAAGCTGAAAAGGCCTAAGGAACTGGGTATAAACTCTTCTCAAACACAACCATGGCTGAGCCCAAGTCTTCCAAATGGAATTTGGAGTAGCCTGTGTTTGGCATACCTCACTGTGCTGCTGCACAGCACAGGCTCAGAAGGTTGTATAGAAAAGCATCCTTTGAGCTTGGAAATACGACGGCCCAATGAAAGCATGCAGCAGGATTTGCATCTGCAGTGTGGTAGAATTCATTCTCGGTTTATTACCAGTGTTGACACAGCCAGGTGGGCACTGTACAAGCAAACGGGATTGTAAAAAATTACCTCTGATTACACTCTCTGTAACACTCACACAGTTCCTCACTTAGTCACCTCAGGTCACTATTTCAAACAGCAATTTTTTGTAGACATAAGTTACCCTGAAAAAAAGCAGCAATTACAAATACCCTTCTCCTTGTTTTTTTATACATTGCAAAATTTATCATTGCATTTACCTGTCTTCTTTTTCAGTAGCTTACAATCTAGAAGCACAGGGAGCCTTTGTTTTCCAGCTAGCTGTGGCCAGGTTAAGTCACCTCTGGCTCTTCAGTTCTTCTGGTTAAGTGTAACACTTCACACCATTACTAAGAGTCCTATAATTTTCTTTAAAAAACCAGTAGTTTTGGGTTGGTTGTTTTTAGAGCCACTAAGCAGTAACTATAACCACAGGAATAAACACCAGTAGTTATTTGCTTTCCTGCATACATTCTTCTCAAAATTAATCCTTTTACATTTTCAGGTTTCATTTTCTGCTTTGCTCACTACAATGGGAAGGAATTTAACCCTTAATTTATTTATTTTCTAGTGCAGCAGAAGCAGAAACATCCTAACACATTACCCCCACCCCTTGCAGTATGAAGATTGTTGACTGGCAAAGGCCGGGCAGGTGGTCTGAAAGGTTCCCCATGTTTCCTTCTCTTACAGCTGTTGGCTTGAGAGCCTGTGTTCAACCCAGTGCAGCCCTCTCCTGAATTTCAGGTGTATCGTGGCATTTCACACTGTTCACAGCGATTTAGTGCTGGGTGGTTTAGAAAGGTGCAGCTACCACAATTCCATGGGGCCCCTTCAAAGTCTTCATCTCTTGGCTGAGTCCGTGGAGTCTGTTTGGAGCTGTTTTGATGCTCTAAAGAAAAGCCAAAAGAAAATATTTTATTTCAGAAGAGAAGGATTAATAGTCAAGATCACATTACTGAAAGGTGACCTAATTAAACAGTCTATCTTAAAATGAACATGGAAACCTCTTCCTAAAGCACTTCTAATTGAATTTGTGAAATCTGAATATTTACAGAAGTATTTCACTTCTGTAAAGAGCCGCTTAACTTTAACACCTTAAAACCAAGAAGAGAACTCATCCCTGTTAGGTCACTGATGCTGCTAAAGGTTTAATAGCTTAAAGCATACAAGTTTGTTACTGGCACTGGAGCACCATCCTGTTAAGGTTTACACAGCAGACTATTTCCAAATATTTAACTACCATAACCCTGCTTCACCTGAAAGGGAAAAACTACTTCTAACTTAGTTGCTTCAAGTAATGTGACAAAACACATGTTAATTCTAGCATTAATTCAGGCTGAAAAAGAATACAATCTAAAAATAAAATGACAGGCCTATTTCAAAACAAGACAATTCCTCCTCATGCCTTTGAAGTAGGGATATATGTACATGAATCAGCATTTAAGTCTGTTTTCACTCATAAAATCAGTACATATGCAAATAACACAACAGGCCTTAACCCACAGAAACACTCAATTTTTCATGTCTCCCGACACCACCTCAACACCTCAGGTTATCTACTTTAAGTAAGGAATGCTCCCAGGATGTGGAAACACATTAGAAAATGTTAATATTTATTAACACACACACCTAGAAGGAATGGCTAGGACACCCAGCTGCTAAACATCTGCGAACTCATGTCTAACAAAGGCCTGCAATTTGTAAGTGCACACAAAGTAATTTGCAGTTGCTGCTCCACCTGCTAAGAAATGCAGCAGACCCCGATGACAACTTTAGTGCAGATAGTACAGAGACAAACAGAGGAAATAAAAGTAACCTCTTTGCTTAGATGCAGTCTCCAGGCCAGAAGCTGCACAGTCTCATCAGCAGTGCTCGACCTCAACAAATTCCTGGTGAGCCAGGCAGTGTGGGCACTCAGTGCGTTCCACTGGCTGGCCAGATGGCAGCACAGAGCACACCCTTGTCTGCCCACACCCGTCTGGCTGCCCACGCTTTCAACAGCTCAATATTAAACAATATTTATTATTTAAGGGAAAAAAATTTGATGCCTCCATGTAATAGTACAAGCTCTGAATACAGTACAGCAGCCCTACAACTGAACTGTAATAAGCTGGCAGACAAAACCTGGAAGCCTGTTGTAGAAATCCTTACAAGGCACTATATTCCCAACTGCCAAGTAAAATAACTCATTTCATGTGAGTTTTGCACATTATTTTGCTTTGAAATAACACATTAAATATGGTAGTGTAATTAAGATGATGTCTTCAAGCACCATAAAGTTGACAACTTCTTAACCAACTGCATGATCACTGCAATTTAAGGGGACTCCAGCCAGGCATACCATAGCTCACCTGGTGCTACTGCTTTCCTGGACACTACCACCTAATACAGGCAGCTCCTCCCAGTATTATCTTTGAGCCACAAGCAACAGTTCTAGGCCTCCTCTTTCTTTTAAATTTCCACTCAGTCATAATTTTATTACCTTGAGGAGTAAAACACTTACTTCAAAAGAGAGGGAAAATTTCCTAATATGAATTTAAAATTCACCTACAGAAACCTTTGTGGAGTCTTAGCAGCAACCAGAACTCATTTACAAACTTTGGAGTGTCAGGGAGACCATAGGATTACTGATTCAGAAGAGCTTTCCTTTCCACTAACAAGTGCAGTGCATGCCAGTTACACCAAGAGGAGACACTATATTACAAACCTTATCACACATAATATTTTCAGGGAAAAGATTGCTGTTTCTTCTGTATCAGAGCATAGGATCCCACACTGGCTATTTCAGCTCTTTTTTCTAGTAGAGAGTAACTATTTATAATCAAGGTGGTATTAACAGAACATTCATTCACAACAGTGAGGAAAACAAGTTGTAGCCAGGATTACTGCACTTACAGAAAAATGTTCTGGTTTGAATTATAGACAGAAAAGTTAAATAACTAGAGCTGCTTCCTGCCAACACAGGAATAATTTAAAAAGAAGAAAACCTCACTCAATGCAGATTTGGTGATAATGCCTGTTTGTTGACCTACCTTTTTTATATGGCTTTGGTGGCACAACAGGACCAGGCTCTATGTTATCATAGAAGTTACATGTGGCTTTCGGATCAAAGTTTCCTGTTAGAAAAGAAAAAGAAAGTGTAACTTGAAGATTATTTAAATGCCTAAGCCAGTGACATGAACATCCAAAGGCTTCTTATTTTATACATCTTATTATGACATTATATCTTCGCATTTTCACAAGTTTTGTCACATATTTTTAGTTTTCTGTCAATCATAGTAATTTTTAGCGGGGCAATCCCATATTGAAAAATCAACTCCAGCTCAATATTTTGCATTGCTGTGAAAATATGTGAAATGTACATCTTCCTACAGGATACTTCCTTGATAAAAAAGGATTGTGCATCTCCTTATCTCTTTGATTCGATTTGAGACAAGTTTCTGCTACAAAAAACTTTTAAAAACCCTAGTAAATTTCTGTTTGCCAGCCTCTTGGTTGCAACTCATTGTTCAGTTCTCTATTACTTGGCCATAGCCTTTGCCAGCAAAAAGTTAAAATTTTAAGTGAAGGATCTTCACAAAGGAGTAATGTTTTTTAATATGCTCTTGGCAAAGTCATTTTATGTCACCACTTTCTTGCTAATGGAATTTAACTTGGCTAACAGAAGTATTAGCAAGCCAAGTTATTAGGTTGCAACTGAAAAAACGCACACTTTTTAGAGGCAAGTTGTCACTGCTAATATAAATTGAACTATAAAAACATGCCATATTAGAATCATAGGATCATTTAGGTTGGAGAAGACCTCAAAGATCATTGAGTCCAGCTGCTACCCCAGCACTGCCAAGTCAATCACTAACCTATGTCCCCAGGAGCTGCATCTATAGGTTTTTTAAATACCTCCAGGGATGGCAACTCCACCACTTTCCTAGGCAGCCTGTTCCAGTGCTTGACAACCCTTGCCCTGAAGACATTTTCCCTAACATCCAATCTAAACCTGCTCTGGTGCAACTTGAGGCTGTTTCCTCTCATCTGTCACTTGTAACCTGGGAGAAGAGACTCCACCTCACCACAGCCTCCTTTCACGTTATTGTAAAGAGCAATGAGGTCCTCCTGAGCCTCCTTTTCTCCAGGCTAAACACTCACAGCTGCCTCAGCCATTTCTCATGGGACTGACTCTCCAGAGAGGAACAATTTGTGCCCTGCTCCTGCTGCTGCACAATTGCTGATCCAGGCCAGGTGCCATGGGCCTCCCTGGGCACACCTGGATCAAGTTCAGCTGCTGCTCACCAGCATCCCCAGCTCCTTTTCCTCCAGACACATTTCCAGCCACTCTCTCCCCAGCCTATAGCTCTGCCTGGGGTGTTATGACACATTTGAACCTCATAAAATTGACCACGCCCCATTATCCAACCTGTCCAGAGCCCTCTGCAGAGCCTTCCTAACCTCCAGCAGACTAACATTTGTGACCATATCCAAATGATATTTCTTAAAAAGCATCAATTCAATACCTCTAGATTGAAGGAGATCAACTTCTTTCAGTGTACAGTCAACATTTATCTGGAGTTGTCTGTTGAGGCTTCTCAATCTGGTCATTTCCTCAGGCTAGAAAGAAACATCCCAAAATAGTAATTGGGGGAAAGTCAGCATCTTATTTGAAATAGAAAAAACATTGCTGTATCTTTGTTAATAGCTTTACTAAAAACTGAGTATAGGTAAGACACTGAAAGAAGCCCAACTGTTGGGCCCACTAGCCCTAACTCACTCGCCCTCAAAAAACATTCTATTGGTTACGTGAGGAGGAAAACAGACAAGTTGATATTAAAATTCATTAGTAAGATGACATAGCTGAGGTCGAGTTTATAAAACACATGTTACTAAATTCTGTATAAATGGATGACTTGCTACCTGAGTTTGCATCAAGATAATAAAAAACAGAATACAAACTGCAGCCCACATTGACTATTACTTGCTTATAACTGAATGAGGTCAAAAGTTTATTCATTTGCATCAACCCAAGGAGCTCCAAGAAGCCCAACCTTTTAGCTCGGTATATTTAAATCACTCAATGATGAAAGACTGCAATTATTTTTAACAGCATAATCAGTTATTTAAGTGCATATATTTGCATATCGTTAAGAAACCCTAAGTTACTGGAATGGAAAGCTTTCTTAATGCTAGCAGCATCAATCACTAACACATTTTATCCAAGGATACATTCCATCATCACAGTCACAAAATCACAGAATATTCAAGGTTGCAAGGAACCTCTGGAGATCATCCAGGACTTTCCATCCTAGAAGTTCACTAAGCCTGGCTTCCCCTTGGTGAATCTATGTGACTGCTGCTGACCACTTTCTTGTCCTTCATGTGCCTGGAAACAGTCAGCAGCATTAGCTGCTCAATCACTTTCCCAAGGATCAAAGTGAGGCTGACCAACCTGTAGTTCCCTGGGTCCCCCCCTTCTTGCAGACATCAGTGATATTTGCTCTCCTCTAGCCTTTGGGAACTTTCCCAAACACCATTAATGAACCAAAGTTTATCTGGAGTGGCCTTGCAATGACACCTGCCAGCTCCCTCAGCACTCACAGGTATCTCATCCAGGATTATGACCTCGTGTGTGATTGCTTTGGCCAAGAATACCCTGACCTGATTCTCTTCCATTAAGGATATACCTTCTTTGCTTCACACTTTGCCCACAGTCTCTGGGACCTGGAATTCCTAATGGACTGTAAAGACTGAACCAAGGAGTTCATTCAGTATCTCAAGCCTTTTCCATGTCCTTCATAACCATGCCCCCCAACTTGCTGAGCCCACATTTTCACTGGCCTTCCTGCTGTCACCTAGGTAGTAACAGAAGCCTTTCTTTTGGTCTTTGAAATCCTGTGCCAGATTCACCTCCAGCTGGTCTCTGGCTTTCCTAACCTCATTCTGGCACACTCAGTGCCTCTGCACTTCTCCCAGGTACATCTTTGCCAAATGCTGTCCTGGAACAGGTGAGACACAGAACAGCCGCAGCAGCTAAACAGCCAAGAGCCCTTCTTTGCTTTCCAGCCTGCACCTGTGTGCATTGTTTGTGTCAATACAGCCTGTAAGTCTGAGCTGATTTGCTTAACAACTACACATAGTGGAAGCTATTTTTCAGCCAGATGAATTCCCTTATCAGAGCCACACACATGTCAGGGCTAGAGTCACTTGCAGGTAGAAGTCACACAGATAAGAAGAATCAACAAGGAAAATAGGAGAGTTCCAACTATTTCAGGCAACACTGCCACTGAGAAGTTATTTGGCACACCTGCACATATCAAAAGAGAAATACTGTCTATGAGGAGCAACTATTCAAACAATAAAATAGCTTTTAAAAAACAAAAGGTAAACCTTCCTGCATGAACACCAAGCTCTATATGGCTAAGGCTAACTGAATAGACTTGGACATACTTTTATTGGTTGTTAAGAAACCCAGTATAAAAACACATGCATACAAGTGCATGTGCTTCTGAAGTTTTACTGAGAACACCAAGAAAACTGCACACATATCCATTTCATCAACTACAAGAATTAGCTTATGACAAGTCAAGTACTTAGTGTCCTCAAAGACTGAAGACTTTATACTCAGAATACTTTTTGAAGTATTCAAAAATACCCAGTATTTTTGAACAGTACCTTAGTTTCGTCAAAACACAAAAAATAAATGTGTATGTTGAATTAAAATACTAACAAATTGCTTACTGTGGGAATTGCAGTTGTACAGCTGACTCTCCGAAGCCGCCTCTGCATCAGATCATGCTCCATGCCATTCACTTCAGTCTTCAGGCGTTCAAGCTCTTCTTTCTCAAGCTTCAGTTCCTTTGCTAATCTCTCCATCCTTGCCCGTTGATGTAACAGCAAGGCTAATGTTTTACATAGAAGAAATAGTTACTAGCACATAAAAACCTGAACGCTGAATTCTTAACGTATGCATAAGATTCATGAGTGACCCTTCTGGAAATAAAAAAGTGATCACAGACATGCAACCAAATATCAGTGTGAAGATGCTTTCATGCCAAATGAACTACAATTTAGAACAAAGTTCTTCCAGAATAAAAACACATTTTATACAGTAACTTGAAGTTGTTATTACCATTTTGGTCAAAGCTTCTTTTTTTGCATTTGGTCTTTCTCATCTCAAAAATATAAAGGCACCTGTACAAGGAGACAGCTTCTCAGGATGAAACAGCAACCTAGTCATACTAATACTCTACTGACAAAAAAAAAAAAAATATACCAGAGGTAAGATCAGGAGGTAACACACACTTCATACCTGCAGCTCAACAGCAGCTGACACACCAGCCCTGAGACATCAGCCAAATGTCAGTCCCAAATTTGTTTTTTCATTGCTATTCTAAACTGTGGTATAACTTCTAAGTACTTTTAGCTTTTCAGGAAATATTGTAATCCTCAATACTGTAATTTCCTAAGGGTTCAGAGGGAAAACTATGGAGCTTCAACAAAAAACTACAGTATTCAGAAAATAAAGAGTTGAGTCAGCTCAGGTGCTTCAGATCTTAATTTTATGACAGATCAATTTCTCCAACCTCTCTCTGCTGTTGAGTCACTCCCTCATTTTCATCATGGTATTGAAATTTATGACTCTCAGTCACAAACTGCTGTTGGGCTCCCAGAGAATTAAAGAAAAGAATTGTGACTAGCTAGAAGATAATATTCAGCTTCATAAAGAAGAGTATTTCTCAGTATTTCATCATGGTGCAAAGCTGGCCAAGTCAGTGTGATGCTTAATCCTTTCTGATCAGGCTGGTTTTACCTGATTGAAGTCTGCTAGGACAGAGAAAAAGAAGATATTTGATGTGGGTATTCAGACAAACATGCTGCTCATATAACAATGTTCAAAGCAAGGACGCTGTAGAACCTGCAAAATGATGCTTCATGAAAAGTCACAGCCAGAACTTGCCCTTTCCTTCATTCCATCCAAAAAGGCAAAGGAAAAGCAAAGAATGCAAGAATATTAACATATGAGCTAAAAAGAATTAGAAAAATAAGTAACAACATGACAACTTACTGTAAAGGAAGAACGCCCCAACCTGTTAGAAGCAGATATCACCATTCCACACAAAAATGTAGCACTGTAATTTGGATTTTGTATGGATTCACCAATTCATGGCCAACAAATAAACACCAAAGAGCCTAGCCAAGAATAACACCAGGAGTTTTTACACTACAGGCACCAGAATTATTGAACAGAACTGTTCTCTAGTTTTTCAAGTAGCATAAGTCATGCAAGCAGGATTAAGAAAAAAAGTACAGATATCAGACTGAATGATTTTCCACTATTGTTACCAATCCCTGTCTCTGTGTGATTCCTTAACTTAACATGGTGTGACTACATTTCAGAGCTTCACATTATACCCTAGTACAACTCATCAAATATGACTCATGTTACAAAGAAGCAAAGTACAGAAACTAGAATGAAATTCTGATTAAACTTTTTACAATGGCTCACATTCCAGCAAAAATTAAACAAACTTGTTCCCTAAATTAAGCTGTTAAACATACTCTTTTCTAGGACTCCTTTGTGGTAGTAAAGATAAAATGTTTATTCTTCTATAATTTATTTCTATCAAAAGTTCAGAGTGCAGCAATAAAAAAAAGCTCTGGTTGGTATTGCTACAATTGCAAACACCCCAAAAAGCATATACGAATTGGTTTTATTTGGTTTGCTTTTCAGAGACACAAATCTAATGGAAGGCACAAAGGCAAAACCAGGTCTTACATTTCAGAACATGTTTTTCACAGCTATGTGCAGCTACTTGCATTTTTCTCACATCAATACAATCTCTACTGAAGCTGTAATAGTAACACTACCAAAGCACAAGGCCTCAGTTACAGACCTACTGGCATTCATTTTTACTGAAGAATTGGGTCTACAGAATTTCTAATTGGGTCTACAAGGGACAGAACAGCTTTGTTGATGAGTTAGAAGAGCTCAAAAGGGAGTAGGTGAAATAAGAAATCAAGAACTACAGAGCAGCACTATAAGCTCTCATTTCAGCTCTCTGAAGTAAAACAAAGGCTAGAAGGAGCAACAAAGGAATAGACTCTTCTTTCCAAACACAAATCCAGAAAATACCTGTTGCAGGTTAACATTCTGTCATTACCCAAATTACTGGTTTGAATGCTTACAGATTGATTCACTTGCTTAATTTTAAATGCTTCCAATCTACAAATCTTGGAGCAGATTGCTCCAAGAAAAGTAGTTTTCAGCTTAGGGTTAACTTCATTTTTTTTTTTTACTGAATTACCAAATTCTTCATTTATATATGGCATTAAAACTATGTTTTATCCCTGTGCAGCAGAACAGACATCCTAAAATTTGTCTGCCAATCTCCTCTTCCTCTTTGAAAACTTGAAGTGGAAGAAGTGAACTTTTAAGATCTTCAAAATAATTACATTTTATTACCTTTAAAAAATATTTGTATTGACAAAGTTTTTCTAGCTGCATTCTTATCTCTCTCTCTTCTCTTTCACTTAATATGCTTCAATCTAAACCAAATGTAGAAGCCACTGCTTCAGGTGTTCTAACACTTCAACAGGGAACAAATACAAAACATTATAAAAATCCACATGTAATTTTATGACCCAGTTCTTCAATGCAGAATTGACAAAACTGACCCCATAGTACACGAACAAACTACTTATCATTGTTAACTGCAGTGTTTTAAGAAAGTCCCCTGAAATGAGAAGTACAGCAACGTTAGGACCCTTAGAAATTCTTTATGTATTAGAGTGAAATTTGGCAGTATTTAAAAAAAAAAAAAAAAAAACCAGAAAAAACTGTCTGATTTTTGACACAGTTTCTATTTTTTTTTTCTGTACAGGTTCAAATATTGTCACTAAGCAGCAAAATCAAACTGAAAATGCATTTTACAACAACCACAATTTGCAGAGTGAAACATTTACCTTGAGTGTAAGCATAGTCGTCTGATCCAGAACTAGAACTTCTCTGATACTTATGGCTTCCTTTTTCTCCTCCAGATCCTGGGATTACAGAAATAGGCTGAATAGGTTCTGGTGCTGCAGAACGCTCTTCTTGGTCCACTAAATTTAAAAGATTCTCAGTCGGTGCTCGACCTACTGTGATTTTAAAAATGGTTGGGTTTGGCTGAGATACCATTACCCGAGGAGACTGTGTTGGTGCACCTGCAGGTCCAGCTGGTTGAGTGTAGGTAATATATACTGGATTAACACTAAATGGAGGTTTGGGTTGTCCCGACATACCTCTGGATGGAGAGCTTGAAGGAGGAGTAGTGGCTGCATACAGCGGGTGCTGGTTTCGTTGAGATGGTTGATTACTTATAGGTGAAGGGCTTCTGTTCATTGCAGTCCCGGGTCTTTGTGGTGGCTCAACTGTAATTTCTATTTTATTCATGGAACCTTTGGATAAACTAGGTCCAGCAAAAGGAGGAAGGTACGATACAGAGTGACCACCTTGCTTTTGAAAAGTCTGGGATGCTTGCTGATATGGATGGGGTGGGACAGTGGAAGGACTAGGAGGCATGAAAACATGTGAACTCTGGTGACTCAACTGAGGAGGTTGAACTTGGTGTTGAGGAGAGCCGAAGGGAGAGGGACACTGGGATGCCGGAGGTGATCGAAAAGCTGACTGAGGGATCTGGGGTTGTTTTGGAGAATACTGAGAAGGTTGGTAGTTCTGTTGATGTGGATATACAGGTAGAGGACGAGGAGTATAATGTGGAACTGGGCCCTGTGGCGATGAATGCCACTGTGTATTCTGAGGAGTCTGTCGTCCTGAAGAACTTTGAGATGTTTGTCTAATATAAATAGAGCCAGGAGTCCCATAAAGATTGCTTGGAATCTGTGGAAGAATTTGTAGAGCTCTGGGTACACTCTGTCCAGAGGGGAGGTTTTGTGATACTGTAACAGTAATGGGATTTGTACTGTACCGAGGTATGTGCATATACGTGGGAGGGCCTTGCATAGCAGATGTGTTCATTCCTGGTTGTATGGAAGATGGCTGTGGAGGTGGCTGTGGAGGAGGAGTAGCTGCATTTCTATTCTGGTCATTCACGAAAAATGGATTGTAACTAGGAGAAGCTGCCACAACAGCAGGAGCAGAATGTGGTTCTTGGACTAAGCAAATGAGCTGTTTACCTGCCGTGCGCTGCGGGTCAATGTGTCCATCGCTTGAGCTGTGTACCAGTGTACGACCACCATTAAGTTGAGCTCCATCCCCCGCGTGATAGCTGGTATGAGGATGAATACCCAGATTAATGTGCAAAAGGCTATTTCTATTCATTCTGGTGTCATCAGGGCTGTGGTACTCCATATACAAATATTTGCTGCTCTCCTGTGCGAGGGCTCGACAACAGGCATCGAGGTTGTTGTTGTTCTAGAAGCAAGAACAGACACCTATCACTACAGAGCAAAGAGCCAGCACTGTGTTCAACATTCAGCTGAGGCCACAACCAGGCCTAGCCTGGACACAGCTAGGAGTAATGTTTCACACACAGGTATTGTGAAATAAAGATGATACTTGCTACAGGGTATGCTAGTAATACATAGCTCACATTGCAGCTGGCAAAATGCTCCGGTAACACTAGTTACACGATGACATATCAAAAAAACACCAAGGCCAGTTTCGGGAAAGCAATGATTACAACTCTCTGCATGTTCTTCAAGGAAGTCTGTACAATTAACTACTTTTAATAACAACACAAATCAAAATAAACTAGATCAAAATTGCAAACTCTGAAAAAAGCAAAAAAAATGCAGATAACATTTCAGTGTTTAGCTGAGTGTTTACTGCTTTCACTTTCAGTTTACTGTTTACGTGACTATTTGTCTTCACCCTGAAGTTTAAAAACCCAACATTTTAAATCAGCTTTTATTGGCAGAACAGTATTTAATACCTTAATAATGAAGTCAAAAGTATTGCTTGAAGAAGTCCCAGGGATTCCATAAAGAACACTACAATTCCAACCAAATTTAAACTGCCTTTAAGAATTTCAAGCTTAGGGCTAAAAAAGGTTTATTCATACATCAGTGAGAAACCAAATAACCCTTTTAAATGTTTGATTTGTTCTGTGGTGCTGGCAGTTGAAATTATACAGACAATAAATTATGAATCAAATGAGAAATATAATGGGGAATTCCTTTTCCCTTCTTGCCCTTTCCACTAATTTTAGCTTAATGTAGTCTGCTAAAAGAACAACATAAATGATAGCTTTTCCAAATGAGTAAAATCACTAGAAAGCATTCCAGATGGTGGATTTATTTTTCTCCCCACTTTATCATGTAACAGCCTCCATCAGCTGTGGTTCAGATTTTAATTTAAACAGTAGCTAAAGAAAACAAATTTCACTTTAAGTTCAACTGAATCTGGCCCTTAGCACCCTAACTTTGTTAAACATGACCCAGAACTGCACCTTCTGTGACAGAGAGCACCTCCTTCCACGGCAAGTGTGTACATATTTATATATGCACATACACCCCTGCCTTCCTCAGTGTGCTAAAATTACCATTCTAAGGAATGGGCATTAATAATGGCTGCATTTCTATTTTAATCACTATCACTATATAAATTTGTATGCATATATTACATATATACACATGCTGCCTTGCAATACAATTTTCAACAACCTCTGGCTGAAAAGTCATGTTACATTTCTTTTCTCATGGACTATACCTAGTCAGTCTTAATACCAGATTGAGAATGATTTTCCCAAAATTTATATGATTTCACTATCAGATGAATTCACATATTCTATATCTTCTTATATGAAGAGTTACTACAAAACATGACAGAAGAGTGCAGCACTTTAATAGGAACAGCTCTCACTCTACAGATACTTCTCCCTGACAACCTCCCTTCATGCTGAGCTCTCCTTCTAGACATCATTGATCACTGGGAATATCCAGACATAGCACTAAAAATTTAAGACCAGAATATGTGGGAACCAGACCTTGTAATAACAACCAGCACCATAAGGCCAAGGCAGAAGTCTCAAAATGTGAACCACTACCATAGGCCACTTGCCAGCTAAACAGAACTTCTTGAACAGAGCCTTCAGTTTCCTTAGGTCACTTGGTCAGGGTGCAAGTAAAGAGAACACATACAGGACAGGCTCTGATCTGATTTTATCAGGGTATGGAATACATTTGTCATTTCAAAGGACCCTCAATTTTTGACAGGTCTAAAACTCCAAACTGAGTTAAATCTAGAGCATTTATTGCAAATGGTTATTAGAAATCAGCACATGCATCTTTAAAATATAAAGTGGGTTTGGAAACAAAATCTATACTTAAAAACATAACAAGTATTTGCTGGGCAAAGTTAACTAGCTATCCAGAATGCCATATAATAGAGACAGAACACCATATGCTTCTGCACCATTATGGGTTCTTTACTTTTATAAATTTAAAAATATCTATGACAAACACAGCTCATCAAAAGGCTTGTGTGCTTAACAGTACAGAAGATATGACTGTCAGGATAAGTAAAGCTTTAAATTGAATGACTTCCCCTGCTTTACATTTGTCTGAAAGCAATTAAGTTTTATTTGTATGATTCAGAAGACAAAATGCAAAAATTACAACCCCTATTCTAAGTAAACCTACTCACCTGCCAGGGACAGGCAGGATGCAAGTACAGCTTTCCAACCTCAGCTATGGATGGCCACACAAGGCACCAAACCAGATCTTGCATGTTTCTATTCCATTCCTGATTCCTCCCATTAACTGAAGGTATTCCCAGTTGACCACTACTTATTACATATGGTGACTTGTTATCATTTCCAATTTCTGATTTGAGACGAAGGTTGAAGGATGAAATGGAAAGGAAAAGGAGTGCAGAGAGAAGAACCACCACCTGACCTCGATAGAGAGAAGTACAACTAAACCTCTGGAGAGCCATGAGAAAAAGATACCATAAAGGGGGAAAACTGTCAGATTGCTAAATCCAGCTCCTTATCTTGGAAGTATCACTGTTTACTAAAACTTCCTCCAATATATCTACATTATGTATGTAGTCATCATCAGTTAACATCCCATTAGGCACTTTCTTTGTTATCCATATGCATACAGTCACAGGTCACACAGGCAATGAAAAACCATCAGGGCAAAATAACCTCCACAAACCTAAGTGAAGTATGACAGAATTTTTGTACCTAAAAGACAGAAATTCGAGTAGTGGAGGCTTACAACCTTTTAAAATAAAACCAGGAGAATGAAAATCTACGCTCCACATGTACTAATAAAAAGGGTTTTCATACTGAACTCATAGTTTGTGCCAAAATAAAATAGACTGTTCACCATACCTGAAGCATGCACTGAGACACCACCCCTTCAGGTATCTCAGGGAAACGCTGCCGGAGATCATGGAGTACCTGCACGTCAAGCTGCTGGCTGCCCTGCGCCATGCCAGATGGATGATGTTCCAGATTACCAGAGAACGGAAGTCAACAGGCCTTCCAATGATTGTGGTCTTCTGAGGCTTCTGGCATTTTCTGTAAGAAAGAAAACAATCTTTTAAGCCATCACAATTCTGTCCTTCCCAAACTGCTTGTGTAGAAAAACTACCATAATGCTTTTTAACTACCAAGAGAGACAACAGCTTAAACATAAGAGTGGGAATATTCATTTCTCAAATGGTAATATTAAAACACTTAAAATACCATAGGTATGTCTATATGGCATTGCACTGGAATGTGCTAGTTCAGGTCTTTACTCAGTCCCACTGTAGCACCATGTGTGACTTTAATTATTGTGACCTGCATAAAACAGAACCGTTATATATTTACTCCCAGTGAAATTCTGAACGGTCTGCAGAAAAGAATGAAGTTATTTCCAATTACAGATGTATTATTTACAATATACTAGAAATAACAGGCTGGAAAACAAAGTAGCTAGTCTATTAACAGGGTTCAAACTCTTTTGTCTTTACATCACTACAAATCCAAGAAGTCAGAAGCAGTTTTTGGGAAACCGAACAAGAATTAAAGAGAATTTAAAGAGCCCTTTGCAAGATTAGAGAAGCATCTACATAAGATTTTTGTGAAGCACCTGTTACATTCATACTAACATAATGAGTGACAAAAACCAAACCAAACAAAATCCCCTAAACCTCCTTCCATTTCAAAATTCTTGTATTCAACAACAAAAATATTCTACCTGAACTTCAATACCCAAGGACTACTGGAAGACAAATCAGTCTGAGTCAACAAACACTTTTTGCACTTGTGGCTCATGATCACAGCAGTAACCAAAAAGCAGCTGATGTGCTGCAAAGATTCACAAAAACTTTGCATGAGGTGTTGCATGACACAGCCCCTGTTACACATCTATCACTGCTAAGCTTCAAAAACCTTTCCAACAGTACTGCTCAGTGGAATTCTTAACTGCAGAGAATGCACTGCTGTGCTCAAAAAGAAAATGAAAATCAGATACCAGCAGAGCTGGTGTTTAATAATATATTATCTGCCCAAAGTCCCAAGTTTAAATCATGCTTATCTTGACCTCAGTGCAACTGTGAGTGGCACATGGCACAGGTGTTCAGTCAGCTTTTCATCTGTTAGTTCAACTTCCAGCAGCAGCCTCCAGCACCACAACAGACCAGCAAACGCACACATACCTCTAGGCACTAAAATTCCAACAGTTTCATCTGAAAGTTTCTTTATTCTCATAGGCAAGAAAAAAGATTATGTATCTTCAAAGAAAAGTGTCATGTTTAGGGTAAAAAAAAAACCCCTTTGGTTAAAGTTTTAGAGGTAAAAAAAGCAGCAGTCAAGTCCAGTCCACGATGTGTGACTCTGCACGTGGACAGCTCTCACCTGCGATCAGCATTCACTGAACACCACCTGTGCTCACAGAAAGGGTCCCTCTCTGTCCCATCTCATGTATTCCAGTACCCAGTATCACATCTGCCACGTCACACACTTTTTCAAGATAAATGAGACAAGTCTAAAGAACAGTGAGATATGTGAATTATCTTCCTGTGATCGCAATACACTCGTACATCACAATTCATTTCTGTTCACAGCAATGCTTTTTTTAAAAGGAAATGAAGCTTCCAGCAGAAAATTCCTGTCTACACTCACAACAGGTGATCTTTTATAAACCTATTGTTTTTGTAAATGACAAACAAACATTATACTCTGAAAGGCAGAGCATCACAAGAATACTCAAAGAAAACCTGACAGCAATCAAGCTCTATGTGTTTCTAGACAACTCTCCTTATCCCAGGAGGCAAAGGCTGAAATGCAGTAATGAAGGAGTACCCTAACAGAATAAATTGCAGTTAAAACTTCTGTGGAATAACAGATGATGGCATCTGAAACAGGAGCTAATAATTATGAAAATTTCATTTGCACGGACAAGAGCCTTTGCATCATTTCTCTTAAAATAAAAGCTTAAATGTAACATGGGTGACTGTAAATGTAACGTGGAGATCCACATTAGAAGATCCATCAAGATATTCAATGTTTTTCTACTACAGTTTTAAAACAATAGAAGTTAACTTTTTGTTTTCTAACATTACCCAAATATGCGTGGTGAGTAGAGGTATAATACAAAGTAACTGGCAGTTACTGGCCAACTATGAATTTCATCAAACGTCTAAACACAATGGGTAACAAAGTTCCATTTTTATTTTGAGGAGTTGAAGCTTCCAGCCTTTACACTGACACAGATAGCCTTAAAAAGCCTACAAGAGACTCAAAATGCCTATTGGGGAGCATGAACAAACACACAATCATTCTGAAGTCCCTGGATTACCCTGTTAAGCTACTGTGAAAATTTGCTGGGTTTTTTTTCCCCCTAGCCAACACCACAAAATTTACTATTGTCATTATGTACAAGCCCAGCCTATTGTCCAGCATTTTGTTCAGCTTATTCTACTTGACCTGACTACAACTGACTGCACATTTTCCACTCCAAGCAGGCACGAACTGGCTGGAATACAATACCCACTTCCCATGTTGCTCCACAGCACACGGCAGGCAGAGAACCAAGTTATTCAGAGAGCCAAGGGCTTACAGCAAAGGCTACACAGCTGAGATGCTTAGACAAGAACTCCTGCTGAGCCACAACACACTAGGAAAGCAATTCTTCAAAGACTCTCTTCGACAGCATTCATAGGCTAAGGGACATACTGAGATGCCTTACATGATCAACCTCGTAATTACTGAAAGTTCAATGCATCAAAACCCAACCCAAAGTCAAAATGAAAACAAGATGTTTCATCTGTAGCTTTTAGGAAGGAGTTGAGAGTACCAAAACTCTAGATGAAAAGTATCTCATGAAGATGGACTAAAATAACAGTGCTAAATACATGGCAGTTTAATGGCAAAACCACAGCATATTGTCACAGAATTGGTCCCGCTGTGTTAACAAGCAGAGCTAACCTCAGGAGCCACTCAGTAAATCTCAGGGATTAAGCAAACCATGACTCAAGTCCTAAAGAAATAGAATAATTTGCCTTTTCACACCTTTTACATGCCCAAATGATATGTACATTTAATCTTTTCCTTAAGCCATTTGTGTATGAGTTAAGAAAACAACCAACAGTTCCATCAATCAACTGATGCCTCTCTTCTGAAAGAGTAAATAAAAAAGCAGAACTACTACAGTTCTTGATCCTCCCCAAGATCTGTTCAAATACACAGAGAAGGAAATCTATTCTGCTACTGTCATTTCTGAAGCACTAAATCAATTTAAATAAAGACACCTAAACCACCAGGAAAAAGGTCCAATTGAAACTAAAGTATGTCAATAAATACCAATTATGTCAACACTATCTGAAAATGTATAAATTATATACTGGTATGCACTTATACAATTATTATGTATGGAACAATTAAGTAATTCCTGAGTGAACTTCCAGAAAACAGGCTACCTGGAAGACACTTTCTTAGGACTTAATAATTTAAATTTAATTGTTAAGAGTTTTATAACAATTGATGGGTATTGAAGAGTAAGAAGAAAAAAACTGAGAGGCAGAACACAAAAATAAAAAATCAGCTTACAGGATCATAAATATACTGGGGTCAGAAGCTACCCACAAGGAATATCAAAGTCCAGCTCCTTGCCCTGCACAGGGCAGCCCCAAGAATTATACTGTGCCTGAGAGCACTGTCCAAACACTTCTTGAACTCTGTCAGGCTTGGTGCTGTGACCACCTACCTCCCTGTTCCAGTGGCCAACCACCCTCTGGGGGAAGAACCTTTTCCTGATACCCTACCTAAACCTCTGTGACACAGCTTCAGGCCATTCCCTCTGGTCCTGTCACTGTCACCACAGAGCAGAGATCAGTGCCTGCCCCTCCTCTTCCCCTCATGAAGAAGTTGTGACTGCAGTGAGGTCTCCCCTCAGTCTCCTCCAGGCCAAGCAAGCCCAGTGCCCTCAGCTGCTCCTCCAGACCCTTCACCACCCTCACAGCCTCCTTGGTAGTTACAACTCACATAAAACTGAACAGCTTTCTCCACCTTTCTTCTCACCCTCAGTCAACTCAACTGTAATAACTCGACCTGTTAAAACAATATAAAAACTAAACCAGAGACTTTTTATTAGTTAACAAGCTTTCTCTGCACAATGCATACCCACTGAACATCACACCATTGTGTAAAGGAAGATGAAAAGGTAAAAAGGAGAAAAGGACGCAAGACCAAGAACACCACACCACCTCCCTCAGCACATGTCAGTCATCTAATCTGTTAAAGCCATGACAAGTGGACACCTTCACCTAAAGCAGATTTATAACAAAAGCAAAAGCTGTTCTTGTATACACAGCAGTAAATCAGGATGGGGATTTTACCATGTGCTGTCAATACTGGAGTTAACAGAGACCATGGTGTGGCACTGCAAGAAAGCTGCCTGTCAGCTGAGCCCCAAAGCTACCACCAGATACCAGGGCAAAACTGAAACCACACTTCAAACTCCCCATCACTTACTCAATGTGAAATACTAAGCAATACTAACATTATCCTCTACAAAAGCTCTCTCTGAAAACTGTGACAGACCAACTGATTACAGGCAGCAGCTCTTTATCACCAGAATGATTCCAGCCCCTACATCTCTGCTGACACACTGGTTAAATGTTTCCAAAGGCTAGGATACTGTCCATATACTGCTTGCCAACAGTAACACATGAGAACACAAGAGACTAATTAGCTCAGACAACATATTTAGAAAGCACTTTATTAGATTGAGTATCAGTATCCTTGGGGTTTTAGCTACTTCTGTAGTTTTAACAAATAACAATGATTTTGCCATACTGCATGATCACATCCCAATTCCACTTCTGTATTTCAGTACTCAAGTAGATGTTAAGGTGTATAATTATTGTGGTACTTCCTACCGTGACTGAAAACAGAAAAGCTGTTGAAGAGCAACATTTTTTTAAATCAGCTTGCATAGAACCATGACACTTAAGATTAAAGTTATAAATTCAAGCTGAATTGCTTCGCACAAAGGATTAACTATGCCAAAACGTGGTTTTTAACATCCCATCTCACACATACCTATTATTTAACAGGCATCAATTATAGCCTTGTAAACATGCCCAGCATCTGACCTGGCTGCAGATGCAATCATGTAATCCCACCTCTAATCCTTGAGCAGCCTCTGGAACCACTGTTACCTTAAATTCAAAGGTTCCTGCCTGCAGTAGAAAATTACATTGGCTGCAATTCTTAAAAATTCTAATACTGAAAAGGAAGACATAATTCCAATAGTGAAAAGTAAGAACACAGGTTTGTACACTAAGTTTTCATTTCTTTAACTATTCAAATAAGCAAAAGCAATTAACTCCTCCCACAAGTGTCACAACACTTACAGCAATCCAGCTAAAACATTGGATTGCTCTTCCAGCAAAGGCAGGCAAATGATTTTATGGTAATGTGACACCTTCACAAAAACTTGCTAGCTAGAAGACCTTAAAATCTCAGAAATACAAGAAACTAAAGTGTTTTAACAGTGCCAAGAGCAATTTTTCCTTACAACCATCTTCAGTCACACACTCACTGTATAAACATGATTTAAGAGAAACCCCAAAGTTTATTTTTCGCTTCAACTGTCCAGCTAAAATAATTTTTAGGATTATATATATAGCTAGGCACAACTTTTCCACCTCAGAAATTAGAATGCCTATTTGTTAAGAGAAGTTTTCTTTATTTACAGGGTTATACTTCCCACATCTTTGGGACTGTATTGCTTCACACAGTAGGACAGACACAACAGAACTTTTAAGACATTTTGTCAGTTCACACAGACTTATAAAGGTCAACAAAGCAAAATACAAGCAGTCAATGTTTAAAGTTGAGCTCAGCATGCTGCTGACACTGTTCTGAATGACTGGCTAAGTCAGTAAAACCACAGCTTCATGGTTTGGCAAGCTGTCTTCTGATGAACAGTCATTCACTTGTGTAAAAGATCATAAAACCTCTGGATGTTAGCAATGCAATGTGAAGCACAAAAAAGAGGTATATGGTAGAATGAAACTAAAAATAAAGCTGACAAGCTATCTCTGTTGACCAATTGATCTCTTATGGTAAAGTTATACAAGCTCTCCTGATAATTCCATATCCCTGTCCATTTATCCATACAACAGTTACCCAGATGTGTCATGTGATGGCCTAGAACAGCTCAGAGTACTGAAATGGAATGTTAATCATTAAAGTCAGCATGATTAGAATACTATCATGGATGAAAAAGGAGTGTAGAGCAACAAAATAATTCCTTCACTTGTTTGGTTTTTCCCCCCAGGAGCTTAAACTTAAGCAGTGATCAGTTTTGTCCATGTCTGAAACTCTTCCCACAGACTCTATGAATGAGTAAAACTGTGATACAGTGTGGTGTGCCTGTATCACACAAAAACAACATATAACTCTGAGGTAACAGAAACCTGGACAGAAGAAACCCATTTCTGGCCCAACAGTGACACTGCTTAAAAACATGACTGAAGCATAAAAGGGTTTAATCTGTAATTAACAAGCATGTTAATTACAGAGGTTGTTACAAAAATTCAAAAAATCATTATCAATCACTGTTCCCTCTTAAGCATGTGTTTTGTATTTTTTTGTATGCCTTAGTATTTGCTTTGCTTTTCCCCCTTTAATTACACTCTGCCATCCTTATGGGCCATTAACACTGAAATGAACTTTTGTTTAGTATATGGACAGTATCCTGGCCTTTGGAAACATTTAACCAGGGCATCAGGAGAGATGTACCGGGTGGAAACAGAAAACAGTTACTGTTTTCTCTCTTCCATCTACATCACAGAATTATTAAGGTTGGAAGAGACTTTCAAGATCATCAAGTGTAACCTCTGACTGAATACGGCCATGCCCACTAAACTGTATCACTGAGTGCTACTAATTTTCTGAACACTTTCGGGGATGGTGACTCCACCCTTCCCGGGGCAGCCTGTTCCCATGTTTAGCCACTTTTTCAGCAAATAAATTTTTCCTGATATCCAACCTGAACCTCCCCTGGCACAACTTGAGGCCAGTTCCCTTTGTTCTACATCTAACTTATCTGGGAGAAGATACAAACCTCCACCTGGTCACAACCTCCTTACAGGCAGGCAAAGCAAGCAATAAGGTCACCCCTGAGGCCTCCTCTCCAGGCTAAACCTGGCTCCCCCACAGCTGCTCCTGAGAATTGTGTTCCAGACCCTTCATCACCTCCACTGCCCTTCTCTGGACATGCTCCAGCACCTCAAAGTCCTTGCAATGAGGGATCCAAAACTTGAATTTTCCAACAAAACATTTATATAGAGACGTTATTTATTTAATTGCTTTGGAAGCAGAAGGGGTGAAACTCATCCCTATCCCATATACAAGTCAAACCTCCACAAAGCAGAATTTACTTTTAATAACTACATTACACTGGGAAATAGTAAAACCTGAATTATAATAAGAAGATTACTTAACTGGAACAACGATACTTCTTTTTCGCAAGTAGCTAAGAGGTTCTTGGCTAGTAATTCCTCTACAGAGGAAGTCACAGCACAGTCTGGTTGTGATAAGACCCTCAAAGGTCACCCCAGTTCCAAAGCCCTGTTGAGGGGGCACTAGACCAGGTTGCTCAAAGGCCTGTCCAGCATGGCCTGCAACACTGCCAACAACGGAGCGTCACCTGTTTGAGCAGACTGTTAGAGTGCCCCACCACCCTCATCAGAAATGCCTTCCTTATGTCCAATCTAAACCTACTGTATTCCTGCTTAAAATCACTGCCCCTCATCCTGTCATGACAGACCTTGGCAAGAAGTCTCCCCTAATCTTTCCTCTAAGCCTCTCATACACTGAGAAGCTGCACCACAGTAGTAAATACTTTGAAGGAACTGCTGGTTCCCTCACTCCAGTGAGCAAGTGGAAGCAGCTCTCACTACAGAGCAAAGTTACAAAAGAGAAAGTTTCCAAGGCAGGGGGATAGCTCAGGAATGATGCTACTATGCCACAAATATCAGCTTCCAGAAGGGCTCTGCCGAACACAAGGCACAACTACAAGTTGCAAATGCAAGTGAGTCTGTACAGCTCACAGACAATCCTGAGGTTAGCACAAGTATCATGACTGAACCCAAAGCTGTGAGAACTTTTCTTAGGAGGACATATGATCTACGATTTCTGACTGAACACCTGTGAAATGAGGCTGTGGCTGGGAAAAATCCTGCAGGGAACAGTACACTGTCAGATTTCCTAATTCATCAACTTCTGTGTTGGCCCTGATAAAAGCAGTGATGCAAAATTTTTTGGTAGTGATATCCTATTCTGGGAATCAAAGGATATAAGAAAATGCAAAACCGAGTATATACTAAAAAGCATTGGAGAAGGTCTACTATAAATCCATGGATCACAAACTTCATATTTTTCTTCATTTTTAAGTACAGTCTTTGATTCATATTTCCAAGTTTAGCAACTACTAGAAGCTGAGGTTTATACAGGAAAGAACAGAGCTAACAAAGTGCAAAAGTTCTGGACTATTGTTTCATACACAATCTGTTTGAGAAAGTGAGCTTCCTTCTCAGAAGTTTGAGATTAATACTTCTCAAAGAAGCAATGTCTCCAAATACCATGGACACTGAGTTATCTGCAGAGCACCAGTCTGAATCTTGACCAGCACAAAAGGAATTCAATACTGTTCCAGGCTGAGATGCTTAGTAACTCCTACACAAGGTGATTCTCAGCATTAACTCCTATTCCTACATGACAAATTCATTGCTACGTACTGAATTCACTTGTAAAATATTTGGAACAGGCTTTGTTCTTTGGGTATATTTACAAGTCAAAACACAAGTCTCTCCACAAGATACTTCTACAAAATGAATCACTGCAAGTACTTTTGCAGGACTTCAGATCAGTAAGAATTCACTAAAGCCAGAAGTTGCAAAAAGTCTCAAGACAGAAATAATTTTAAAAAAACCCAAACAACCAACCCACCAAATTTGGATTACTCACACTGAACTTGTAAAATTTTGGTGTTATCTACACTCATAAATCAGCTGTTACACGTTTCAATGGCTAGTCAGAAAATTAGCCTAAATGTGCCCCTCACTTTTCTTTACTCTTTGACTTGGGCTTCTCTCTATTAAAAATGACTGCTCTAAACAAACAAATTGTTATCAATAAATATGAAAGAGGCTCCATTTGCAGAGTAAAAGCTGATTGTCTAAGCCTGCAGATACTTCTATAAAAGGCACACCAATGCACTCCACACATTCAGAGCTATACTATTTGAATTTTTAACCAGTTTTTTTACTTGGGTGCCTCAGAAAACAATTTTATGAAAAAAGCCTGGCCATCCTCTCACAGTGAGCTGAAGCTGTGCAATAACTACAGAATTTAAATTCACTTAATCATGCTGCAATCCAGCAATAGGATGAGCTATAATAACATAAAATTTGAAAAATAAAATCTAATTGCTTATGCTACCACAGAAAATTTCATCTATTTGAATTAACACTTGAAGTATTAGAACTAAGCAACTACCAAGGAAGAAAGAAGAGGACAAAAGTTCTAAATCAACTGTTTAAATATCAGGTATCCTGCTTCTGAAACACCAGTAAGATTTTTGTGATGGCTTGCCATAATAGTGTTGCAAACAACAGTTTAAAATAAACAGACCAGACATGTTTCTCTGTTAAGTCTCTGATTAATTCTTCTATGACAAATCTTGAAAATACTCTATATTCAATACACTGAACCAAAGCTTTCTGCTTTGTTGATAACTGCATATATGGAAAAGCTTTACAGGATGCTGACAAATTCTGTAACACACCCCGTCTTAAACATTTACATTTTTCTGCATCATTGAGAAAATGATCACAAAGTATATTTATACCTTAAAGTAGAAGTATTCCTTTTCCTGCAGAAACAGGAGAGACTGTAATTGCCACTAATTTCAAGTTAAGTGACCTGTGTAACTTTATTAGCAGCCCATGTAAGTGACATCTCTGCAAAAAGCAACATCAATTGCAGTGTCTGCACACTGCATTCCCTACATTTCTACACCCAGTATGGCCAGTACAGAAAGAAGAAAATGGCATTGGGAAGCACAACATTCAACACTCTCTGGCTTGATGACCACCACCCTCTCCTCACTTTGGCCATCAAAACTGGAAGAAAAACCCTAGATTGGAAAGAAGTGGAATAAGGGGATGACAGAACCACTTTTCAGGATCCCCAGCAAACACAAATTGATGGAGGACATGACTCTTCACATATGAAACTGAGGAGGGAAGCAGACAAGCACATATAAACAGGAACAAAAAGGGAGAAAGCTGACAGAGAAAAAAAACAACAGGAGTCAATACAGAACAACAGTACAGAAAAATATGAACCATACTCACTACAACAGAAAACATCAACTTCCATTTCTAAAGTTTAGAATTAAACTTTGGTGGCCTGACTGTGTAAATTTCTTTGACATGAATAATTGCTATAAAATACGATGAACAAGTTACACAGTGTGCCTGTCTTTTCTATCATTCCAGAAGAAATTGTTAACATAAGGAAATCTAACATGGACCTTGCTGATTCTGTGGTATCTTCTGACAAGTCCTTGCACGAATACCTGCTCATGGGAGTATTGCAAGACAGTCATATAAAGAGGTTACACACCACGTTATATTAATGTTACTTTTGTTTACTGCAATGTAACATATTGACACATGATCACACCTGTACATGTAGAGGCCTCGACTATGTGCCATAGTCAGGAACTGCTGTGCCCAATATCCTTGGGTTGTAAAGTAAAAAATTATCAGCCAACAACATAAATACATACAGACATGCATGTGTATGAGCTATATATGTATATATACAGATGTCATATACACCTTAGATTATGCTTTTTACACCTTTTTTTTTCTTCTTCTTTTTGCTTTTAGGGGCAGAGAGGGAAGAATACCTTAAACTCAGATTGTTGTTTCTACAACAGACAGTTTCTGCAACATCAGACCACAACCATCTTCTATAAACATTATTTTATCTCAGCCCCAGATGGACTTTCTGGGGAGATGTGCCTTAGATACTACATGATGCAGACATTTTAAAATGCTTTCTTTCTACACTAACTTCAGCATTCTCTATTAAAAAAATACTAATGGGATACAGAAAAAAAAAAAAAAAGTCTGGTGAAAAGAAAGCTGTTTCCCCTCTTTCCATAAGCTTTCCATATGTTTCATCTGTTGCAACAAGAAGCATTGGTAAGTAAGGTAGTGTTTAATCAACACTCAGATAAAGCTGTAGCTGTCCTGTCTATGGAAGTGATTGAATGGCAAATCTCTATAAGGAAGTTTCAATATTATTTCAGATTCACTTGTTTTTATCATCTTGGCCTGAAATGGAACAAGCCAAAAGAGATAACGGAAAGAGCAGAATATGAATACAGTTGTTCATCCTAAAATGCATTCCTGCCAAAATTCTTGTATAGCTTCAGACCTTGAAGAATATCCAGTATCTTAATGAAAGCTTTAGAGTATCCTCTTCCTATACAGAGCTTCAAACCAGGTGGGTTTAACACCTGAGAAAGTACAGATAACAGCTGAAAAATTGCAGTCACCTACACTAAACCTTTTCATGAACAAAATTAATTTCTGGTAGTCACAGAATTGGTTGGGTCAGAAGGGATTTTAAAGATAAGCTAAATCAAAACCCACTGCCATGGGCAGTGACACCTTTTCAATATATTTATACACGCATGTGTGCATATGTATATATGTTTGTTAATATATTTTTATTTATTTTTCTTGTATTTATTGCTTCAGCCAAATTAAAAATCTAATAGCTACTTGGTAAATTCTTCTGTTCCCAACTCAGTGTAGTATCCAAAGCCTGTATATTTGAAAAAACAATCAATACTTACAGCTAGAATATTCTACTGTAATAATGGAGCAGTCTTCATGCTGTCAAATAACTGTCATGGTCTTCTGTGCACACTGGGTACAATTTTAAACTGACTTTTTTCTAACATTTATTCCAATATCCTTATTTTTCTAAAATTAAACTGGAAGATGAATGAACTACAATCACTCATAGGTCAGCTATAGTTACACAGATGCACAAACTCCTCCTAAAACCCACACATTAGCTCTCTCTCCCAAGGCTAAGTCATGACTTTGGTAGGTTAACCAAAGCTGTGTTTGCAGTCTGGACCTTAGTTACTCAACTCAATGAAACTGCCTGCAAAGGCAGGTTGGCAGTATTCAGGTCGTCTGTCATAACACTTGTTTATTTTTGCTGGTCTGACACCAGGCCAGAAAATTTCAAATCCAAGTGATGAGATTAACACAATTGCTGGCTGGAGTACGTGTAACTTTTTACATGCACCTGAGCATAAAACACCAATTTTGTGATGGATGATGGAGCTGGGTGCTCTTTCACAGAGCCTGTGACTGCAACCCATAGCAAGAACACATTGAACAAACATTTGGCTTTATAAAATCAGCCTTGTAGGATACAAAGTAGAAGGAAAGAGGTCCTTGACTACCAGGCAGTCTTTCCACAGCTGACGCTGCACAGCTGGCTGATGGTGAAATTTCAAGTAAATGTCACTTTCATCAGGTAGAGATACTGAAAAAAAATGGTGTAAATCTGAATATGAGACAAAATGAATGAGGCCCGTGTTCTGGAACTTTCAGGTAGTACTTGACTCTTCAAAGCATTTCACCCAAAAGTCCCTATTCACAATTTCAAGGGTATCATTTCAAGGTATTTTTACAATACCTTATTTTATTCTACATGACAAATATCCTTCCAAATATAAGTTACATATGCAAGTTAAATACTTTAAGAAATCAGTATCTCTCTAAAGCCAAATAATTTCCACACTGATCTGCCTTACTGTACACCATTAAGGTTGGTAGGATAAACGGCACTGATTTCATTTCCCTTTTAGGAAGCTATCCTCATAATCCTGCTTTAGAAAAAGAAAAAACCACTAGGGCTCAAAGGCAGCTTCAACCTAAAATAGTTACTAACTCATTCTTTTCTTAAAGAGGTTTGGATTATTTCACTCTTCAAAACCAAAAAGATGCTGTCCAGCAGCTCAAGGTAGGTGCAGCCTCCAAAATCCATGTCATTCTTTGTTTTAATAGACCTTGCTCTTCTTTCAGGATTTATGGAGTTTTGTGCGTAACTCAGTAAAGCAATAGCTTAAAGAACTGTTCAAACATTCTCTACACTACACTGAGCTTGCTCTGGTATTTGTGCTGCACTCAGGGCTCGATAGGAACTGACACCCACACAACAATTTGAGTGTCTCGGATGCACTACAAGAACACAAAAACCTTTCTTTCACCTGTTAAGCCACAGTGGTTTCCTTTGCTTAGATACTGCAGCAAAGGAAGAGATGTGGTATTAACCAATCTCCCAGTTTCTTAACTGTTAAGAAGTGGGAGTGTCCATATGGCTTGTAGAAAGCAACAATGTGGAGCATGCCCAGCTCTTTGATTAGTTAATAAGAATTTCAACCCTTTCAAACTAGTCTTCCCATTTAGCTCCCTTCAGTCTTAGAGGTGCATCATGTAGAGAAAACACCGAGGGGAAAATAAGAAAAAAATCAAGGTCATATCTTCCCACAAATACAATGCAGTCTTACATACAACAGGAGGTTAGACAGTAGAAAAATCTAAAGTTTAAAATAACTTGCTGCCTCCCCCTGGCCAGCCAAGCACAACTGCCACCAGAACATTCCCCTTAGGCCAGTTAGTGACACAAAATGCCAGCCCTGGACAAAGGAGCACAAAGTGAGAAATGTGTACATTTCTGAACAAAAAAAAAACCTAACCAGCTTATATTAAAATAACACTGTAATCTGATGCCTTGATTCCAAAATCACAGCACAAGCAGTCACACCCTCTGCTTCACCAAACAGTCCAATGACTCCTTCAGAATTCTCACAACATTACTGCAAACAAACTCAACTCTAAGCATTTACACAACCCAGACTCAAGTGTAAGCTTTGGGTTCTCTCTGCTTTGAAAGGAGAGAGAGGAGAAGTAAGGAGATGAAAACCTTTGACATTTTTAGTGCTGTTTAAGCACAAGCCTTATTTGATTTTGCTCTGAGTCATTCCTCCCCCACAGGATGGAAAGCAATGCTACATGTTCAGTATGTGAATGGCCAGATGAGCTGAGCAATACCACAACAGACCTGTTAAGTCTGACTATAAATCATATGCAGATTTTCTGTTCCTTCTAACTGCTGGAGAAATATGCAAATTAAGTAATTAGGTACCTCAGAGAAGCATGTTCTTTGATTCAGCATCAGCTTTAAAAAAACAAAGGTAATTCATACTTTAAAAAATCCCAGACAATACAATAATAATTGGTGCTCATTTTCACGACTATTGCGCACCACCAGTTTTCCATTACGGTGAACCAAACTCAGTACTATCTAAAGTCTGGGGGTTTCATAGGCTGAAAAATGATGAGATTTTTTTTTTTTTTTAACAATATTTGCTTGAGAACCACAATCAAAAGAATGTCCAGCTACCAGATTTACATTAGAGTACCATCTCATCCAACCTTAATGATTCTCTGTTTTAGCCACCTTCCAAGAAGGGCTATTGGTCTCCAGTCAGGAAACACACAAGACTTTGGATACTCAACACCCACTAATTCTCCATTACTGTCTGCACAGTTTAGCCTATGTAGTTACTCTTAATTCAAATATCTTATTATTTTGTCTAATTTTCAAATGGATTAAAAGTAAATTTCACATAAATTTACTCTTGCAGAAGACAATGCACATTCAGCTCTGTACATACTTCCTCAAGTACACAACAGCCTCTATTGCTTTGATTATTTGTCAGATTTCCCCACCCAACCATTCCGTTTGATAAGAGCAACTTTCTACATATTTGAGCCGTTAATGAACTGCACACAGTCCTCAGACAAAATAGCCTAATGAGAAAGTGCCTTTATAATAACATATTTCCAAGTATGTGTAAGAGTAAAGACATTCCTTCTGTAGTTATACACGCTCAATTCAACTGAATCAAGTCCAGAATAAATACAAACATATTAAAAACCCCAAAGAGGTGCATGATTATGCCACAGGTTCAAACACTGTAGTATTGACTTTCTACTTATTATTCATTTTATAAACTTTCAATGATATCATGAAAAAAATCATATAGGCATGATAAAATTCTATTAAAAATTCTCAATCTGCATTATTTATTACAAAAAGCAACTTTTAAAATTCAAATTATTATTTTCAAATACGAACCAAATATTTGAAGGAAATCTCATTACTAGAAATCAAAAGTATGTGTTCCTAATTTACAAAATTTTTCATACAACTGCTTTTACCTAAATAAAATGAACTGCCAAATGTATTTTACATTTTAAAAGCAGTTTTTAAATTAATAGCATGACACAAACACATCTCTAATGAAGACTATGTAACAAACATGTTCTAGACTGGTCTGGAAGTCAGTAGAAAGACAACTTAGTAGTTATAATATTCCAAAATTCGCTGCTAAGATGCTATTGAAATGTTACTTCTAGAAAAAAAAGTAATTCTAAAACATCAAAAGTGCAAAACAATTAACAGAAGGAAAATAAAACACACCAAAAATTACAAACATACCACACTCAATACCAAGCTTCTCTCAAACTTTAACTGGGAACATGGGGGCTGCAATCTAACTCCCTTCTATGCAGAGGCACAGAAATATGCAGTTACAAGGGAAAAGCAATACTGAACAACCAAATTCATCCTTTGTTTTTGTCCAGCATACAGAGTCAACTCAGAACACCAACCCCAGCAAAAGAGAGGTGGTTTTGATACTGCTGTTGAACACTGAAAAAACATTAATTTTAAACAAGTGAGTAATAGGCACAGAAACCCTTTAACTTCAGGAAAAAAAGCTGCAGTGATGGTGGTGGGGGGGGAATCTTTGTCTAGAGAAATATTTATCATCACAAAATGCTCTCCAATAGCACAGACTCTGGGCACTTCCTCAAGAGAAATTGTCATGAAGGAAGTCTCATCTGGCTGTTTCATAATCACTTTAAACTAGTAGAACACAATAATTCTGAAGAAAGAATTTGCTTCTCCTTTCCTTTCAATGCTTGCTCCTCCCAACACACCACCACAAATTTAGAGACCAAATAGTGACATGGACATCACTAAAGCTAATCTTTGATTTACAAACACTAAATACTCACCCAAACTGGTTCAGCTCCCTGACTCCCCACAAAGTCCCCCAGTATCTTGTGTCATAGACAGACACAAAACTTTGAGACAGAAGCAGGCAGCCAGGGTGAGAAAGAAGTGTTAAACCAAAGTGTCAGGATGAGATCTGACCATGAAGACTTGAGAGTAAACTCTTCCTTCAGGTAAGGCACAAAAACTTATTGAAAATTAGACTTGCTCATTAAGAAAGCAGTCCAAGTCACAGTCTGAGGCTGAACTCTTTAATTCCATTTAGCAGTTTTCCTGTTACTCACAGGAAGCTCATAGTTGCAAGGAACTATACAACCAACAGTTCTGGTTGGTCACACTTTACCCAGTGATTTAAACACTGAAAACATGTAAGATTTGTAAAAGTCTAATTTTCCATGTTAAATGATAGAAAAACCAGCATCTCCTTGAAATCCAGATGATCTATATTCAAGCAAGCCAGAAACCTAAGCTTTGGAGTACTGTTGATTGTTCTCAACTTCCTGAAAACCTGCCTTCCTGAATCTTCATTTTCTTTTTTATTTGGAAGAAATGGGGAAAGTTCTTAGCCTTGACCACAGGAAAAACAAAGCCATCAAACCAGATTAGTTATGAATCTCAGGGATTAGCAAATACAAAGCACAGAACAGAGAAAATAATCCAAAAGCCAGGGCAAACTATCCAAAATACGAATATTGTGACTGAAAAAGCATTTTGAGATACATAAAACTGATATGAGTTTAATCCAGTATCATACAAGAATTAAACCACATCTAAAGACAAGTTTGCAATCCTCACAGATCCCTCCTGAAAAGTTATTCTGCAGAAAGACTTACAATCACAGTAATATACTCAAAAGTCACTCATCTTTGAGTATTTAATAAAGCTAACACAAATTTGATGTACTTGAATATATGTGTAATAAAAACCTATTATAATTCAACCTTGAGGTTTGCACCTTAGCAAACTCATTTCATGTTTAAGCAGTCTTTTTTCATAGCTAGTAAAATCATTAACCATTAAAGGAACCGAAATTAAATACTGCTTACTACAAATGCAACACAGCTGTTAATGCTTTTTAAGAATGCATTATTCAAATAATCACCACAACACTTCCCAAATACTTCCAAATACTTACACCAAAATATTTAAAAAAAAAAAAAATCCAGTTTTTTGGTAGAGTATTTGTCTACTGGATAGTCCTGAGTGGTATTCTGCCACATTCTACATGCTATCAGGAAACCGAACAACTAAGATGCTCATAGTACGGAATATGGGGTCATTAGCAGTACTGAACAAATAACCCCAAGCATCAAGTTTTTCTCCTTGCTTGACTTTTATTGTAGTTTAATAAAAATTAAGATTATTTATGATTATGTAACATGCTTACATAATTCACAAAGTCTACTATACACAGAAATAACTTGCCCTACAAGTCTAACTACACCATACACTTGCTGGGAAAAAAAAAACAAACAACCCCCTCAACCCCCATAAAACCAACTATAGTGAAAAAAACCAAACAAAACCAAACTCAGAAAAGCAGACAAAAGAAAGCCCTAAGCAAGTCTAAATGCATTCCCCTTAAGTATGTAGAGTGTTCACTTTCTGAACAGACTAACAAGCCTGCGCCATATATAGTTTAACTTCAAAAATAAGTGCAGTTTACATAAGCCTGTGGCAGTCAACCATTTTTACTGATGTCACTACGATGGCACTACAACCAACAGTGGCAAAAAAGTTCAGAAAGTAGAACTTAGGAACTAATTCAAAATACCTATAGTCCTTACTCCAAGGCTGACTAAGTAAGGCTACTGGCAAGCATTAAACTCAAATATTCCATGAATTTTGTCAAGTGGATAGAGTAATGCAAGGATTAAGCTCAAGAGAAGGTACTCAGAGTAACCCCAAAGCAGCAATTTGCTACTGTCACAAGGACAATTCCTCACCTAAGATACATCTGTGCTTTCTGAAATCTGTGTTCTAGCACATAATCAAAACATAAGAAGAAGCATATCAAAATGTCAACATCATAACTACTTTCACCTGAATCATAGAAATTCTAACACTTAAACCTATTTCTTTCTTTTCCTCTTCTTCTGGAGCTCACAAAAACCTTACCTTTCAAAACTTTCAAAAAAATGAGGCATTTAGAGACTTTAGAATCTCATTCTTTAAACTTCTTTACAGGAAACAGGACAAAACAATAATTTATGGTACAGATTTTAACAGTATGCAGTGGTGGGGGGGAAAGCACATAAGGACTGCTTGGTTTTGAGGGATCTTTCCAAACTCAATTCACAGAAGAAAGTCAGACTTCTTTTGATCCTTTCCTGTCAGCTCCCCAACACCAATCCCCCTTCAGATGGTTCTCTGAACCATCAAGTCCATGATTTGACACCCACAGGGACCAGGGCTTCACTGAGCCCAAGACTGGCAACAAGAAGTTTTCTCCACCTCATCCAACCACCAAGAGAGTGAGCAGAATCACTCCTTCCAAAGATAGGGATTTCTTAAAAGGTAAGATAAGTAGGAGCTCTTCTTCCCTCTCCTCTGTGTTTTCAGGACAGGAATCCTCCATCAGACTGGAGACACTGGTCCACTCTGTGTTTCAACCTCTCCATAACAGACAGACACGAGAACAAATGGCACTGGGATTTCTGAAATCAAAACCCAGGAACTGAACAGTACAGATAAGGACCAAGCAGCACAAGCCTCCCTGCCTTGATCACATCTTGGGTAACATATGCTCTTAGGAGAAGTGTCATAAATTTTTGCTACAACTTTTACAGAAAAAATGTCTCAGTTAAGGCAAAGCAGCTTTAAAGTGACTGAGTGTTCCTACAGAAATAGAAGTACTGTTTATCACAGTACCAGAAACGTCTGTGTTGTTGGTACTAGTTCCTCCATGAGTAGCAACAACACAGAGATCACTGAAGATGCCTCAGTGTCCACATTACTACAAAAAAATGTCACTCACCTGATGGAACTAAGACCATCAAGACCTGCTGCACAGAGTTGCTGAGAGGATTCCTTCTTCTCTTTGGAAAACTTCAAGTTGTCCTCTACAGAAGCCACTTCCTTCTTACAGACCTCTTACTCCTAGATCAAGGAACTTTATTTCAACACTTAAGTGATTTTTGACTCTCTCTCTCTCTTTTTTTTTTCTTAATACAGTAGATCATGATTTCTAAAGACAGACCAAAATAGCTGATCTTACTCAGGTCTCTCTTAGGCCTAAGGCTACCTTCAGCCTCATTTACCTCAACTCCCAAATCTTGAAAGGGATTGGCAGGTAGAACATTTACTTGACTTGGAACTTTCTTTAAAGCAAAAGAAGCATTTAGAGCATCTAGAGGCTGGTCTTCAAAAGCAAAGAGGCAGATTTCATTTAAGAGAACCTACATTCTGCCATTTATGAACTTAATTCAGCTGCAATAGATGTGGTACAAACGCTCTCTTCCTTTAAACTGGATATTCCAAGAAAATAATATTAAAAAAATGTTTGTTCCAGAAAGTGAACTCAAACCAACACAGAAGGAAGCTAGATGTAAACAGGGATAATTCTCACTGTCACTGCTTGCTACTGAAACCAATACACATTGAAAAGTAACAGCTTCAGTGTAAGAGCAGGAGAAAGTACAAAACTGTAAACATATTCCTGAGCAATTATTCAAGAAGTTTTTACTCACAATGCATGAAGCATTCAGCCCAACAATGAGATTTGTTGTGAAACACCTGTATTAATCATTGATGCTCATGAAGTTGGAACAGCATGCAAATTTTTATAACCACACTTTCATGATGCTGCCCAAACAGCATAGATAAAAGACTAAAATACCTGTTCCCTTGTGCTGTCCATTTGAAACTGACTAATGAGTTGAAAAAAATCCACGGTAATGTACAAAAGCACTGACAAAAGTTTTAAAATATAATTTTGTTTAAGCTTTCTGAATTAAGCTACAACACTTACTCAGCAATTACTGAAGTCCCATTTGCCAATGTCCAGATCACCCAGCAGCTAAAACTTGATTTTTACCAGGAAAAAACATAAAGTGACTTTTCAGCAGAATATCCAGCGAATAACTTAAAAGTTTTTAACACATTCAAATCAGCAGTGAGAAGATGATATTTGATGTAATGCTTGCTAGTAGAAATTTAACCTATTCATATTTTTTTAGCAAATATGAAGAAACAGAGGAAATTGTACCAAATTAACACTTTGTCTTATCTAGACATGTAATTTCTGATCCAGCATTAGCAGGATTACAGTGAGAATTCCAAGAAAAAAAGCTGGTATACATTAATACAATGCTTTGCAAGAGCCTAGTACCTGGTTTACTATTTCTGCAAGCTGATCTTCAAGAACATCCACATGAAAGCCAAGTTCTATATTTCTTTCATAACCTGCACAACATCTAGGTAAAAAAAAAAGGCAACAAAACCCAACCATCTCCTATTCATCAACTATTATTGATCCAATGCCCAACATGGAAGAACAAAACAAATCTGTAACTTTTTCAAGTGCTAAGAAAAAATGCCCACATCCTGAGTCAAGCAAAAGTATACAAAGAAGACACAGAATTACACTTGAGGATTTATACCAACGTGACAAATAACATACACAGAACAAGCAAAGCCTTTTGCCAGCCAATTTCTTATGCAGCTGTGGCACTGTAAACCAGGAAGAGTTGTTCAAAGAGATGAGACCTGGGAGCAAATCACCTCAGAATATAACGAAGGAATCAAAAAATGCTTAAGCATAAAGCTGCAAGATTAAAATATCAGCACTGCTGTAGTTCTTTTTACCAAATCTGGTAAGAAACAGCCAATACTGAATGCAGTTTATTAAATCATTCAAGTTTTTTTCCTGCCACAACATCCAAGACAAATACTGATAGTAACAGGATTTCTTTTTCTAAAAACTCTCAGTTTGTCCCTAGATTAACCATGATTTCACATAAATTGATTCACTTTTCAAATTAATGCACACTTTAGCAGATATGCAATTTCATTTGAAAGAAAACATTTCATTGTGAGTGTGGAACAAGACTGACTGAACAGAATCTGTTGAAAGGTGTTTTCTAGAAAGCACTCTAAATGATCCACCAGCAAGCCCACATGCAGGTAGGAAAACATCTGTACTTGAGCTGTGACAGCAAGGCCGCTCAACACTACCACAGCAGAATTGCCTCTCTCTCTTTCTCTTTGTGGCTTTGCTATTTGCTTACAAAGCCCCCTGCTTTAAACAACTCTCTGAAAAGAGCAGTAATTTTCCTTACAAAAGAGCCAGATTAGGACAAAACCTGGTAATTCAATGCTTTTGAAATACCACTGCTTTGAATTTAGGGCCTTAATAAAATGAAGCCTACCAGAAACTGAAGAACTAATGCTTCTTAAAAACACAAAGGGGTATATACCCTCAAAAGAGATGGCATTTTTAATTTTTAATCTCTAGTGCCATACTGACTATTTTAAAACAATACTTGAAAAGGAAGAAACATTCAACATAGTAATCAGTGGGGTGTAAGAATATTGAAATGTTATTTCCACAATGCCATTAAGCTGAGACAGACATTGTGATCTATCTGGTATAATTAATCTTCAAAAAGAAAAGAACAAGAAAAATGCCAAACAGTAAGAACTCACTGCACAACTTGAACTGTATCAGCAATACTGTGGCATTGTCTCACCATATTACATACTGAATTTTGTGACATGTATTTCAGCTTCTCAAGTCAATGAAAACACCCCAGTGATGTTTTTTTCTGGAAGTTGTGCACATGAGTCTGCTGGATACCAATACCACAGTGCCACTTCTTAAACACTGACTGATACAGCACAGAAGTTGCTGACCAACTACCCTCCTCACACAGAACAGGAGACACCCAGCATGGATATTCAGCACCACAGAACCACCTACACAATCACCACTTGCCTGGAGCTGGAGAGAGTGTTTTCTTTAAGTATTATGAGCACATTCCCAGTTTGAAAGCCTTTCAAAGGACAACTTTGACACTTGAAGGTTTGGCAGATTACAAGAACCTATTCTAGCAGTGTTTTAAACCAACACCTTCAACATTTGCACACGTGATTCTAAACAAGTCTTTCAAAACTCATCTTTCCACTTACAGAGAGTTTCACACGTGAGAACTGGCACCATGACATCACCACACAAGCAACTTCTGCAAAGCTGTCCTCAATCTCTCACAAAAGCAAGACAGTCAATATAGCCTTTCAGACAGTATTTTAGTCTACTATGCCCATACAGAAATAAGCCTAGAGAAAATTTGTACAAAACCAAGAGTTCCAACATGGAAAAAAACCCCAGCAATAATAGAAAACTTTGCCAGAGATTTGAAAGTAAATCCCTAATATCAGTTTACTGCACTAGGTAGCAGCAACATTTTTTTTGTTCGGCTTTATTTTTCTGTTAGAGTAAAGACAGGGACAGGAAAAGATATTGCAAAACCACAAGTCACAGATATTTCTACCACATATCTGGCAGTCAAAAGTAGCCCAAAAGGTGCTTATGGTAATGTTTTGGGCTCTGTATGAAGCCTCTCAGTCTCACCCTGTTTTTCACATGCCTATTAACCATACCATGTAACAAAAATAACTTCTACTGCAAACACCTTCAGTTACACTTTCCTTACACTTGTGTGAGCACACAGGCACTGCACCTACTTCAGCGCACAGCAGAGGAACAGCAGCATCACAGATGCTCCCAGAGCAGAATGTGTCATAACACAGTTGAGTTGGATGACTAAGCACACACTCAGACTTGATGTTGCCCAAAATTTACTAGATTTAATCATTTACTCAATGACTTGATCATCACTAAAATACCTTTGGTGTCAAAATAGTAAATCAAAGGCTTTTGCTTGTGTTGGTGATTTTGTTGAAACACTGAAGCTATGAAAGTAGAGATTTGAAAATCATCCCAGTTGAAGACAAAGTGCTTTGAAAAAGAATTCAATAAAATATCTTAGGTTTCCTATTTATTATGAACTGCAGTACATACCCCTGTAACTCTTGCTCTAACCAAGAATACTTCTCCAGGTCATACTTTGAGGATACTTATGCTGTTTACGAATGCATACAAAATCAATCATCACAGGTTTGAAATTAGGAGAAAGCCTCTACAGACCAGCACAACCAAAAACTTCATTTAAGACCTACATAATTCTCAAGAGGGGACAGAGGAGAGTTTGCCAGATAACCCAAAGAATCACATCAATGTACTCTCCTGGATGACTTCAAAGGAGTCTTTTTCCATTAGGATTACCTTTTACTCTGCAACTCAACAGAGAGATACCAGCACAGACATCACCAAAGCTGGCTGAAAGTCAGATGTGTTTTCACAATACCTACTCAACTTATCTAGTCTTCCTCAAGATAAAATATCATGGAAAGAAAAAGAAGCCTCAATGAGATTCAGGAAACAAGAATGGACACAGATCTCACAACACCCTCATTACATTTACCTGCCATCATTATATGTAAAGGTTATGACACAAGAAGAAAAAAAAACATAATTAAAGTGTAATTTCATAATAAGAGTATAATTTCATATTAAGAATACATCATACTCATCTGGCTACCAGTGTTTAAACCAAAAGATGCAAGATTAAAGGCAGGCTGAAATGCTGATTCTATTATTCTTTACTAATGTGTGCAAAATTTGGTATGTTGCTAATTTTATGGACAAACAGAGACTGTCTATATATACATTGATACAGGTTGTTAAGGCACTCTTCAGATTGCTGCTGTCAACAGACACCATTCATAAGGCAGGACAAAGTGCAAGCTTTAAAAAATGTTGTGAAATACTTTATTTTTAAGAATCCTGTTCCTCTCTCCCTATAAAGAGGAAATGAATTTAACATTTCTTCTTTTTACATGAAATATGTTAACTGCAAATATACTTAAGGAGGGACAGAAGAAAGTATTGCTTCTCTTGAAGAGCTAGAAAACAAAATTAAAGTTACCAGAACAGGGACTGGCCTTTGATCATGAAAGCTTTACCTGTAAGTTTTAAGAGTTCTGTTATACTAAGTCCTCTGGAAATGTTAGTGATCAGATGCACCTGCTAGAGAACGTAAGCCCATAAAGAAATACTACTCAATTTTGTCACAGTAAACACCAGCACTAAAAATAACAAACACATATTGACACATCAGCTGGATAAGTTGACCTGACCACTCTCAAGATTTATTTAGAATTGAAGAATAGTGTCTTCAAGCCTGCTAGCACTGAGACCTTCCATAACAGTTTTATGCATGTTTACCTGAACACAGCGTCTTACTTTAAGTTTTTCCATTACTTTCCAAGTGTGGCACATCTAAGCCATTCCATTTTTTTGAACACAGGGAACCTCTACCAAAACCTGAAATACAGATATTCCCAAACCATCTAAGCAATTGTCTTTCCTCTCCTTGCTTTCTCCTTGCCAAAGCCAGGGAAACAACAGCTAATATCATGTTACAAGTTATGTTTGAACAAGGGGAAAAGCACAGCGACTGCACAGTCCTACACTAACACTGAACAGTATAAATAAGAGTTGCATCCATCCACCATATCCACTTGCATTTAAAAAACCAACTATAAGGAAACTGGAGTTAATTCTCCTCAGAGCCAATACACGCAGTCGATAAGATCTCAAACCCGACCTGAAGCCAAGACTCTGGACAGAGCACAGCCAAGGCCTTGCTACCTTTGGGGGCCTTCTATTTCTAGAGCCAAGGCACAGCAGCAGCAGCAGCATCGCGCTGCAGTCACGTCCAAGGGGCAGTGGCAGCGTTTACCTGTGAATCCATTTGCTTTTTATTAATTAATTAATTTTTACGCAGCAAGAGCAGCATCAGTGGCCCAGCAGACAGCACAGCCCCTGCTCAGGGGACACCCTCACGGGATCCCCGGGCACTCCGCCCGCCTCGCTCCGCAAAGGGCTCCGAAAACAAAGACCAAAGTTTTCCCTGCTCGGTGCGTGGGAGTGCGGCAGCAAAACAGGAGCCAGGATCAACACGAGCCGCCTCCCGTCACCACACCCGGGCCCACGCAGGGCAGGACAGCCCCTGCTCCCCGGGGCAGCCCGTCTGTTCCCCCGGGACGGCTGCAGCCCGCTCCCACACGGGGAGGGGGGGACACCCACAGCCCGCCGGGATGGGGGAGCGGGTTTGTCACCCGAACCTCCCTCACTGACCCCCGGCAGAGGGGCGGCCCTGCCCGCCCCCCAATTCACCCCCCACACCCGTCCCTCACCACCGCCCCCCCTCACCGTGCTGCGCTGGGGGCTCGGCTCCGGCTGCGGCTGCGGCTCCGGCGGCTGCATTCCCGCCCCTCGGCTCTGCCCCGGGCCCCGCTGCGGGGGCCCCCCCGCTCCTCCTGAGGAAGGGGAGAGGGAGAGGCGCGTGCCCCGGCGGGCGGCGCGGAGAGCAGCGGCGGCGGGAGCAGGGAGCGGGGTGCCGGGGCACAGCGCGGCCGGGAAGCGCTTCCGGGCTCAGTGCGGGGCGCTGGGGCCGCCGGGCGGGGCGGGGCCCCGGCTGCGCCCAACGGCATCCGACATGGCGCGGCCCGCGCGCGCCGGACCGCACGGCTCTCGCGAGACTTGGCGGAGGCAGCAGCGGCCGGGGTTGGGGGGGGGGGAGCGGGGGCGCGAAGGCGCGCGGCAAAGAGCGGGGGAAGGCGGAGCAAGGGCGGGGACGGGGGCGGGGCGAGACCGGGAGAGGCGGGGCCAGGCCAGATGGGCGGGGCCAGGCGGGTGTGAGGGGGCTCCGCGCTGGGGCGGCCTCCTGGCCCTCCTCCGGCCCGGCCCCCGAGCGATTCTCAGCGCCTTTAAACGAAGCTTCCCCGGATCCAGGGCAAGGCACAGCGCTGCGTGCTAGAGGTGACTGGGGACCCTGCCCCCGGCTTTCCCCTCTAGAGAAGCCTGAGCGTGTTTGGGCAGTGACAGGAGCTCAGGTGTTATTTTCTGAGTATTGACAGCTGCGATAAGGTGCGTGCACGCCGTGGTTCCGGCACAGTTCACAGGATCACAGAATGCGTCAGGCTGGACCACAGTGAGGCATCGGGCCCAGCCTCTCGGCTCAGGCAGGCTCATCCCAGAGCGCATGGCTCGGGGCTGTCCTCATCCCAGAGCGCATGGCTCGGGGCTGTCCTCATCCCAGAGCGCATGGCTCGGGGCTGTGTCCCGACGGGGCTGGAATGTCTCCAGTGAGGGGGACTCCATGCCCTCCATGGACGATCTGTTCCAGTGCGTGTTCTTACATGGCACAGGATAGTTATGAGCAAAAAACGCTGGTGTGCTGTGCTCCTACCCAAATGTCTCATGATCCTGTGCCAGTCCAAGTAATATTTTTGGTCCCTCTGCTTGCAGGATTGACTCGGGGCTGTTATGATTAATATGGATTGATCCAGTGTGAACTTTGAATTGATATCTCCGGAGGCTGAAATCTTCCTGTTGAGGCAGAGCCTTGCAGATGGTTTAGTGGGTGTGCACTGATTTTTCATCCACACACTGGGCCTTGAGATTACATTTGGTTTGTACGCCAGCATAAACTGGTTTATGCATCTTTTCACAAATCATAAAGACTATTATTTGTGTTCTTCAGAGTTTGTGTGTGTGTGCATTTAGATATTTTTCTTTGTTTAAACAGCATCTGTCTTGTGTAGATTTTTTTGTCTTTTTTATAGCTTCAGAGCCACAGAAATGCCGTTGCATTGATGCTGATGAGAGCAGATGCAGAGCCCTGTAACCACCTTCTGTCTCTCTCTGGTACAGGACTGGACGTGCAGGGGGACGTGTGTCTTGTATTGCCATTACTGACTCTCCACGTCATCTTCCGTGTGCAGAGGCCTCAGCTCCTGTGTCAGAGGTTGTGTGAAGTTAATTAAGGAATTCCTGTATTCTGATCCCCACATCGGAAACACGCCAAGCCTGACTAACATTTCTGGAGAAGCAAAACTGGAAGTAAACAGGATCTCAGTGCAACAATACTTTTATCTAAAAGAGTTTGATTCTTATCCTCTGATTGGAACTATCATCAAGATGCTCAAGTGCATATTCCTCAGCAAAAATCCATAATTTTCAAATACAAGTGTGTTAATGCCAATGAATAGTTCCCACAGCTATATGTAGTCTCACTTAAAATGTAAGAAACAGCTACAGCTGTTGATGTTGTGCACATGACACAACACCAGCATCTCTGTGGTCTGACTTACATGTGCTCTGGCTTCTCCAGCATTTTTTTGTGTTTTCCAGCTACTGTCTTAATTCATCCTGTCATTGTTGGTTCCAGATTTTCAAATCAACATCTGAGTCACTTTGTCACTGCTCCTCTGTAAAGTCCTGGCAAACCACTGTAGGGCTTCATGGCTCCTTTTCACTTTAGAAGCAACCAGTGCTTTGTTTTTGTTTGGAAATGATGCTTTTCCTCTGCAATTCTTTGTAATGGACTAAGAGAGGACTGTAATCCAGCAATTGCCTGACTTTCATCCCACTTTCAAAGCAGGAGTGTTCCAACAGAAATTGCAGACACTCAAAATTTTTTATCTACCCTTAGCTAGTTGTATGCTTGAGAGCAGGACTGTGAGACTGGGAAATTAATCGGTCTTGAAACTTCACAATTAATCATAGCACAGCCAGGGCTGTGCTCAAGAATTTAAGAAAAAAATCCTTATGGGTATTAGGTGCCTGATTACCCCAGAAATCAAAGGTTGTGTATGTTCTAACTTTGCTGAGCACATCTCTGTTAATTTTATTGCTGATCCAGCTTTTCTGTCTCTTAGCCATATGACAACTACAAAAATTGATTATACGGAAAAGTAATGTTAGGAAAGCGCTTAATGCATTTTTAGCTGCTTCTAATGGGATTTAGCAGCTGGAAACAAGGAGAGCTGGCACTGAGTAATCAGGGCTGTTCTTAGACAGCTGTGTGGGAACCACAGTATCAGGACTCTGAAATAAATCACCATTTTTTTCCTGTATTTTAAAATATGCAATATATGCAAGGAAGAATTTGAAAGCTAGCTCTCAATACTTGCAGCTCAGACAGTTAACTCAAAGTCAAATGGAATTCATTGTTAAATCCAGTTCTGTAATAACTTCTAGATGAAAATGCCCTGGGGTTCTGTGTGATTTTATTTTTTAAATTTAATGCCTATGGCAGTTACTACTGCCCATTTTTGAAAGGCCTCAGGTCTGGATTTAAATTCCATGCTACATTAATTTTTAAGCAGAACAAAAATGTAGTTATTTCTGCTCCCCTTTTCTCTTTATGAGCAACAATCCAAGAGACCCATTTTCCTATTTTGGAAGAAAGCAATTTTATGCATGTTTGTGCCTAGGAATTGCAGTCAGAAAAACATCTTGTTAAAATGGCCCTTCCATAGGTTTTCTGTCTGAATAGTTCCTATATTCACTTAGCTCCATTTACAAATCAAAAGCATAATTTTCAACATAAACACTGTAAACCAAGTCTTGAATCCCCCTGTTACACCATGGTCGGTGTTTTGTCACTGAAATGCACCAAAGAAGTTTATTTGGTGATGCCTAAAGGGGAAAACAGCCCCACTATGTGGGAATGGAGTGCATCCATTTGTCAGAGTTTTAGTAAAAAAAAAAGGTTATATTTTTTGGTCCTAAAGTACTTTAAGTATGTAACACTATAATGAAAAAAAAAAAAAAAAAACCAGGAATGTGTGCCTAGAGTAAGAAGATACCATTGTTTTCATACTATTTTCCTTATGGAAGGAAATTACCTTGGGATAAAATCTAAGCAGTCATATATAGGTCTGTGGTAGTACTTTGGGTTAGTGTCAGGTCCTGCTGACCCCTGTGGTAGTTTGTATTCAAGAAATTGCAGAATTCAGGATCTAAGCAGGATTATTTAGGTGGAAGCCTATGGAACTGGAGCTCATAGTCAAGGATTTCCTTTCTATGATAATTTTAATTCTGCCTGCTTGTTCTTTAAAAAGTCCTGTGCCATTGGTTTGTAAGTGTGCCTCAATTCTCTGTGTTTCATTGCATTTAAAGAGTGCATCCATGGTCTTTCCTCAACTTAAGGTGAATTATATGCCCTAAAAACAATTTCTAGAGCACAATTCATGTACTAGATTCCAAATTTAATCAAAACTTTTTGGAATTACACATAATCCTTTGTACTTTTGTTTCTGCTAAAGCTGTTTGCAAAGCTGTTGTAAAGCTGTTTTGACTCTGCTAGATACCCTGGTTATTTTTTCATTTCAAATTGGTGTCAGCCATGTCACTAAGGTAGCAGTAGAAAATGTTTGTTTTAACAGGGTTCATGGATCAAGAAGTTGAGCTCAAAGAAGATATCTTGGAAGTTACTAGTAAACACTGCAATAGTGAAACTGAGAAGTCAAAATAAACCTCTGAGAAAATGGAAAATATTCCCAAGAGCAGTCAAAAATGTTATTGCTTTATCTTTAGGTAGAATCTTTTCCTGCCTTATGGAGATCTAAATAGCTGCATATTGTTAGACCCTAAGAAAGGTCACCTGACACAGTCTGAGGAACCTCTTGGTGTATGTTTAAGTGTGCATGTGTGTCCAGGAAAGGATAAGGCATTATGCCCCACTATTCCCTTTTCCTTTTTCCCTTATTCTCCACTTCAGACATAAAACACTGTGGTCACATCTCTTTTTGTGCCAGAACATTTTCAAGGAATGCCTTTTTACTCTGAAGTTCTGTGAGTGACTCCAGCAGGCAGGGACAGAACTCTGCTGCTCTTTGGGAATGGTCTTCTGACCTGGAGAACCAGGCAGACACTGGGAAGAGCCATAGAGCTGCTCCCTCAGGGTGCCAGTCCCCACCTCTTCGTTGCTTGCAGTCATCACTTTTATTTTGCAATTTCTGTAATTAAATTTGCTGCTTTACAGATTAGTCTGTGACTTGGAAGAACAGACTTTTTGAAAAACAGATTCTTCAAAAGAAGCATGCTTAAAAACTTACGAAAATTTCAAGTGTTCTTTGCAGAATCTCCTTCACAACTGCAGTCCTGTCATAGTTGTTGTCACTAGAGCTGTTTAGTTGGTGCTGAAAGACTGATGAATTAAATCAGTCATATAAGGGATTGGAGCATAAGTGTTTTTCAGTGTTTAAATGGGATATGTAGTGTGAGGAAAGTGAAAAGACATCCTTTTGTGTATGCCTTTTATGATCATGAATTTTTGTTGTTATGGTTCAAAGGCTTTAGTAATAATTCAAATGGAATTTTTTATTTTTTTTTTCCTGAAGTGTCATGAAGACTATGTTTCTCTTTTGGATTATATATATAAATATAATTGATTCCCTTGGGGGTGTTTTTCATTGGTGCTTTGAAAAACGCCAATCACTTGTTTTTAAAATTGTAAAAGTTTAATAGTAATAAAATGGTTATAAAAATAGTAATATAATTAGAATAATACAGATTTGGACAATTTGGATGAGGACAATATGATACAATAAAAACAAAGAGTTACTGACAGTTTGGGTACCTCTTTCTGGGCAAAATAAGCCCAAAAATGGACACCCGTTAACAGAGGATTAACCCTTAGAAACAATAGCCTGTTGCATATTCATACACCTCATACATGATGCATAAATTCCATTCAAACACAGGATTCTGTCTAGTCAGTGTCAACTTCTTCCTCTTAATCCTGACGGTGTCTTCATTGATGAGCGAGGCAGGAAGAAGTTCATTTCTTTTGATAAGAGAGCAATAAATTCTTTTTCTCTGGAAGATTTAGGTGTCCTGTGGCTGCTATCTTGGTGCAAGCCCTTTCTTTGAAAAAAGTATCTTATATAGCATAGTTTCATTTTAACATTTTGTTATATCCTAAAACTATATTTAACACACTACTTAAGAAAATTAATACAGCATAACTTTCTAACATAGCACATATAATATTCATTCTAATATTTGCGAAAAGCCAATCATAAAATACGCATTTTTCACAGCTGTTAATTTTGGTGCTCTGGTCAGATGTAGTTTCTGAATACCTAGAGTTCCCCTGTGGTAGCAGAAATTTAAATGAATGACATCATTTACTCCTTCTGTGCCAGTGCTATTGTGTGGGACTACTGTATTCTATAAAATGAGCTTCCGGTTTTATCTTAGGTGTGGCTGTCCTTCCGCAGTGCACACAATGCCCCTGCTTTGAGTCCATTGTGCCATTTATGTCTTACATAGATGCACCTAGACTGGGGAATCTGATTTGTAAAATTGCTTTTAGGGATTTTTAAATTCTTCAGAATAAAAGAAACACATTTGCAAATTACCATACTAGAAGACTCTGTGCGTTCCTTAACTTAGGATGATTTGGTGGTTTGCAGTTCCCTCAGGATGAGAGTAACATTTTTGCCTCAATTCTTGTAATCAGATCTAATAGTATCAGGGTGTTTTTTCCAGTTCTCAGATTTTTCACTGAAGTGTGACATTTGAAAAGAAGATAATGCTTTTGAGTTGTACTGACTGCTTGTCCAAACTCATCATCACATCCTGTCAGTGGCCCAGCCATTGCTCAGTGCTGGCTGATGCTGTGAACAGGAACAGGGGCAGATAGCAGATCACCACATCACATCAGATATGGTTGCTAGTGAAAGCAGTCAGAATGATCAGGGCAGAAAAACCCAGTCTGTAAAAACAAAATACTCCTCCTTATGGGAGTGCAAGAGAATTCTGATAGAAAGCATCCTTAGGCAGTAGCCCAAGGATCAAGTGCTCTTTACACTCTTTCTTGCTTTCCCACTCATTTGTTGGGTAAGAGAGATACAAGGGGTGTTACAGCCCTGTGAGTTGTTCCAGAGGGAAGGAACAGTGTGTTTTGACTGTGAAGTGAATACTTCCTTTTATTCTCTGTTGTTATATTCCTGGAAAGATGCACAAGTGTAATAGAGAATGATTTTCAAACCACACTCTGTGATACCACACAAAGGTACAACGCTGCTGCGGGATATAGAGTGAAAACCAGCTACTTACATGAGGTTTGGGCAAGGTTCCTGTTTATTATATAAAATACAACGGATTTCATTCTGTGATTGTTTTGATTGTATTTTACAGCCTGCTATGGAAAGTTCATTTTAGCCATGCTGAAATATTTCGGGCCAGCAGTAAGAACGTAAGTTGTGTGGGAAACACTTTCAGCATCAGTCTATTGAGTCAGCACCTGCAGTGCCTTTACTCAGTAAATGGTGGGGCATAACCACACCAAGTTTAATCCAGCTAGCATGCAGTTTCACAATCATACAAATGTAGCACTGTAGGTTCTAGTGAGGGCTTACAAACTTCATATATATATTATATATCCATATATGTAGGGTTTTCTGCAGGTTTGTAGAGTCAGTGATGAAGTGTGTGCTGCTGAGTCTATATTATTCCTGTTTCTAGCTACATGAAAGTTAATGTGAGTGTGCCCACTACACCAGAACCAGCTCTTGTGGCAGGGGCATCTGCAGAGAGGCTGCCATGGTGTCACAGTACACACTGGGTTAGTAGCCAGAGATTAATGTAATTAATGACCTACATGTGTTCCTAAATAATAATGGAGAATTTTGTCTCAAATCACTGGGCAAAGCATATAATTTCTTGGAAAGGAAGCTTTAAGGTAGAGCCCTATAATTAAATATTTAAAAGTGTCTTGCTGTTGATTTGCAGTTTATGACGTCTTGCAGTAGTGCAGAACAGCCTACAACAGTTCTATAACTCAGCACCACTTTAGGAGGAAGACTGGGGGGGTTGAAGAACACTGGTACTTCAGGGAGAGATGAGGCCAAGAAGTTTTTAAAACACAGCTTGTGCTGCAACACTTAATTGAAACAGTTGCCCTCAATTCTTGAGAAACTAGCACTTAATTCTGAAGGCATCTGTGACTCCTGTTCCAAACTCTCATCCCAAGACAATAATCAGTAAAGTACTGGACTCCCATATGTGGGCCATAGGTGAGTATTTTACAGTTATAAGGATAATGTAAGGCCAGGGCAGAGCACAAGACAGTGTTGGTGGTGCACAAGGACTGTGCACAACATCACCTCATGATTTTGCAGCTGGGACACCGTGGACTGGTGTGTGCAGCAAGGAGAGTTTGCAGAGTCACTTGCAGACATTTCTCACGGGAGCGCTGCGACAAACAGCTTCTATTTCCAAAGTGACACCGGGTCATATGTGGGATTTTTGCTGTTAGCTAACTTGCTTGCTGGGGGCACTACTTCATAAGCAAGGGACTTCTCTTGTCTCCAGCCAGCTGAAAAGCACTGACCCTTCTTTCTGTGTGGTGCTGGTGTAGATAGTAGCTTCCAACACTTCTGGTGAGGTGAACCATAATTGAAGTAGAATGGGGAAAAAAAAATCTTGTTACATCTCTCTTTTTGCTGAGGTCCTTTTGCTAGCTGCTATGGATTCCTTGGTACTAACTTTAAATCCATTAAGTATTAAGCCACACAGTATTAATACTATGATTGTCTTTTGAACCATGGACTATTGACTTTTTCCAGTTACAAGACCTAATATAAAGCATATGAAAACAGAAAACAAATCCTGCTGTCATCAGGTGAAATTAGACTAATGTTTCCTTTTTATGAAATTCCAGATGGTCTGCAGAAAGGTTTTCCCTGAGGCACTAATAATAAAGATTCAACACCTTCTGCTCTCTTTGAAAATACACACTCCTGAAATTCATTCCACCATTTTTCTCCTTAATGAATAGAAGTAAATTTTCTGGAGACAAGGAAGAACTTCCTGCTGCTGGTTTTGTATGGAATACTTAAGTTTTATAAAATTGGGCAACTACTCTAACATGCATAGCTTAACATACACTTGTTCTGTACTAATCAAGACTTTCATAGTCCAGCCTTCTGTATTTTTTTCTACACAGGTTATCAGAGCATGAAAATGAGTTCTGATTAACCTTCTGTCAGGTACTGCAAGAATAAGAACAAGCAAAAAAAGGACAGAAGATTCCAGCAATTCTCCTGAGTTATATGACCAGACAATATCTGGATGGGTGGGCTTTCTTCAAGCCAGTAGTTTGAAAAGACAGGCGAAGTTCACAGGGGGCAGAGGAAAAAAAATCAACCAGAAAAAAAAGAGAAAACAATATGAATGCTGACTTTCAAAGAGGAATACCTCAGGGAAGTAACACCTTTTAAATAAGCCTTTAACTGGACATGCAGCTTTCCACCACAGAAACTGAACATCTTTTCCAAGCAATGTATTTTCCTTTGTGTCAAATCTGTGCCAACACAATACTAAACACAGTGAATGCAATTTAAAAAGAATGAAAGTCTTCATTATTACAATGAAATTAATGGAGAAGAGAAAGTAAATACTTCATATTTCAGTCAAATAACATCAGGGAACAAAGTGAAGCAGTAAATGAATCAGGGTAAGTATTTCACTTTTCACTAATAAAAAAAAATCATATTTTTCCACATCTGTGAGAATTGTTTTCTTAACAAACACTTCCAATTATATGTGAAACAAGGCAGCTGCTCATTTCCAAAGACAGATAACTATGTATTTTTAATTTATGTTGTCACACAGTCCTTTATTGCAGTGAAACACAAAGCATGTTCTTGAATTTTTTCACATCAGACAGCAGCTGACAGCCACTACTATTGTAGGTTTAAAAACTTACTCTTTTGTCTGTCTTGCCCCCAAGGAAATGTTTTGTTTCAGAATCTGCATATGCCTTTGAAGATGTACCTTCAGCAATATAAGAGCTGGAATGGTGTCATTCATCCTTGGATTCAAGGATTCCACTCCAAAACAGTTACCCAAAGTTACCAGGCTACATTGCATGTGGCTTCAAGTGAAAACCATTCGGTTTCCCACTAATTGGAAAGTACAGTGAAGTTTAAAGAAACAGCTGCTTTTAAAAATGACTTTTCAAACCCCACTCACACAGGGTCTGCTACTTGTTAACATTCAAGGCAAGGCGAAATTATCAGTGCTTCCTTTGGCACAGAAGCTAATCCTCATGCATCGTTTGCATGGGAAGGCAGCCAGGCCCAGGCGCAGACAAAACTCCGCGCGTATCCCCGGAGCGAGCGCTCGCAGGACGCCTGGCCCTGCGCCTTCCTCAGCAACGCCATAAATCTTCTGGAAGCCATCAGCATCGGGGAGGCTGAGGCTGGGCTTTACTGCTTCTATTTCCTATCTCATTGCAGTCTTTCAGCCAGAAGATGTGTCTGCCAAGGTGTACATAGAGGGAGCTGGTGTAGTTCCAGGAGTGAGCTTGTGCTATTGAATTCTGTCAGCGCTGCAGCTTCACTCAGATAAAAATGTTACCAAAGACAAAAAGCTTGCAAGGGCTCGTAAGAGCTGTGTGATTTGTTGTTTGGTTTGGTTTTGTGTAAGGATGAGGCAGGTTTTAGGACAATATTCAAATAGGACCAGCATTAATTATTTTTCAAGTAACTGTAGCAAAATTACATTATCTACAGAAATTAACTCTTAAACCCATCACAGCTGGTTTTATTTTTAGATTTTTTAAGGAGCACATTTAAACCTAACACAGCTAGAAGATTTTCCACTGATTTGATGTGCACACACTCAGACCCTTAATATCTGAGAAGAGAATCAAGAGAAAGACTCAGTTGAAAGAGAATTAAGCATGCAAAATCTTTCTTCCTAAAGGTAATTTTTTTCTGGGCTATCTTCTCTGTGAGTTATGAACATGTGCAGCTTTTCCTTGCTGTGTCAGTTTCGGTTGTTAATGACAGGAGCCACAGACATCAGAGAAACTTGTACTGTCAATTTGTATTTTTATTTCAGCCCTCTCAGTTGTCATTGTAAGCTGAGAGTCTTATCTAGATTTTACTATGGCAGGCTAATACCCCTGGAACCAAGTGAAGAGGGAAGAGCAGGGTCAAAGTGTGTATGGGGCTGGAATAGAAAAATTCCATAGCCATTCTCTGCTGGCAAAAAAGAATACAAGGATGGTTTTTCCTTAAATAGGGTGAAAAGTACCTGCATAATTTCCACCATAGCATTTGTAATGCATGTCACCAAATCCTGAAATTGGCTTAGAAATTGTGAGGAAGTTTAATTTTTTTCTTGCTTGTGATTTTGCCTGTACAGTTAAATAGTTTTATTGAGACTTTATTGAGAATTTATTTCCAAAATACAAAACACCTTTTTTTTGTTCTCCAACTGTTCATTTGAAGCAGACAGTTTAGCTTATATACAACGATTGCTTCCTAAACAATAAACAGCAGAAATGTGCTTCCTAACGGATCTCCTATTGATCCTTCCCAAAGTATTTTAAATAGATAATTAACACAGGATAATTAAAAGTATCTTCAGTCTCTGTAATTGTACAGCCTACAATTTTTCATAGTAATGTGATTCATTTTATCTGAAGTTGTTCAACACATATCTTTGGAAGAATTTAATTTGCATGCCTGGTTGGTACCGCCTTCCCTCGGTTTCCTTCATTTTGTGAGATGCTCAATTAGTCACAAGTCTGAACAGACAGATTCAGGCAGACTCATGGTTTGGAGTACTCCTTGCTCACTGAATTCCTTTATAGGACTTAGCACAGTATCCTTAGGGCTAAACCTCCAGTGCAGCAACACAGCCCTCAATCTATAGCGAGACCTCCAAAAGGGAGCAATTCCATGGTCATTACTTTCCAGCAAAAGGAGGCAAGCATCCGTGAAGATGGAGAGATCTGTTAGCCATGTGTATCTTTCTCCATTGCTTTACAGAAGGCTCGGGATATTGACATCCCTGTTCTCCCCATCAAGTGCTTCTGTGGAAAAACTCAGCCTCTCACTACGCCTGGTAAGCTGTGGTAATTTTATGGCCATGGTGCTGCAGGAGTCTGAAACTGTGACTTCTGAGTAACAGCTGTATTCTAATGTGTTACATGAAAAGATGCAGTTTGATAATTTTCATTTAATAAAATGTTTCATGGGTAAGCTGTTTAGAGATTAGCACCCTTTTTCTGATAAAATTGCTAGGTGAATGCAGATATCTACATTGTTGCTGTCTAAATGTTTTAACAGAAATACTCTTAATAAGAACATATTTCCTAAGTGACTGTCAGTTTGGTAACAATTCTAATGCAAATCTTAGAAAACAATGGACCATGTTCTGTATTTAGCCTGGCATGAGGCTCCAGCAGAGAATAAGGTAGACAGAAGTATTTTCATGTTGTCGCTGTGCTGTCTGAATTCTGGGCTAGATTGGGTCTTCTTGCTCTAGGCCATAAAGCTGGAGGGTCTAAAGTCATAACTGCATCAAATTCAGAATACATCTAAGAAAAATAAAACTTAGCAGAGCTTGGCACTAATGTAGGATGCTTTTGTCATGGGGTCAAAAGCCACTTTAATTATATTTTTGATAACTCTTTGTGATGAACTGTGTTGCCCAAAGAGGAGTCTATTTGTGTATGGGAAAACAAATTGTTCCAGCCATGGCTCTTTGGAAATGTTATATTCTGTGTCAGCTCCTGCATTCCCCAGGCCTTTGATACTCACGAATCATTTCAGTAAACCTTATTCCTTCTGGCTTTATTTGATTTTTCTGTGTTGGGATGTATCATAGTGGATAAATGTTGTGCCATTTCTTTGTCCAGTGGTCATTTTATCTCGGCTTTAAAAAAATCAGTGAATTTGGTTTTCCTCTTCCATTAGATCATGTAGTGAAGCTTTTGGATCTTTCTTAAGCATCATAATTACATTTTTTTAAAGTTCCTTTGTCACATTAGTTGCTACACAGACATGTTTCTTTCCATGTTATTTCTAATCCACCCTGTCAGAATGACCACAGGTTGAAGTATCAATGGAGGAAATGCTGAGGAGGATTGAGAGGAACACTATCCAAGAAACTAGCCAGGCTTCCAGTGAAGAGACTGAAATACCAGCCTTCAATATAGAGAGACACTTCTCTTGGACATTTTTAATATTTTCAGGGCACAAAGATTGGGGTATATTATTTGTCATCTCCAAAAGTCTCTTGGCAACTAGATTCCCTTCTTATAATTTATATCAGTTCATGACTATTCTGACAAAGACTGAAAATGTAATAAAGAAAAAAAAGGTTCTTTTTTACAGTGTGTTTTGTTCACAAGAAAGGGTGCCAAGGATTGTACACCCTAGGGGACTCTATAAGTTGTATGAGAAATCTGTGGCATGGACAAGAAGCAAATTGAATGCATCGTTTCTGTGGCTTTCTCTTCCTTTTGGCGAGGGATGTTTGAAATTCTCACCTGGTAGAGATCCAAAAGGTGAGCATCTCTAGCAAAAAGGTAGATGTAAATAGCTGAAGCCTTCATTTCCCAACCCAGGTTGTGCAACTTTGCTAAGTCAGAGGACTGAGTTTGTGTGAGGTCTATGATGTAGGGAGAGTTATTGGAAATTTTTTACTTTCAAGGGCTGATAATACTTCTGATAGAGTCCAAGACCAAATTCAGAACACCAACATCATCACCACCAAAATAACCCAAACTTCCAAGAGAATGCATCTGAGTGGCACTGTGACTTGCACACGAATGGCTGTCAGCAGATTTGAGTCAGATTTCGAGCTCAGTTACCCAGCTGAACTTAGATATCCATCACCACTTGGACACACACCCTTCTGGGCTGGTTCCTGCTGGCAGTCCCTCCTCGTTCCAGAAGTACACATTGGGATTGCCTCTTGCCCTAGGGAGACTCAGGCTGTAGATATGGGGTGGTTCTCAGGGATGAATCTGTAGTGATCAGCTGACTCCTTTCTGATCCTTTCATTGATACTACAGTCCTCTGCACATGGCATCACATCCACATGACAAATCTGGAACAGAGCTGGCTTCCCTGCTATCATTAACTTTGGTTCATCACGATGCTTCAGCGGCCTGCCAAGCTCTCCAGTAGTAACGGGATAAATATAACCGGCTGAAGCAACAACACGAGGGCAAGCAGCAACTTTATCTTGCCACTTCAACTTTACACTTTGGAAAAGGAATGACTGTTCTGAACAACTATCACAGCAGTTGCTGATATTAGCCTGAGCTGTTGATGGTGACAGGGTTTCCAAAAGAGACAGCGTCCCAGTGGATTCACATTTTATATATGTCAGCTTGTAAATGGTTGGAACTTCCTTTTGGCATTACAAGGGATCAGCAGTAAAGAAGCTACATAAGCCAGTTTCTCTCCTGTAGTTGATGCAATTGACTCTTCAGACAAGCAGGCCCAAAGTACACATTTAATGCTTTCAGGTCTAGCTTTTTAAATTCATTTTAATGCAACAGCTTTCTTGGGTTTGCCCGGGATTTATATTGATATAAATAAAGGATACCAAATCAGGTTCCCAAAAGTGATCATCAAAGAACTCAATGCTGCGGAAGAAGGGCTAAACACTTATCTCCGCTGCTGTAAACCCAAACTCATATCAACAAACCAAAATAATTTAGTTTGACAGGAAACTATGATACCTAACACAGAATATATACAGCCTCCAGCACCCACTGTGGGAAATCTCTACTGACTACACTTGAGGCACTGAGAACAAAATGTGTCCCCTGTATCTTTAAGAGACCAGCAGCCTTGGAACAACAAATTAGCCTCAGTCTGCAGTCTGTATGTTAAATGAATGAAATTTTATCATCCTTCATCCAAGAGTGCAGATAGCATGGGTAGATGTGGGGTGTACTTGTGCTTCTCGTTAGTCACTCAAGGATGACACCTTCTATGTTACACTTGCTGCCATTGGACATTAATCTACTTTACAGTTTTATGTCAAATACTTTTTTGAAATCCAAGTAGATTATGTCCATTAATCACTTTCCCCAGTCTGTGTTCCTTGTGATCTCATCTCTTATTAATATCTTTAGGATCTTGCCTACCACCAAGGTCAAACTGGTCTATAATTTCCTAGCTCCACCCCAGGCCTTTTTAAAGAGGGTTGTGTTTGCGTTATGGTGTCCTTCAGCGGCTGCTTCATTTTCAGAAGGCTACTAAGAATCTTTCACCTGTTTTGTATGGTTTTGATTTCTAAAGTTTTCTAGAAGTACTGAAAATGTTGCTTTTAGTTGCTTTAGTTGGTCTTTTTGGTGTTAAACCTGGACTCCTCGCTGCTAAAATCTTTTTGCATTCGGCATCATCTTCTTTCTACACAGAAAGTAGCTCACTTCAGTTTTCATTTACCTCTTTGTAGCATAAGGTTTCTAACTGCAAATCAAAAAGCCTTCATGCTTTTCTTATTTTTTTTCCGCTTCGGTGAACATGGTGATTCTTTTTATGGTCAAAGTGTGGGCAACATACAGGATTGCCTTGGCTATACAAATATCCTTGATTAGATTCTGGTTTTCGGGGGTGGAAAAAAAAAAAAAACAACAAACAACCCAGCTTGTATTGATAACTGTCTGCCTCTCATTGTTTCCTGTCTTTTCTTTATATACCCATCAAGTTTCAAAGTTCATTAGAGGCCAGACCATTTTACTTTGAAGCCTTCAACACATCCCAAGCATAGCAATGGAATTTAAAAAGCAAAAAGAAAGAAAAATTACAGCACAGTAAACCACTATATACAGATCAAAGGCCAAAGCTGACTGAGATGAGGAAAAGTTGTCAGACAGAAATAATATTTTAGTACATTCTGTAGGTAAAGTCTTTGTCTAGATTGGAGTAATTACAGTTGAGTCGTTGAAAGTGGTGTCCAGAAAGTTAAGTAAATCCTTGTCAATGGCCTTAACAGAAATCCAAATGGGCTAAAACAGCTATCAGCAGCAAGTGCTGTACCTGTCATAATTAGAACCAAGGCTTGACTTCATTTTGTCAAGTGTCTCTGTGACATAAGAGTAAACAGGAGATTTCACTGGAAATCCTTATTAGAAGTCCTTCAAGAAAATGAAAATATGCTAAAAATAAACCACGGAAATTTGTATACTTATTTTGTAAGGAAAATATCTTGCTGTTCTGAACTTTCTTACCCTGATAATTTCCATCAGTGATATGAGTTAACATATATATTTGACTTGGTTTAGATTTGGATTCTCTCAGTTCTGAGCTGGATTGCCCGTTGATGTTGCATGCAGGGCAGTGCAGATGAGGGCACAGAACATGCCATGTACATGGTGTCAGCATTCTCAGCATGTAGCATAGCTTCAAAGGCATGTCACAAATTAAGATCATGTTTAACGTACTGTTGTCTTTGCTGATGCTTATGAAATTTGCCACTAGTGTTACAGCTGTTTTTTTTTTTTTTGTTTTGGCACCCAGTCTTTTCATGAAGGAGTTTATATACATGACTTGGTCACGGATGCAGCATAATGTCTGTAGCTTTTGAAAAAAAAAAGTGGGTTTTGACCAGCAGTAACTACCAATATGGTGCAGAAGGGGGCATGAGTGGCGTTCTCAGCCCTTTCAGGGAGAGGGAAATGTTTGGGCAGGAGTGGGAGCCTTCAGTGGATCAACACTTGGTGCAAAGCTCGTGTTGCAGACAGGAGTTTGGCTCCTACCACACATGCAATTAGGAGGAGCAAGGACTTTAAAGAAGGAGCAAGATCCATTCAACAAGGTGTGGCAAAAAGAGTGTCTTTGGGAGGCTTCAAACCTAATAAGGGCAGCTTGAAACTGCTAAGTTACTCTATGATGGAGAGCAAGCATACAGTGTTTAATCTCATAGCACACCGTGTTCAGACTGATTTCAGAGAGGGCACACACTTAAGATGAAGTATGAGTAAGAGCCATGCCAAAACTGAAACCTAAAATCCCTTATTTTTTCTTTTTTTTTTTTCTCTTAAAGAAATGAGTAGCTATATTTCCTTTTCCTTTCCTTTACACAGATACAAATGACCACCTGAGAAAGAGAGGACATACACAGCAACTCATGCATTCCCTTGTATTTGGTTAGCATTCACTTGAGGAGCAGAAAAAGGGGCTTCAATCCCTCACGTTGGGCAAGCTCAGCACGGTAAAATCAGAGTTCCCAAAGCTGCTCTATCGCTGCACCCATCAGAGGGCAGCAGAAACTGCAGAACGAGCCACAGATGCTGCTTCGTGGCTTTTAATTTCGCACTCAGGAAGAACCAGAAGAGAAAATAAACAATTTAGAAAAAGAAAAGGAAACACTTCAGAAGCACTTCTGGTAAACGCTAGATTGATGCCTCATTTTGATAGCTTTGAAGTGGTCGGGGGCAATTCTGAGCACAACAATTCCCAACAAAGCAGTGTAACTACCTGTTGGTGAGAGCAGCTGTTCTGCATGTGGTAGTTGGAGCATTAGCAGTGAGGATATGAGGCCATGTCGGTATAATGGTAATTAGGGCAAGGACATGAATAGTCATTACAATGACTAAACAAAACATTGTGGTAGAAGAAAACCAGACTGGTTTTTTTAACAAATTAATGTTTGGTAGCATGGAATTTTGGATAAAATACCCTCAAATAACAAGGAGAAAAATATGCTGCAGTTTGCAACAGGGATATAGAGGTTTGTAGTGACATTCAAATGACACCTGTTGGAAAATAAAAGGATTATTATTACCTAATTTACAACAATCTAGGGATTTCCAACACTAATGCATTTTCAGAAGTTGCATCCACAATAATAAATGAATGGCATTCAGAAACATTAAAAAGCTAGAATTAACATGGGATACAGAGACTGGCAGCCTAATGATCTCTCCAAATGTCTACTGTGTCATGCAGAAGGTGTGAAATTAGTGGCAGTAGTTTTTATCTGTAGATGATACCTCAAATTAAGTTGGGAGTAGCAAGTAAATATAAATAAATGATGCATTTTTCTTGCTATAATTAACAGTATTTTGAAGTGCCTGAAGTAATTGTCCAAAAGTAAGTAAATCCATAAGGTTACTCTGAAATAAACATTGAAAGTATTTCTGTGAGTAAAACTTTATTACTGTGCCAAAGAAGGACCCATGAGGAGAGGGCTTTAAAAGGATGGAAACAGGAGCAGAGCCAAATGCCTGAATAATCTGTGGATTGCACACTAATCTGGACAGCTAGTTCATCTGCTTTAGGAACTTCATGCAAATTCTCACCCAAATCTGATCTGCTTTCCCATCTGAAGAATTTTTGGTGCATATTATGTACAGGCAGAGCCCTGGAAATGGCACAGAAGCCCGTTCTGGCAGCTCTAAAGGCATGGAAACCAGCTGAAATGATTCAAGCAGTCTCTCTTCACTTCTTCCCTCGAGCAAAACCACAAATCAGAGCTCAAGGAGAAAAAAGCAAGAGATCCTTCCTCAGAGACAAGGAAGGTCTGTTTTGCAGAGGGTTTCCAATCCTTGCTGCTTCAGGAGTGTACCACTCACTCATGGCTTAGCTGACCTTGTTTCTTTTAAAAATCACATCCATCATCACAGAGCCTTCATGCTCTTTGTGTTGGATCAGCAGGTGAATTCACCTCTCCATCCAAGGCAGCACCACAATGATCTCCCAAACTAAGAAAAATGCAGAATATTATTACAAGGGGCAAGGATTTCAGGGGAAAAAAAAAACCCTACTAAGTCATGCCAACTGTAGAGTTTCTGAACTGTGCTTTTCCTTTGAATTTTTAAAATATATTGAGAATGTGTGATGCGTGGGGTTAAGGCAGAAGTGCATCTAAACCCAATTGAGCAGAAACTGTGTTTCTACGAGAAATGTTGTTCATTCTTACATAATTTGTCCAGATCCTGTGAATTTAGGAGGGAGACTCCTCTATGTGATTTTGCTTCTGGTGAAAGGCAGGAGCTGGCAGATCACTCTTCCATCTGACTGCTGACATCAGGGAGAACTAGGTGGTGACATTATTTCTCATAGAAGCCAGATGCAGTTCAAAGATGCTACCAATAAACAGTTAATTCAGTTTGCTGATGTGTTTTTTTCCTCACACAGTGATACATCACACTGCTTTGAATATTCATTCCCTTCATTTTCAGCTCTGAGTAAATGAGTACACGAGTTTTCACTGTCTGTAATTTATGTAATTACCTTTGTCATTTGGATAAGATTTAAGCAGATGAAAGGATTGAAGAGAGGATAAGGGTTTTTTTATGAAAGTTTTAACAATAAAAGTAAACCTGTGATTTTAGTAAAGGAAAACAACAGGCATTCTTTGTCATCACACTCAAGGGCAGCCCTTGGAGGCTGCAAGCAGAACTAGCAAGGATGATCTTGTCAGTGCTATCATGAGTGGAAGAAGGAGAAGCATGTAGAATTATTATTTCCCCTGAAGACTCAGAACACAAAATAGTTTAAAGCTGATTATGCTTTAGTTTTTTCTCAAAAGGATCTGAAAGACAAATAGAAAGCAGGCCTTGGGCAGCAGCATTTGCTCCATAAATGACACTCATAGATATTGGTAAAGTATCTTACAAATGTCTTGTATTGGACTAGCACCTTGTGCATCCAGTGCTGATTTTGCATACTTCCAGGTCCGTCTAAAATCAGGTTTGTGTCATTTTAGTTATTATTTTAATAAAAACTGAAATAGCCATGCTAGGTAGCCCCCAGTGTAAATACTGCTGTAAATTAATAATGGTGATTAGATTAGCATAAACAATTCTCTCATGGAAGGATATTGTTAGCTCAGCACAGCTAAACTAATAGGAATTTTCTGTATTGGAAAAACCTTTGAAAAGTATGAAGAGGTCCTGGAGGCAAATGTATCTTCAATCCTTTTACAGTCCCTATCAGGGACTGTATTTTACTGCCAATCCTCACTCAGTGTTTTGTCAGCATTTCCTCATTACTGTTAAACCTGTTGACTTCACTGACCCAGGAACTCATGGCAAAGAATCCAGCAAGCAATTTGCTTTATCCAGGTTTTAGTCTCAATGAAGCTGTGTGAGAAATGGTCACTGTTTGTGCTGCCTCCCTCTTAGCATCTTTGATTAGACTCACCTGATCAGTCTGTAACAGGACATATGCACAAGGCTAAACCTTGGGTCATTGATGAGGCTGACACAGGCAACATAAGGCAAAGAGGAGTGGAGAAAGGGATGAAACAGAGAGCTCCAGGGAGGAATTGAGAATGAAGAAGAGGAACGACTGCAGTTTGTGAATTTGTAAACTTTCCTGTCTCAACCTTAAAACTTAAAATTGAATGTATTTTAAAATCCAATACATAACAAATATGTTTCTATCAGTGCCTCACCATGTTTCCTTAATTCCTAGTAGGTCACAAAGTTTCGTTCCTGAAGAAGCTTGTCTCTCACTTTCAAATAAATTTGTACATCACTAAGTACTTTGTAGATTGGAAGCCAGTAGGGGTTAGAAAATGTATACCAGGGCCTTTAATTTCTTTGTGGTTAAGTGAACAGTCATGAATTCAGAGGCCAAAGAAGCAAAATAAAAGGAATTATCATTTGAGGTGGAAGTTTTTTAGTCATGCAATAGATACACAGGTACAAAGACTATAACAACCTTTTTTCTTAGCCTCTCACAAAAGGCATTTTAAAAGTGAATACTATTTGTGACAGAAAAATGGACAGGCTAGTTATTTTTTTTTTTCATAATATCTATTATCTTCTTCCAACATGGGCAAATATTGCAGTTGATCCTGTAGTTCTGAGTTCACTAGGCAAGGTAATACCAGTGAATTAACCCGTGAGACTCACAGGCATGGATTTTCCGGCTTTTTAGTAATTTTCCAACAGAAGTTTTCTGGAGCTGTTCTATGGAATTGCGCTGTCTCCCTCTAGTGACTGCTTCTGTCTGTCATCCCAGGTGGAATTCTCAAAGGCATTTCTTACAGCTTGTCTTGCAGTCTGGTACCACCCCATCAATGCCCGTTAGGTTTGCAGAGTTGGTGCTGCAACTGTTGGTGAGGCCAGGTCAGGTCTAGGAATTCCATCTTGCCCCACAACAAAATCCAGCCCTGTGATACCCCAGCAGTCCTTGAACCAGGGAGCAGAGGCACCCCAAGGAGCAGCTGCACTGCAGCCTCTGGATTTCTCTTAGTGTCAGAGCTATCAAATTGAAGGACCACACACTGCTGGCCAGCAGATGCCAGGTTCCACGGTTCAGAACACTGAAACCCAAGGTGTTTTCATTGTGATCTTGAATTGCAAAGTAGGTGGCAGACACCTGCTCTCACCCAGGAGCCCTAAATTTGCAGTTCAGCAGGTAACACATGCTTCATTTACTCCAGTGATTTTAACTCTTTGCCATCTGAGTCATACACCCAACCTCTCAGCATCCTGCTGTGTTAATGTTGAGTGTTCTCCTCTGTCTGTTAGAAATTTTATTGTTGATAGGAACCAATTGGAATCTGAATGTATGGGCTGTTACTATGTCTGCATTGATAGGATTCCATTTACTGGATTTCAATCCTGCCTGACTTAGGGCTCCTGCAAGTCAGCCATCTGAATTGGCTTGAACTGGATAATTTTCTGGTGTCCCCATCCACCCCAAGGTTTTGTAGTGGATCTGGCTTTATGCACGTGGCCGGGGGGATTTGAAAAAGATAAAGGATCATTTTCCCCTAGTTCCTTATCACAGGCATCACTCTCTGTATTTCCATTTCCATTTCCTTCAGGAGATGTAATTAGTTTTTTAATCCAGACAGTGCTGGGAGATTAGCTGTCTGCTTCAGCATCATCTCTACCTTTTTTTCCAACTTTTGTTTCTTCTCAATTTCTTCCTGTAACTGTTTCTGCACCTGCCTCAATAACAGTAATAATTCAGCTGCTTTCCTTCCTTTCCTGACCTGAGAGAAAAATGCTTCCCTGTCTCTTCACCCTCCTCCTCTCCAGCCACATTTTGTTCTAATTTGTCCATTTGTTATTGGTCCTTAAGACTCAGCAGAGAATTAACTCCTTGTTGACAGAGTAGAAGTCAGACAAAGATTGTCTAACTCAACACCACCTTCTTGACTAGACCATGGCACTAAGTGCCACATCCAGTCCTTTCTTAAACACCTCCAGGGATGGTGCCTCCCCCACCTCCCTGGGCAGCCCACCCCAATGCCCAATGGCTCTTCCTGCGAAAAACTTTTTCCTATTGTCGAGCCTAAACCTCCCTGGTGCACCTTAGGAATATGTAATATATCCTCTTCTCCTGTCCTGGGTTGCCTGGGAAAAGAGACCAGCCCCCACCAGGCTACACCCTCCTTTCCAAGAAGGAATTGTGAGGAACAGCCCTGCCAACAGCAACCTGAGAGCAGGAGGAGGAGGAGGATCAGGAAAAGGAGGAGGAAAATGAGGTAGAGTTTGGTAATGTCTCCCCTGAGCCTCCTTTTCTCCAGGCTGAGCAGCCCCAGCTCCCTCAGCTTCTCCTTACAGGACTTGTGCTCTCGACCCTTCACCAGCCTCGTTGCCCTTCTCTGGATATGCTCCAGCAGGTGCTGCTGAAACCAGCAGTTCCATCATGGGGATGCCCTGTTTCCCTTCAGGCTGCTCCTTTTAGGAGGGTGGTCCCATAAACTGGAACACCCAAAGACAACACCCAAAGACATCACCCAAATTGCATCACCTATTTCTGATCATCAGATCCTGACCCACAGCTGAAGCCTCAGCCACCTCTGGACACAGTTTGATGGGTGCTGGGTGACCCCCTTGTGCACACAGACCTCCTGCTTTTCTCCCTGCACTCCCAGAGTGGGAGCACTGCCTCTGCTGAGTTTGTGAGGGTCCCCAGGATGAGGTGAGAGAGGAGAATCTGACCCCGTGTTCTCAGAAGGCTGATTTATTATTTTATGATATTATGTTCTATTAAAGAAGGCTATACTAAAACTATGCTAAAGAAAGAGAAAGGATACAGACAGAAGGCTTAACAAGAATGATAATGAAAGCTCGTGCCTGACTCCTCAGAGTCTGAGACAGCTGATGGTGATTGCTCATTGAGTAAAAACAATTCACATGAAACCCATCAAACATGCACCCTTTGGTAAACATTCTCCAGCCACATTCCAAAGCAGCAACACAGGGAGAAGCAAAGGAGATGATATTGTTTTTTCTCTGAGGCTTCTCATCTTCCCAGGAGAAGAAATCCCGGTGAAGGGATTTTTCAGAAAATATGACAGTGCCATGCCTGTGTCTGCCAGGCTGCTGAGAAGTCACTCCTGGCACAGGCAGAGCTGTGTCTTTGGCCCAGGTGTCCAAGCCTGGCAGCAGTGGGGCTGCAGGGGAGGCCTGGGAGGAGAGGGAAAATGCTGCAAGGGGGGGGGAGTGAGGAGGGAGGAAGGAACTGTGAGGAACAGCCCTACCAACAACAAGCTGAGAGCAGGATGAGGAGGAGAAGGAGGAGGAGGAAGATGAGGTGCTCCCAGCACCAGAGTAGGGATCTGTGCATCTGTTACAGAGCTTCCATCCTGGAGCACACTGGACATTTCCTGAAGAATGTGTGTGTGGCCCTTGCAGTGCCCCTGAGGCAGCAGGTTTATCCTGGAGCACTGCAGCCCTGGGAAGGGGCCCCGTGCCAGGGCAGGGGACGAGTACGATGAGGATGGAGCAGCGGGGAGGAACAGGTGGAGCGTTCCCCTGCATCCTGGAAAAGAGATCAGCACCTCCCTCTGCACCTCCCCTCCTCTGCAAGATGTAAAGAGCAGTGAGATCCCCCCTGAGCTTGTTCTTCTCCAGATTAACCCCCTCCTGCTCCCTCAGTCCCTCCTCATAAAGCAGCCCCAAGGCTGAGCCCTGGGAACATCCCTGGTGTCCGTCCCCAGCGGGATGTGACTCCATCCCCACCTTCTCTGGGCCTGGCCCCACAGCCAGTGTTTTACCCAGCAAAGAGCACACCATGAGCAGTCAGTTTCTCCAGGAGGTTGCTGTTAAAAACAGTGTTAAAGACTCGACTAAACTGCAGGGAATCGAGACTCTCAGCCTTTCTCTCATCTGCTGAGTGGGTCCTCTCATCCTGGGAGGAGATCAGGGTGCTGTAGCAGGCATTACATTAAGTACCTCAACGCCTTCCTCCTCCTGCTTTGTCACTGTCACTTTTCCCCTGTCCAGTAAAGGCTGAAGGTTCTCCTGAGCCCTGCTTTTGTTGCTAATGTAGTTATAGAAACAGTTGTTATTGTCTTTTTAGGGCAGTGGCCAAATTAACAGTCAGACCTTGTCAGTCAGACATTGGCCCTTCTGATTTCCTCTCTGCCCAACACCACAAAGGCTGTGCAGTCGTCCCAAGTGGCTGTCCCTTCTTCCAAAGGTTATGAACTCTCCAGTTCTATGTGAGTTCCAACTGAGTTCCATCCAGAGCCCCAGCTGACAGCACGAGCTGTCACTGGGGCGCTCTGGTGACAGCAGAGGGGACAAGTGCCCAGCTGCCCCATGCAGCTGCACTGCAGCTCACATGTGCCCATTTTCAACCTGAGCCCAGCACTCCCAACCTGCCTAGCTCTGAAGAGCAAAAGGAGTGTTTGTGCAGTGTTCATGAGCTGACCTTTTTTCAGTTCAGGTGTGGGCAAAAACAAATTAGAAAATGGAGAAGGCGGCAGGAAGTGCTGGGTTCTCCGGTCGTGTATTGTTGTGATCTCCACGGAGAGATTACTGCAGTGTATTGAAAGAGGAGAAGAGTAAATGTCAGATCTTGAAAAAGAACATCCTCACCCTATCTTCAGAAAGTTCATTTTAGAGAAAGGAGTCATGAACTGAAAAGCATTAGAATCGATGGATAGTCCAGTAGTTGGTCTCATTAACCAAATCCCCCTCTCAGTGGCAGTGGCTGTAAGCCTGCAGTGACCTTCAGCACTAGCTCTGTGCTGTAGGCACAAAAACAGAGATTGGATGACTGCTTTAGCTGCTTTTATAGATTTTATACTGTGTTTTAAGAAGCACATGGGTCTTGAATTACTAAATGAAAAACATTAAGTAAAAAAAGAATTTCGCCTGTTACCTGCCTTCACTTTACCTTTTTTTATTTTTTTTTCTATTTAGCTGTCTTATACATGATCTCACCTCAAAACTGTATTAGAAGATAGTTTCAACATCCTTTGCTAAACTGCTGTTTGTGCTATGCACTTTGCAATCTGTGTCAGTACAGTACAGCATCACATAAATCATCCATCCTCTGCTACCTGGGTGCTTCTGACAGAAGTGGTGGCATGCAATGACATTTTCAGACACTTTCAATAGAGGAGTGTAAAATCATTTGTTTATCTGTTCTTTCAGAACAAGATTAAGGAAAAGCATGGGAAAGCATTTTTACTTTGAGCTTCTGATTTGTCTATGTTAGCAGTGGAAAGGAAACACAACTTGCATTTCTAGCATGTATCCAATTCTGAGCATTTGGAGACAGATTGGTACTCTTGGAGAAGTTCCACTCATTTATAGAAAATCAGTTCTGAAAAATGTCTCATTTATCAGGGAGGAAGGCTGAGGCCAGTTGCTACACAGACTCTTCTGGACCTGGATGAGTGTGTTTGGCCACATCTCCCAAGCCCCATATCAGGAGTGGAGGTCCAAACAGGCTGCAGTTTAGCTTTCTCCTTGGCCACACATCCATGTGCTCATTTCTCAGGTTCCCCAATTTAGGTGTATCAACTGTGATTGAGCAATAAATAATAAGTAATAATTAATAATCACTTGCTCTTTGGCAGCAGTTTCATGTGCAAAGCACATTGCCAAAAGGCAGCACTGCCTCAGTGTCACAGGTGAGAAGCCACTGAGGGCAGAGGGCAGTCAGTGAGAGTGCAGTCTGGATTTCCTGAGCAGGACAAGAGCATCATTCCCCAGTCCTAGTGTGCTTTCTGTGTCTGTGAAAAGTGCTGGCAATGCTTTTTGCTCTGTGCCCCTCTGAAGAACTTCATGTGTGCTCACCCCTAATTTAAGCAATCTCTGGACAGAAACCAGAGTGCCAAACTCTGAAAAGCTTTGTAAGCTGCCAGTGCTGTCTGGCTGCCTTGTCCTGCTGGACCACATCAGTATGCTGGATCAGCTTCTGGAGCAAGAATTCTTCCTCTTATGAGGAATCATACATGGAGTTGCAGAGTTTGCTCCCTTTTCCCTGACACCTTGAGGCTGTAGCACGGTCTCCCATGAATTGAAGCGGAATCCGAGGCAAGATATAAAGCATTTATGCAGTCTGTGTGCTCCCCAACTCTCTTCTGTGTTTTATTTCTCTTTCAGGTTTGCTTGATGTTTCTGACTCCTTGTGAAAAATAGTTTCTCTTCAATAAAAGAAAATCTGATGGTAGATTGAGACTCAGGAGTTCTCAGCTCTATGGTGTCAAGTGAAACTGGGCATCCTGGGTCATCATGGGTGTGCTACTTGTGAGAGACTGAAAACCTGAAAGAGTTAATGTAAACTTGAAGGAATTAATATATCAAACACTTCATAGAAGAGAAAGGGAATGTTGCCATACCAGTGAGACAAAGTGGGGTTAGAAAAGAGGGTCTTGGGGAGGGAGGATAGCATTTTTTGGAGACCAACTTCCTTGGTAACTATCTCTAAAAACAAGTTTGAGACAGCATTGCATTTGCCTCTCGGACAGGGAGGAGGGGAATTTAAACCACAACAGCTCCCTACCCCCCTCCAGGTTCAAGAATAACAAAATGTGCATGTGCTACAAATAGCACGACTGAGGGGGCTGTGTGTGTGTACCCCCCATCCAGAGGAACTGCACCAGAGATGCCCTGCAACCCTGGTGGTGACCCAGATCTTTCTTCTCTACCTCTGTTTTATTATCTTTCCTTCTTCCCTTCTTCCACTTCTTAAAAGTTTAATTAGTTGCTGCCATGGACCGTTCAGAAATGTTTAAATCATGTTTGGAAAATTCACTGTCAACCCCCTAATGAGTCTTTATCAGCTATAAACAAACTCTGCTGTTTTAATGCTCACCACTTACAACACTTGAGTGGGTAGATTTTCCTGACAGTGATCAGGACACGCTGCTGACACCAGCATGACCCTTTCTGTCATACTTCATTTTTTTTTTACAACCAACACTTTCCCTTAATTCCCTGAAACAGCTGGATCACAGTGACTTAAGCTTAAAATCAACAATAATGACAACTCAAAGCAAGCCTCGAGTCTTGAAATTTTTGGTGCAAATGCTAAAGCTTACTAAATGCATCTGGAAAAGACATTTAAGTCTGGCAACATTAGCTAGAGGAAGGACTGCTAGGCACAATGATGACCTTGGGTTTCAGTGACCAATTCATACTTAAAAAGAGCAGTTGCAAGGAACTTGTACTAAACCCAAAATCAATTGGCCTATTCACTACACCAGGGAAAACAGCTGGGGGAGGATAAAAAGGGAAAGACCAAAGGAGGGTGCTAAGCCTGACAGCTCAGTAGTGTTTGTCGTTGTTTTGGATCCCTGCTGGGTGATCTTTTCACAGAGACAAGCTTCCTTTGAAAAAAATGTATTAAAAATGGAGGAGAAATGGGTTGGCCATTTTGTATCAGGGAGCATATTCCTGGACAAGTTAAACCAAATGCAGATAACTGCTTAGAAAGACCTCTGGCCAAAACTGTTGTTATTCTGTGAGCAAAAGGAGAATAAATTAGGCTTCCTTAGACAGCTACAGTAAATATGAAGTTATTGCATAGATTAATGTGCTAATGATTTATGCAACTGCCCTTTACCTGTGACTCCTTTTCTCTGGAATTAACTCTAATTTTCAAGGACTCAGCACATTGAAACCACCTCTTCTCATTACTGATTTTATATTTTTTTCTCTTTCTCTCATATCACTTTCTTCCCCCACATTTAAAAAAAGCAATATCCAGTCTGTTGGTATTAAAAAAGAGTTTAAAAATGCACAAGGTTTCAAGTAGAACTACCAGAGATATTTGCAGTTTCTCTATGTAATATATAGCATTTATTTTGAATTCTAAAAATGTCTGTGTAGCTGTTAAAGTCAGTATGTTCTCATGCTCAAAAACTTCTGTTTCCACCCCTTTAAGGCTAGTAAAAGGTTGTTAGGATTATATCTGAATATCCAGTGTCAGAGGGACACTGCTGCCTGTGGCCTCCCCAGACTCCTGGTGAGGGATCTCTGACCAGCAGCAGGGCAGAACTGGTGCCATGGATTTGCAGGTAGGCTGAGGTAAGGCTGCACCTCGATGTCAGTCTGCCCCAGTGCACTCACAACAATGCAGTAAAGCACCACTGCATATTTTGCAGTGGAAAATAGAGATTTTCTTTCCACCACTGGAAAATAGAGATTTCCTTTATTGGAGACCCTCTTCAGCGTTCCACACGATTGGGACGGCGTGGCCTGGGACAAAGAAAATTATTTGGTTTTTAAGCAGAGGGATTAAAAAAATGGCTTCAATAATAACTTCAAAATAGTCATAGCTCCATGTATTTTGATTTGATACATCCTTTTTGAGGCTTCCAGGGCAGTAGTACCCAAAACATCTGAAACAGAGGCAGAATGATGGCAGGGTGATGTAGGCACTTGATGATGCATGGTTCTCCACTAGCACTGACCTGAGAGCATCACATAAGCCTCAGAGAAAGTTTTATTGGCACTAATTTGAGATGGATGACCTGAGTGCTGTGTTTCCCTTGGCATGCCATACCATGTGAGCTCAAATCAAAACTTTATATCCTGTTATCCCCTCAAGCCTCAGATGCATATTTGCAGTTAGAGGTGAGGAACCAAGTGTCAACAGAATAAACAGAGCAAGGGTCACATTGTCAAATATTCCTAAGATGCTGATTTATTCTGTCTTTCTGTTCATATTCCACCTCTGCTTTTAACCCAGACAATGTTTACCCCACAGAGATTTTCTCTGTAATAAGTATCAGTGAGACTGGGCTTCACATCTCTGACCTGCAATTCCTCTGCTGCTCTAAGGGTTATATTGTGTTTGTTCTTATTGTTTTGAGCATCAATGGTGCAGTAAAAAGTTTGAATAAGCATAGCCTTGCACAGGATGTGCCAAAAGGCAAGATCATAAAGTTTAGCTTCTGCAAGGAAATATTTTGAGGAATGCAGGTTCAGAAGGGAGCACCATGACCCTTGCAAACTATTCCAGGGAATGCTCATTGTGCAGTGTGATGGGGTTTGCATTATACTGCAAACACCTCAACGTTGCAGGGCACAGAGTGTTTGCCAGTACTTCCTATACTGAGGCAAAATAGAACCAAAGCAGGTGTAATATGGCTCAGAAAAAGGAGGTTCTCACACTGACATGGCAAGGGATGTGTTAGATGACACAGAAAACCCACAGGGGTGGGCAACTCCCCATGCAACAAAGAAAGAAAAAAAACCATCATATAAAAGCTGTTTCAGTTTTGTTGCTGTTGTTGTTTAATTGAAATCTCTCATGTTTTATCTACATGTAAACTGATCCATTTTCTGCATTTTGGGGCGTTTGATCTGATCTCTCAGCAGAGATTTGGCCATTTAGTGGCTGGTCCTGCTGCTGTTGTAACCACCAGGGGACACCTCAGAGCCGGCAGAAGCAGCAGGGCTGCACGGACACTGCAGAGCAGCGCTGCCTCCGGGCTTCCCGGGTTTCAGACAGCGTTTTAAGGTGCATTTTATTTATGGCAACTTTGATAAATAGGGATTCAACAGGAATTGCTTCTAATGCCCTAAATTTGTTAATGTGAAGTTTATGCAATGCTTAGTGAAAAGTAATTATTTGGCTCATAATTAAATATAAGGTTATGACAAAGAGTGATCAGGTCAGTCAGGAGGGGTTATAACACAACAACTGTAAGGGAGTCAAGATTTCCCCTATGCTTTATTTACTCAGTGTGTGAGTCCAGTGCTCAAAGTTTCATTTTCATGCCTTCAGAATTGTCAAACTGGGGAAACAAAGTAGGAAAATTTTCATCTTATCACTGTGTATACATGTGGAAAGAATTTCTGTAGTATCCTGAGCCAGGAATACAGTTGTTGGACTCATTTATCTGCAGAGAAAGTGATTTCAACAAGCATTACTATATTTATATAGTACAAATAACAAATCATCACACGTTTTATTAAAGACTGGTCTTTTCCTATGGCTTTTCAGTGAAAGCAAAAAAAAAAAAGCAGAAACTAAAATAAAGGAGCATAGGTTAATTCAAATTAGAAAGAAGACATGCTATAATTCACAACATGTCTATCTTTTATACCTTAGAGTTTTGAATAAGAGTTTGTCACAAACCAGTTAATCTCTCTAAGAGACTTTCAGTTCCTTCAAGCATGTGCAAAAAATGGGTATGGCTGGACTTTGCTGTGGGAAAAGTTGGGTTTTTTCTTACATTAAGTGTATAAATAAACACCAGTACGGCCTCATATAATCCTATTTCCAAAACACACATGGAGGTTGTAAATGAATTTATTATTCAGATGTATTCAACTGTTGAAAGCACCTAATTGGCATGACATGTGCCCTGGGGATTTTTTAATGTTCTTAAGTCACAATGTGTTAAATGACAGAAGTAACAGCATTTGGCACATTTTTCCAATCTGAAACTTGATTTAAGAACAAGTCGAGTAAACAGGGCCTAAATTCACAAAATTCATAATTGTTGAGTATTTTTATTCACAGGTTCCCCCATCAATGTCAATGGTTCAGTGCCTGGACAGCTGTGTGTGTCACAGCAGAGTCACCTCCTTGCACTGCTGGCAGTCCTGCCCTGCCCTGCCCTTGGGGGCTGCCATGGGATTCATCTGGTTTTGCACTGGTGGGACATTCACTTACAGAGAGAAAGAAATTCCAGGATTTCAGTTCACAGAGTCGAGTCTGCTTCTTACCTCACAGCAAAGAACCTGGCTGGATAAGAAAAAGTGTGAAACCAAGGCAACTTACCTGAATTTTAGAGAGAAAGAAAAGCACAGATTCTATTGTCTTAACATTCTAGTGTTGTATGCCAAAACTCAGATTAAATTTAAGTGACTGCAGCCCCCCCTCAATTCTCCTTTCACAAATTCCTTCCTAATGTCAAAGCATCTGAGTAGCCCAGCTGCAGAGCTGCTGTGTGGAAAAGGATGGAAGCTCTGCCACGCTCTTACCTCTTCCAACACTGCAGTGTTCAGCAGGATTTTGGTATCTCTGCTTGAAAAGGAGACCATTATTTTGGTGCTTTAAGCATCAAGATTTGATGTGCAGCTCCCAAATCATATTTTTGATGTTATACCTCCCCCAATTAGGGTGTCATCACATAGGTGCAGAAGGGGAGCCAGCAAAGTAATGCTCAGATGGGTGTGTGAGTGTCAGGTGCAACATTTAAATGCCTGGTGCTGAGCCACTCGTTCTGCTCACAGTGCTCAGGACCCTTTTCAGAAAACCAGCATCAATTGAAATTGTGTTGAACCTTATCAAAACTGCTGTCCTTTTAAACCAGCAAGATCTTTGGCTGATTTCTGCTTGTGCCCTCTCATGAAGGGGATCACTTGTCTAGAAGAAGAACAAATCTAATACCACTAAAAATCCTTGAATATTATAAATCTTGACAAAACTATAATCTTGACAGAAGGGCACTTACAGTCATTTGGAAGTGGAAGTTATGTGACACAGTTGCTTTACAGATTAAAATGGTTTCTTTCTAAAGGTTTTCTCCCTGTATTAAGTTCCTATAACTGGATTGTGTTTATACAAAGATGTATAATGAGTGGGTTTTTTCCTACCAAACTGCTGCTATAGCTCCTGTTGTCAATTTGATTAGCTTGTCTGCTAATGTTTGAAGTAATGTCAAGGAGTTTTAGTCTTAAACATCACTATAAATAGCTTAAGAAATGTTGCCATTGATGTGGGCATAAAAATGTGGACTCATATTTTCTCTATATCTTTTCCACATTCTTTGCCTGCTTTTTAATAAGATTTTTTTAAATTTAAATAAGTGCTGAGCATCCAATATTTCACTTCCATTCTTCTTTCAGCATACATTATTCAGCACCCCATCATCTATCCCTGTGTTCAGCTGCTGGCTCCAGCTGAAAATGCTCAGTGCTTTCCTTGTGTTCAGACTCTGGGCAATCAAACTGCACACCAACAGAGTCATCTGCAGAGCAAAGTTGGGGAAGGCTTGATTTCTGTGGGACAGAAATATTCCCTCCCTGTTTGTTTTACTGGGGTACAGAATAGATCAAAACTAAGGGCATGCACAGGCACTTTGTTGAATCTGGACCATTGAAATCAATGGAAGTTTTGTAGAAAATTGAGTATCAGTTTTTTTCGGTGCTGGCTCTGTAGAGAAATACTTCTGAGAAACCATTGTCACAATTCCCACAATTTCCATAGCCACAGGCTGCTGAGGGAGGATGCAGACCCAGTGCTTTGGGAAAGATTCCGTTTTCTTTGTGCTTTCTGTTTCAGCTGGTTGGTGCCATCAGTGTTCCTGCTGCAGTGAGAGGCAGAGATAAGGAGGGAATTTAGGAGCTGTATTCCAGACCAGCCCTGCTCAGAGCCCTCCTCCTGCCCCCTCCTGTGCTGCAGCCACTGGTGGAAGGAGAATGTTGATGCTCACAAGTCTCATCCTTGACTTATTGATTTGGGCTCATCTGGGAATTAACTACCTCCATCAGGTATTCGCTGTTGGCACAGGGTTACTGTGATACTTAAGACAAAGCCCTTTTTTGAGATTTACTGCTTGGCTTCTGCTCATCTGAGTTCTCTTTGAAGCAGAGACAAAAAACCAGCAGCTTTTCAAACTTCTTGATGAAAACAGTGAGGCTGGTATTCTTGTGACAGTGTATGCACAGATGTGCAATGTCTGCAGAGCTGGTTCAGCAGCAGGCCAGTTTAGAAGGACTCAAACATGTCTCTAATGATTTTCAGTAAAACATGATGCAGCCATTTGAAAGTGGTTTTTTTTCCCTAAATGCTAGTTTTGAAGGTATGCTCCACCTCAGAGAGCAGAGGACCTGTCTTTTGATTAAGAATCACAGGAGGCTGTAAGATAAAATAAAATGTGTTCAATTCAATTAATTAAAGTCTGAGACAACTTGTGTTGAATGAGCTAGTGATGAGCCCTCTGTGGAAAGAGCAAACCCTTAATCAAGATGAGTGCAAGGTGCTGCAGAGCACCTGAAGGCTTCCATTGCTGCAAATAGCAGCAGAGGAGGAAAGGGTGCACGTGATGCTGTGTTTGCTCTGAGCAACTAGAAAACAAACTGAAAAAACAAAAGGCTTCTTGCTACTAAAAAGCATGATGGTGCATGTACCTGTTGTTATTCCTTTCCTTCAGTATATTACAAATTTTTCTGCCCATTTCCCAGCAGCAGCAGAGAAATGGCTGGCACAGGCTCTGGACCTGCCTCTTGCCAGCTCTGTGGTGATGCCTCTGTGCACACAAGGGTACAAGGGAACAGAAGGACAATTTGTACTGAATAGGATAAAATTACAGGGGCCATGTGAGTGTGCACATGCTGATGAATGTGCTGGAGGTGAGGCAGCCATGTGTCCACAGGCATTACCAGTCACAGGCACAGACAGGGTGTCAGCAGGGGCCATGTGCTCTTGCTGCTGTATTTTAATAATTTTGCTGTGGTTTTGGTGCCCTCCTGTTATATCCTGGCTTGGTTTTAGATCTTTGGAAAAGTGTCAGTACCCTTGTGAAGGTAGGTGTTTAGGAAATGTTCTGTTCCTTACCTGGGAATTTGTTCACCCCAGGATTTAGCAAATATTGCATCCAAACACGGTGCATGGTGAGTTACTTCAGCTGCTAAACATTGTCTTCACCAGATGAGAAAGAAAATAACCCATTCAGCAAAGAGCTGAATAGTTACAGAGCCCCTTTTTAAAGTCAAAAGTGCTCTCCTTTGGGCAATTCCAAGTGTGATACTTTAGAGTAGCAAAATGCCATGAGGAGTATGTGCTCCAGGGTGAGCACTGTAAAACCTGCTGCAGCTGAATGGCATTACAGACCTGGGCACTGCCTCCTCCAGCCTTGGCAATTTGTGCAAACTAGGATAGCAAAATAATGTAAACTTGGCTTCCCTAGATGAAAGAAGCTCATTTGTAAAATACACTAAAATGAAAGTCAAGTGAAGGAAACATAAAACCTAAAAGATTAATTAGGTTTAGGTTTTTATCCAAATCCTCTTACTCTTTCCCAGGATGAGGTTTAAACAAAGCAAAAGCTAAATGTAACAATTCCTATCACCAGTTGATTTTGAGAAGTGATTACTCTGAGGCAGGCTGCTGCATATCTGCAGGAAAAGAGGCTCTTAAACATCTTGTTATATTTTCCTGCTTAACCACAAGATTCATTCAGGCTGATGTCCCAAAGCAATGCCTTCAGAGCCTATATTGTCAGAAATTGCAGGCATCTGTGAAGATATTGGTGATGTCTGATCTCACCATCAGCCTCTGGCATCCCTCAAGAGGCTGCCTGGACGTACCAATCCAGCTGATTAGAGCTTCTGTCTTTTACTGCTCTGTCAGGGTGGCACATGTGATGGGGAGCTGAGTCTGTCCTGGTGCAGGTGAGCTCATTCTTATTGGTGCTTCCCACCCCTGGCTGCCAAGAGGCTCAGTACAGTTAGAATATTCTCAGCCAGAGAATATCTTTCAGCTGTCATTACATATTTGAATATAGCAAGAAGATAGAATGGCATCTACATTTATCAGAATTTTTTTGTTGTTGTTCTGCAGGATTTGCTACAGATGCTATAAATACACTGAAATTCATTTTATCCTCCCCGTAGCTGGGTCAGGACAGCAAAACAAGTCAGGGCAACATGACCTCAGAAACTGGTTCCTCTGAATAGGAGGATTTTAAGGACATTTTGAAGGAAGTGGCCTGAAGAAAGTCCATATTCAGTTACAGTAAAAGGACATTCTGGCCATTTTACCTTCTAAATGAATTTTTACATGGGAAGAAAGCAGAAAGTCAAGAAAAGAGGATCCCTTTATAAACAGGAGGGTTATTAAAGACCCATCCTGATCAGGTGATCAGATAGCTGGGAAGCTTGTCTGCTGATGCACACAAAAACTGACCAGCACAGAAATCTGAAATGTTAGAGTTATTCCTGCTGCTTCTGGGTACACCGTCAGGTTAAGACAACTTTTAAACACATTAAAATACAATATCTAAGCTGCCTTCTTCTTTTTGCATTAATCAAATTCTGCCACCTCACAGTCCAATATATTCTCCTGCTGTGCAGAAAAAAGCAGAGATTTTCTCTAGATACCTCAATGCATGTCCAGTGCTGAAGAACAAGGTGGTCAGCAAGGGCTATGGTTTACACTTCAAAATGCCCAAAACAATACCCCTGTTAACTGGTTATCAGAAACAAAATCTAGTAACTGATTGCAAAGCCTGAAAATAATATTTATGCCTCTTGTTACTTGGCTGCTACACTGACTTCTGTCAGGGCATTGTACCTAAAAGTCTGAGGTGGTAAAACCCAAGCAGCTCCTGAGGAGCACAGAGCTGCCTCACTCAGAAGCCAGGAAACGAGAAAATATTTGGGGGTTTTGAGTCAGCGCTCACTAACTTTCAAAAGCAGGCTCTGAGCAGGTTACCAGACCCATCCAGGTCTCCTTTTTCAATTAAAAGAGCCCTGTACTGAGTGTGGAAAGGGGGCAATGGTGGGGCTGCCTTTGGGGCAGCTCCTTGTTCCTCCTGCACTCAGTCACACTCATGGGCCAGCTTGACAGTGCTTGGAAGGGCTCTCTGACCCACTGACACAGAAAGAGGAGAATAACAAATAAGTGAGTGGGGGAGAGAAAAGAAAATCAGAGAATTACAGAATCATCAGATGGTTTGAGTTGGAAGGGATCTGAAAGATCATCCAGTTCCAAACTGCCTGCCGTGGGCAAGGGCACCTTCCACTGACCAGGTTGCTCAGAGCCCCATCCAGCCTGGCCTTAAACACTTCCAGGGATGGGGCAGCCAGGGCTTTTCTGGGCAACCTTAAAAGTTCCAGTCTTTCATTACCTCATGAGTAAAGAATTTCTTCCTAGCATCTAATCTAAATCTCTCCTCCTTTAGTTTAAAACCATTCCCCCTTGTCCTATCACTATCTAGCCATGTAAAAAGTCACTCTCCATCTCTTTTACAAGCCTTCCAAGGACTGGAAGGCTGCTGTGGGGTCTCTCTGGAGCCTTCTCTTGTCCAGCTCCCAGCCCTCTCTGAAAGCTCTGACTGTACAGCCCAGGGTGCAGTCAGCCCCACGCTGTTCCTGTTTCTTGCAGTGATCCTTTGTGATAGAATTGCCCGTTGCTTTTCTCAAGAGGATGATGAACTTGAAGCTGATGAGGTCACAAACCAATGTTGCAGTCCTTGAATGGTGAAAGTGAGAGGATATTGCGTTGCAGCTTCAGGCACACTGGGATGGAACCCCACCCAAAAATCACATTAAGTGCATAAATGCACCAGAGCTCCACAATCAGGAACGTTATTAACAAATTAAAAAAACCATCTGTGATCCTGAGGAAACACAAACAAAAGCAACACAAGCAGCAATTTGTTGTTAACATTTTCCTTGGCCCACGTTGCCTTACGCCAGCCTCTTTTCACACTGTGTGTCTGATGTGGGGATCTTAGTCCCAAAAACTTGGAATGCAAGTGAGTACATGCAGGCTGCACCAAGTTTCAGGGTCTTTAGAAGGACCATGAAAGTGCCCTTTTGGGGTGCAAATAAAGGCTCATTTGCCAAATCCATTAGCAGGAATGGATTAGCTCATAGAGGAGGCAGGATGCCTCTTTGGGGAGAGACAGCTTTTAAGTATCTGTCTACCAAGATATGCTTCCCAGCTATTAATTTGGGTATTAAAGATCATCATGGACGTGACAAGGATTCCATCAGCCATTTTAATTTCTGCTCAGGGATTTGCTATGTACTATTGTTATACATAGCACTGCTCAAGTGCATGGAAAAGACTGGAAAAAGCACAATTCTTCTGCTTTCAATTCCTTCCTTCCTTCCTCAGTTCCTTTCAGCTTTCTGCAACTGCTGAATCTGTTTTGCAGTCAGAGCATGCTGCTGGGGACATTAACAATCTGTCCCTCTGGCTCCTGTGTCCTGTGTTAGATCCATGGAGAGTTTGGTGTTGGGCTGCTGCTGAGGAGGCAGAGATCCCTGTGTTCCACACCTGTCTCTCCCAGCACAGCAGCTGTCCCACAGGTCCTGCAGGGGGTGTGTAAGAGTTTCTCACCCTCTGTGGATAAAGGAAGGGAGCAGAGGAGGGATGAATATTGCAACAGGGGCTGGGGACTTTATATATGTAAATATCTTTCACACAAAAGGAGATAGTCCAATGACTTTGTTACACCAATGTAGCAGGTGCTTTCTGGGGTTGCACAAAAGGTTTTTGGAAGTCAGCAGAGCATTGAAACAGAGAGAACAACCTTGTATGTCTAGAGGAGGGCAGAAATTGCACCTAGCGCATTTGGACTTTTTTCTTTCAGAATTGTTGTCTCTGCATAAAATACTTTTTGCTAATATCAGCTGCAGAGTCTTTTAAAAATAACATTTTAATGAAGCTGCTGCTAATGAGAGCTCTGTCAAAAACTTCCAATTATTACCACAATATCCCTTGATGTTTGTGGGGAAATGGAGCATTGGAGTATTAATTGACCTCCTGATAGTGAAGAAGACCCCTCTAGCAGAACAAGAATTAAAACTGAGAAGTTTTTGGAGTCCGGTGCTGCAATATAGGAAAAAAGAGCTCTGAAGGTGTTGAGAAGGTCATCATGATGATCCAAAAAAAAAAAAAAAATTCTCTGCAGGGAAGTGAAAGCAGCTGGATTAGCAAAATACCTGCATACAAAATGCAGAGTTTATCCAGAAGTCAAAAGGAGTTGTCCTCCACACATAAAAATATGAAACCTGGGTAAAGAAGGGAAGACTGCTTCTTGCTTGTCATAAATGCATGTGGGTCACATCGATGCAGTTGTAGGCTGTAGACTAATGTACACCATATTGCCAAAATAAGATTTTTGAGAGTTGTTTGCAGTCAGGTTTGTTTTTTTTTTTTTAATTAAAAAAACAACCAGGCAATCTAACCAACCCAGACAGCACTGACATCAGTACTCACAGGGGCTGCTGCCCTCATACCCTTCAGTCTTCCCTGGGAGGAGTAAATCACCTGAGAAAAAGGAAAAAAAAAATCACATAGGAAAACAGGAGAAACATTCATCTGAAAAAAGTAAAAGCTTGAGAAAGTAATGTTTTCCTTACAGATTTAGATTAAATACCTATGCCTAGAAAAACTGTGTGACAGAGAGTTCATAAAACTGTACAACCAAGTAGCTGTTGATGTGCTTTATCTACAAATGCCAAGTTTAATTAATCTATTTCACACAGTTAAGGGCTTACATACACTATGGTCATTGCACATCAAGCTTGCCATGGCAAGGAGCTGTGAAAATACACTTTGTGCCTTAAGAAGTGAAGGAAAGCTCCCACCACTTCCCTCTTGTCTGGGATTAAGTTAGACTTAGATTAGGTTAGAATTAGACTTCCCTCTTGCCTGGGAAAGGGTTAAGCTTTCAGCAGAATCCCAGGAAAACATGCTGAAATGAACCTGCACCACTGGCTTGCTTTCTCCCAAGGCAAGGGCAGTCCCAGTGCCCACCCTGCCCCACCAGGGGTCACAAAACAGTACCTGGGTGTGGGGGCTGCCTTTGGCTTGGCTGTGACTCCAGAATTGGGAATGAGCTGCCTCACTCTGGTTTGCAGCATTTTGGGTGAAGGCTGGAATCTAATTCAGACAGCTCTCTCCAAACTTTTGGAAGGTTACGTGATCTGTGTGAGTTTCACTAATAGAACACTTGGTTTGGTAGTCTTATAGAGAAAAAAGATTGGTTTTCCTCATTGCTTTACCTGTCCATAGCTTTCTGCCTACAAGACCTGATTCACCTCTCACTGAAGCTGGTGGGAATGGTCTTTCCACATTCTGGCTGGAAAATAGGCTGTCTCTGAGCTTCTGCAGAAAACATTAAAGGAATGATGGGCAAAACCAACCATCATTTCAGTGGGACCAGCTGGCTACGTCTCTGTGAGTAAATTCAGTGTGCTGGGAAGTCCTTTGACAGAAGAGTCTACACCCACACTGTTGGACTTTGTTGGCCCCCCCAAACAGGGCAGTCACATGCAAGATGTGTCCTGAGGATATGGAGTATGGAGAGCATGAGTTACCCAAGGCCAAAGCTGTCCCAGAGGCCGTTGTCATATTTAACAGCTCAAGTGCAATGCCCAGGAATGTCTTATGGTGTCAAACAGTAAAGATATAATCTCTTCTTGAGACCCAGGCATAAGTATTGAATCCAGGCTTAATTGGTTACCTTTTTTAGCTTTATACCAGTGGAAATTCTTACTAGATGTTTCCTCATAGTCTTTTGAAGTAAGGTGTTATCCTGAAAGAAAGCTCAGGCCACATGTTAGTCAGAAGCTGCCCATTTACTGTGTTTCACTGTAAACCAGCTTCCTTAGCTGTGTTTTTTTTTTTAGAGGAAGGTGCCTGTGCTTTTTGATATTCTTTAATTCTGTTTAACCTGGAACATGGCACAGAAAACTGCAAATTTATCTATGATGAATAGAGACAGAGATAGTGTAGCTGACAAATTCAGTCTGTTAAGTCATGCAGGGTGTTGCTAGAAAGGATGTGGTTATGATAAAGTTGTTTGCAGTTCTGCTGAGGATGTAGGAGGCATCTGAAACAAATACTGGGTAAAACACAACAGACTGTAAGTTAGCCCCAAAATTTGCCAAGAGTAAATTCTAAAAGTACCCCAACAGTTATTCTATCATTATTCATGTAAATACAAAGCTGAAGTCATTCAGAGTTTTTAGATAGGATAAAACTTGGTTTGACACAGCCAGTGGCTGTAACCAGATGTGAAATATTGCTCTGTGTCACCACTGGTTCAGTGATATGTAGGGGCATTGTTGAAACAGCAGATTATTAGGGAACTTAGAAGCACTGTAAAAGACAGTAGGATAATGCCAGATTTGTGTTTCCAAGTTATGTGACAGAATGAGTGCAATTTTGAAAGCTTCAACTTCAACCAGAATAGAAACATAGCTTTTAGTATTTTAGTAATAGTGTTATTAACAAACTATCTCTAACCCATGTCAAAGTACTTAATGTGCTATAATAACATCAATTAAAATACAATAATGGACTTAATAATGTGGCACATAATGGGAAAAAATATTCATGTGGATTATGTCTTCATACCCAAGAGAGAAATTCTAATGAAAGATGCTATAATGAATGTAACACTAAACAGTTTTAATATAATCTGAGTTAGAAATATAGGATAGAAAATAGCGTGGGTGAAATCAAAACCATGTCCAGAATGTTCATTGGCTGCTTTGCTTGGTGTTTTGAATTAATAAATTTTCAAAGGATTACTAGAAGAAGCTGGTCATTGGCCCAGGTGTGTTTGTTCTGTACTTTTGAGCCAAAATTCCATTTAAATTCAATTTTTCCAAGGGCAGGTCATCTTGGTGTCCTCTTCCAGGACTTGCCTCTCCCCATGGCTGCACTCACATCAATGGGTGCTGGTGCAGCAGTGGCAGCAGAAACCATTCTGGGTGGTCAAGAGACCCTGGCCCAGCACAGGCGCTGCAGGATGAGGTTGCTCACCGCCAGCTGCACCCAACAGCTCTGGGCTGTCTCATCCCAGCACTTCACAGCCCAAGTCCATTTTGTTTAGCCTTGTGCACAGGGCTTGGCTTTCTGCTGGAGACACCTTTTCATCAGCAGGAGGTGGTGGCACATTTGGGATCCAGCAGCCTGGTGTCCCGCTGGGCGAGCTGAGGCTGTCTGTGTGCATCAGCTGTGGGCTGTTGGCTGAGGACAGCTGCTCTGCCTGGAGCTCCCCATTTGGAAAGGGCCAGGCTGTGTCTGCACTCACAACCCCAGAGTGCTCCTGTTTGCCAGCCCTCCCATGGACTTTAGATACCTGGTTCAGTAGTCCCTTGTGTTAAAACACGTGCAAGCAGCTCCTTTATTTGTTAGGCATCATTCAGTCAGCCATTTCTTCTGCTTACTGGCCTTTCCTCAGCGTATTTGACAATCCAGCTGCAAGCAAATGGTGATGCAGAGGATGGCTGGATTCACTTTTACCAGGTCCATTTCACCCAGCAGGACCATGATCCTGGCATGGGAAGCAGTGACGGTGCCTGTCACCTGCCACCTGTGGCCAGGCACCAGAGGCAGCAAGGGGAGAGTCAGGCTTTCCTTGGGGAAGGCAGGAGAGGCTGCTGCGCCTTTGAGACCTGGCAGGTCCATCCTGCACTCTCTGCCTCCAGGGCACTTAAATTAGGGCCCATGAAATGTCTTAAGGCTTTCACCTGCAGCTCCTGGTTTCTGCTGAGGGATTGATTGCAGGGCTGAGCTCTATAAATTGCACCCACAGACTTCTGGAAAATGAGTCTGGAACAGGAGAATGCTCTTAACACTATGCTTACCATGAACTCAGTTCTAATGAAACTTCATTCTGCAGTTTTTATGAGTTAAATTTAGTTTTTTATTCAAGAATTCATTTCTACATTGTAGAATACATCAAAAGGTTACTTTTTTTTCCCTTAACCTGCTTATTCCCACCCTGTAAATTATTTTTATATTTTACTAATTCTAAGACAAAGTAACATCAGAATTCATGAACAATAACAGACAACTAAGTAATTACTCCAGAAAGCAAATCTACTGAAAAAGTGTTTTGAAGAGGCACTCAAATCATTAAAAAACAGTGGTGCAGAATGAGCCATGCAATGACCTAAACAAGAAAATATATAGCACAGAAAGTAAAGAAAATTGAATATAACTGGAGTTCATTAATTTCCTAGCTACATGCTACCTCTATTAAAATATGCTGCTACACTCTTCTCACTCCTCTCTTTTCTAGATATCTCAGTGTACCTTTCCAGCAATGTGATTTAAGTGTTTATACCCACTGTACACCCTTGTTATGTTTATTATCCACAATGTAATTTGTATAAACAAATAAGCAGATAGGCTTTAGTGGGCTTGCAATCAAAAAGCTCTAGTGAGAGATGAATTTAACTAATTCTCCAGTACAAAGGCACAAACTAAAAAGAACTCAGAGAAATACAAAAAAAATTGCACAAAGAATACACTGAACAGGACATTCCAAGTGTGTTTTTGTGCCATTCCAGAAGCTGCACAATCCCTGATCACTTTGGTTCAGGCCAGAACCTTCTATATTTGTCTCCCCTCGGGATCTGCTTGATTTAAATAGTCTTAGCATAAGCATATTTTCTAAATGTACAGTAAAAGCAGCCCCACCTTATTGTATTTGTGTTCTCCCCAGATGAAGGAAGGAAGGAATGATGAATGTGACTCCATGTTCTCAGAAGGTTAATTTAGTATGTTATGATACTATAATATTTTAACAAATACTAAACTAAACTATACTAAAGAAAGAATACTTACAGAATGCCAAAAAGATAATAATGGAAACTTGTGACTCTCTCCAGAGTCCCGACAGAGTTTGGCACTGACTGGCCACTGAGTGAAAACACTCACAGCAGAATCCAATGAAACAATCACCTGTAGGCAAACAATCTCCAAACACATTCCACATGAGCAAAACAGAGGAGAAGCAAATGAGGTAATTATTGTTTTCATTTTTCTCTGAGCTTTCTCAGCTTCCCAGGAGAAAAATCCTGGGCGAAGGGATTTTTCAGAAAATGTGAATGTGACACCATGTCCCAGTCCAGCAGCTAAGAACATTGTAGGTTAATATGAACAACTTCCTTTGGCATAATTAACATTCATTGCCAGGACCCCAGCTTTGGTGAAATAACAAAGTAGGCAAGATCTGTGTCTTACCAAGCAGACACTGTAACTGGTGAGTTACTGACTGGAAAAATCAAGTGGCTAGACATAAAACCTGTTGGGGAAATGACAGGAAGGAAAGTGATGGAAAGAGGAACATGGAACTTTTTACTGGTTGAAGACACAAAAAAAACCTGATTGAAAAGAAACAGTTTGAAACTGTCACCCTTTGGATCACATCTCTGCTAGGTGATGGGGAACTCTCTGCATGGGGAGCCTTGTTTCTGTCTTTGCTGAGCACTGTGCCAGAGTCCGTCAGCACCTTGCCAAGTACAAACCCCATCAGGGGAAGTTCTGGTGTCAAAGAGGCATCGGGATTGAAGGTTTAAGTGAAGTGATGAATGATCCAAGGAGGTGTGACAGAGAAGTCTGTCTGATCAGGTCGTGATCTCAAAGACAAGGTGCTGGGGAGGAGGGAATAGATCAAATGAGAGCTAACTGGTTATTGAAGTACCCATGGCCACATGTGTACTGCAAGCTGAGGCATAACTAACTCAGACAAGATAATTGCCAAAGCACTCTGCTTCCTCCTCTCCTCTCCCCTGGCTGCTTTCCTGTTAGATGATTTGGGAAATCAAAAATCTCAGCAGCTAATCTATACCACCAGATTTCTGTCACCCCAGCAGTTCCTTTTTCTAATGAATAATGAATGTCTGCTGACCCTGAGATGATAACGGTGCAGAATATTTTCAGGTTCTTGAAGGTCACAATAAATTTTGGGAAGCATAGTCAGCATTAAAAGGCCTTGCTGTTCTTTCACCTAAAGCTAGATATAGATGTGCTGTGACCTTTATTTGACTCATATCAATGTTTGTGAACGATGTACAGATCAAATGATGAAGAGACCAGCACCAGCATCTTTTGCTCAGTTTGCTGCTGTGTTACAGTCGGTTGGCTGATACCTGTACAGCTGCTACTGGGCAGAAAGCCTCTATAAACAGGCTGTCAGGTTTAATTGGACTCCCTGGTAAATATATTGATGGTAAATAAGATGTGCTTTTGCTGAACTATTCTCCTTGGATTTACTGAGGGCTGCAGCAGCTCAGCACTTCCCAGGATGAGACCCAGGGTGCCTGCTGTTGCTCGCATCAAATACAATTGCAATTTCATCATTGATGTTATTGCCAGCAGGACTAACTGGTGGAAGGCTTTAGGACTTCTTTTGATCTGTGCACACACAGCAGCGAGGCTCTCCAAGCTGCGAAGTGCGTGTTGCAAGAGGCTGAAATAGCCGATACAAGTTGTGACAATGCAGCCGAACGAGCCGCGTTCCGCAGTGTTTGTTTCTCAGAGCCCTGGAGACGGGGAGTTACGGCAAAATCTTGAGTTCATTAAAATCAAAGGAGCTCCTGGTGTGCGTGACTGCTGAGAAGGTGACAGGGAGTGTTCCCTGGGCAGAGAACAATGCGGGTGTCTAAGTGCGTGTGCCTGTGTGATAATATGCCCATTGTGCTTTTTGAGTCAATTTAATGAATTCTAATAGCCCGACTAAATGCTTTCTGAATGTTGCACAGCAGTGGGATGTGGTTGTTTGTTAGTAGGTAAAATATTTTGCTGATGGCTGAAGTGGGAATTTTTAGCAGGCTTATTTATTTAATGATAAAAAATGTTACTGAGTCAAATGTGCTGATTCTACTTCTGTAAGCTAGCCTGCCTGCTCGGTCTGATAGCCCGGCTGCACATACATGAATGATGCCAGCCTTAAGAAAAAGGAGTGTCAGCATCCCTTCCTGGTAATGACAAATGCTATTCGCTCCAGAAAGGCGGTTCTTTAGCGAGCAGCAGTAATTCCAGGTTTACACAAGGCAGCAGGGGAGAGGTAGCCCCTCTCTCCTGGAATCAGCCGCACAATCCCATCCCTGCTCCCGAGCCCTCGTGGTCAAACGTGCCCGAGGCTGTTCATTTCACAGTCCTCTGGTTCGGATAAGTTAGCCATCAGAAAAGCCTCCGATTTCTACCCTTAAAATTGCATTTCGTGTTGCTTTTCCTTCAAATGCTAGTTTGAAAAGCTGCCTAAAAAAGATAGCTGACTTTGTGGTCTGCTTATCATTACACCTCTTTGGGACTGAAGGCAGCCCAAAAGGAGTCAAAATGAGCAAAACCACTGGTGTTTGTCTCTTTCTGGGCCGGGGTACCCAGGGCTCGCAGATGCCTCTGGGCTGTTTTGGGGAAGTGTTCACAGAGACAGGACCGGAAAATGTACAGATTTACTGCAAAAAGCCAGAGAAGGAGGAGCATGGCGAATGTTGCCTGTAGAATTATCACCCTGCTGCCAAGGGGAGAGTGAGGGACAGGCAGTGCTTCAGGCAAAGCCCATCTCACACCGGGGCTTTGTGGGCTTCAGTGCTGCTCTTGTACTGCAGCTTCCAGGTGATGATGTCCCTGCTTCCAGCACCTGGCCTGAAGGGAAACGCGTATCCGTGGTAATGACACAAACAAACCAACCCAGCCTGGTTTTACCTTTCAAACAGACCTCGAAGCCACTCCTTTAATCGACTTAATGTGGATGACCTGGCCCTGGGAGTGTTCAGAGCCGGGTTGTACAGAATTTGCAGGCGACCCCAGCATCTGGGAATGATTGGCATCTGACTCCAAGGCTTTGAAATGTTGAACACTCTCTTTATTAAAACTATACTATATTACATTACAACTATATTAAAGAGATACATACTTTACTAGATCATACTTACTTCTAAGAATACTAAAGAAAACTTGTCACTGTCTCCCGACAGTCAGGACACAGCTTTGTGTGATTGGCCAAGGAAACAAAACAATCCTCAGCAGAATCCAATTTCCAATTCCCTTCAGGTAAATAATCTTCCAACACATTCCACATGTTCACAAACACAGGAGCAGCAAATGAGAGAAGAATTGTTTTGATCATTCTTTTCTCTGCTTCTCTCACAGCTTCTGTCTATTCAGAGGTCATGTGAATACCACAAAGTTGGATGGGGCTCTGAGCAACCATCTTGGAATTAGATGATCTTTAGGGTCCCTTCCAACCCAAGCCATTCTGTGCTTCTATGATCATACTTGAGGAAAAAAATATTTTACTGTTTTACCTAGTGCAAGGCACTCCACGGTGCATTTGACATGGTCTCCCAGCTAAGGAAAGTAAATACAGCAGTGTCTTTTCAAGAAATGCATCTTTGCTAGTACAGAGTAGCTACTTCAGCTGGAAGGGCTCAGATTCAGGCATCATCACTTTGCAGTGCTGCATGTAATCTTTCAAACCCTCGCTTCTGGACAGGCAGCTTCTTGCTGACTGCAGCCAGAGCAGCAAGGAAGATAACTTGACAACTTTATGCCTTCTTCTGTCACTGTGAATGCTGAAGCCACTTGTCCCTGCTTTACAAAACATCAAACATCTTCTCTCCATCATCTGACAGTGAGATGAATCTTACCTGCTGACGTGATTGCTGCTTTCTGGCCAAGAATATGCTCATTTACTGAATTCATCACGTTCAAAACTGGCTGAGTCCTGAAATAAATCTCTCACCTCTTTATGTCTCCCGTGTTGGAGTTTGGGAAGAATAGACAGAATCACATGCTGGAGTAAAACAACACAATCAAATTACCATATAGCAACAAGGAAAAAGCTAAAATAGCAACATGGTGCTGTTTCATTCTGGTGCTGGAGCACAGCCCATTTGCAGTCTCCTTTCTCTGATAAAAAAATCTGTTATCCAAGGGGACCTTGGAAAAACACCTGTAACAGACCCCCAGGCTGTAGAAAAGTGGAATCAATTACATGGAAAGGCTGATTTTACATACATGCTGCAGGCCAAATGTTTTAAAGAGAGCTTTGCCACTGGAGAAAATGTATTTAACTGATCATGCTTAAAAGCCAGCCATATTTTCAAGCTGAGCTTATTTTATGATTCTTATAAATACAAGTAATAATTGTTACTCATGGAAACACAAAAGTATTTTCTTTATTGTATAAAACATAAAAGGAGACACCATCTCCTCCAGTTCAAGAGCACTCAGATCTGCTGAACTCTTGATCTTGGACACAGAGGTAGTGCATAGAGTGGCTGCCAAGATATCTCAGTGGGATCACTCTTCATAGAAATCCCCTTTTCCTGGAGTGCAGAGCTGATTCCCATCTCTCTCCTTGAGGGTCTGCTTTGCTCAGGCACTGTTTAACAAAAGTTGGACCAGAATTCAGGCACTGCTCAACCTTTATGAACATTATGACCTGCACTGCCAGAATGAAGAAACAGAAAAGCAAGTGAAAAGCAACCCTGCCCCAACCCCTCAATCTAGCTCAAATAAGTATTAATAGAACTAATCAGTTGGGTTTGATTTGCTGAATCCAATCCAGTAAACATGTCTCAGGATCAGACAAGCATCCATCATCCAGGCCAGCTGCTCTTAGACAGGTCATTATATGTGAACAATGGCTATTGATTAGCAAAACCCTCAGTCCAGAGTTTGCAAAACTCTAAAATTTATCACCTGGCTTTCAGAGGCACCAGATATTCAGAGCTGTTCACCTCAGGAGAATCTGGCAGTGACTTGGCACCTCTGAGATGAGGGGTGTTTACTTGGCTGGATAAGTGTGGATTTGTAAACCTAGAATTCCTTTTCAAATTTGCAGGGGTTTATATGCTTGCTAAATCAATGCCATTTCATGAAAAGAAGAGAATGAAATCATAATATAGGCTAATGTACTTCAGAGAGCTGTGCTCAACACCTTTTCTCCTGGTTGTGCCAGTCCTAGTCCCCCTTTACATGGCCCAAATATCCCAGTGGGGCAGAAGAAGACATCACATACAGAGGTGTTTGGACCTGCATGGGAAGGCTTCACTCCTTTGTCAATTAGTTTTAGGAAGGGCTGTGGATCTTGCTGAGGGCCTCCCTTCTTCCCTCCCTCCCTCCCTCTGTCCCTCCCCAGCAGCAGTGCTGGCTGGGTGCAGCATGTCCCTGCAGCCCTCCTCCCCAGCCCCGGGGCACTCTGCACCACAGCTGGGTGGCCTGGTCAAGACATGACTTGATCCCTCCATAAATTGCATAAACACTTTCTCTCCCACAAAGGGAAGGATGCAAACCACGTGCTTTCTCCACTGAAGAACAGAAAAGGAGGCTGCATCAGAATCACTAATTATTTTTGCTAATAAAATTGGACAAGGAGTGTGACTGCCTCTCTTGAGCAAATATTATCTCCCACTGACAGAGGAAGATGAATTGTGCTAACTCTGCTGGCACCAGCAGAGTTTGGAGCACCCTGTCAGGATGGCAGCACTGCAGCAGTGTTGCTGGCCATGCTTTCTTCTGCTTGCAAATCACTCTGCTTTCAGAAAATGCTGCCAGCACTGGAGCTGTCAAAACCAACTCTGTGTTACAGGGTTTTCCCCCTTTTCTGTGACCTTGGTGGTAATTAAGTGTCTCTTTCTCACAGGGAAAAATATGTGAAGCATGAATTGGACCTGTTGGCCTGGCTGCTGATTTATGGGTCAAGTCTCTAGCTGTTACAGACAAAATTTTTAAGTCTGATTAAGAAACCCTGCTGATTTAAGGATCTCACAAGAAATGTGTGCATAATGAATTATCTACAGATGATAATTCAAATTATTCCTTGATGATTCATATCACCTTCTTCTATTAAATTATCATTTTAGAAGTTTAAGAAGGGCAATGCAAATGGACAGGCGGTGAGATTACAATGTACATAAGAGGTCAGCAGAGCAGCATTCTGCAAATTTGGGTAAGTGGCATTTGGTCCCAATCAGAGATGCCAACAGAAAGCAAAGGAAAAAGCCAAACTGGTATCATTATAGGGTAAAAGTTTGCCTTTTGTGTGTCTGAACCTGTGATAAGTTTTTTTCCTCTCTTGAGCAAAAGTTTCCAGTGAGCAGTGTGCAGTCAAGTCCTGTTTCAGTATTACTTGCCCTATTAGCATTAGGTCTTAATTGCAATATTATTTACCAGCAGCAAATGGCACTGTCTGTTTTTGCTTAGGAAACACTGAGAGCTACCAGGCATCACCAAAATATACGTGTACAAGGGTAACAGGTAACCAAGACATGTAGAAATGTGTGGCAGAATGAACATTCCTTTTCCTCTTTGGGTTCAGCTTGTTGGATCTTAAACCTACATGTCTGGGAACCTGGAAACACCTGCTGTGCCCATGTTCCCTGGGAGGGCTGTGTGGCAAATCAGTCTCTGATGCTGTGATGGTGGAAGGAAACAGTGAGCTTGAGCAGTGGGAATTGGGCAGTGCAAATGCACTGATTCTGATGTTGTTCTAGTGCCATGTGTTATTTTTCTCCAAGCAAATGCCTGATACCAATCTCTGTCTCTCCATCTGACATGCATCAAGAAAGCACTAGAAAATGCAATTAGCCACTGCTTGTCTTGACCATGACATGATCCAGTAAGAAGCCTCCACTTATTTCTGTCTGTGTTTCATGAGCTGATGTGGGCAAGGTCTAAAAAAGGAGCTCTGTACCTCCAGCCTTCTCCTGCAGTGCCATTCTCCCATGGCTGGGTGTTAACCAGAGAGTGCAGAGCAGATGGCAGGGGCTGGCCTGGACCACAGCACTCGTGTCACTGCAGCTCTGGCAGGGGCTGAGGATCTGCTCCTGGTCACCATGTGAGCTCCTTCCCTGGTGGGGATCAGCTAAGCACGCCAGGGAAATCAGAAAATGTGCTCTGAAGGTACTACATAAGCAGCAAAGGCAAATGGCACAGTTCCACATCTGCAGCAGTTTCACAAAGAGACTGTGCTATTCCTGAGAAACATTAGCTCTGTAATTGCTTAAACCCTGGGGGTTTGTATTATCTAGCCAATACATTGCCTAAAAATGAACAAAACCATATTCTGGACTCCAGTCATTTTTACATTCCATTGCCTGTACCAAGCATCTTCCTGGCAATAACTTAGTAAGCCCAGTGAAACAAGGCCTCAGCAAATGCACTTAAAATGTAATTAATGTACAGAAAACCAGAGCCTGAACAGCTTGTGCAAGAAAAATTACTTTCAGCAGGAGGATTTCCATATTTTCCACATGGAAATCCTAGAAAACTTCTGTGTATATACTTATGCAGTGCATGCACAGTAAAATCCAGTGTGTTCTAGACACCCAGGGCTGTGCTGAACTTCCTGAGATGCTGCTCAGCACACAGAGCCCAGCCTGATGCTGGGCACACAGGAGTCAGTGCCCCTTCCCTGCACAGCATCCCAGCTCTGGCTTGGCACCTGTGGGGTCCCAGGGCAGAGCCACTGCCCCAGGTGAGTCCTCAGATGCCCTGAAATCCTCAATGACTGCCACAAGAAGCCTTTTAAATGTTTTTGGATGGGAAAAAAAGAAGTGCTGTTGGGACAGTGGAAGTGGTGTCTGCTCGGGATGCTCGAGGCCGCGCAGTTCGAAACAGCCAAATCAAGCCCCAGGGACACCTGTCTCCAGAGGATGTTGAAAAGTGTTCATGAATTGCATTTTATTAATTTGTGATTTTTCTTAATTTATGAACCAATTGCTTTACAGCCCACATGAGAACACTGTTGAACCACAAAATCATATTAGCACATCTTTGTGCTGGGGAGGGGGGGTCATAATTTGTCTGTGAGACTGGTTTTCCATAGCCAGAAGCCTCCTGTAACACCAACTCCTTCAATCACAGCAATGAAACAGCACTTCTCACCATCTAATCTCATTATGTTCCCCTTCACTTGATCCTGCTAATTATTCTGCTATATGCTCACCTCAGAAATCTTCTCCAGTAAGTCCTAACCTCTCCTCAAGCACCATTTTTATTTCAAAAGCCTCTTCAGCTTAATCCTGAACCTCACTTCTTCCATAAACTGCTTTATCCCTCCAGGCCTCCTAACACCCTTCCAGTGTCACTCCATCTGCCTCTCTTATCTTTGTTACCAAAGGCATTTCTGTGTCTGCATCTGTGGAACCTTGGAGGTGGTGACCATGATCCTTCTCAAAATCTTTCATTCATTTTCAAGAGCTCTGGGCTTTCTTCTGGGATATTATTGAGGGAAAATACATAGGTGATTTTTAGAACTCTCAGAAGCACCCAAAGGAGTCAGTTGTGTCAGGCCTTTGAGGTGGCAATTGCCAAAGACAAAAAGACAATGCTTGCTTCAGAGTGCCGATGCACTGATGGGCTGATGCCAGGGCAAGCACTAACAACAGGTTTTACGACAAAGCCAGTCAAAGAAAAAGACCTAAAGCCACTGGGAAATTTCCAGAGGTGCCAGAGAAAGCAGGTTAATGTATGGATTAGAGAAAGAGTGAGTGCAGCTCCAGCTGGAGGCAGGCTTGTGGAGGAACCGTGTGCCAAGAGCCAGGCACAGGCAGAGCTGTGTACTCACGGTGCAGAGAGGCTTTAAATCACAGCTCACCGGGAGAAATGAAGTGTGGGAACTGAAACCATGACAGCAGCGTTTCCTGAGGTGTTTTTAAGGATGAATTGTTCTGTGGTTCTTTGCTTACTTAGAAAAAAAAGTTATCCTTCCATTAGCCTTCAGTGTAATCTTAGTGGCTTCAGACAGTTTTTCCTAGTCACAGACACTTTTTGCAGCCTATAAACACTAGCATCTCATTTTTCCTCTTTTTCTGCACTTCCAGGGGTGAAATTAACACAAATCAGTCTTGTAATTAGTGATATCTCTCTCTATGAATGTAAGCTCTTTTGCACTCACTTCACTAAATTTCTAACGCAGATCCTTTAGCATCTACTTCTCTTCTTAATGTCTGTCCTAAAAATGTAGTATTCTTGTAGCAAAACTGTTAGTATTTCTCTAATAGGTCTCTTAAATTCTCTCTCAGCAGGAGTATCATCTCCTAGTCTATCATGCTTTTCATTTTACCTCTCAAAGTCTGTTATGAAAATTACTCAGACATAAGTTGAGCTTCTCTCCTTTTTTTTTTAGTGAGCTCTGAAGGATAAGATGAGAGAGAATTATTTTCAAGAGTACAGCTGGAAGAATGAAAATAAAAGCAAAGAGCTAAGAAATTCCTGTTACTGATTGAAAAGCCTAAATGCTAGAACCCAGGCTATGAAGTGCAGAGAACAGTTAATTACCAGCTCTTCATTTTAATAGCTGCCAAAGATTAAAGTGGGTAACCAAGTGAAGTTTCAGAGCACAAACAGCAATGCTCCATCCCTGGAAGTGTTTGTGGCCAGGCTGGATGGGGCTTTGAGCAACCTCACGTGGAGGTAACCCCTCCCTGTTCCTGGCAGAGGGGTTGGAACTAGCTGGTGTTTGAAGGTCCTTTCTGACCCAAACATCCTGTGACTCCACGATTGCAGGATTCTTGTGCAAGTATTTCGTGCTGGTAATTAAAATGCTCTCAGTGCCTCGCTGATGGTGCTATGGCAGAGAGGCAGGCAGGGCACAGGCTGCCCTCCCAGCCACCTGCCCCCTTCCTGTACCAGCCACTGTTTGAAAGAGGAGCAGAGCCAGGGGAGGGGACCTTGCCCTGCTCACTGGGGGCAGAGCTCCTGGCTGCACAACCTGGAGCATTTCTATTTCTATCAAACCCTGCAGTGTGGATATAATATTGAACCTCTTGCAGAAAGTTTTCCACCTACACGACTGTTGTGGTTTAGGAATGGTGCTCCCCAGTTTAGTGTTTCCACTGAGACTTTCCAAGCCTCAGTTCCTCTCTGCCTTTTGTGGCAGGCTGGAGAGAATTGGAGGCACAATTGGTGAAAATAGCAGGTTGAGGTAAGAGCAATTTAATGAAAATAGCGATGGGTTAAGCAACAGAACAGTAGCAGGAGCCATATTAATAACAAAGTGCACAAGATAAAGATTCACATGTTATTGCTCAGAACTGGGGTTACCTGACAGCTGCCTCTACCACACTTACTCTAGCAGAAGGAATCCCTTCTTCCCAAAATTCCCTTCCCCTGCTCCCTACAATTACATCAGGTGGTGTAGAATAACCTCTGGGTCCCAGCCATCTCCCTCCTGCCTGCTGCAAATATTACCCTGTCCTGGCTGGAACCAAGACAATGATTTACAGGAAAAGGTTACTTTTCACTTCACACTCAGCAAAGCAGAGTCACACTGAGGTTTTCATAAGTTATGCCTCTTTAGGTACATTTCTAGCTGGCTCTGAAATCCTGGAAAATTTACTTTGGTGTAATCAGATTATTTGACACAGGTCCTCTCAGTTCTGCACTGGCTCATTTTCACATTTGAATGCACCAGCTCATTTAAAATGTATTTCTTTTTCCATTTTCTTATTTTCCACCTTCTCCTTCACTGCGTGTATCCATGTATTTGCAGATGAAAAATTAGCCTTGCAGACCACGTTGTTCTCCTTGTCAGAAGATTTGTTCTGCTCCTGTAGTGTTCCACCATCCTTTCTTTGCCCTGTCCTCATCCTCTGCCTCCTTTCTGCAAGCAGCAGATCGAGGCCAGCCTGCCTCCCAGCTTGTCTCTGCCTCAGATTCTCCCTCCTCACTCCCCTTTCATCCCTTCTCTTGTGCTTTAGGAATCTAAAATAGGTATGTGTGCATGCCTGCCTGCAGGACAGGCTGGTGGCAGGTGATGGCAGCTGCTGAAGGCGATGGCACTTCACCTCAACACATCACCCCCCTTCCATTAGAGCACCATTGTGCTTATTGCTGAGGATGTTTCCAAAATCTCATCTGAACTCCAGAGCAGCTGGGCATGTTGAGCTACGCAGGAGGAAGGACAGCAGTGTGGCAGTGCTGGAAGCACTGGTGTCCTCAGGCATGGAAGGGGAGCAGGGACACAAGGCTGGGGGAGGGGGACATGGAGGGGGACATGACACTGGAGGGGACCAGCCCCACAGCCAGGGAGTGTTTAAAATCAACATTGGTGAGGGAGAGAGAGAATGATGCATCTGCCTCCATGTTTCAGAGGGTTTGGTTTATTATTTTATGATATCTATTATATGAAAAACTATACTAAAAGAATAGAGAAAGGATTACATCAGAAGGCTCAGCTAAGAATAGAAAAGGAATGAATAACAAAAGTTTGTCTCTGACGGAGACAGTCTGGACAGGTGGGCTGTGATTGGCCATTAATTAGAAACAACCACACGAGACCAATCCCAGATCCACCTGTTGCATTCCACAGCAGCAGACAATCATTGTTTACATTTTGTTCCTGAGGCCTCTCAGCTCCTCAGGAGGAAAAATCCTAAAGAAAGGATTTTTCATAAAACATGTCAGTGACACAAGGAGGATTTCATTTGTAATGGGGCCAGCAAAAGGCACGTGGATGCCTTTGACTTGTCCCCATCACATGGGGATGGAGCTTGCTGGGGTGCAGGGGAGCACATCTTGGGACTGTGTGTGACTTACAGGATGTTTCAGGGTGGGGAAGGAACCCAAAATGGGAAAGGGGAGGGATCAAGACATTTTTGGGAGGAACAAGCATGGAAAACACAAGGAATAAAGGCTAAAAGAGGGTGGTTGTGTACATAAGTTGCTGTTCACTGTGCTTATCTGGCCCTGCTCTGCACCTGGCCAGTGCTGTCTGTCCTTGTTTTCTCTTTAAAAACCATTTCTGCCTATTTTCTGTGCGTGGGGGCAGTTCTCAGTGGCAGCAGCTGGAGTAGGACCCAGAGGGGATTGTCCTGTGTGTGTGTGTGTGTGTCTGTGTGTCTGTGTGTGTGTGTCAGCCTGTGCTGGGCTGTCCAGAGAGTAAATCCAGTGCTCCAGAGAGTAAATCCAGTGCTCTGGGAGCCAGGGAGAGCCCAGGGGATGTGTCTCATGGGGGGAGCACGAGGCTCAGGCCAAGGAGTGGGCAGAGTGCAGGGTCTGGAGGTCCCTGAGGTCTCGTGTGTGTCTGTGCATGCCCACCTGTGCCTGCCAGCAGCACTGCAGACACTCAGCTGCATCCAGAACACCCAGACCCTGAGCAGGGCTGTGCCTCTGTCCCCTCTGACCATCTGCTGGTGGGATGGGAGCAGAGCTGGGCTGATGCTGGCAGCCTTCAAAGCTCTGCTCATGCTGTCTAAACTGGAGGAAGACTTTGATACAGACTGTCAAATCTCAAATCCCTCCTGCTTCAGCTCACCTGGAAAACATAGTTCTGCACCATAAAGGTGTAATCCCCAGGGAAGCCTCTTCAGAAAGGAATAAAAAGAGAAGCAGCTGTAACACAAGTCAGGCCACTGTTTCTCAGTGTTTTGTATTGACTTTGTAGATAAAAGTGTTTGCAATCAATAGCTTTGAATTCTATTTCTGCCCAGGTCCTTTTTTGTGACAAATAACTTAGATCACAATTTTGGACCAAAGCCTTGAGAAAGACTCATGAATAGTTCATAATACTCAATGTCTGTGCCTTTGGATTATGATTTTAGTACAGCATGTGTGGTTCCTGGGTGTAGTAACTCACATGTAACCAGCCATTCCACGTGTGGCATGTGGAGGCATTCCCCCTTCTCAAAGGAGTTAAAAGAAAATAGATATCCTGGAGCCCTGGAGATTGGTCACGCAGAAAGGCCACCAGAGTGTGCACCTTCAATAAAGTGAGGAGAAAATAAAGCCAAATGCATTTGGAATGATCCCTCTGAAGTCAAAGGCATGTTGGAAATGGTTGGCATAGCCGCCTTTTATTAGGTTTCCTACCTGCCTGACTCCTGGGGGTGGGCAGGGAATGGCTTAACCCCAGTGCCCATAAAGAAGGATAAGAAGGCTATAACTGAACCGTGTGCTGGAGGAAGAGCAGAAACTGTATCTAATTTTACTCGGATTACTGGAGGAAAGATGAATTTGGACTGTGGCAGCTTCATTTTCAGTAGCTCCTGACCCCACACCCGCTCCGTCAGGCGCTGACTGAGTCACTCCAGCCTCCTGCTCCCGCCTGTCTGCTTGCCACAGGTGTGCCACAAGGTGTCAGGACACCTTCTCTTTCTCTCTCTGTGCTATTCTTGCTCTTTTCCTGTACCTTTCCCTTGCCTTGAAGTTTTCATTCTTTCCCCCTCCTCCTTGTTTTACATCCCTCCCTTGCTTCGTCACTTGCCTCTCCATCATCTCTCTGCCCTCAGTTGTGTCCTCGTACCTCTCCTGGCATTCCCTGGCTGGCCTTGTCATCTCTTTACCCTCCCTGCCTCCTTTTTTGTTAACAGGCTGAGGTACAGCAGAGCAGTTTTTTGGCTGGAAGTTTGGTGCCTTCCCAAGCAAGTCTCTTTCCCTGGGCCCCTCCTTTGCACATGGAGCTCAATGCCACATCAGAAATAGTGACTTTGCACATGCAGCCTTTTTCTGTCTCTTCCCTTCTTCCCTTCTCCTTCTTCCTCCTGCATCCTTCATATTTTGTGTGCACTTGAACAGTGTCATAGCCTCAATCTGATTACAAATTAGTGCATCTCTGTCAAAGCCAGCAGACAGGGTTGAATTAAAGGCTCATATCACTGCAAAGTGAAAAAGGAAGCATCTTCTTTTCAGTAGGAGACAGACCTGACACAGAATGATGAAAAAGTAGAGTGGATTAATAATGAGGACAAGGAAATGGTAACAGGAGTGCATTTCATAAGCCTACCACTCTTCCATGTTTTTTATGAATTTCTGTAATTTTTTCCAGAATAAGAGAGAGAAGCAGCTGCAGACAAAGGCACAGACAAATTACAACCCAATGGTAATATCTGTATTCAGGACAGGTCTGGGATATGCTCAGATGATGTCCTGTGAGATATTAAATGATAGTGTTATTGCATTAACCTATGGTTAGTTACTGCTCTGTCACAAACACACTGCACTGTCTTGGGCAATTGTTTTGCACAAGACTTTCAAGGACAGCAGGGATCTGCACAGCTTCAGACAGGCCTATAAGGCTGGATATAGATCTGCTCACTCCAGCCATGCTCAAAGTTGTTTGGGCAGAGAGAGAGAAAGCCCAGGGCCATGTATTCTCATTAGCATGATACTATAGCAGAGGGAATGTGCAGCTGGACAGTGTAAGGGCAGGGATACCTGTCCATGTATATCACAACTTAAACACCCTAAAATATAGATCTGGGCAGAAGTGATCTCCCTGACTCCTGTCTATTTATGTGTGTAAATATATACGAGTATATACATGCATATATGTACTATATATATGTAAAGATATATAAATTTCCACACACACAAAAATATTCTTCTTCGGGACAGATCTTCTAAAGGTTCACTGTGTTTTGTTTTTTTTCTTATAAGAAAACAAGCACTGAGTAAACCATCCCTTTCACACCTCAGAGCATTGCATAAGTCCTGTTTTGCAAATCATTTTTCCTTTTGGATTTTGAGTGATGTTTGCCATTTACCTTTTCTCTCCTCCCCTGACTGTGTCCTGTGCACAAACCTTTTGGCTGATGGAGGCACAAGAAGAGTCTTGCCTCCCTGACCTTCTCTGAGCAGCAGTTCCACCCTGGATGTGACAAAACACCAGACCCGGGTCTCGCATTGAAAAAATCCCCAGAAGATCATTCTGAGAATTGATTTTCAATCAGCTTAATGACACTTAAATGTCTACATATCTACTTTAAAGCTGTCATGGTGACTCTGACACTGAGCACTCCTGAAGGTGTTGCCTTCAGTTTGCTTTGCGTCCCTGCCTCCCCTCTTTCACAGCAGACATTGTAGGGACTGAAGACCCCATGAGGTGAGATACATCTTGTGTAGACAACAGCTGCTCACAAACTTCACTGATCTGAATGGAAAAAAGAGTCCTAGGCTGGGGAAGGAGATTGATAGGAGCAAGGCTGAGTTGTCTACAAAAGCCCAGGAGCAGGAGGCACATGTCTGTCCATTCCACACTGCAGTGGCAGCAGGAGCAGCAGCAGCAGCTCTCTGGCCACAGAGAGCAAGACACAACTTTCCCAGGCATTGTCCTGGGGAAGGCTCTGAGAAGATCAGAGAAAAGAGTGATAAACAATTCTTATCTTCACTTGCTGCACCTGTGGTTGTGAATGTGTGGAATGTGTTATGGGGATTTGTTTACCAAAGGGTGGTTTCCTAATTGGCCAGTGGTGATGGTGTTTGGGTTGAAGGACCAGTTGGGTCCACCTGGATTGCAACTGTCAGTAAGGGTGATGAGTTTCTAAATAAGTGTAGCATAATACAGTAATTGATCAGCCTTCTGAGACTCATGGAGTCAATGCTAATCATTACCCAGCTGGGGGCCTGCAGGAACAGGAGCAGTTCTGGTAATTGGGAGAGGGGGTGCAGGGGACGCAGGGGGAAGCAGGATCCCTGGGAAGTTTGTCCCTCAGCCCTGCCCAACCCCAAAACCTTGGAGATGAAGGTGTCAGCAGCCAAAGGGAATCTGACCTTGGTTGTCTTAGGTATAAACCCCACTGTTATCAATCAGAAATAGCATGCAGCATTCACAGAAGTGTCCTCTTTTGGGAGCTTTGAAATAAATCAAAATGACTCTACGTGGCCAAGCTTGCTGCAAGCTCACATATGCTGGAAGCATCTCTCTTTTAAATTGAAAGAGCTCTGTCTTCTTTTCTTTCTTTTTCTCCTGCCATGCAGCCCTGATCTTCTCTCACTCTCCTTCTTCACATCCATTTTTCCTTTCTTCTTTCCCCTGGCTCCCTTCCAAGTGTGAAAATCGAGAGGACAGCAGCATGAAGCTCTCGGTGAGGAAGCCGCCTCTTATCGCGGCTCACTCCCTTGCCAGTGGACAGTAGGTGGAGCACATCCACTGTTTTAAGTACCGGTGGGTTTCATAATGTTTTTTCTCCTTTCCCTTCCTCCTGTAGCACAATCTATCATTTCTACTGCAGTGAATCAGTAGCTGCAAGGTAGTGCAGCACTGTACAGAGAGCCAGTCCTGGCTGGCCCTCAGCAGAGAGCGCCGTGACTCACGTCGAGCCGCACGGGGCCGAACGCCGGCTGATCTAGACTGGAGATTAAAATCTGGGGAAAAAGCAGTCCCTTTACAGTTCCCAGTTCTGGGCACAGCTCTTCCTTTTGTTTTGTTTTGTGTTGTTTTGCTTTGTTTTAATTTTTTTTTCCCTTAAGAAAGATCTATGCATGAGCACAGACTGGGGTCTCTCCCCATCCCCAGCTCTCCTCCCATTCTGTTCCAGCTCTGCATCTTCAGGATGCTTTTGCACCCCTGCAGCACCTGAGGCTGCTGAAGGGCCCTGGAGGGGCTGAGGACTCAGCACCAAACTCCCCATAAGCACGTGGGACCTGCCTTCCACAGGAGCGCTGGGCTAATGGGAAATCTTTGGGCAGCCATTATTTCTGTCTGATGCTTCACTTTTTGCCTCCTGTGTATTTTTTATGGGTCTGGGGAAAACGTGAACAGTGGCAACAGGCATAGACTAGCTTTTAGGCCAACAAGTCTAAAAGTCCTTTGTGCCTGAATTCTTCTGTTTTTTTTTTTTTTTTCCCCAACTAGATCAGCTGCTGTAATGAGAGAGATTGCAAATCTTGATCCACTCACATGCTCTAATCCCCCTGGCTACATCACTCCTGTCACACCACAGGTTGTCTCACCGCTGCAGGTTTCTGCATTTCCCTGTGAGCCCTGGGCCCTGCCTCGCTCCCTGCAACCTGCTGTGACACAGCTCTTGCAGAGAAGCAAACCCAGCCCTTCCAACAGCCCAGCTGCAGACATTCGTGTTGGGAGGGTCTCAGCCAGCCTCCCTGGCATTGCCACTGGCCTGCCAAACCAGCACCTCCTCCCCAGCAACATCCCACTCTCCACTGAGACTTGGGGAGTGTTGGCATTTGAAGCAGATGCTCATCTTTCATTTTCAGAGTGTTTTCCTATTAATGGGGAGAGGTGAGATGGTGACCTTTCCAATCTGGCTACCTTAAGTTTAGCACCTCCAGTGGACCCCCCTCTTTGTGGACACCACTCAAATGTCCACTGGTGGTTCAGAAAAGGAGTGAGGAAAGCACAAAGTAGGACAGGGAGCCCTGGGTTGAACTCACTGGACTGAGCTAAACCTGCCCATTCCTGCTGTGTTCAGTGGAGACCAGCAGATTGACACAGGGCACCATCTGCCTGGCTGGTCTCCTCTGAACAGACCGATTTTGTCTCTGCCTCTCTTTGTGTCAGAGCCATTTTCTTGGCCCCCAGCATTCCAGCAAGGGTAAGGACAGCTTCACCAGCCATCCCTCCCTGCATCTCGGCTTCACTTGAGCACATTCCTTCTTCTGGGGGCTCTCTGCAGGCTGGGTTGTGCCCCCAAGGATGGGATTTAAGGGGCAGCAGTCCTGTTACAGCAGTCCTGTAATAGTGATGTAGACAAGGGAGCAGTTTTACTCTCAGTTACACTGGCAAACCCCAAGAGGCTTTTTGCTAAAAGCATCTTCCTCGCCCTCTTCTCCCTCCTTCCCAAGATCTCCTCGAGGTTTCCCTCTCTTTCCCTTCTCCTCACAGTCAGTGTGGAGGGAGGCAGATGCTCCATCTCATGCCAGAGTCTGCCAGAGAATGCATTAGCAGTGCTGGTTTTGAGAGGGGACATTGAGGTTCTACTGCTGCTGCTCTTGAGGCCAGAGCAGGGGGGAGCAGGATCTCCAGAGAGTGCCCAAGCCTTGCTGCTGGTGACCCCCTGCCAGTGCCCCTCTTCAGTGTCTTGTCCCTGCCAGCTGTGCCAGAGTGGGAGAGGGGAGCCAGGGCTGCATCCTGTGCAGGGCACTGTCCCTGGCTGGCAGCCCCAGGAGCAGCCTGCCCTCCCTGTCTCCTGGTGGGGCTGGGGGGGCTCAGCCCACTCCTCACATGCAGGACCACTGGTTTTCCTCTGCCCTGGGGCACAGCAGCCAGCAGGGAAACAACAGGCACGCCTGAAGGTAATGGATTATGACCAGCGGTCATTGCTGTGTGTGTTTTCCAGGGCTCTTTTATTCCCTGCTGCAGTCCCTCAAATTAACAGTGGTCTAGTTATTTACATTTGAAAATTGGATGATATGCTGGACTGCTATTTCTCTATTGACTCTGTGCCGCTAATACATTTGGAAATTGTCTGCCTGCTGCAGATAGGCACTGCCTGCTTGGAAACATTTGGAGTCCCTCTATCAGCATCGCAGAGGGAGCCACGGAAAATAGGAAAGGACATCTGATTGTTTGTGCTTGCCTTCCCCCAGCGGTAATAGAACAACGTTTGTGTTTGATACATCCCCCTGCTGAGCACCAGCAACCTGTGCTCTGCCTGCCTGCCTCAAGAAGGCAAATGCTGGCTGGCATTTCTGCCCCTTCCTTTTCTGAGCTGCAGAGGCTGGAACCAGCTCGTCCAACCCTATGTGTGTCCAGAGGGACTGCTTGCTGGGAAATTTGGGTGGGGCACTGCTGGAACCCAGGACATTCCTCTGGCTGTCCTGGAGGACTCGAGACCCTGGCAGGGAGCTCAGAGACCTTGGCACAGAGTCAAAAACACCTATTCCTTCAATTTTAACCCATGGAAAAAAATACCAACTTTGTGCATAGAATTACAAGCCACCAGGGTTTGAGTAGAACGTTAGTGAATTTATCACAGGGTGAAAATGTAGAATTTTGGGGTTTTAGAATGGGGGGTCAAGAGGCAAGATGGAGGAATCTGGGCGTGTCCTGTCCTTCTTCTTCTTCTTGTCCTCCATCTTCTGCTGTGATGGTGGCACTTCTGGATTGGATTAGAGGCAAACTGTCTAACACAGGTGATAGGGATTGGAAAATTATTGTAAATAAAGAGCAGGTAGGTTTTAATATAAAAAGAAAACACCGCCCCAAGGGCAGGCAGTGTGCCACAAACCAACCTGCCAGGCAGACCTCAGCAGGTCAGAGAAAGAACATGATAGATAACAGAAAATAAACAACCTTGAAAACCAGAGCTGAGGAATCCCAACTTCTTCTTCGAGTGCGGGGCTGGGGAAAAAAGACTCTTTAATACCTCGGGAGCCATTCCAGCAACAACAAACCTGAGAGTGCAGGAGCTGCACCAGGGCCTGTCAGCCACTGGGACCTTGCACTGCCCCCAAAGCCCCAGGACAATGGCAGCAGCAGAGAGAGTCCTGCTTCCCCCTGTGCTTCCCCCTGTGCTTCCCCCTGTGCTTCCCCCTGTGCTTCCCCCCGTGCTTCCCCCTGTGCTTCCCCCATCCCTTCCTGCTGTGCCAGGGGTGCCTCCTCCCTGCCCACTGGCTCATCAGGGCAGGTCTCACCGTGCTGAGTTTCTGGGGTGGAAAGCAGAGCAGGAGCTGCTTCCCCATGGGCTTGACAGCTGCAGGTGCTGGGGACAGAGGGGCTGAGATCTGGCAGGGCTGGCTGGGGGGATTCCTGCTCTCCAGGTAGGGTGTGTGCCACTGAAAGGTGTCTGGGGACAGCAGGAGGCAGCAGGGGAGCGGGCAGAGAACCTTCAGGAAGGCAAAGAAATAGAAGAATTGCTGACAATTGGAGGGGGGATAGGGCAGCCAGAGAGGGGGAGCAGGGTAAAAGCCTTCAGGAAAAGGCAGGAGGAGCACGGCACAAAGGGCAGCAAGCAGCAGTGACCGGGAGTGCCCGGCTGCAGCTGAACTGAAAACCGTAGCAGGAAGGTTTGTGCTCCTCTGTGAGCCACCACTTTTGAGGGAATAGTGTGCCACGAGCTCACCTCTATGCAGGGCTGGAACTGAATCAAGCTCTCATTTTCTCTCTCTCCCCTTCATCCCAGTTTTGCTGCCTCACAGACAAGACTCTTGCGGCTGCTTTGAGCAGGATGGCCGAGAATGCATTCCTGCCTCCAGGTGCTTGACCCTTCCCTCCACTTCTGCCCCACTGGAATAAACCCTTCCTGCGGTCCTTTTGGTCCTCAGCTCCTCCATCCCCTGCTGCCATGGCCATGGTGGCTCATCCCTGCTGTCTCCAGGGCAGCCACCCCTCCTTTGGCAGCAGAGCTGCTGTGCCAAGCCCCTCAGGAGGGGCTGAGCAGGCTCCTGCCCTCCCTGTGGCACCCCAGGGGCACCTGGTGGGGCTGGCAGAGGGGAAAGAAATTCTGGAGTGAAAACACCCCCAGAGCTCCAGGACAGGGAGGGGGGGCTGGGGGGTGAATAAGAAGCAGTCCCTGGAGCAGGTGGGAATGGGGTGGGATGGGGTGAATGAGGGATAGTTTGCAAACCAGTTGGAGCAGCTTTAGGGGATCCCATAGGGGCTACTAAAGAAGAAAGAGCAGAAACTTTTTGGAAATCTGAGAGAATCAGGACTTTTGCACAGCTGGCTAATATTAGGGGCAAAGAGCTCCTTGCTACGTGCTTGTTTAAGGAAGAAAAGGCTTCTCTGTGTCTGTTTTCCCCACGGGGATGTTGGATCCAGCACTCCAGCCTGGCAGCAGGAGCAATAAGCCCTGAGTCCCATTCCAAGCTGGTGTGAGGATGCCACAGGCTGCAAGGGGTCAGGGCTGCCCTCCCCATGGCTGGGCTGAAATGGAACAAGAAGCCACACAACCAACCCAGACCAAGGACTTCCCAGCTGGAGCATCCTCGTGTCCCCTCTGTGAGGGGCCCTGTGTGGGCAGTGAAGGAGCTGCACAGCCCTGGGCACCAGGTCCCAGTGCCACCCTGGGCATCCCCTGGGGCAGCAAACCATGAGCAGCCCTCAGAGCTGCCCAAGGGCCCCTGGCAAAGCTGGCACATAATGAAAGCCTTCACAGAAAATCAGGAGTAGTTTGCAAATGATTTTCCACTCAGTCAGGAGGCTGAAGCTGTTACAAATCATGGCTGCTTCGACCGTGCCTTTTTTGAGCTGGAAGGCCATGGGTTAATAAAAGTTTGATTAGATATATATATTTCTATATAACCCCTGCTGCTTTGCAGACTGCAGTGCAATCACCAAAGGGTAGCAAAGGCACTGGGGCTGGCTGCAGAAGAGAAAGATTTGTTGTTTGCTTAGCTGTGACTGAAGAGAATATTCCCTGTGTGCAGGCAGGTCTGATTGCCATGTATGGCTGCATTTAGTCGTGTACAGCTGCATTTTGTGTGCTCAGTCAGGGACTCACACTTCAGACTGGTGTACAGCATCCTACCTACACATCATATTAAATATTAACTGGGGGGAAGCAGAAATATTTCATGGCTATTTTGCTAGCTCCTACAGTTTTAGAGCTTCTCTTCTTCCCCCTCTGTCTCCCCTCTGCCCCTCTCCCCCTCCACACCCCCTTTCTCCCTTTCTCTCTTTCTTTCCTTTAGATTACAGGAGAAATGTCAAGCTCCAAGTAATTTGCTCCTTGTGTTGCTATTTGCTGCCTTTACTGGAGTGCAGCGTAAAACCTGGGGTCTTCTGCATGTAAGAACAACTGAAGTGAAACCCATGACACTGTCAAGTGCTTAAAATTAAAATGCTGGTTTGTGCTTACAGAAATGATGTGCACCAGAGCTTAGCAGAGGGCTGGAGAGTTCAGGGAAGGATGGGGAAATCGCCTGTTAATGGATGACTGCCTTGGAAAACATCAGTTGCCTTGTGCTCCTGCCTCAGCCAGGAAAGCTCCACGTGAGCCTTTCGTAAATTAAACTATTTCTGCCTTAAAGAGGCCTCTGCTGCAAGTGCACTGCTGAACAAGGTGCCCCACAGCCTGTGCCACCTCAGAATTGTCTTCTGAAATATCTGGAGCCATGTGTAAATCAACACCTTGTTAGAGATGGATAATGAGACGATTGGCTCTCGCAGTTAAGGGATGACTATTGTGTGAATATTAAGAGAAGCTTTAGTGATGTATGGTTATGTTATTGTAGTTTAGCTGCCCTCTGTTCTCCCCATAGTTCTCTTTTCCCTCTGCATTGTGACCATCAGACAGCCAGGGCTGTCTAGGACAGGTACAAAGAAGGCTGCACGTGTGTCCCTTGCACGGGGCAGCTGGGGATGGAAAAGCTCAGGGGGTGCTCAGGGGGTGAGCATGGCAACACCTGACCTCCAATCAAGGTACAAGAAAGCAGATTCCACTGGTAAATGGCAAAGAAGAGCTGGCAGACTTTGGGAGGGGCCAGGGCTGATGCAACCCCCAGGGGTATAAAAGACTGAGCATCCACCTTGAAGATGAACCAACCATGTGGTATCCAGGAGGGCAGTTCCCAGCCCTGCAGCTTTTTCCTTATGTAGTCCTTTGTTGTATTTTTGTTAAGGTTTAACAAACCCTTTTAAATTTTCAGAGTGAGCAGTTGTTTCTCACAACCCCAACCAGTGAGTTGCCCTCTTCCCACTTTGCTTCCCCTGTGTGCCCTCCTTATCCCCCACTTCCACCAGCAGGAAGAATGGATTTAGATTCCTCTGTGCAAATGCCTGCTCTGGCTCCAGGGATTCCCACATTCTCATCCCTCCCAGGAAGTGCCCCCAGGCCTTCTGTGCCATCTCCCTGAGGTGTGTCTGATAATTTGGAGGCTCCTCTGCAGGGGGCTTCCCCGAGTTCAATATGTGCTGGCACACAGGCACACGCCCCAGCATCCCCTGGAGCACAGTTGTATTCACCTGTTTTCTCCTTCCTGCCCTTCTAGTCCCACTGTGCAGGAGGACAGAGGCTGCAGTGAGCAAATACCCTGGTGCTGAGGGAAAAGCCCAGCCTGGGGGAAATGTGGGGTGGCTTTGCTTTGAGGCTGCTGTCCCCCTTGCACTCCTGCACGCTGTGATTTGACATTACCCCTTCCCCAAAGCTGTCCTGAGGGCTGGAGCTGCATCAATATTTCTGATAGCATCACGCTCGTGCTCCCCTAAGTAGGTTATCCTTCACGCTGAGCAGCTTCCAACCTGCTTGCTGCAATTTATCAGTGGGGAAGGATATTTTGGGAACGATCCCGTGCCTCTCCTCCGTGTCACAGGATAATGTGCTGCACATAACGGATCCAACCCGCAGGATTTCTCAGTCTCTTGTGCAGTGATGACACAAAAAAATGCATGCAGCTCTCTGTCTCTCTGGATCTTAGAGCTTTGTAAGTGACCATCCAGCTCACACTCCGTGTTTGTTATCCCCACACAGCCCATTGAAGAGCTCAGCAGAGCCACATGGAATTGCAAATGGGAGCTGCAGGTCACCAGGACAGATGGACAGACACCTCTGCTGTGCTCTGCACTGGAGCTGGGTCTGCCTGTGTGCTTGGGGACATCATTTGTGACCTGGCAGAGGCACAGCTTGGTCACCGTGGTACTTTGTGCCTCACAGAAGAAATTTAATGCAGCTGAGCAGATTGGGAGTCACACAGCACTTGTGACAGCCCCAGGAAAGCCAGGGTGGGGTCGGGGTGTGGGTGATGCTGCTGCTGCTGCCAGCTCAGGACCGCTGTTCCCACATCAGGGGGCATCAGGGAGGGGCAGGGAAAAAGGGAAAGGAGTCAGACCAGGAGCATTAACAGTTCAATAGCTTTCCTTTTATAGGTGAGACTGTGAGGCGCCCAGATTTTGCAAATGCCAAATTTAGGCGGCATCATTAACTTAGGTCAAAACTCCTGCCCCAGAAGGAAGGGGCAAGGTTTCTTTCTCAATGCCAGAAGCCTGACAATGCACAGAGGCTACAGGGCCTCATCATTTCACACAGACTGTCTTTGAAGTGTTGCAGGGAAGGGCAGAAGAGCCCTAGGCACATGGAAGGTCTTGGCTCTGGAATGTGGCATGGGAAGGATGAGGGAAGTGAGGGTCTGTGCACTGAGCCTCCCCTGGCCCAAAGGTTCTTTTGGGATGACTCACTCCAGCGCTGTCCTTTTCTTAAATAACTCAAATTGGTGCAAAGAGGGTGAGGGAGAAGAAGGCGGCTCCTGAGCAGCCCTGACCCCACCAAAAGGCTCCTCTGGTCTGTACACTCCTGAGGGGGAGCAGGGCATGGCCCTCCCTGGGAGCAGCAGCCAAGTCACTGTGGTGACTCCCAGGCAGGAAAGAAGTTGTAGGAAAAGTCTCAGGTTTTCTGTGGTTGAAATGGTTCCCGAGGTATTAAAGAGTCTTTTTTCCCAGCCCCGTGACCGAAGAAGAAGTTGGGATTCCTCAGCTCTGGTTTTCAAGGTTGTTTATTTTCTCTTACCTATTACATTCTTTCTCTGACCTGCTGAGGTCTGTCCAGCAGGTTGGGTTGAGGTACAGTCCCTGCCCTTGGGGTAGTGTTATCTTTTTATACTAAAACCTACGTGTGTCTACTTACAATGATTTTCCAATCCCTATCACCTATGCTAGACAGTCTGTCTCTACTCTAAACCAATCCAGAAGTGCCACCATCACAGCAGAAGATGGAGGGCAAGGAGAAGAAGGAGGACAGGACACGCCCAGATTCCTCCATCGTGTCTCTTGAACCCCCATTCTAAAACCCCAAAATTCTACATTTTCACCCTGTGATAATTTAACTATTATTCTATTCAAACTCTTGTGGCTTGTAACTCCTCACACAAAGTTGGTAGTTTTTTCCATGGGCTAAAATCAAAGGCACAGGTGGTTTTGACTCCGTGCCAAGGTCTCTGAGCCTCTTGCCAGGGTCTCGAGTCCTCCAGGGCAGTCAGAGGAATGTCCTGGGTTCTGACAGAAAAGGAACTAAAGGCAAGACCCCAAGCAGCAATGCTCTCACCTGGCTGGGGCAGCCAGGGAACTGTGGGGCAATGAGTGTCTTTGTTAATGGAAACCCTGCCTCAAGAGGCATCCCAATGCCCTGCTCCTTCCGTGGGATGCTGGAAGGCTGTGCCACACTCAGCTGGCTCCCCTTGGCAGCTTAGTGCTTTGTGACTGAAGGCAAAGGGGAAAAAGGTCAAACAGTTTGTATCAATGGGATGGAAGTCAGGAAAGTTATTCTGCAGGTGCTAGGCAAGGATCAAAGTTCTGGGATCATACACAGAGCCTAGCTGGAGAAAAACTCTGTGCACAGGAGCTGAGAAAATGTCACCTTTTCCATGGAAATGGAATCCTTCCATTGGGGTTGGGGGGAATGGGTGGGAAGGCCACCCAAGCACAACAGTCAACAGTCTGGAAAATACAATACCCAGTAGTGCATGCAATAATGAAACAGCTGCCTTAGCAATAACTGATGTGAGCTACTTCATGGCTGTGATTTCTTTTCTCATACAAAAGCAAAAAAATGCCCTTTTATGGCAGGAGAAATCAGAAGTGTCTCTGGCAGCCCGCTGCTAAAGGAGTTTTCCTCTAAACTATGGAACCATCACTATTACTTTTTCACAGGTAATTACTCACTGCAGTTAATTTGGAGCCATATCCGAAGTGAGATGGAGATATCCTGCATTGCCCTTTCCCCCTCAGTCTGCCTTGGCATTATCATCATTCCCTGCTCTGGTGCCCGTAGCAACAGCCAGCTCCATCCATCCCCAGCACCCTGAGCAGGTGGGAGCTGCTGGTGCCTGACATTTACCCAGCTGGGCTGGTCACCAGGGGCTCTGCCTGCCGGGATCACACCTCCCTGAGCCCCCAGTGCTGAGCAGGGGGTGTAGGTAAGCAGCAGAATGTGCCTGATTTCCTCAGTAACACACTGCAGGCTTGGCTGCTAGATCTGCAGTAAGCTCTTCTGTGAGGTGCAGGTACCCACAGGCACTGTGGATAAGGACTTAGTGTATCTCTTTGCAGATAAATAAAAATAAAAATAGTAAAAATAAAAGTGCCACTTGAGTGAATTGCCTTCACAGGACACAAACTGTGCATTCTGCAGCCCCCTGTGGAAGCAGAGTCCTTTGGGCTGCCTTTGGCAGTCACGGTTCACAGCGGGGTTATGCAGCCTCATTGGTCATGTGGGCCAACACAAATTCCAGAAGCAAGCAAGGTGACAACCCCTGTCTTAAAAAAAAAAAAACAACCAAAACCCAAAAAAATCCCCAAAAAACAAAAAAACCCCAACCAACAGAAAAACACCCCAAACTCCTCAAGGACACAAGGAAAAAATCCACGTATACCATCAAAGGAAACCAGCATACCTTCCTACAGGGATTGTAATCACCTGCATCATTACATTGAAAAAAGAAGTAATCTCTCACTGGAAGTCTTCCAGGGTTAGACACATTGAGAGTGAGATAAGACAGAATCTCAAGCCCAAGGTTATGAGGGAGGAATGGGACCCCAGGCTGACGTGTTCCTGAGTGTACAGAGAGCGAGGGGAGAGCCCAGCAGGAGGGGGAGATGGGGACTGGAGGGGCAGAGCTGCTCTGTAAGTAAAGCTATGTATTAGAAGTGGCACAAAGGAAAATGTTAATGAAGCACGAAAAAATGAGACTCAGTAGGGAAATTAGTGGAGGGGAATAAAAACCTCAGCAGGAGGAAAGGCAACATGGAGCGTTAAGCAAATGAATTGCACTGGAAGGGATCCCTGGATCGGGTTTGTGGTGAGAGGATGTTCATGGGGGTTGTTAAAAACATGAGGGCAGAGGGGGTGATGAGGCTGTGGTGAGCACAGCCCTGCAGTGTTGGCCACGTGATGGGGGCTCTGGGGGCTCCAAAATAGGGAATTCTGGCAGGAGCCTGCGCCAGAGTGGGGTGGGAGTGGGACACCCTTGTCACTGAGGGGTGGAGGCTGGTGGGATGTGGGATCTGCTGTGGGCTAAGGGACACCATTCCATCCTGCTGCCCGTGGGGACAGTGTGGGATGGGATGGAGTGAGGCTGGGTACAGGGCAGGCAGCCTGGGTGGGAGAGGGAAGTGCCTGATGGTGATGGTACAGCCAGGGCTGCCTTCAGCTGCCCAGCACTGCAGGGGACTGTGGGCAGCCAGGCCAGGACATCACAAGCAAGAAATGGGTGACTACTAAGTAAAAATAAACATACTTTTGTTGGGAGACATAGAGTATCCTAAGGATTAGGGAACTTTAAAAGGAATCCTTATGTACTGAAAAAAGTGTGTGTGTGGGTAGAGACCCCCATGTTCCACGTTCACAGCATCTGATAAAAGCCTACAGCAGCTTTGCAGTATGAAAATAAGAAACTCTGGGGCATCATGTGAGCACCTGCAGCTAAAAGACCTAGAGATACAGATGGTCTTTTCCCTTCATGAACTGTTTCAACTCATAACTTTTTCTTAATGTAGAAGAGGAAGCTGACAAAAGCAGGTAGAAAAAACCACATGCATGGTAGGTCATTGAAAGGAGTTTGTCTGCCTGCAAGGTCTTGCTGGAGAAAGGCTTTGAGCTTTTCAGTGAGGTTGAAAAAAGGGGGGGGTGGGGGAAGAAAAGATGAAAGAAGCTAAGTTATAGGCTTGATGCCTTTTATTATCTTCTGCCAAGGCTGGAAGACCATGCCAGCCCTGCCAGGTGTTTCAGAAGAATAACAAAGGCAGACATTAGGTTGAGCCAATGTGCTTACAGCCACTTCCTCAGGAATCAAAATTCCTGAAGGAACTTCAGCAACTGCTTCATAAAACACTGCTCTGCTGCTGCAAAACACAGGCTGTTATAATTGAACACAAAGCTGAATTAATGCACATTGTCAAGCTTTATCTATTTTGACACAAATGATTCCGGTTCATTCTTTTTTAAATGGAATGGCTCACAGGCTCAGCAGAGCACAGGGCTTGTGTGAGCATGTCTGGGGATGTGAGTGTGTTCATGAATGTACCACACACACGAGGAATCTTGTGTTTCATGCCTCTGTCTGTGTGCATGCTGCTATGAATTCATGTATCCAGCATTAATTCTAGCATACCTAATATTTTCTAATTTCTAATCACATATTTGTGGTCGGTAGGAAAAACCCCAGTAGTTTCATGTCTTATCATCTGCAGCTGGTTACAGCCTTTATCTAAACATTCACTGTGGGATGCAGCAGGGAATTATATTGGCAACTGCCATTAATCTTCTGTGCAAAAAGAAGCATCTCCTACATCAGTGTTAGAATAAACCCATTTGTCTGGTGAATGAGGCACAACTAAAAAGTACCCTGATGCAGGAGCAAAAATCCTCTCATGATGATACTTTTGATGTTGTTCTAGCCCACCCAAGGACATCAGGAAGGGCATCTTTAGTGCAAACTGAACAGTAAGGAGTTGGAACAGTTTTAATTGAACAGTTTTAGTCTGATTTTGGGGCACGGTGCCTGGTCTGAAGTAGCTCCAACCTCACACTGTGTCACAATACCACCAGTGTATAAAAACACCCCCGTGTAAATCTCCCTCTACACACAACACCTGACTTCTGTTCCTCCCAACACTTTGGGGCTCCCCTCTGCCTCTTCTGTCCCCTGAATGACCAGGCAAGGCCTGACCTGGTGTGGTCCAGGGTGGTCCCCGATTGCCAGGACCAGCTGTGCTCCCCAGCTGGACCACGCTGCCCTGCAGGCAGCTGCTCAGTGTCTGCTGGCTGCCTGTGAGCCTGAGGAGAGGGAGCACAGCTCTGGGGCGAGCAGGGACGTGGCTCTCACCCTTGCACACAGCAGAGGGGTGGCAGTGAGCTGCAGAGCTGGGAGATGAGGAGATACTGGCAGCAGCTTCACGGCACACGAAGAAATGAGAAGCTCACGTGTGCCAAGGACCAAGCCGTCTTCTACAGCCTCATAGACCTCTAACTGCTGGATTTACTGAACTTCTCCTTGACTTTATACAATGATGTGCTCTTAAAGACTCTCATCTTATTGTTGATAATGGTCTGAAAGAGATTATATCTCCAAAATGGCACTCCGTGTTGGTTTGGGTCCTGTGCAAAGGAAACAAATAAAGGAATGCTGAGTGAATTAACATAATTTCTTGCTTTCCTGTTATAGAAATATATGTATATAATGATCTCTTTTTTTCTAATACTTGTTGCAAATTTTGACATACCAATAGGTTGGTGTGAGAATGCTGCTATTCTTGGAGTCGATTTTTTTTGGAGAAAAAACCTTTTCCGTTCAGCAAGAAAGACAATAAAATACTGTACTGTTGTTTTTTCCTTTCCCTGTATCTGTGCATGTGTGCACAAAGGGGTGTGAGGGACAGTGAGAGAAAGAGGAAAGCCTTACAAGCAGTGGGTTGCTTATGTCAGCAAAGAGGGAGAACTCGCTTGGACTCAGCTTTTTACGAGCATGTGCCAGCTATTAAATAAATGGCATATCCATTGTAATGCTCAGATAATAACAACAATAAAGGAGAATTTACATCTGGTAAACAATTTCCAAGCTGACTAATATGAGCCTTGGCTTGGCAAGCAGTAGGGGTTTAGGCAGTAGGCTGAAAGAGCCCCTGGTATTTGTGAAGTCCCACAGTTCACTTCTGTAGCTCCAAGATTTCCTTAACTCTCATCCCTCCCTTAACCACAGGCGATTTTACACCAAGTTTTTGGCACTAGGAGCTGCTACTTATTTGCTGCAGCCATATTCTTCAGCTGCTGTGCAGCATTATCAGCTTATGGGGTTCACCTATGGAAATGTTACACCTTGGTTGGTCTCAGCAGGCCCATTTTTCTTGCACAGATTTATGGCACTTTCTAGCAAGTTGATATGCTTCCTCAGAGCCGAAACAAATTCCCGGTGAGCCTGAGTCAAGAAGAGGAAGATTTATTGTTTTTCAGCCTGACTGCACACATGTGCCCAGAGGCAGCCAGCATGGGTCACAGCCAGGGAAGTGCCCAAGCAGCCAGGTGGGTCCTGCTGCTGCTCCTGCACCTTTGCAGGGGAGGAAGATCCCATCCATGCAGCGTGTCAGAGCTGCAGCCCCACCCGCACAAAGCTGGTGGCTGTCCCTCACTGCAGTGCCAAAGTGACTGTATGGAGCATCACAGGAGCTCGGAAACTGCCATGGGCAAGGAGTGCAGGCAGCTATTGCTGGCTGTGTGTGGGTGGGTTTGGAAGGATTTGTGCTTCCTGCAGCACTCCAGGCACTGTGCCTGCTACGTGTACCCAGCCCAGTGAGGCCGGGGATGCTCTGCTGCCGGCCCCACCGTGGAGTGAGTGAATCACACACCCTGGCAGCTGCAGACCTTTCATGCATCCTGCACACCTTTGCCTTCCCTCTTTTTCCCCATCCTAGCTGAAAAGACACTGGTGTGTTTTCCACTCAGCTTAGCTGACCCCCTCCCTGGCTCCTCCTGCCCCACCACTGCAGCAGAGCAGAGCTGCTCACACAGCCCCGTGGGGCTGGCAGGGTGAGCTGGGCTCCCAAAGGGCAGCAGCAAGCCCAGGGCTGGGCTGGGCAGCACTCCCTGGCTGAGCAGAGAGGAGCAGGGGCTGTGCAGCAGGGGAACAGAACGTGCTGCCCTGAGCTGTGTCTGATACTGTGCTGGGTAGGGGGGAGCAGAGGAGACCTGTGGCCTCGTGAGAAAGGAACCCTCACCCCCCCCAGTGTTGCTGACCTGGCTAGCAGGGCCTCAGGATTTGTATTTATCATTATCTATCTATCTATCTATCTATCTATCTATCTATCTATCTATCTATCTATCTATCTATCTATCTATCTATCTATCTATCTATTCATTCATCCATTCATCCATCCATCCATTGAAAAGGCAGAGCATATGCCAAGGAGTAAATGGCAGCATGCTAACAAGGCAGACAGAATCAAAGAGAAGTACTTTTCCCCTCTGCCCAGAGAGCAAAGGACACTGACCAGTCCTTAAGGAGGGTATTTTGCTAAACACACATAAGGAAAACATTCCTAAGAGCCACTCAGGAACACCAGGTGTGATTGATGGGATATCAGGAGTTGTAAATCTTGGGGTCACAGGTGTGGGGGAAATGAGTGGAGCTATCCTCCCTCTTGCTTAACTGAATTCAACAGTCACCATGGGGGACTGCTGCGCTTTGTGGATTGTACAGACTTCAGGGAAGAATTCAGTACAGCAAAGCACATGCTGATTGACTTATGTAGGAGTGAATCCAGAGTAACTCAAGTCTGGGAGAGTGGATGTGGGATGTGTATTTATTTCCTCAAGTGAATGAAATGAGGAAATTCCCACCTTCTCCTTCACTGTATTATCGAAATCATAGGCAAACATATGCTGGTCCTGCCTTTGTATTTTATTATTTCTACCACCAAAAGGTAGCTCAAAGGCAGCATTGTGACACAGCTGAGTGGAGTCTGGGTATCAATGCCTACACATTTCCTGGATAAGGGAGATGTGTGATCAGCCTCTCTGATGGGAACACACACATCCCAAAGCCCCCAGAGAGGGTTCTCCTAACATTATGCTTGGTGGCAAGGTGACTGTCAGCTGTTGGAGTTGATCAATCTGGTCTGAAGGTCCTGACAGGGATGAGGCAGGAAGTGGGGCTGGCAAACCCCCAAAAGCTTGGGGAGCACAGGAGGTTCACAACTTCACCAGCGAGAAAACCCCAACCCAGGGAGAGCTGAGGCACTGAGGTGATGGAGCAGGGAGTCTGGCCAGTGCAGCTGGGCAAGGATTGCTGGGGAGATGTGCTGGGTGAGGGCTGAACAGCCACAAAAACTCCTGCACCTTTTATAGAACATAATTGCGTGCTTTATTGATATACACAGTAAAGCAGTATATAATACAATAGTAAGGCATATATTTGGTGAAATTTGGTATGTTGTGAAAAAAATGCAGTAAAACAGAAGTTTATAAAAATAATTAGTAAATGTTACAGTGTTGGTGTTAAAACACAATATATTATGATATCCAAGTAATAAACCAGTACTGAGTAACGATGAAATAACATGCCATATGGTACTTATGTATTCAACTACACTGATTATGTTTTACAGTTTAATACTTTGTCATTATAAGGAATATGAAATAATTCCCAAATTATGCTTAAAAAAGCAGCAATAAAGCTTTCAACTTTTTAAATACTTTTTGACAGACTCACTCCAAAACTAAGATCTAGAAAGTAAAACAAACAAAACGAAACCCTGATGAAAACAATCGTGCAATCTCTTTTTCCTCCGTAATTTTTCTGAAGAGAAGGTTTAATGTATAAGGGGGGGGGAAAAGAAGAAACCCATCTCTTTCTCAAATCGCAATTTAAACCTCCTGAAAAAAAAGGACATGAGAAATAGTGAGGGTTCCTATTGTAATCAAGTGTTAAAAAGCTCTTTATTAGGAAAGCAGAGGTTTGGGGGGGATTGTACTTTTTTTTGGTAAATGATTAACGTTGTTATTACTTAAACAATGAGACCTGGTCACACAATGGACACGTGGTGATGACGTAACATTGTCATACGTAATTGTCAGGAACACCACAAAACCAAAGTGAGGTAGAAATAGCATGACTAGCCATGTTCAATGTTAACTAGCATTCAAAATAAAATCTTTCCCAAGTTTAATTACACTTCATACAAGAAGAGGTAACAGATTTTTTTTACTCTTGCAATATAAAGTCAGATGGTTGTGTTTCTATGTATTTTATGGTAAAATTAAAAGCTGGTTAAGAAAATGGAGTGGTAAAGCTTTTGCTGACAGCACCTCATACCCAAACCTCTCTCTCACAGAGCTGCAGTCAAGCTGGCTAATCTGTTTCTCTATCAGCTCCTCTCTTTCTCACCTTGTTGTTAATTGTGCAGGGATTACTTGTACAGAGAACTGGGGAAGGAGAAGGACCAGGGCCTTTGTTTCGGTGATAAATATTCATGGCGCAGTGTGACTACCTTCACCTGATCACCATTTGAGGCAAGAACAGCAGTAACTCTTCCACAGCCTTTCCCAAAGGTGGCTTGCAGCACCGCAGCTCCTTGGGACCGGCTGCTGCAGCAGGATGAGACAGGACAGTGGGAAGCTCTGGGTTCCTCCTCCAGAGGGTGGAGGATCTCCGTGCTCACTACCAGCACTGGGAGCTGCACAGAGCTCTCTGGGTACCCTACTTGTGCTTTGGGTCAGAAGCCAACCCCACAGGGGGCTGGGGGGAGCATCTCCCTCTTTTCTCTCCTCTGCAGCAAAGGTGACAATTGGGGGAGAGCTGTCCCCAGCCCTGCTGAGCCCCAGGGTTCAAACCAGTAAGGCAATGTCTATGTTCCTTTACTAAAAGTATCCAGGAATTTACTCAGCAGAGGAAACACTGGCACACAGGATGGTCGTTAACTTCTTTCCTCTCCTTCTTTCTTCTGAGTTTTTTCTTTTTTAATTGATTTTTTTTTTTTTTGCAGGCTCTGTCATATAATGTGCTCTTTCATTTAATTATTGCAAACTAGCTGTGTAATTGCTAGTTGCTGTCCAAAACCAGGACAGTAAGTCATGTAATTCTTAATTTTATTGGAAAGATAAAATGTAAGTACCTTCATTGGAAGTTCAGGTTTTTTGGTTATTTTTTCTAAGCCAGCCCTAGTCAGACAAAACCAATGAGAAATGTAAGGTGGTCATTCTGGTATCACTGCAGGAAATACTTTCCTTTTTTTTTTCTTTTTGATAGGCAAGGAAAAGAACACAGGACATGAATCTCTCTGATACTGTTACAGAGCTGAAATGAAACTAAACAAATGCACTGCCTCAGTATATTTTTTTGTTTTTTTTTTTTTTTAAGGGGGTTTCTATAAACAATTATTTTTATAAAGCACACTTTAGTTTACAATCTTTCATTATAACTGTTATAAATTTTTTTTTAAACAACCCGAAATGCGTTCCATATAAAGAAATGGCAAGTTATTTAGCTATCAAGATTTTACATGTAGTTTCTCTTATAATTTTTGTACAATTGCATAGACGTGTAAAACCTGCCATTGTTAACAAAACAGTAACAGACTTAGGAAACTACTGAAATCTACAGTATAGTACCACTACCCTTCACAAAAATATAGATTTGTTTTCTTGTAAACTCTTACAGTCTAATCCTCTTTGTAGTATGAATATTATAAAAACCATGCGGAACGCCTGAAGTTGTAAAACACATCTTGCTATTCTAACACCTTGTCGTCAGTCATCACGGTCACTAAGGTTTCCATCGCTCTTCCCAGGTCGTCTGCCATGTGGAAAAGGCTCCCTACATTGTGGCCTGAAAAAGAAAGTCAGAGAGGAAATGAAACAAAGAGGACGTGGCAGCATGCGGGCAGGAAAACTTCCCAGATCCGTCATTCTCCATGTGCTGCTCGCCACCATCCCCAGAGGAGACTTCCAAAGTCTCCTGGATGAGTCCAACAGGTTGCCATTAGCAAAAGCTGCCAGGTTTGTACAACACTTTAACAGCAACACTGGCTTGAACAGCTGTGGCAAACCACCCTGCAAATAAGCCATCTCCCCCCTGGTGATGGAGCTTCATCATTATCAATGTTCACCAAAAGCAACAATTAAGTCCACTGACATCACAGAAGAGTTTCTGACTGTTGCTGCAAGTGTTTGAGTATCCAATGTTCTATCAAGGAGAAAAAGAGAATCAAACAGATCAGCAGTAATTAAATAAATCATTAAAGCCAAGAGGTCTCAGCAGGATACCTGCAAGATAGGTATAATGATGACCCAACTAAGCAACTCAGTTCATTCAATCATTTTTAAATATCCTTTCCTTTTTGGACAGCAGTCCAGCACAAACAAAGATGCCACAATTATCAGCTAACTACTATGCGGGGGTTCACTTGTGCATTTCCCTTCACCCACAATCACTGAAGTCCTAAGAGGGTATAACCACAACCTCCTGCACCAAGTGATGAATAAACACACAGTGCAGTTCTGGAGATGAAACCTGCAACTTCTCACACTCATGTCACCAGTGCAGCAAGCAAATGGTGATGGGTGGTAAGAAATGGCTTAATCACAATTAGAGATCCAATGAACTCAAGGATGGGGAGATTGAATTGCCAAAAGTTGCCATTTTAGCCGCTGGCACACCTTGTCTGGTCTCCCACAACTGTTCAGGAAAGTGCCTCCTGCAAGTCCTGTGTGAGATTTCAGACCTCTATGACAGTCTCAAATACCCTCTGGCACCTCAAATGACAGAGACATCATGGTTTAAACAGCTGAAACTTATCTAGAGTCTCCCTCCTGAAAAAATATGACTGAAGAGAGAACAATACTGGGATCTGGACACCCTACAAGATGAGGATCCAAACCAAGGACCGAGTGTTCAAAATTTCTTGCAAGGACAAGGAGGAATCAGCAGACAGAAGGTCTTAAACCAAGCAGAAGGAGATTATACTCCACACAGCACATAATTGTATTACTGAACTCCTCGCCACAGGCTGATGTTGAGGCCAAAGACATAAATGAGTTAAAAGAGGAGAAAGAAAATAATTGCTGAAGGAAGATTTATTTAGATGCAAAAAGGTGCACGTGACCTCCAACTCAAAAAGTCTCCACACTGCAGAGTGCCAGCAACTGAACATTTATAAGTGAAGTATTACTCAATAAAACTACACGTCACCCTGGCCTGAGGGGGTTTGATTTGCTCTCTAGGAGCACTTGTGATAGAATATTTATCTGAAAAACACAGGAAGTGCAATGCCATCTGCCCACAACTGTGGTTCTCAGGAGTGCTTTGCCTTAGTCTGGATGCTGATCCTCACCACGGTGCTTGAGGAAGGAGCACCCAAAGGAGGGAAGGACGTGACCAGGACATCCAGGACATGCCTTCCATGCAGTCCCTACCTGTGATGTGCTGGAGCCTGCCTGACCACTGCACACCTACATGGTGGCTTCCCCTCCTGACACAACTGCCACAGGGATGAACCTTCCCTCTGGGGAAAATCAGACTCACCACCCTCCTCCCAATGCTTGTATAGTGTGGTAGTCATGCACTGCTGACATTTCTACAGTAAATCAGAGCCTGGAGTGCTCTCAGTTCAGCAGCTTTTATGGAATAGAAAAAAATTACCTCAAAACTATTCAGAGAACGATGGAATGGTTTGGGTTGGAAGATCTTAGGAACCATCTAGTTCTAACCTCCTGCCATGGGCAGGAATGCCACTCACTAGACCTGACTGCTCAGGAACCCATCCAACCTGGCCTCAAACACTGCCAGGGGTGGGGCATCCACAACTCTGGGTAACCTGTGCCAGTGTCTCACCACCCTCAGTTAAAAACTGCTTTCTAACATCTGGTCTAAACCTGTTCTTTTACAGTTTAAAACCACTGCCTGTTGTCCTGTAACTATCTGCCCACATAGAAGTCCCTCTCCCTCTCTTTTATAAGCTCCCTTAAGGCACTGGAAGGTCTCCCCAAAGCTTCTTCTCCATGCTGAACAACCTCAGGAGCTTTCTTCTTCTGGGGAACTACTACCACCCTCTACATTCAAATACTTATTTTTTTTAAAGCTGTTGGAGGTTTTTTTAAAAATTATTTTTAAATTTAGCATAGATAATACAAAACCAGGCTGGATCTAAACAAGAATTATTCAAGAAGCTGTCCATTGGACAGTGAGCTGTGCTGTGACATAACTTGCCAGACAGCAATACAAAAAAATACTTCGTTCTGGTATCTGGTGACAGTTTGCTAACTGCACTAATGTGCAAAGAAACAGATGCATCAATCAGCAATTTCATCCATACATCATAAATGTATAGCCATCCTATTCATCTGAAGCAAAACCTTGTAATTTCCTCATCAGCATGACAAGTAACTGCGTACGAAAGATTCCTGCCAAGTTTTGGTCAAAACATAGCTTATTTTAAAGTAAATGTATCCTACCACATTTATTTTAGCTGTAAGGGATAATCTCTGTCACTGGCATCATGCAGACTGAGATCAATCCAGCAACTTATACCATCACAAGTGAACATCTGACAAAGCCTTAAGAAATCAAGAACACATGGGAGATGCTGGTGCAAACCAGCTGAGCTGCTGAGCTGCTCTACTCACCTGAAACTCTGACTGAAACTCCATGACTTTTTGGAACATTCCCCCCTGGTATAAGCAGAGCAATGCTGTGATGGGTAGCCAGCTGTGAGAGGCTGCCCACAGGGTGATGGGCTCACATTCAGATTTGTTGTGATTTGTTTCTGGAAAACTTCAGGGCTCTTCAGGATTTCAACACTGCTCATTCTCAGGAAGACTGATCACCCTTTTGTAGGTTTAGAACAACCCAGACTGCTAAACTGCATTCTCAGGAATTTACTATTTTGTTCATGTCAAAATAGAGCTAGGTCTAGAAAGAGTAACTTCAACCAAAAGCACGCACAAAAAACCTTTCAGATGTATGCCACAGTTGGTATAAACTGTGACATTGTTCAGGCAATTAGAAATCCTTAAGGATCCATGAATCCCTAGGTACTTTATGATATTTAAAAATTACAAAAATGTCCGATAATACTTTTTTTTTCTTTATCTGTTAATTGATATATTTTTGAAATAACCATGCTTTGAATCTGATCCTCCTCAAAAGCTTCCCAGATGCACGCTGCAGTGATTAAGGAGATACAGCTCCCTCTCCCCACAACATCCACACTCCCTCTCCAGCTCAGGACTTAATTTCCTCTGCATAAAAACGGAACACTCGTGTCTTCTCCAGAGCCCTCTGAGGTTAGAGCTCAGAGCATGACCACAAAGCACTGCTGGCTGCAGTCTGTGCTGACAGCTGGACTGTAAATGCAGCAGCAGCAGGGGGACCACGGTCCCCAGGACAGCCCTGGGATGGCAGGATGGGCCAGAGGAGCAGGTGGTGGCTGTGCTCCAGCCACAACTGGCAGACCCTCAGCTGGGTGCCACTGCACTGCCAGCAGGATTTGTGCCTCTCTTGGACATGGGAGCAACAGCCAGGTTAGTTGGGACTGCAAAGAGCTGGGAATGAAGGACATGATGATTTCCTGGGACTGTATGTGCAATGAGTGCACCCTCCTGTCATGGCTGTACCTAAATTAGTGTTTAAGTTCACTGCCTCCATAGGGCTCTGCTGCTGCCACTGGATGCTGCTCACTTGCCCTCTCTAGTACTGAAATGTAGGACATTGACATTTTTAATTAAGAAGCAAATGAGAGAAATACTGTTGTAAAAGCACTTAGAAAAATAAAAATCCGAACTTTCCATTATGATTCATATTTCTAAAGTAATGCTATCAAGGAAGGCATTAATTCCATTCTTCTTTTTTTAACATTAAAGCTAAGAAAGTCTTATCTATGTTTGAGGCACTGAAAGGTTGAAAAATGCTGCTATGTTAAAAAAACCAAACTAGTAGACACTTGGAAATGCAGCAGTAAAGCTCAAAATGGACATGGACAGTATTAACTTCAACTTACAAAATCCACAGCTGCCATTTGCTTGGAAAGCAGAAGCCACCTATTTCTGCAGAAATACCTCCTCACTTCTGGTCACACAGAGAATGATGTGTTTCACATCTGCTGAATTTGCTTCAGAGACTCTAATGGAATCAAGGCCCATGGGTGTGGGCACAGTAACAGAATACCAATCTTATACTACAGCTTGTCAGAAAAATAAATGTGGAACATTCAGACTTGAAAGAGTGGATTGAAAGTAAATTGAGAAATCCCAACACAATACAGGGCCTTTTCTAGCAGAAGAGATTTCTATCCCTTTCCTGACAAAAGAAAAATCCTTCCTGTTGGTGACTTGGGTTTTGATACCCTTATTAATATTGAGTAATGCCACAAAATCCATGGGATTACACACAAAGACAATACCAAATGTGAGTAATGGAATCAAAATCTGGCCAGGTGGGTTTTAAACCACAGGATCTGCCTTTGCACGTACAGACTCACACCTAAAGCAGAAGCTGTTCTGTACCTTAGCTGATATCCTTCACAAGCAGGTGGACAATTGCATTTTATATTCAGCTCTCCAAGTTATCAAGGTCCCTCTGGGACCATTACTGAGCACAAACTCAGCCAGAGAGTGCACAGCAGTTTACTGAAGTCTATTTTTTAGGGTTAAACGGCTGGAATCAGATCAGGTAGAATGTGCCAAGTTTTTTGTTTTTTTTTTTTTTTTTTTTTTTTTTGTTAATTACTTGTATCGAGTATACCCACTGCAGAAGAAGCTTTTTTTGAGTAATGTGCATAACTATGAATGAGGATAGTGGAAATCAATGCCCTGTTTTTACTAAATGGGAGAACAGTTCACAGAGATATGAGCTGAGAACAAGCAGGGGATGAAGTATTTCCCATTAAATTTCTGGATTTGTACAGTCTGCTGATGCCATCTCAAGCACCTTTTTCTGATCCAGATGAGAGGACTTGCCATTCAAGGACAGACTTAATCTGCACCAAAGGTCTTACACCTTGAAGCAGCTGAACCTGCCCCAGCACCTGCAGCCAAAGCAGAGAACCTCTGTATTTCAAGGCACCACATCAGGACAAATCCTGGCTTTCCCAGGGCACCCTGTCAGTGACTGGGAGTTCACAGCAGCTCTGTCAAGAGTGTTTCCACCAGCCCCTCCCTCTGTGGCAGCAGAAGTTTGCAAACCAGGTTACCCTTCAATTCCTCCTCATCCCCACCGAGCGTCTTCTGTGCACAAAAGGTCATTTCCCAGCTACTGCAACTGCACTCAGGCAGTCTCTGAATATTTTATCTTTAATAATAATTTTCACTAGAAATTCATCTTTCAAACGCTGTGTCTGGTTGGCAAGTGAAGAGCAGCTTCACAGAGGAAAAAATCAAGGCTCTGGAAATGCTTTCAAAGGAGCTGTGACAACGCAGTGCAAAACTCTTTCCTCCATTAATGAGCAGCAACACACAAATTCCAAAACCCATTTTGCATCAAACCAACCATGTCCAAAGTGCACAGTGAAAACCATGGCCCATTTGCATTGCTGAATGCAACACTGTGGAGCTGGTGAATGTTAGTAGCGTTCTTCTTTCTGCAATAGTAAATCAGGAAATTAAACCACCTGAATCTCTCATACCTCTCAACTCTCATATTTCTAAAGAAATATAAAAAAATCTGTTTAATCACTGGAGATGATGGTTGGTATACTGGCACATATATGTTTGTAAGCAGAACAGCAAGAGACCCCAGTCTCCCTGTTGTGCTTACACACAAGAGCAACAGAACATAAATCAGTGACTGCAGCATATTTACTGACAACATTTATCATTCAGAGGCTTAATTTCAATGTATTATTTTCCACTCCCCATTCCCGATTTTCCACCTCTGAGAGCATGGAAGAAAATGCAGACCCCTGAGCTGACATTGTCTCCACTGAAAGTTGAGAGGTACACCACTGCTGCAGCACACATGGGGAATGCACTCAGCAAAACCAAACAAAACCCAAAGCAAAATAAAACCACCCCCACCCTTCACCAAACCCAAGCAACCCCGTGCTGTGTCACACACATGCTGGGCACAGAAAGCAAGCTGTGACAAACAGAAGCCATGGCAGTGAGCCTGCGTCTCACTAACCTCTCTCACTGGCTTTCCAGGGGCATTTCCTCCTTTAGGAACAGAGAGAGGAAGTGGAATAATTATCAGAAAGAAAGGGAAAAAGAAAACCACACATGAATATATATTTTATACTGTAAAAGACACTTCAACTTCCATTTAGAAATTTTAACATTGAAAAATGCATTTCTGCTTAAACAAAGACCAAAAGTGCACTGAAATCCATGGATGATTCTGAGCTGATTTATTCACCAACAGTTCTGTAACCTGTGGCTTGGTTTAACCTCTCAAAAACACTTGAGAAAACTACTTACACCAACTTACACACCTGTCAGTCGAAAATAAGGACTGCAGACAAGATCTGAACTCACTTTCTGAGCATCCTAATTATCAAATTTGAGTACTTCTAGCAATCAGTGTTAGGTGGTAAAAACATTTTCTCCCAATGTGAAATTAATTTACCCTTTACTTTACATTGGATTGTGGCCTACATACACTGAGGTATGCATTGATATACATGCCTATGTGTACACAAATATTTCACACCTACAGAAGTACACTGGAATGCAACATGCTCACATTCAGGATAAATATATTACAAAATATGTTTGCAATGTGCTGACCTGCAAGCATGGTGAAACTGAGGGGGCAGAGGGAAAAACAAGAGAAAAAAAGTTGAAGTAAAAAAGGGGGAAAAAAAGAGAAAGTATCTTATCATGTTGAAGTACTAACAAAATGGAGTCCATACTGGGTTTATCTGCAAAGATGCTCCTAACAAGCCTTCACAGAAGCCATACTTTGATCATGCTGAGTCTTCTCAAACACCTCCCATAGCACATTTTGTTTTTAGAAAAGGGAAGGCAGGTGTTAATCAAGAGCAGAAACACCCCTTTGTTCACCTTCCCACCACACAGCCAGTCACAGCCTCGCTGTCTCCAGCAGCAGTGTCCCACTGTCACTGTCCCACTGCTGGCAGCTCTGCCAGGCCAGGCTTGCAGTCCCAGTGAGAAAGTCACTGCAGCAGATGCTGCAGGATGATCTTTGCCCCAGAGCTGCTGTAAATGATGCAATTTTAAATGATGTGTGGGACACTGGGGAGAGAGACAGACACATAAGGGAGAGCACACCAGTCAGCATAACAGTAACCTAATTACTGTTGAGTTTTGCTGTAGGAGAAGGGAAGAGAGGCAATAAACAGCTTTATGGGTATTTTACAAGCTGCAGAACAAGGGCCAGCAGCTGAGCAAGGCGGAGCAGAGGCAGTACAGGAGAGGAGGAGAGGGCAGAGGAAGGAATGGCATCACTGACCAGCATGGCTCTCAGCCATGTCTCCCACAAACTCCAGGCAATGCAAAGGGCTGGGGCAGCCTCTGAAGGCCTGCACAGCAGAGGTTGCATTTACAGAACAGAGGAACTTGTATTCCCTTCCTGCCCCTCTGCCTCTCCCCAGCAGCACACTTCCTATTAAAAAGGACAGTAATAGGTTCAATAACAACATGCTCTGCACATGGGTTTTTATTCTGCTTCTCAGTGAAATCTCGACTACAGGGATGTCTGTACCACACGTGCTGTGCTGAGAGGTGTCACTTCAGTTCTAAGGACTCCACCTCACAGGCCTGCCTAACCTTCTAGGACTTACATGTGTGTCTGCACAGCCTGAAACCTCCTCTGGCACTTTTATCAGGAGGCACGAATTCCCTAAAAAATGCTTTCCAAAAGGGGAGATGAGAATATCTCACCAATATCAATCATGTAACAGCAAATCCTTGGAAAGGAAGATACAAAATCTATTGCATACTTTGGTAATTCCTCAGGAAGAGCCCCAGGGTTTAGGTCAGCTTAGGGACTCCAGAAACTGCAGCATAGCACAGCTTGGTTTGAAAGAGTCCTGGGGCAGGCATGGGACCCAGCAGGAGTAGCTTGGGTCCCCAGTTTAGCTTGAAAGAGAAAAGGAATTGCCTAGCAGCAAAATACTGGAGTTCTTAAAAACGCCTTCCTGTCTGCACAAGCACCTACAACTGCAGCTACACAGTGTTTAATTCAAATCTCCAAGAGACAAACTGGATTCTGCTTGAAAATGAATGCATTTAAAGGTAACTGGGGTAGCTCAGCACCACACAAAACAGCTGGTGAGGACAGTCTGTGGTGAGTAATCAGCCCTCGACTTTGTTAAGTGCAGCAAAGATCCACGCTACTCCAGCAACAGCTAATTTCTTCTGGAGGAAGATTAAAAAGGGTTTAATGGATTTTACGTTATTTTCCTCTTTGCATATGAATGAATGCCTGTTTCTAAGTTTTAAGGCAAGGAGTATGGTTTGGCATAAATTGCAGAGGAAGAAGATTGTCTATATTGCTGCAGTACTGAAAATTTGTGTTCTGTAAGGCATCCAAATACTGATACGCAACCCGTGGGTGCCTAATTATCTATTATTTCTGCTCAAATCAACATTTCCTGCCCTTACAAAATAGAAGAGCTTTCCTTTTTTTTTTTTTGGAAAGCTATATGGCATTGCATCACAGCAAAGGTACACAGCAAATGACCACATCAGGCACTACCAAAAACTTCATGAAAGGGAGATTTGGGTCTGTAAAGAGCCTTTTTTCTCAAAACAAATCAAAATCCATTGAAGTTTTATTGAATTCATTACCATATTCTTAGTTTACACCAGAACTGGGCATTATAAAACAGGGAAGACCTGGTCCACCCCACCACTGTCCCATCTGCAGAGAAGCTCAGCCCCATCAGTTCTGGTGAGCAAAAGGGGAGCAAGAAGGGATCTCAGTCACCTGGGCTCACTGTGGTGGGATCCAGCACCTCAGCACACAGAAGGTGACACAACCCAGGAGAGGCCAGGGTATCCCAAATGGAAGAGTATTTCCAGAATATTCCACAGGACAGAAACTCCAGGGTACTCTTTCACTGACTCAGTGAAGTGTGAAAAGAAAAGTCTGCGTCATGAGACATTTTGCTGTCAGAACAAGAGAAACTGCACTATTTGCAGTGCTGAAAGTTGCTAGTTCCACCTAGGATGTTGGTCCCATTCATGACAGAGCCTGGCTGATGCACAAGTGAGAGGAGAAAACATGACTGGTGTGTTCTAATGTGACTGAGATAAAAATAAAACTCCTAAAAAAGGGTGCTATTCTTAGTGCCATTTATTTATTGCTGTGGGATCTTGTAATTTCACTGCACCCACCACAACTGTGTTAAGCAATACCATGCAAAATTGTGAGGACCAGTCTCTGTCCAAATGTTCTCACATTATGTCATGCCCTCTTAGCTCTCTCAAGCCATGATGGTCTCATTTCTAATCAGATTTGGCTCCCACTTCTTCACTATCTCCCAGCAGGGGCCCAGCATTGCAAATCTGTGAAGCTCTCTCAGCAGCTTCACTTAGATCAAGGACTTCTTCCCCTAAATACCTCTCTGAGCTTCATTCACAGAATGCATTTGCCATGAAACCATAACTGCAAAACTCAGCCTGGTCCACCAAGAAAGCCACCTGAAGTGGTGCAACTTGTTCATCCTCAGTGCTGCAGGAGAGATGAATTTGGCTTTGAAAATCCAGGAGAGATGAATTTGGCTTTGAAAATCCTGCCAATCTTACTTTCTAACTGTGAACCAATTCCCTGGAGATTTAGTAGTTTGGGCACAAACACGGCGTGAAAATGTTTTCCTCTGTGGCCCATTATTGAGCAGGGTCAAATAAACCACTGAGGTGGCATTTAATGGTAGATTTCCACTAAATGTCAGACCTCTGGCTTTGACATCTGTTTTGAGTTAGCACAGCAGCTGTTTGAAGCAGCTGCAGCAGTTGTGAATTTGCTGGGAGCAGCAAAGTAAAAGAGGAGTGGATGGGAAACCTTTTAGATTAAAAGGAAAGAAAAATTCCTTAAGGACAGCAATCATCAGGTATTCAGCAGAATTTCTCTCTCCAGAAATTAAACAGCTTTTGGCACCAACAGCCAGCTGTGTGAGGAGCAGGAAAATCCTGTTCTCCTTAGGAAATGCCAAGAACTGCCCAAAGGTTAAACTGAAGAAACAAAGAAATGAAAAGCCCTGTAAAAAGTGTAAGGTACATAAGTTGTTGCATCTGAGGTCTGCTTGTACAGGTCCATGACACAACCTGTTTTGCACTTACTTCTCTAAAATACATTTAAAATGATGTCATGAAGTCTTGATGCCCTTTTAAAAACAACTTTGTGCAGCAAAAGCTTGAAAGATATAATCTTAAGGAATCTATCTCCAGGTGAGTGACAATTACTATGGATTTTTATTGCCTTGTTTCAGAATTCCAAAATAAGAGCCACTATTTGCTTTAGTAAACTATTTCCCAATCTGAGCAAGTCTTATTCTCCAGGTGCTTTTGACAATATTTAGGCTAAATATGTCTGTGATGCTCAACTACACATCTGGGCACCCAAGCACAGAAATTCAGTCCTTTTCTCTCTTCACTGCTTGTTCAGCTCTGAACTTTTCTTACAACCTAAGCCTTCAAAATCCTGTTTGCCTTTGTCATATTGTTCTGAACTCCTCCAGGTTGTTGTTATTCTAATAGCAACAGGACACCCAGAATTATGTCCCTGATTCAAAAGGCCTGCCACTCCCTCTGCTGTGACATGCTGATATTTAGCTTGAAATTTAACACACTCATTTTTACAGGCCACAAAGAAAACATTTTTTCATAAAATCACTAAGGCTGGAAAGGATTTTTAAGACCATTGAGTGGAACTGTTAACCCTGCACTGCTGAGCCCCCCACCAATCCCAGGTACTACATCTTTAAGTCCTTTAAATACATCCATGGCTGTTGATCCAACACTTGCCTGGGCAGCCTGTTCCAATGCAGAACAACCCTTTTCCTGAAGAAATTTTCCCTAATATCCAATTTAAACCTCTCCTGGCACAACTTAAGGCCATTTCACCTTGCCCTACTGCTTGACACTTGGGAGAACAGACCTTGCCTCACCTTGTTTCAGCCCCTTTTCAGGTACTTGCAGAGTGATAAGGTCTTCCCTGAGCCTCCTTTTCTCCAGGATAAACAACCCCAGCTCCCTCAACTCCTCTATCACAATCTATTTCTGAATGGCAGACCGGGACAACTGCACTTCTGGTATCTGACAATTTTTGAATTCTACTTAATAAGAATCAATATAACAAAAAGTATTGTTTATAGATATGTGCTATTGCTTGTTTGAGTTTATTCTTCTGTTCCTGAACACCTACCTGACGTAGGCATTCACATCTGTAACCTGAGATTCAATGCAACTTGTACAAAATTTCACTTGCACCATGCCTGAGTCCTTGACATTATGCTGTCTTTCTCAGGCTGCTCTGCCAAACTGCTTTCACTCTTCTGCAACTGCACTTTGATCTCCTGTTGAAGATTAGAAATCTGAGACACAGATTACCCCTCTCAACAGCAAAAAGGTTCCTGATTCAGGAGTTGGCTGAGACCAATCAACTCTGCTTCTTTTTCTTCTTCCTGCAGTCTTGAAAATTTCAAATCAGAGATGCCTGATGCCTGTGGAATCTGACTGACCACAGCATCTTCCATGTCACACTGAATGTCTGCACGAGGCTGCAGCACATCAGATGTCAGATGCAAACTTTGTGTATGCAGGTATCAGTTGAATATAACTAAATTATTAAACTGGGAATAGAAGAAAACTTCAGTAACAGAAATTTACATGAGGTCTCAGCAGCCTCTATCAACCAATGAATGGAAATCCACCTGCACTGGCTTTAGGACAAACTATTTCTTACAGAGAGCGTGACCATTCCTATATCTCAGCCAAAAGGAATGACCCTAAGCTGGCATTCATGCAAATACATCAAAAGATATATGCAGAACAGAGAAACATAATTGAAGTCCTAATCTCTTTAGCCAGAACCTGGTACAATTCCCAAAAAACTGAACAAGTTTCTCTCCCAGCTGGACTAATCTTTCTGTGTAGCCCAAGGGAGGGGAAGAGGCAGATTCTGGCTCAGCCTGGCCGTGCCTTGGCCAAGACCTAAAAGCAAAGTCCAGTGGGAAGCCTGGCTCTGGCAGGCTGTGCCTGCTCCTGCTGCTGCACCAGGAGCTCCTCTCATGGCTTGGCTGAGGGGTCTCATGTCAAAGGCTGTGCCCCTCCTCACTCACAGCCCTCCACCCAGCTAGAGAGTATTCTGTTCTCCGTGGCTGCTAGTCACACAGGGAAGAACATAAGCTGCAATACCTTTTGTGGATGCTTGTGGTCACCTACTATGTTTTCAAGACAGCTACTGAATAAGAGACAAAATAAGGAAATACATTCTTTCTCTCTAGCTAAATGACCACATTTTGCATCCTGAGAATGAAAATCTGAAGCTACAGCTTAATTTACAAAATTAAAATATTATCTGATCTTATCCATTTCACTTCTTTTTCCTAATAGATTTTATATTCTCTGAGTTTATTGCATGAAGCTTTGTATTTTTCACTAATAAGATAAAGAAACATTTTCTATTTTCAGTGAGCAGAAGGTGATGTCTAACAGACTGACCTCTACCTATTTATTCTAGACAGAAATGAACCACTCTATTTCAAATATCTCATTAAATTTAGTTTCATAAATTGCTCCTATTTCACTGAAAATTAAACTTGTTTTTAAAAAGAAACATTGCCAGTGTCATGACCTAGGAATACAGATTAGATATCACATTTGGTGAATTTTTTTACATATGGGATACCTTTGTGTGACTATGCAAGATCTATGTACAACATATTTACACTAATGATGGTCACTAATAGGGAGACACTGTGTACCTTCTGCACAGAGCAACTTTAAAAATAAGTCCATTTCAATCTACATATTAGGAGTCTTTTCATCTGCTGTCTCTCACAGCAATTATCTAGGCAAAACAAGGGCTTGACATAAGACTTTTTTACATAATGATGAGGTGGAAATGTGCACAGTTGACAGTTTATTGTATTAGACTTTATTCAATGATATCTTTCTAAATGAGTCCATCTTTTGATCTATATTTTGAGATCTTATACAGCTTTATTGACTTTTATCCCACTGCTGACAGATGGTTTCTGGTGAGAGCTGAACTTGCTTTGAAAGCAAAAGATGGAGAAAACCTGACTCCACTGAAAGTTTAGTACAATGGTTAAAGCATTTATTTCCTAAAGAAGAACCCCTGAGTGATGTGTGACACTCGTGCAAGGGCCCTGCAGGAAGTCTATGCCCCCTGAAATCCACTTATCAGGCTGGCAATACCAGGGCTTTCTCTGGCCAAGTGGCTGAGCCTCTTTCACAGCAACAGCCAATATCCCAAACTTCCCATCTCCTGCTAGGAATCTCAGCCATTTTTCTTGGCAGCAGAAAGAAAAAAATTCTTTTCTTTTCTTCTGGGCTCAGAAAAGAGCTTAAATGAAAAAAGGTTGCACAAATAAATTCTGGTTATACAAAAGCCTATTTTTAGCAAACAACAGGAATGAGAGAAATGGAAACACTGGAAGAAGGGCTGTGGCTGTATGAACAAGTGCAGCCTATGCTGCACAAACAAGCACCCCACTTGTTTTCCCTTCTTGCCTCTGGACCTGAGGGCTACATGGTTGAGAATTTTGACTTAGAACTCTATTTCAAACCACAGTCTTGGAGAAGGATAAGGACAGAAGGAAAGCTGTGAAAAAAGGAACATGGCAAAAAGGAAGCAAAGAAAATGCTTGGGAGAGAAAGAGTCTCACAAAAACATTGTCTCATCCACGAGGGCTACCTGTGGAGGTAGCTCAAGGTAAGGAGGAACAGGCTGCTCACTCTAAATAAGACAGGTTTCCCTACAGCTATGGTTGAAATGCAGCAAAAAGCCTGATGCCAAAACACAACTCCCTGAAAACATCAAGGAACAGAAAACACTTTTATATTCTTCCCTCTCATCTGCCACAGGCAGCAGCGCTCACCTCTGGAGCTGGGGAAGGAGTTGTTGAGCTGCTCCATCACTTCCTCCAAACCTGTGCTTGTGTCCTGGGGAGGGCTGAGCAGCTCATCCTCACCTGCAAAGCAAATCCACACCACTGCATGAGAGCCTGTGCTAACAGTTTGTATTGCCCAAGTCCTGCTCAAAGCTAAGGCTGTTCACTCAGACACATGCTCTGCTTAGTGCACAATAAAAATTTCAAAGGTGAATTTTGTTGACTCTTACTGTTCTCTTTCTTTATAAGGATCTAAGGGAAACTAAATGAGGAATTTGAGACAATTAACACTATTTTAATTCATAAAAAGGGATTTAAAAAATTGACTCTGGCAAAAGAAGTAGGGTAAAATGTCTGCTAGAACATCTAGTTCCATAAATGACATTTGTCGTTTCAGCTTCTCTTGTTCTATTAATGGAAAAAGAAATTGCTGTTGTGAGTGCTGCTGTTGAGCAGCTTTCTAATAGTGCTGGGTTCATGTTGGCACTGCTTTGCCTAGCTGTGCAAATCAGTAGAAACCCAGATTCTCATCTGCATCGGTATTAATATTTCTGACAGTTTAATTGCATCAGATTGGCGCTCCCAGAACACTCAATTGTACTGTAAAAGGGTTTAGCAGCAGTTTAATAAAGCGAAATACATTTCTCCCACTGAATAATTTCTATAACCTGATTATAGGGCAGCAGCTTAATGGGAAATTCAATACATTTTATTTTTACTGGATTTTTTTTGCTCATGGTTTCATATAACTGAAATCCATATGTTGTTTTTAATGCAGATCCTGGCCTCCAATATAAATAAAGCATCTTGAAAAACAAAAACCTAAAGTATATACTTCAAGTGAGATTCTCCTTTTTTAATAGATGTCTTTTATCTCTATTAAAACACAAAAGCAATTTTGCCTGCTGTAATAACTGAGTTACATACGTCTTTTGAAAATGACTTAATGACCCTTTATTCTATCTAACATGTCGTGCCCTATTTGAATAGGAAACTGTCTGATTTTCTGTTAACATTTGCATTCTTTAAACGTTGAGGTGCTTCATGCCAGTGAAAAACCTAGAAAAAAGAATGAAAGGAGCATTTCAGGGCTGCCTATATTTAGGCTGGGAGTTAACAAGATATATTTTTGACCAAGAGTGATTCCTCCCACTTCAGCACAAGAAATGGGATAGAGTGTCTGCAAGAAGTGCTTAATTCATATAAATGATGGTCTTTGTATCAGCTTCTTTTATTCCATTAATGGTCTAAAAATAGTTGCTGAGGCTGCTTGCAGTTTGTTCAGCTTTTGAGTGGTGCTGGGCTCACACAAATCAACCCACACCATGAGTTACTTTCACATCAGGCACTGCACTGACAGAGGTGTCTTAGCAAAAGCAATGTCCTTGCAGCCTTTGCTGAATGTCAAGGTGAAAACTCGGAGCGAGATCTCACTGCTTCTACCCAAGCTGAGGATTTTATCAGTCTGAAGAAAGCCTCCTGGCCCTAAAGATCTCAATAAAAGGGCAGTGGTTCTGCTGTCCTGGCCAAGAATTGAAGACAGGTACCAATTTCCAAATGTCCTCATATAAGCTGCATATAAGCTGCACTACCGATCCTCAAAAATGTTCCATTTTTTATTTAAAATGCATTATTTTGAATTTTTTCCTTATTTGGATGATATTTTCTGAGCATTTTCTTTTAAAGGACAAAATAAGACATGAGCCAAGCAAGACACCTTCAGAGCTCAGTCTCCTCTCTTTACCCAGAAAAGCCTTCCCCATTTGTGTTTCTATAAAAGGTTTAGAAAGCTAAGTGAGTCTCAAATATTCTGGTGGTACCTGAACAAATTAAAGCTCAGAACAGCCTCTTGCCTCATACACTTCAGAGAACCTCCTCTGCTGCTGCCCTGCTGGGGAGAAAGGCCAAGGATAAGAACTTCCCCACTGGGACTCCATGAGGAGAAAAGCAGAACATTTCTGCTTGCCCAGGTGTACTTCAAGTTAACAAGGAGTAAGTTCTACTTGTAAATGAGGGTTTGAGTGGGTCCCTGCTTTTACCAAAACACTTCTGGTGAAACACCTTTCACAGCAATCTCTCCTCAGCAAAGCAGAAAGATAAAAGTGCAAAGGGTTTTCAAATGCAAAAACAGCTAAGGTGTAATTTTAAAGAGAAAAACATACAAAAGCTACACTACCTTGCCTCATGGCCTGAGACACCTAGAGATCCTCAGTATTTTCTCAAAAATTATGGATCCCTCAATCCTGGGCACATGGCTGTTGCATGGCAGCATCATTTACACCACCACTCTGGTTCCCTTCATAATTCAAGAATATTTTAAGCTGTGCTTCAGAGAACTCTGAGCCTAGCAAGAAGAGCTTTCTGGTGTGAAAGGACACTTCACAAACTGAATTAGTTGTGGCTTGTTAGCCTGGTTAGTAATTCTTTTTATAAGCTCCACTCCCTGCTGCCAACAGTGTGGCTCTGCTGAGTCTCAGTATGATCCTACTGATAGCATCTCACTGTCCTCCCACATATTGGCTCCATTGAACCAATCAAATAAAATCAAGCTATGTCTAAATATTTGCTTTAAAAAGTTTTAGCAGCTTATATGACTCTACCATGTTAATCAATTAATTCCAGTCTCGGGAGGTAAATAGGAATAATTTTATATTCTATTCCCAAATGAAAAGAAGTATATTTTTGTATTTTGTCCCACTATAGGATGAAATATAAAGCCACAAGACTTCTAATAAGATGGCTGGGAAATACTGCCTTCCTATCTTTTCTTTTAATTGTATTTTAATTCACGTATTTTATGTGATGAAATTCATGACATTTCTCCAGAAAGCTGATGCAAATTACACCACTACAAATATATTTTATCTACTCTGTGTATGGCATACATAACAAAATATTTCCCCACTGGTAATATGAATATGATTAATGAAAGATCCATTTTTACTTTTTCCATAAATTCCTGTCACCTGTGATTGTACTCTCACCCCCAGGATTTCAAGTTCAGCATTCCTAAAGGTACTATTTATTTCACATTTTTAATTGCAGAGTGTACAGAATCCATCCACTTTGATACTGTCATAGGCTGAAGTTATTGCTCACACTTGGAATGGAAGAAAAAGCCTCCCCAAAAGCTACATTTCCCACCACAACAGCACTTTAGACACAGCAGAATGTGCCCTGTCATTAAAATTCTCACTGCCATTGACACTTCCACTAATAGCAGTGAAAAGCTCTCACTAATATACATAAAATAAGTTTCTCTGTATGAAGCTGAATATTAACATCAGAATTGAAACATCATCTTGTTGAAGTAATATAAGTGCATTTGCTTAAAGATGCTGAAAAGATTGATTGCTTTTTTACTAGCAGAAAATCCCTGCCACTCGGTAATAAATACTTACTAATTTTGTAACAGACAGGAAATTAGGAAAGTGCCACATGGCAGTTACTAAAAGCACCAAAATAATAATTCCAACCTCCAGCTACAGAATATTATTATTTAACCTCACTCCACAACTCTTATGATGTTCATTATCACATTTGATGTGATACTTAGAAAAGCCACTAGATGAGCACTGCCTGCGAAAGACAGCTCCATCCTACTGACTGAGCCACAACATATTAAAAATAAGATCACATCATTTAACATGGGGATGACTAATCATACATTTATCTCTTAGCCATAATTAATATTATGTACATTTAAATCAGTCATGTCATGCTTCATAACTGAAAGTCAGTTGGAATAGAACAGTCAGCCTTTCAGCAGCATTTGTTTTCAGAAGTCAAGCACTGGCTGAGCTTTGTGTTTAATATCAAAGTATCCAAGCTACAGGGTGCATCATGATCAAAAGCAAAGCCTGAATCATAATGAAGATGCAAAGTGTAAACAGCCAGATGACATTGAAGATCATTGCAAATATCTACTTCATTTCATTTGAACTAAACGGAAAAGTGTTTTCTGTCTTAAAGTATTTTTTTCTAGAAAATGGGACATAATTATTTTTTGTGACAACCTGAGCTTCATTATCTTACCCATGGTTTCTGAAGTCTGGCTGCCAACTACACGAAGAAGCATTGGCTGACTGCTGCCTGACCTCTGCAAAGAGGTAGAAGGAGATGACAGTGTTGTACCATTCACCTTGGCATCTGCCTGTGGCTGGAATTGAAGAAAAAGAGTAATACATTGCAATAACAGCTCACTACTTTATATCTCTGTAATTTTTAATTATTCCACGAATACACACAATTATAGTATTCCAGGCAACCCCATCATTCTCTCTCCCCCAAGGGGAGAGAGAATGATGCATCTGACTCCATCTTATCAGGAGGCTAATTAATTACTTTATTATACTATATTATTCTATATTATATTACACTATATTACATTACATCTAACCTGAATCTGCCAAGCTCTCAACTCTGCACATCACTGCACAGCATCTCGTGATGACAGTCCCGAGACACATACACACACACACACACACACACACATGGCCTTGACATGCCTAGGAAACAAAACACCATCACTCTGGGTAAACAATCTGCATATTGCATTCTTCTTTTGCACAACACAGGCACAGTAAATAAGATAAGAATTGTGTTTTCTTTTCTCTGATGTTCAGAGAATGTGAAACCCAGAAATATTCTTGGGAAGAATTGTGCCTTGCTTTTCTCTGTGAAGAGAAATGTGGCTACACACAATTTTCAGCCTGTTTTTTGAGTAAATTCATCCATGCACCAATGCATTTTAATTCTGAATAAAACAAGGAAGAAGACTAAGTAAGAACACCGAAACCTGATTCTATGTTCTCACCTGCAGCCTGTAAAACAATTTTGTACTTTTGTACTTTTTGTACTTTTCTCTGACTGGCCTCTACAGACAGGATTTCTTGGTACATTCTCGTTATTGATAACGCTTCACACCCTCTTTGGAAAATCACTCTCCAGAGACCCAGCAGAAATGCCTGAGGACTCACCTGCTCCAGCAGCTGCCTCAGCCTGTGCAGCTGTGATTCCAGCTGTTTGTTGTGATCCTCCAGGATCTGCATCCTGGCTTCCAGGCGGCCCTTGTGCTGGCGGAGCAGCTTGGCCTCCGCAATGAGCTCGGCGTCGCGGGGGCTCTGCGGAGACACGGGCGGCATCATCTCCGGGGGGGACGGCAGTGGGGACAGACCCTTGTGCTCGTGCTGCTGCTTCAGGCGCTCGTACTCTGCCTGCAGGTTCCTGGTGGGAGGTGACAAGGGGGAAAAGCTTTATGGCCCTGCACGGGGCAGTGACGAAGCGCTTCCTCTCGGGTGGCGTGATGTGTCTCACTTTTCAGGGCTCACCTGCACCAGCTGCCTTTCCCTCTCCCGAATCCACACACCTGTGGGCTCACTCCTTGAGGATCTGCACAGATCTGGTATTAGATGGATCTGTGGTTCAAGCTGCCTAAAGGCTCTTGGCATCACCACAACTCACAGCTGATTCCCTCCCAGGGCTCCAGACACCCTCCCAAAGCCGGGACTGGTCTGTCCTGGGCTCAGCCCTAACTCAGCTTCCTGCCCTTTTTCCTTCCCAGCAGTTCCCTTCCACACATGGCTGCACCTGAGGGGTCCCTATATCACAGCACCTCACAAACTCTAAACCAAAGCAGGTGTCACCTGGCTGGCCAATCCATTTCACAGATGAGAAACATCAGAGAAGCAGCCACACCAAAAGGCAGAGCAAAACACAGAGCGTGGCTGTCAGTCAGGTCACGTCACACTCCTCTCTTCAGATCTGCAAATGCATTTCCAGCCCAGGGCTAAAATTATCAACTGAAGATGAGAATTAGTGACCTGGTCTGTTAAACTGAACTGCACTGGCTTTTGGGGCTATAATTTTCATCTTCTTTGTCCTGCCTAGAGTGCTACTGTCTACTATAACTTTATGGCATTGATAAGCTTGTTCTTTTATTCCATAAAACTCCGATTTTGCTTCAGTAAAACATTCCATAGATTAATATGATCTATAGTGTTCTACATGTAAAAAAAAAAACCAACAAACTACCAAGCAGGGAAAGCAGAGAAGGTAAGAAACTGAAACCTTGTTAAAGGTAACAGTCCAAAACCACAAAAATAGTAACTTGTAGCAGAAACTTCATAGGCAAGGGAAGCCTAACAAACTGCACTGGGATTTTGTTGCTATGATGTTCTTTTACAGGGTCCCAGAGGGGGAAGAACGGCTCGATGCTCTGGTAACTGCTTACTCATCACAAGCAGTGACCCAGATTTTACTTTTTCAAACTTGCTCTTATTTGAGGCTGTGAGAACAGACACCTTATTCCAGTTCTGCCAGCAAACCACAACGCACTCTGACAGTTTGGTCTGGAAGCACCTAGGAAACCTCCCAGAAAAACACGTCTAAAAGAACATTATTGTGACCAGAAGGAGAACTAAAGCAGGATGCATCATTTCACATGGGTGAGAAAGCAATGCCAAGGACAAAGACAAGCCACTGACTGCTCTCCAAAGGTCTCTGAGCTCCTCAGCAGCTGCATGATGGACATGTCCTCACCTGGCACCGCCCACAACACAATCTCTAAGGGATGTCTGACCTACATGATCCCTCCTCTGCAGAAATTTCAAATTATTAAAAAGCAAGAGCTAATAATTTTTAACTTTAGGCTGTTCCAAAATTCAAGATTTCTTTCCTTAAAACCCACACAAAGAGGGATAACTATAGAGTTTTTTTCCCAATGATTTTTTTTTTTTTAAATGAAATACAGAGTTTCAAGTTCATGAAAATTATCTAGAAAAAAGCACTATCGATACTGGGAATAGATATTGTCATGTAAGTTATGTCTTCTGCCTGACAATGTCTTCTGATACTTCTAGCTGAACAAACTGGTGAATAATTAATAAAAATACAAAAGGGAATAGGAATGAAGATGACAACATGTTCATTACACATGCTGCTTTGGCTGACTGAAGTTTGTACAGGAATGATCATTAAGCCTGCTTTTCACCATGTCTGTAGATAGGGGCTATCACTGCCCCACGAGGAACTTCCCAGATGCACAATGCAGGCAATACTCTATCAACAGCAGACTCAAAAGTTTCAAGTACTGTAAAGCAAAAGATAAAACATCACCCTAAGGGAAACTAAATAAATGTACTTGGTCATACTTACAACATAATCAGATACCTTGCTACAAAAAAATCTGAAATTATCACCTGTATCAATATAGAGAAGTCCTTCCTGTAATGGTGGTATTGAAATAGAAGTAAGGACCAGGGAGTAATTCAGATAAAAATCCTTTCATGTCTGATAAAAATAATTAAAAATCTTTCTGAAAACCTACACCAAAAAAAAAAAAAAAAAGAAAGATACTGCATATTTTCCAACCAGAGGTATGTCTGGATTTGGGAGTTCTGTAATTAAATACTATAATACCGTTGGCACAAAGGAATGTAATTTTGAAGGATGCATGAGGGTTTGCCCAGTGCACCTGCATTACTGAGTTTTCCAGTTGCACCTTTGCAGTCCAGCTACCCAGTCCTCCATCCAGAGAATGGAGATTCATCAGAGCCCTAAGAATGATGTGCAGTGCATACAGCCAATAATATCATAACTGGGATCTAAACATACAGCAATGAAGAGGTGTATTAACATAATGGAAAAAACCTGAAAATTAAAAAAAGGAAGGAAAGAATTTGAAAACTGTTTAAGAATATCCTGAGCGAACAAATTCTCTTATTCCTCCCTCTGGAACAGTTTTAAGCTGTGTGGTGAGAAGGACTGCTGCTGTGAGCCAGGCACCCAAGGCACTGCCCACAGCCCCCAGGGTCCTGAGGAGAGGCACTCTGTGACACTTTCACCATAAAATGAGACATAAGAGAAAGGGGAGATACAAACATGCTCCTCTCTAAATGAATGCAACTGAGAAAGCATGGGTAGTACACAGAAATCTCACCTCCCTCCAGCACAGCTCAGGCTGGGTGACTTTGACATCTGGCTCTTACAAACAATGCTGCTGCATGTACTCATCACCGGGAAAAGGAACCCTTCTTCAGTAAGAGAATATTCAAAAAAACCCCATCTATTCCATTTACAATGCTTGCAATGCTGAGGCATTTGTGAAGAAAAGTAACATAGGAAGCAGGCAGTGCAACCTTGATTTATGCAACTGCACAGAGCTGAGTAGTAAAGAGTGCACCAATTATGAATCACATCTATCACTGGCAGCATTAATTGCCTGGTGACAAAAATCCTAGTGGACTCTGTTTGCTGAGTAGTCCTCTCAAAGGCAATTGAGAATTTGTGAATTCATGTTATTTCTCATCTCCCAACAGAAAATCAGTGGTCTGAAGAAACAGACAGAGAAGGTAACTGAACCACCTACCCCCTGTCCCTCACTAGAGTGACAGTGTTTACTCAGGATGCTTCACACTCAGGAGATCTGGTTCCCCTTCTTCAATGCCAAAACAAATACCAAGAGGAGCCACAGCATGTTTAGAAATGCATCACTTTCTTGCTGTTGGCACCTACACAGAAGGAACTTATGTGAGGAGGCCATTCATCAGTCTTCAGATTTGAAGGAGCACCGAAACAGGGCAGCTTTGAGATTCAGGGTGTCAGTGCTTTCTCTGGTGGCACACAGCCCACTGCACTCCCACTGCAAGTCAGGAAAAGCAAAGGAATGGCAAATAGCTCTGGCTGGAGAGTCTCATTTACTTGTTCTTGTTCCAGGACAGCTCAGAGCTGGGAGGAAGAGGAGAGAACATGAGAGAAGTCTCCCTCTTACATACAAGATCTCAGTTCAACTAAAATATTAGGAAACATCCAATTTCCTGACTCATTAAAATAGCAGGAAGGTATTTTAATTCTTTACAAAAAGTTTTGACTCTGTCACTGCAGAACCATGTGCTTTCTATTTAATGCCACTACAGTACATCCTAGTCAGTATTAGCTAACCTACTGTATAAACAATGTAATGTATTGCTTTAGATGGACAACAAAAACTTGTCTTCTGTCTCTCTGAAATACATTCACTCATGAGGAAATAGTTTTAGAGAAGGTTTTATAATTGGATTTTTCTTTTATATTGCAATACAGTAATAACGCCTTCAATAGCAAGATTGCTTTTTGTCTATTGAATTCAGAAATGGTCTTATCACATTATTCCATGTGATGCAAAACTCAGCAGAAGCCTGAAGATCTAAAACTCAAATAAAACATTTTCAGCTATTGAAAATATTCTCTAAAATGCTCACATTTTAACAAATATAAATTATTTAGCAGTCAAATCTTAGCCATACATTATTTAAGGAAGTCATACTTACAAGCTACAGAAGCACCAAGGTTTTAAAATGCTAGTAGATAAATAATGAATATCTAACAAGAGGTCCTTGGAACTGACAAAACCCAAGTCAGAACCACATCACAGCTAGGTTAGTTTGTAAGTTAGAAAATGCATTTCAGAAGAATTCAAAATAGGCAACAGAGCTTTTAAACTGCCCAAAAGCAAAACCTCAGAATTACAATTTCAATGAGTCTTTTTTATTTAAGTAACAAGTCAAGATGGAAATACTTGGGAGGCCAGAAACTGTAGCTGAAACCCAAATGGAGGTCAGAATTCAATCAATGGCTAGAAAGAGACAAAGCAAAAAGAAAAGGGCTTGTTTGAAAAGCAGGAAACTGAGGAGAGCCGAAGAAGAAGAGAAATGACATTGAGGTGCCAGTATCACAGCACTGCTTCCTCTTGGTACTTGATACTTGAGGCATCACTTGTGGCTGCCTTCCTGGGAGCTGCTGAGAAGTGACTGCATCCCCTGACTCTTACAGTAAAAGTGTACAAGACACTGCAGAGAGAGCTAAATCTGGGTTAGCAGAAGTTATCACAAGTGTATGCAACAGGAGTTATGTCAACACAGGTGGGAAAGGGCAACTCCTGCACCACATCCAGCTCAGCAGTGGCAGTAGATGCACCCAGGAACAAAGGAATGTCTTCATCCTGAGGCAGTAACAGAAGTTTACATGGAGGGTGTTTCAGGATATGCATGGGAAGGAAGAGGTGTTCACCCACTGGAACCAGGTTCACACAAGGAATTAGGTGTCAGGTTGCTCATTACCTTTGGCAACAGCCAAGAAAGGTTTGCACAAACCCGATGGAGGAGAACGACTAGGAAATAGGAATCTAAAGGGACAGGACTGTTTTTAAAAGGAGGTAAGTTACATTAATGCCTCCTAACTGATCCTGTCTGAAGAGCTTATTTTTCTAAGCAGGAATCTGTGTTTCATCCATAAACTCACAGTCATCTGGCTGTGACAAGCAACCAGGACAACAAGAACTTGTTCACTTTTCAGCAGCTACCTTACATTTTACATACAAGTTATTTATAGAAGTTTGCAGAGACAAAAGTCATGATTTTGTCATAATCAATGAAAATCAGGGCAGTGTGACCTCTATGCTGTGAGACAGAGCCAGAGCTCTCTGTGCCTGCTGTGTTGAGCACTCACAAAAGGCAAGGCTGCCTGTGGTGGCATCCCATCCATTACTGTAGCATGAATGAGAAAAACAACTTTACAGACTACAGCTCTAGTTTAATCCAGGACAGGCAAACTTCAAACCAGATATTTTATAAAGCCCATGCAGAAATTTAAGGCATGAACTCTTGAAAGGCTTTTTAGCTTATTTAGCTATCTAGTTATACTAGTTTCCATATACTACTTTTCTAATCAAAAACTAGTCTGCTTTAAAAGTCACCCTCCTTTGTGCGAGGCAGCTTATTTTGTATGCAGAGAGAAAAGCATTACGATTTTCTTCCTTCTTCCATGATTCACTACATAATGCTGTTTAAAAAATAACACCCATCTCCTGGAAGCCAAGCTATTTTATCATCTGTATTGTACTAGCTACTAGATATTTCTTAGCTACAGTCCTGAACATGCAAAGTATGATGTCTTATTTCAAAATACTGATTTTTCTTCACTTCAGAAAGTACTTGGGCTTTATGTGCTATGCAGCTGGAAGTCTGTGGTTTGCTCTAAACAAAATCTCCCTGCTGTTCAGTGGGCAAGAGCTTTGTTTACTACACCTTTCTGTGTGAAACATCGTCCTCATTCTTGAAGCCTACAGTCTTCTCCATTCTCCCAGACCCTCCTGACAAAAAGTCTCTGATGGAGCCACTGTAATTGATTAGCACCATCCAAAGAAGACATACATGGAGAGAAGATCTATGACACTGCCAACTCCTGCATTATTTCCTTGACAAGTCTAAGGTAAATGATTAGTGCATTAAACCCTCACTGTAAGCAGAAGTACCTAGCTCTTACAGAAGAAAGAAAAAAGAGCATGAAAAGATCATGTACTAGAAAAGCTGAAGATACTAGAAGACAAACAAACCCACGTTTTTTTTGGTAGAACTAAATGATTTCTATCTTACAGTCTCATTTTGGTAATTCACAGTTGTAACTACCAATCTTACAGGGTCAAGATCTCCTGGGTTTTGTGCTGATGGCCCAAGATTCCAAGCACTGTATAAAGAGGACTGCAGTGCTGTGATGCTTCAAGTATCCATTTGTTTGTTTTTTTTTTTTTAGGTGATTAATGAAGATAACTTCAATTAAATTTAAAGTAAAAAGTGGCAAGTGATACTTTGTATTGAAAGACTAAAGAAATGGCAGCAAGCAACACCAAACAAAGAGAAAGGAAAGAGGACCCAACTTTTACCTACTTTGAAATTACTTATTTGTCAGAAAAAAAATGCAGGTTTGTCACGTATTTTATCTCTTAAAAATATGTAACTGTTTTGCAGACTTTTAACTTCAAATTCAGCAGCTGGTAGTATAACCCACCTGTTTTCCTCCTCCAGGTCTGCAAGGATTCTCTCCAGCTCCCCTCTTTCCTCAGTCTCCAGAGAAATCAGGATCTGGGCAGGGCTTCGGGGCTGGCTCAGGGGGGACTCCTGGTTCAGACTTTGGCAGTAGTGCTGGATTAACAAGTGTTCATCATCACTGGAAAACAGAGCAGGGTAAAACAGGCTGTTCCCTTCCTGCTTTTCAGCTTTACAGTGAATATGAGCAGATGATTCACTCCCAGTCTCTCATTTCTTACAAAGAGATTTGCTGAACTCTTTGTAACCAACAGCAGAGCAATGCACCTTAAAGCAAAATCTGCTGACCTGTTTCACTGAGTCTCTGGTAATTTTCCTTCTCTACAGAGACCACCTCCCTCCTTCTCTGCTCCTTAGATACCTAAAGTCAAGTTTTGCAACAGCTGACAACCTCAGCTCTCCTCTTTTGACAAACTTCAATTGGGAATTTGCTTGCAAAAAAAAAAAAAAAAAAAAAAAAAGAAGCAATATTCTGCTGCCTGATCTGCAGTGTGGAAGGATCATTCAAGCAAGGGCAATGCATTTATTTTTGTACCCACAAATTCTCCTGATGTAGTAAGTGTGTGCTTTATCTTTTTTATCTATAAAATTCTAAATTAGGTAAACAAAGAAAACCCCCTGAACTAATATAATAAAAGTATGTTATTTTCCACTCAGATGTTTGTTTTTTTTTTTAATTTAAAAGTGATGTACACTTTCAGAATACAAATATATTCTGTTTAATACATAGGATCTCTATTTCTATTGCCCCTGAAACCATCTGGCATCTGAAAACAGAAACATATCTGGAAGAGAAAAGGAAATACAATGCTGAAGACCTCAATCACCTCCCAGAACAACACGGATTGTTTTAGGTGTGGTTTAGGTGCTAAGGAGATGCATCCAAGCCCTAAGCAATGCAACTTACACCAGCAGTCACTGAGAAACCATGAAAGGTATCCCTTGATACCACAGGACAGGGTCAATAAAAATGACACTGCTGTTAGAGATCTCATAGAACAAAATAATTCAGTCTAGTCAGTTCCTTGTTCTGTTCTAAATGAGAATTTAACAGACATTTTGAACAGCTGTTATTGTTCAAAAATTATAATTTTCCTTGTTTTCATTTGTTCCTCAAAATGTTAATGATGCAATTTTATGACTGCAGGAGTGCCAAAGCAATATAGAGCACATTAACATTAGTTCATAAAAGAGAAGTATTAATTTTTCACAAAAGGAGAGGCTTGCCAATTCCTAAATTTATACGTTTCATGAAGCACTTCAACCGCGATTTCCTTCAAACCACTGCTTTGCATTTATAAATATTCTTACACATCTTAAGTGAATTAACTGTGAACAAGTGACATAACTATTGTAGTAAAATGTCACTTTACAAGCATACTCTTTTTGTGTGATTTTCAGCCTGCACAGATATTTTATACATCATTGCAGTGACACTACATAATGAAACGTTTTGTGATTTATAAAAATATATATGTTAGGTTTTTATTTCTTGCCTTCCTTGTTTCCATCTATCACTCTACTTGTAATGACTAGCCAAATAATCCAAACCCTGCAAGAATAACAAATAATACTTAGGCATAATCTGAAAAGCAAAATCAAAATAATTACAGTTGTGAACTCATGGTAAGCTTTGGTTTTGCTGCAATTTGTATCTATCTGGATAATGTTTCTTCCAAAATTCAAAATGCACAGTTTTACTCTCATTTTAAGAGTTGAAACTGAGGAACAAACTGGATAGTTAACTTATTAATTGAATCATGCTAGTACAACTTCCAAATGATCAAAAAAATGAACTGAAAAGTAAGACCAAAGTGCAATACAAGAGATCCACTGTATACTTGATTTCTGTGACAAGGACACTGATATAATTCAGTGGGACAACACAAAATTCCATCTATTAGAGCATTACTACTATCCAAAGTAATACAAAATTAACATATGACTTAGAAACAAAGCTTTCACTAACTGCACAAAACTTACTGACATTGCATCGATATTGGTTTTGAGGGGTCATTTTAACTTTCCCCTGTTACTTAAAACAATGTACTGGGTTCTACAGGAGATTTTCTTTCAAAACTGGTAGGCAACAATCCTACCAAGTCAAAAGCGAAACTATTTTGAAACAAAGAAACAGCTTTTTTGCTATCCAAGAACATTCTGAGCTCACAGGCTCAGAATCAACCTCATAAAATGTTATTCATTTGGAATCTCAATTTAAGTGAATGAAAATTGGCCAAGAATTCTGTGTTGTAAAGGACTGCTACAAATTGAATTGTCTGAATTTTCAAAAAAATCCATCCCTTGAACTGTGATAAGGATGACACCATGCAGAATAGATAAAAATGTTTTTAGAGAAGTTGGGGTTTTCGTATCTGATTGATTTAGAATCCATGCTGTGATTTCTCCTACGCAGTTAATGAACCAAGATCAATTTTTCACACACACCTCTGACGTAGCTGCTTCTGTGGTGTCTTCAGAAACATTACCCACAGTTAGTTCTACATCCTCTTATTCAGAGAATAAACACGACCAAGAATATTATCAGAGAAGAACCACAAAGGGTTTCAGTGAGATATCAGATTTAACTACTTCTTAAAAATCAAAACTCTTACTTATAATTCTACATTTAAAGTAATACAATGATTGCTTGTTAGTGATCTGTCCAGCTTACAGTTTACTCCTGCTAGTACTACTCTTGCAATGTATTTCAGGTATTTGTACACCAAAGATTTCTGTTTAGCCTCACTTATGTTTTGTATGAAACTTTTCCCACACCAACACTTTCCAGCTTACAGCAATTTAACCATGATTAAGCTTGAACTAAGACAGAAAGGGTTTTTCGTATCTTTGTCCTAAAACTCATCCGACATTGACCTTATTTTGAATATGGAAATTATTTGCTGAATACATCAGTAATTTCTGGAAATAAATTAGTAGCTTTAATTTTGAAGGTATCAATCATTTGTTGTATAAATTTGGTATTAAGCTATAAGCCATTAATCCAGACACTATGATACAAATTGAAAGGACATGAGCACATCATTAAATTGAACCAGATGTGATACATGGCCATGCAAATTCAGCACTACAAAATTCCATTACAAGTTATTAACCTTCCCAAGAAAATACATGTCACAACCATGAAAACAGCCTACTTACATGCTCTCATTAGGTGAAATACTGTCATTTAGGTAAGAACCATTGGTGTTCTCCATTTCTGCTAGCCTGTGGAAAAATAAACAAGACTCATTAAAACCAATTATTTTTTTCAAAAACTTTGTTTGTTCTAACATTCTGGAAAGAGTTAAAGGGCGTGATGTTTTTGATGAATTTGAAACTCAAATTAATTTATACTTGCTGTTGATTACCAAAAGGTTTTGCAATAAGCTATCACAAAAGACTGTTTGCTACAATGGCCTGGCTAAACTCACTTCTAAGTTTTCAGCCCTTTCTCTGAGGTTATATTCCAACTTCTCTTGATTAATTAATTCCAAAATCAAAGAAAAGCCTTGAAATGCCAGGGGATTACACAAATTGCTTTGTACCCGGCAATGTCACTGTCCAAACTGTAACAATCAGTCACTTCTCATTAGTTTTCACACTCAGCCCCTCCTAAGCATCCTGTGTAATTCAGAAACACCTCTTCTGATCAAGAGATACTAGAGGAGAGAAAGAGGCCGGAATAACTATGTTTCATTACCTCAACCCTTGAAAATTTACTTGCTTGGTGGAAAAACATTTTCACATTTGTGCAATTAATCCACTTTTTGATTCTTAGGAGCAGTATGAAAGCAGAGAATTGAACTAAAGCAGTGATATATCACTATTGTAATCCTCCAAATCAAGAAAAAAATACTGTTTGTGGCATTTCATGAGGTGAATTAACATTACAGTGACACCTGAGATTCATATGAGAGTTTGGAGGTTTCTGCTCTTCTCACTTTTACTATTATATCAGGGTCCATATTAAAAACTAAACCTCATGTAGAATCATAGAAGGGTTTGGGTTGGAAGGGGCTTTTAAAGGTCTCCAGTCCAACCCCCCTGCACTGAGCAGGGACATCCTCCACTCGAACAGAGCCCCGTCCAGTCTGACCTTACACATTTTCAGGGATGGGGCATCTACGACCTCTCTGGGCAACCTGCTCTCAGTGCTTCATCATCCTCATTGCAAAAATTCCTTCCTTACATCTAGGCTGAATCTGTCCTCTTTTAGTTTAAAACACTACCTCTTGTCCTATTGCCACAGGTCCTATTAAAATATCAGTGACTGTGAGGACCCCAAGGGACCCAAAAACCAATTCTGACCACACAGGTGCTCTGGCATGCAAGTTAGGACAGGCTGGGTAACAGCAACCACAGACGATGTTCTTGCATCCCAGAGCCTGGAAAGCAAAACCCCAAATTTTATGTTTCTTTAAGAAGTGCTCAGGTAGCCTCTAGCTCTTCTTTTTAAGTAATTTTAGAGAAAGATCTGCCTAATGTCCAGCTGGTCTCATACCTGCTAGCATAATGTTCAATGCGTGAATGAGTATCATCGTGTGAGAGCTGAGGGGACGAGGCAGGCCTATAAGGCAGAAAACACTGATTAATCACAAACAATACCCCTTTAAAAGTAAAAAGACACTTAGCTATGCCTATACCCTCACATCTCTATGCCTTATGGCATGTTTGGTAAAAGCAAGTCAGAACTCCAGGCGCTGTGTGTGCCTCCTCAAGCCATCGGTGCAATGCTTTGTGGTGCCACGCTGGGCAGTTTTGACCATTTGCAATCCTCTTCTTCACACCAACTCCCAAAGAAGCCTCTTCCAAGGATTCATAGAAGAGCTTTCACCCTGGTTTTCCCTTCACACCTGCCTCCTTCATTGGCATTTGTGCTTCACAGGCTGCCAGTGTCCTGCTGAGAACCTCTCCTCTGCCTCCCACCCTGCTCCAGTGCCTGCTTCCAGCACATCCCACTTAAAAGAGCCTTTAAGAATTATTCCACGAGCAGCTAGAAATAAATACAAGAAGCATAAAATGTCTGAAAGGAGCCTTTAATAACACACTGCAGACACTGATGGTTTTGCCTAATGTCTTTCAAGAGTTGCAATCTCAATGGGAGGTCAGTGTGTTATACAGGGGGACACTAAGTTATGTTGGGTTTTCTGTCTGACAGATGGCATGAGGTCCTCTTCAGTTTTCTGTTGATGAAAACAATTCATAGGACTTTTCTTGTCAATTAGAGTATTGTTTGTTATAGCCTTGCCTCTGGAAAACATCAACATTAAATTATGTTGCCTATGCAGTTCAGACAGCACCCTTTGCTGCCACGTGGGATTTAGCTAACCTACATGTATTGAGAGGTGCCAGACTAACAAAAAGTGATGCAGCTTCCCAAACTGAATGGCAATTTTATACTTTTGCTAAATTTCAACTGCCCTTTATTCCATCTCTGCTGACTCTCCTTCTGGAATTCCTGACTGAGGAAGGAATTTCTCCCCATTTTTAGTGGCTGGATACTGTGGCTCAGGCTGGGACTGCCCAGAAGTGATCATATTGCATTGCACTAGCTGGCAGGTTTTTACTGGTTATAAACCAAAACTGTAATAATCTTCTGGTTTGTAATGTTCCCATGTTAGGAATTTGAGAATCCTGCTGCAAATCTACTGGACTCCTCAGCTTTCATGTTTCTAATCAGCCTCCAAAGGACTCTAGATTAGGATCCTTCTGAAATCATAGAGCTGTGTGCTAGATACACAAAATTCATCATCATTAATATCTTTTCTCACAGAACAGCAAAGTTTTTGCTCCTTAAGACATAACAGGCCAAGTATAACAAATCTCATTTTGTCTTTGAAATGAATTTTGGCCTCTACTTTTACTCATCACATAATCAAGCATTACTACAGCACACCAGAGGACAAATGCTCAGTTCACAGAGCTCCTCAGTGCAGCAGCGATTCAGTGGATAAGGAATTGTTTCTCTGGCTCTATCCCATTCTGTGTAAAAATGTGCAGGGAAGGGAGGGGAAAAGAATGCAATTTCTTTAGAGGAGTAGATCATGGAGCAGGATAATGATGGTTTTCTGATAAATTGAATTTACTCTCATTTTTTCTATTTTTCTGTCATACAGCAGGTGTCAAGCTGGTCTTAACTGGTACCACCAAAGAAGAGGTCTTGCTTTCAACACACACAAATGTTGATGCTAATAATGTGCCTAACTAGGAAATATGTGTTAGAAGTAGTTTCAGTTTTGAGTTGGATCATTCTCTTAGTGCCTCTCACCCTGACATTGCATGTGTGTTTGTACCAGAACAAGAGAAGGGACAGCACTTGGTTGGGACCTGCTGAGCAATGAGACGCCTCTTTTTGCATTACTGCATGGCAAAAAGTCAGGCCTGACTGCATGAATACATCCTTGCTGTCTTGAAATTATGCTGTAACTTCACAAATGACCAAGTTGTGTAATAATATAAAAAGATATATTTTTAAAAAGACAATATGATGTTATGTAACTTGTTGGAGTTGATTCTGCCAGCTGCAAGCAGGGAGTGAGGCTGCAATTCCAGGTTTGTCTCTACTTCAGAACATACTGCAATGGAGATATACCTCAAACAGCTTTTTATAAGTTTGCTTAAGAAAGCAAACCTGCTAGAGAAGCATAGCTTTGTGTTGAATTCAGCTGCTCAGAGGTACTTTTGCCAGTCTCTGAGCAAACTTGAGAATGATTGTGCTGTATTTGCCATCCTCTCAGTGACCGACCACCTGTGCTAGAACTCACAGTCCTTCCTCTCTGAGCACACACACTCAGCACACCTAATCAGCTCAAACAGTCAGCAGGAAGGCTGAGTGACATAGCCAATATTTAGCCAAGATAACCATCCCTTTTACAAGGGCTCCACAGCTGCCTTGTTCAAGCTGGGGTCTGCAGGAGCAGCCTGGGAATTCCGGTCAAGTCAAGTGGTGACCAAGTGGCAAACACCCCCTTCCTGCAATTCCCTGCCCTCCTGGAGACCTGGCTGGCAGGATGAGGGTACTTTCCTTTGTTCAGCATTTTAGTTGATGCTTCCTGAAAGTGTAGAAACAAGTAAACTGTCTTTGTATCATTGCACCATCACAGTTCAAGTTAGATACACATTCTCACAACTTGCTAACTGTCCCTTTAATGCCTGCCAAGCAGTGTATCTGGGCAAAGTACTGGATAATAAGCAGTAAGAACCATTAACTTCCAACAAAAAAAATAATCTATTTATAAGCAGTTCCATGTATACCACATGTTGGTGTCAGAATAGCACTAGCATTGCTGAGTGCTGCCAGGTGATCTTTTCTGAGGCACTTCAAGGATAACCAGAAAACTGGCCTAGGAGCACCAGAAAAAGGCATGAGCATAGAAAACATGGAAAAGTTTTATGATAACTGGTTTGTCTGCTGAAGCTGGAATCACCCTGAAAGCAAGAAAAAGCTTTAAACCTGGGTAGCTCAGTAACTTGAATTGCAGGTCAAGTGCTACAGCATGAAGGAAAGAAATAAAGTTAGCAGAACAAAATTAAGGGCAATTCTTTCCAGCCACTAATAATTTCTTATTTTTCTGCTTCCTTGTCAGACCAGATGGAAGGATTATGCTCTGGAAGATACCTGAGTTAGTCTGACAAAAAGCACAACCTCTCTGCACAAATCCTGCTCCTCAGTATTTCTCAAGTCTTCTCAAGCATTACATGTGAGTTAAACTCCCTGTAGTATGTAACAGCAAACCTCTGGTGTGAAGCTATCAGTGTAGGCAGACCACAATGTTACTGCTATAATTAACTAGAAATGACCCTGCTATGACAGCTTAATTTCATATTATGTCAGACACAGCAATGGCATTCCACGCGATCCAAGCTTTCTTCAAATGTCACTTTTAACTTTGCAATTGTTCTGAAATACAAGGAATCTAGATCCATAGTTGCATCTATAAAAGTGCATCCTCAACCTCAAAGCCCCTCTATTTCAGTCTGCCTTCAGACTTTTGGCATTCTCTGTGGGTAAATTCTCAGCCATGATGTTTGCAGTATTAGATGCGCTTCCTGGTTGCTTAAATTTCCTAGAGGTAGAGCACTCCCCTTGGCTTCCCAAGAGTTTGTGCTCCCAATAAAAATTATAAATCAATATTCCAGTGTATACATTTCACTCTTGTTTATTCTACAAAAAGTTCAATGGAGGTGCAAGCCATATACATTTCACCATATAGAAATATAAAAAATCTATTAGTTTCTCATTAGTTATCAATATGTGAATTAAAATTAATCCTTATTTAACATTATTCTAAAAGCATCTGTGTAACACTAGAAGTAGCAAATGCCACAACAGTAAATATATATCTGTCTTTAGTTTATGCTGAGGCTATTACTATGACAGTCAGACAATGCATGTGCTGGAGTGGTGCGAGAATGAAAATATATTCCACAGCTGAAAACACCTGCTTTTTAACTTCTGAAAAAATACAGTAAACATTTCCCCATTTCAACCTGCCTTCACAAGTCTGAATGTATCTAAAAGACTGTAATAAAATACCCAGTGAGCTCTGGATTAACTGGAGCACTCGAGTGTGCACGGTTGCACACAAAACCAAATTAGAGCTTTATCTGCAAAACTGTGTCATTCCTGAAACTGAATTAAATCCATATCAAGTTCAATCTCTGTCTTTCAAAAAGCATACATTCAGAGGGATTGACACTTATTCAGAAACACAGGCTTTTAAATGACAAACTTTGATAAGCATTAGTAGGTCTGCACGAAACCCCTGTTAATTCCATGAAAAATACATACTCCAGAAAGAGTACACAGTACAAAATCCATGACTGCTGGAAATTCCAGGGTTTATCTTATTCTACTCATTTGGGATCAAAACATTCCTTCAGAGAGTGCATCAGAGGAAATAACCATAAAGAAAGAAGGAAATGATCTCATGAACAAAGAAATAAACAAAAAGAAAAAGTGAGGGAGCGCAGCAGCAGTAGCAGCAGCAGCACACTTCAGCAAAAGTACTCACGCAGAATCTACTGGCCAGAAGTTGATCAGAGTAACAGGACTGCAAGACAAAAAATGAGGAGGTGAAGAGAAAGGCAGAAGAAACTCAGCAGCAAAATAATTACAGAAAGTTTAAAAAAAAAAGTCACAATAACTAAAAAGCAGAAATCCAACAGACCAACATGAATGGCTGTGAAGAGCAACCAACCAAAAAGTGAGAAAAAAACCTTGAAATCTAAAATTTAAAAAGAGAGAGAGAAAGAGCGAGAACAAGCTGCGTGCAATTGCCATTAAACAACTGATTAAATGTGTAAAAAAACCAAAGGGAACTGGGTTAAGTCATTGATTTCTCCATGTGCATCATTACTGCTTTTTTTTTTTCCATGAACACATCAGTCATTTTGTAAGACTAAATTTATAGGCTGAGAAAAAAAGAAATCATCTATGAAGGTCACAAACACCGTAGCCTAATTAAAAAAATAAAACCAAGGAAAGATACCCGTTTGGAAGAAAATAAAAATTTAATGAATGTTCATTAACCTCCAAATTGCACATCAAACTTAGAAGTCTGTAAGACTGCCAGTAAGACTGCGAGTTTGTTTTTCTTTTGCTAACTGAAACTGAAGTTCCTGTGTAAGGACAGGTGAAAGCAGATAAAGGCAATGGCAACTGGAAGCCCAGCTTGTGTTTTCCTGCCAGGCGAGGTAAACAGAAATGAAAGACATAAAGAGGCTTTATGCATTTAGGAAGTGAAAGGAGTTGGCACCAGCTGGGGAGCTCAAATAGTGTACCAAATGAATTGCTACTTAAGATACTTCAGAGCTACTCACGTTTCCATGTTGTCTCCCTCCAAGACAGTCTGCACAGGCAGGTAGCCCATTCGTGGGTGCTTTGCAAAATATCTTTTTGTTCGAAATTTGTTTTTAAGTACCTTGGCAAAGTCACGGACATCTTCTCCTGAAGTTGTCTGAAAGCCACAAATGACAATGAAATCATCTTTCATGAGGTTGTCACTGTTTTTCAATTGCCTCTTCCTTTGCTGGGTCACTTGGAAGAGCTGTGATCACACCAAGCGGAGCTGCCAGCAGCTTGAGCCCCGGAACAGCAAATTTTATTTGTCCATCACTGCCACCTTACAATGCACTACACAGACACTGATAGTGGGGAGGAAGGAGGGAAAGAATAATTTGTCATTTCCTCACCTGGCTGTGGGGGGTCTCTCTGCCTACTTTTGGTTCAGCACTAAAATGGCTGTAGTGGAGGACACACAGCCAGTCCGTGTGTCCAGCTGGGTGCTTCACTGTCTGGATCCTAACTCTTACCACACACTTGGCATCTCCATCTCATGGACTTGTCAATCTATGAAAGTCTCTAGGTACCTTTTCTTTCCAGTTTCCCTCCTCAGCCTTCTGTGCCATTAATACTTTGTCCAAAGGGAAACAAAAAGCAGGTGAGAGCTGCTTAAAGCTCTCAGATCAGTTACTTCTTCATGCACTTGTCCAATGTCAAACCAGCAGGAATTTAAGATCAATACTCCTAGGAGAGAAAAATTTGCATTAACTTTTCCGCTCCCTTGCCTGCAGCAGGCTTCTCTTGCTGCTGTAGACACCAGCAGAGGAGCACAACATAGATTTAAAAAGACCAGAAAGAGTCAGGAAGAATCTCAAGGATGTCTGCTGTGAAGATGCAAGACTTATTGAGAGCCTGACAAAGAATCAGGCTATTTTCTGATGAATTTTAATGTAAGACTTCAATTACTTCAGTCAGGCTGCACTCCCTTCTCTGAACCTTGCAGAAACACTAGACCCTGAAGAACTGATATTTTACAGTAAATTAAGTTCCTCCTGACCCACATAACAATATTGCTTCTCCAATCTATCTAATTTAAAGGAAAGAAATCAGGCAAAAGTTAATCTTTCTGACATTTTTATTGAGTTCTGTGCCTTCTGCATAGAGGGGAAGGATGTGCTAGAACGTATCAGTCAAGCTAACCTTCACAGAGCTGCTCAAACACAGATAGGTAGATTTTTAAAGGGTAGAAAAATTAAGAATGCCCTGAAAAAGTATCTGTAGAAAGATTGAAAAGTATTAACAGAAAAGGCAAATATTATTCCTGTACTTATGACACCTACGAGTTTCAGGTAAAGCTAGAAAGATTTTGGCTCCCTATCTGGTCAGTCTGCTCTGGCAGGAAAATTCAGTGTAAGGAATGACTGGCAGAGAAGTGACAGCAGAACCCATGAGCCAGTACAGCAGCATCTGTATTTTCATGAAAGTGAGATAATATTTGTATTAAGTATCCCTTCCTTAATTAATCAGAAGTAAAGACATTTGGGGAAGGGAGGGGTGAAGTGTGCCCAGACCACCCAGAGGACTCCAGAAAGGAGATTTATCGAGGTGGCTCCCTGCCCATGCCCCTGGAGGAGGGAATTCCCTCTGCTGAATTCCATCTGCACTGCCTGCTAGGAAAGCTCTAGCAGCTTGTCATCAAGAGAGCACACAGAGCACATCTGCTGGAAACACAGAAAAACTTTTAATATTTAATCTTGGTACAAATAGACTAAGCACAGCTTTCTGTCCAGTTGCTCACCTGTGCCATTTATAGCCATTTATTAATGCCCTGTTTATTGTGATGTGGAGAACACTTTCTGTTTGACTGTAATTTGTATTAAGTGCTTTGAGGTATTAGAAATTAAACATTATTTGCTTCAGCCTTTCTAGGACTGTTCTCCTCCCTCTCTCCCCTGAAGCTTTTCCATGACAACCAAAGAGCAAAATGCTGTGTTTGCACAGAAACATCCCAATCTCACTGGACAAGAATCCCAAGAAGAAAATATATCTTCTAGTGACAATTAAAAGCATCAGGCACCTCTCATATAATCCAACTGCCACTTAAATATGTTCAAGGAGCACAAGAAAGGCAAAGAAAATGTGATTATTACATGGACAAGATGATAAACTGAGGCTATTTTCAGCCAAACCTTACTCCACAGATGTTTTATTACATATGATCTTCAGAGTAAAATCATCCAGACCAAAATTCCCAGCAGAACTGGTTTATGAGGAAGAAACAGTGGAGTTTCAGCACCCCAGCTCTCTTAAGTCAAAGCAACATAAAGGCAGATGGGTTGAGCATGTGCCAAAACTATTCTGAAACCAAAGTATTTAATAAGAAATAGTTCTTTTTATTCACATAGGAATAGCTTTACCACCAGCTGACTTTTCCCAGTTTGGTTTAAGAAAGTGCCTTGCCAACCCCCCTCCCCAGACCTCAGCCCTGACTGGAAACCCTGGATGCAGACAGGTCTATCAGTTTGACACACTTCCTTCCAACCAGGTGTTTTTTATGTTCGTGTGTCACTGTTCATTAAACCCTAACAGAAAAATCATCCTGCATTTACATCTCAGTCTATAAATTGTCTTCTATCCTTTGTTTAAAAACTCTTTAAAAGTCCTATCTCTTTGAACAATAAATTGAGATGGGTTGCTTTCAGGAATAATTGTAGCAATTTTTCTGTCCAAATGAAAACCAAGCAACTGCCTTGCCCTTATTCTGACTCAACCTTTTGCAAGAGAGGGAACATTATCACATCCCTCAGGTATTTAGCATGAGTTCTCAAAACTCCCCTAAGCAGAATTAAAGACTGCAGTGCTCAAAAATTTCTTGATACTAAGAGGGAGGGAGAATAAAAATATCAGAACACTTCGGTGTGCACATTGAATTATTGAAAAGATATTATCAAAGAAGGCATCACATGTCTTGTGTCTGCCAAAATGCATTTTAAGGTGAGAGATTAGTGTGGAGGAAGCATAATAAATGCTCTGCCACCTGCATACTCTTTTTCATTCATTTAGAAAACAATTACAAACTAGACATAGCTTCAGTGGATGTTCAGTCCCCCAGTACTTGGGGAAATTTTTTGTAATAGCAGCAACACAAAAAAGCGTGGGGCTTGCTGTGTGTCACATTCACTTCCCCTCCACCCCAGCTAATCCCCTTCTAATTCAGCTGGCTGCTTGTGCAGCCAGGCACGGCACATTAGCACGGGTTGCTGGAGTTCAGGCAAAAATCCACTGGCTGTGAATGGTTCTTTATTCTGATCCAGCAGGCTGGATGTGGTGGCAGGTTTTCTGTGCATCACCACGTTCACCTCTTAGTAATCTGTATTTTCAGGGGCAACACAAACCTGCTGGACACAGCACTGCAATGAGTTGCTGCAGGCTGGGGGTGCACCTCATAATCCCTTTTTATTTCTCTTTCCTCAAAACGCATCAAAAGGTAAGAAAATGGTTGGAAGATACTGGTTTGTATCACTCACAAATCTCCCATGCTGTTTCTTAGCAAGAATAAGAGTGGCAAAGTTGAAAGCAAAGCTGCAGTCTATCCAGGAAGGAGGGGTTCAGCCATAGGTGGAAAGAAAGCTCTCAGGGAGTCGGTCTCTCACTCACTCACCCTGCCTACGACTCAGATCAAGAGATTCTGCTCTAGGAATGCCTGCAATGGAGAAGTCTGTTCAGACCTGCCCAGGCAGAGCCAGCAATTCCCTGTGACTGGTGCAGCAGTTCAGGCAAATCGCCCTTCCAGCAACCTCAGTCCCTGGGGGACAGCACTGAAAACCACAGCCAACGAACACAGGCAAAGAGCCAGCAAATGTGCACTGGCTGCCATTGCAGGGATTCCCAGGAAACACTGCCACTGAAGGGTAAAAGTGGATAGATAATGCAAAAAACTATCTGTAAGTTAAAACTAACAAAAATTCTGGGCTTGCTTTACTATAATATTTTAGGGGCATAAAATTTTTTCTCTCTTTTTTAGGTCTCTGAGAAAAGCTGAGAGTCTTCGCTTCATTTTGGCCATGGATGAAGCTTTTTGCTTGGATGGAGATTTAAAGACTCTTCACATAATTTTATGAGGCTAGCCCAAGTATAATTTTGATGCTTTATTTTCACCATTTATGATTACCAGCAGATGAAAGGCTAGGAATAATCCTATTTCGCCAGGAAATGCTGATGAGAGTGCACTGCTTCAAGACCAACACAAGCAATAGCAAAGGCAGCTGAAAGCTCAATCTGTGTTTGAGAGCTCAATCTCTAATTTGAGAGCACGTCTCATTGATGCCCCTTTACACCAATCCTGAGAGGCCAAAAAAGAGAGAGAGAAATGCAGAATTTCTCTTACCAGCTGTCAGGTATGAAAGAGACATTTATGCAAAAACCAATCCTTTTGGGAGCTGTGAAAGAAGGGTGAAGACCCTCACCAGACCATCACTGCAGCACGCTGTACTGAATGGCCTGGCTTCCCTCCTTGAGAAATGAAATCTACCTTGCAACCATGAGAACTTCCCTGGCATTTTACATCATCAAGTGATCAGACAATACAAAGGTACCATGAAACAGCAAAGAACTTAAAAATGCAACCATAGTGTTGTGGGAGAAAGCAAGTGAAGTGGCAACTTGATGAGGAAAGGAGGAAAAAAATCACACACTGATATGGAGAAAACCTTAGGACCCAAGATATGAATATTTGCACAAATCATGTGCTTCCAGGAGGACCCATAAAGTGAGCTATGGCACTGAACATGGAACAAGTCATCAGCACACAATAGTAACAATACATTAGGACATGGAATCGTGCAAACAATGAACTTCAGTTTACTTCAAACCATTGGAGCATCCTTGACTAAGCAACAAAATTGAGATTTAATTATGGAGGAGGGAAGAAAAGCAGTCCTAATGCTTTGTTACCTTGCAAAGGAAAGGAAGTTTTTACTTTCTACATAAGAAGGGACAGTAAGGGTCAGTAAAACAGCTACTTACTGGTGTGCAGTATTCCACCATGGGATAGTGCATTTTGTGACCTTTAGCAACACGGCCAGAGAAGAAGCAACTTTGGCAGATGTCATAGTTAAAGTGCTTTAAACTTCTGTACCTAAAAGAGGATAAAAAACAAAGTTCACAGCTTCAGAGCTTTGTGTGTGACTGCTTCATATCAGCCCATCAAGTTTGCTGTGGTAGTAAATTCTCTTCTGTGACAGGTCACATGGTGTGCAGTGCCCAGCAATGCTCCTCTGCCCTGAGGGACAGGCACTGCTGCCTCAGATGTTTGTCACAGATCTAATCTTTAAAAAAATTTCTAATATTGGGCAACAGTGAAGATCTCTGCACATTCATTCACCTTTAACATATGAAAGACACTTTTTATTTCTATGACACTAACTTCAGATCTTTTGCTCTTCATCATGATTCCTAAAATAGAATGTCCTCCAGGAGGAAAATTCAAGAAAGTAATGCCCTCTCAGTAAGTCACTCTGACAACCCCCTCATGTCCTTCCTAGCACCTCTATAAAAACAATTTTCCTGCAGAGCATTCCATCCATGCAAAACTCCAAATGCACTTTTGGGCCATTATTTAATCTCATCAGCTCTATGAGGCAGCTAACTGTTGTATCTGCTGCGCTGAAGTGGTTGAAAGAGCCGGAGGCATAAGGGTTGTCTTGTTCCAAATACACGGAGCAGCTCAGCCACAACGACCTCAAAAGAACATTGTTTTACATGAACTGGGTGCACAGTATTAGCTTTCTAAAAGCCTCCCAATACAGTATCTTTTTGTCAAGTGTGTACACAGGGTTTCAATGACTTGCAAAGACAGAGGAAAAAAATCTGTGACAGACAGATTCTACTATCATGATAATAGATTTGTTATATAAATTTAAGAGACAGATGAGATCAGTCAAGTAAAATTAGACACAAACACAGAGCTCCAGTGTCTGCTTCCCAAGTTCTCAGTGCTTACAACAGACTATCCATTCACTTGCCATCCTTTGATATTTCCTAGGGCTCCACTTTTCAATTCCACCGACTTGTCTTTGGCTGGTTTATACAAAACTGTGTAAGTAATACAGTAGTTAATAAACTGCATCTGGGAATGGGAAAATTAGACTTTGTGGATGTGCTGAATTACTCACATCCAATCCATAGCTCTTCCTCACTAATATTTATCACTTCCCAGTTCAGATATTAATGGGCAATAAAAAGCAAAAGAAAAGAATTTAGACTATTAAAGCAACAGCCTCAGATTCAAAACAAAGCAATAAATACCTTCTAAATTTCCCCCATTTCCCCCTGCCTGTGAAATTGTAGCAGAAAGCACTGCCCCACTACATGCATAAAAGTACATTCTTCTGCTCCCAGGTTAGAGCAAAATGATGGCTTTTATGTGTAGCAGTGCTTGCTGCTGTTATCTATCTGGGTTTTAGACACAAAATTACAGAAAGCTCTTTGTAAACAACACGATAACATAGAAGGAGAAATGCCAACGGTAAAAGAAGACTGTGTGTAAAAAGGGCAGAAACCATACAAAGCAGCTATTGCGAAGCAAAGTGATAAAACAAGTCGAGGCATAATTGAAAGTGAGTATTTACTTGGCCCTTAAGTGGCTTCTCAACAGGCACACCAACACACAGCCATTTTACAACACAGTGACTTATTCATTGCCATAGTAACCACGGTGTCAATCCAGATGTTTAAATAGCACAGCAGCATTTCCCCCACTCCAGGTTAATGTTCCACCAACATTCTTTCGCAGAGAAATGCACATGTAGCTTTTACATGCCTGAGAATTTTTAAGGCACTTCCTTGCTTTATGCTAGGACAGAAAGCAATTCATTAGGATCCAATTAAGAAAATGCAACTGCACAGGACACACTGAATGTAAGGCAAATTGTGCTAGTTGTGCAATCTAACAGTGCTTTTGTTGAGGCATGGAAAGACTGGGACACAGAGGAAGTGCCATATTTTAACTGAGAGATGACTACTGTCCTCTTCAAGTCTCACAGCACTATACCCAGTCTAGGTGCCACTCTCCCTCATGTCCCCATCACAATTAGTTTTTCCAAGAACAAAATGCTTATAAAAAGAAGCTCCTGATTTGCCTGGAATCAGGCAGAACTCTTGATCCATCAAGCAGAAGCACAGTGGCTGAAAGGAAGAGAGTCTGTACCTGAATCCAATGATGGGGCACTCCTTACAGATGTTACACTTGGCTTGGTGCTTGGCAGTCTCAGCAGCAGCCACCCTGTGCAGGACAGGCAGCCACACCATGGACTGTGGCTCCAGCCTCATCCAGTCCAGGAAAAGGGCTGCTTCAATCTCTGGTTTGTTGTTGGCCTGAAACACAAGGGGAAAAATGACAGGGGCTGAGTGCAACTGATCTGTCTACTCAGCAGCTAACTAACAGTTCAAGCTGTTCTTGTCAACTCCGTATCTCTTCCAGGAATATACCTCAGCTTTTCTCCCAGTCCAACTACTCATTTAAAAAAAAATTTAAAAAAATCCCCAGGATCCTGCCTTCAAGCCAGGAACTAAAAACCATTATTAATATTTCAAATCTCTCTTTCTCTTATTCCCCCTATTACAATAGACAGCACTACCATGTACTTTTTCACAGAGAAAATCATCCACTTACAGGATCACCTTTGATGCCTGATCTCACATTCTCTGTCTCTCTTATCTGAGACCGTATAGCACTGCTTCTCACCTATTTTAAAAACTGTTATCCAAGCCCTAAAAATTGCATGTCTTTTGATCAAAATTCCTTTCTCCTTAACATCTTTCATTATCGCACTAACCTTTCTTCATAATGCACACATAAGGAAATCATTCAAATCTCTCTGAAGCCTGTTGTTGAACATGTAAACCCTCTTTCTCCTTAAATGCCTCAAACCACCTCTTCTTTAAATTTCCAATCACTGACTGCAAACACAAAACAGTTCTGTCCCACAAAATAACATTCTCAGATTCCATTACATCCCACACTCATCTCTTTGCCAACAGCAGAAGAGCCAATGAACACTTCCCAGCAAAACACATCCCATCCCATCCCATCCCATCCCATCCCATCCCATCCCATCCCATCCCATCCCATCCCATCCCATCCCATCTCATCCCAAACAGTGTGACATCAGGTATCTCTTCCATGGTAACTGCAAGGCAGCTCAGTCACAGAGCCAAATCCCATTGTGCCAGGCACCATGCACCCCCAAAAAAATGATATCTCATCTCTACCCAGGGCACCCACAGTATGGAAATAGAAAACAAAGAGGTAAAACCCACAAGGAAACAGTAGTGATCTGTGTGCATGGGTAGAGATCACGCTGCACCAGCAGGCTGGACACTGCAAACAGGGCAGAACAAAGGCAAGGAGCATCAAAAGGGATTTGAAGGAAAACAGTGCAATGATGGAGTCAGTGTTTACAGGAAACAGCCCTCTGTTGTGCAGGGTGCACAAAACTGTTACCTGAGAACCTGGGAGATGGTTCCAGTGCTGAAAGTGAGGTGATAGATCAGGTGGAAACCTCAGGGGGCTCTGGTGGGGAGGTGGGAGAAGGGAGGATGTGTCCATACAGGGAACAGCCCAAGTGATGAAGAGGGATAACATCATGCTCTGTTTCTCTAAACCATCACTACATGCTAATTCCAATTCCTCAAGACATTTCCTTCCATGCTCCCCACAGCAACAGCATATTTATGGTCTGAATATATTTAAATCCTCTGTTTTCTTTTTTCTCTATGCTTTCAAATACAGCTCTCAGTGGGCCAGTCTTTTATATTTTAAACTTCACAAGGCTGACTGTCTTCCTTTGTGGTTCCAAACCTATTTGAAGCCCTTAAATAAATAATAAGCATTAATGTATCATGTACATGGACCAAGATGAATAGGGGATTGAGTGCTGAGGATTTTTATGCTTGCTCTCAGTTACTTGTCCAGTTTCTCATGAAATTTGAGTTTAGTATAATCTAGCTAAAACCTTATTGAACAAAAAATGCTAGCAAGAACTTTCGAGAAAAAAATACCCCAACAGTTCTGCAGGAGAGAGAGCTATAGGGAAAACCAATTAGCTGTAGTTTTGTTTTGTGTTTTCTTTTAAATCCAACGCTGTTTATAACCTTGACAAACAAATTAACTGATCAATATTTGAAGGCTAAGAAAAATGCAATCTCCCAGACAGAACTGCACAAAAAAGATGTGAAATACAAGGCCGGTAATATGCCCTGAATAATGAATTGCATTAAAATTGACTTAAAATGCTGTTGCAATACTTTAGTTAATCAGAAACAAAGATTCTTGGTCAGAGCTTCCTTCTGAAGGTGCTCGTTTGGGAAATCATCCAACGACTCCTATCACTACACTTGGGATCCATATACATGGACTTCCAGTATAGTCAAAAACATCCTTTTTTGGATGTTTGGGGTAAAAACATCAAATCAGAACACATCTACAATTATTCAGATAAAGTCCTTCACAATTTGATATTCATGGAAGGATTATATTAAATAGAATATGCACTGAAACACTTCTGAAATCTTCTGCATTAAGCCCTAGTTCTCTGTTTTTTCACATAGCTGCAGAATTTAGGAAGCCCCCCCCCAAAATAAAAAGAGAAAATCAAAAGCACAGTAAAGTCCAGTCAACACTGGCAAAAGGGTTTGTTCAGAACAGTGAATACTGCCTTCTGCCACAGTACATCAGTGAATTCAGTCGAATTAAATTAATTTTGGAACTCCTAAGTGAAAGGCATGCTTCTAAAATATGACCATCTATATTTTCAGCTGGAAGGCAGGGCAACAAAAGGGCAGGGGAGAGGCTTTCTGTGACTCACTCAGGGATCCAGCTTTAGCCAGCAACTACACTGGCAAACCATAACTATGCCCAGCAGACTACACTTTCTATACAGAGGTCCTCTAAGCCTCAAAAAAAGAGAAAAAATTAAGAGGATCTCTTTAATATACCATTCCTAATAGAAAAACATGAGGTGTACGGAAATGCTGCAGTGCAAGCTGCAGTCAGAATAAGAATGAGCCGCTCAAAGCGCTGCTCTCCACTTGTAGCTGCTTTAAATTTGCAGGGAAAATGCTGCAGCAATGAAAGACTTTCTGTAACACCCTAGATCTATTTTAATTTCGCAGTCACTGTCAATTGCCAGCAGTCCCAATAGCTGCCTAGGCAGAGCTCCGTATGGTGGCTGTACAAAACCTGTGCTCAGAGAGATTAGGTGCATTAAAATGTATCAGAACTGGTTCTGAATTATATTACATGAAGATTTAAAGCCACGTGGAGAAAAGCTGGTCAGGGTCAGACAGTATAGGACAGACAGTTCTCAACTGTCTCCTGAGCTGCTATTACAATTTTTAAAATAATCTCTAAATCCAGTAAGGCAGCAGCTGAAGATTTTACATACGGGAAAAAGGCTGAATTCATACAGTTCGTATCTGAAGCAACAAGATCAAGCTGTAAAGAATATTAATGGTTCTTCTCTTGAACACATTTCTGTGCAACTCACAATTTTTATGGTAATAACAGAGTGAATCATAAAGTAAAATTCATTAAGGCCTTTCCAGCTTACAAGTAACAATTTGTTATGGAGGACATTCAAATTCATTATGTTCCAGACATCTGTTTTTCAGTATTTATTTTGCAGAAACAATGGGAAAATAGGAAGTTGGGTGGTGCTAGCATCTTTATACAATACTTGGGAGATGAGTTTTTTGTTCTTCCCTCTCTCTTCCTCTAGCTAGTAGCTGAAAAAATATCCTATGCTATATTAACTTTGTCTGTCCATAATAGGAACTGTGCTACAAAATACAGTTGGGATTTTTCATGAATAATGTGGTTTGCTTTTAGACTGAGTCAGATAATACAGCAGAAATTTCTGATAACATGTCTGATTAGCTATACTCTGCTTATGTGCAGTGTAGGAAATTGACTGGAAATAAATTAACATTGTTAATTGAATGGTGTTTTACACCCTGGGTGGAAAGCTTTACATTAGCAAATACTGTTTTGGACAAACAGAACTAAAGGAAGGGATTCTTATGACTTGTTAAAGTCTAAAAATGCAGAGCAGCCAGTAACAGCAACCCATTCTCCCCAGACCTAATCCTGTTCACCCTTGTCTTGCCCTCTCCTGCATTACACTTGATTGCATTGGCAGTCAGTGTTTTTAGTGGTGTGGCAAAGAATAATAAAATAAAATAACATGAATCCAGAAGTGAATTAGTGTAGTTTGATATCATCCACACTTGAACAGCATCTTCCTGATCCCCACCCCTTAAACCATTTCAAAATAGCTTTTGAAAGCAGTTCATTTGTAGGACTCTTCAAGACTGCCTCCAAAGTCAGGCACAGGTTCACAAAATCCTGCTGAAATAAAACCAGAATTGCTGTTTTATGACATTTACAGCACAGCAGCTTGAGGAAGGATTTGCTAGTTCCCTTTGGCCAGCTCTCTGTTGTCAGAGCCAGGAGCAGAAGAAATATCCTATGAATAGAAACAAGGGCTGCCTGAATCTGTTAAAAGAGATTGAGTCCCTCAACAGTAACACTGCAGTTGTAAGTTATTTTCACATGGACTTGTATATATAACTATATATAGTTATTTGTACATAGTACTGGTATTTCCTAACTGCTCAAAAATAAAAGCAATAAGCAATGCCTCAAGAAACAACTGTCCAACCGATTCAAATCACAGCATTTATGGCCAAAGTCACTTTCAGGGTCCTGGCCCGGGATTTGTAACACCCAAATGCCACTTAAAGGACTAACAGCTCTATTTTGGATTTTATTTGCATGAGTAAATACACCAGATTTGGACACACTTCCATGGTTTTAGAAAGTAGGCTGATCTTGCCTTACCATTGATCAAGTACAAATCTAGTAACAAAGACTATAAAATACAGAATATTAAAATACTTTGCTTCATCAAAGTGAAGCAAAACAAGGTTTAAAATACATATATGAGTTAACTGCACATATTTTACTACTCCTTAGCTTCATCTGTTCTAGTTTTTAACATCAAGTACTCTAATTCAAGTATATCCTTGAAAGAAAGCATACTTAAGGCATTTTATAACCAAGAACCAACTGTCCAACATTTTACTGAGAAATGGCGAGGGACATTTTAATTTGAGCTGCACTCTGCTCTCTCATCACATTTCTTCACAGTCCCAATGTCACAGTAACTCATCCAAGGCAGTAACGTGAATTCCTAGGTCCTGTTTACACTATATGAGGAAAGCATATTAATAATTTTCCACTGTGATTAAAACCATGTGTCCTTCACTCCATATCATTTCCCTATCCTGTTTACTTAAAAAACCTACTCATCACAGAACTAAAAGGAAAGTCCTTTCACACTGCAGCAACACTGAATTCACTCAATTTTTCATGGATCTATAGATTGCTTTGATGCATTCTGAGCTTAAGCAGAACTAGACAGTCTTCAAGTGGTCACTGGATTAAGCTCTTTGCTCTCCAAACTTAAAAGCACTTTTTCTTTAAAATCTCAAAGCAGAAATTACACACCCCTGCCCCAAATAGGAAAAAAGATGAGTCCCATGATATGGTTCTCCTCCCAAGAACTTCTTCCAGCACCTTCCTGCAAATGAAGAAAACTACAGAAAGCACAAGTGCTTTCAGTGCTGGGGGAGGGAGAAGTAGCAGGAGGACTGGAGCAGCAGCCTCGGGAGAAGAGGACCCAATTCCCAGGAGCAGAGGTGTGCAGCAGGCAAGGCTGCTGCCAACAGCAGGGCTGGGCTCCTCCCTGCCCAAACCTCATTCCCAAGGACTCGCCCTTCACAAAGCAGGAGAGATTTCCCCTCTTATCTCTGGGAACAGTTAACATCCCCTTTTTTTCTGCTGCTGTGCAGACAGACAAGGCCGTTGCCAGGGCACCTAACCTAAGGGAGCTGGGAGAACCACTTCTGAAGCACACAATTGTTGCAACTCTGACACGACTGCAATTATATTGCTGGCTTATCATCACCAGAAAGAAGGAAGAAAAAACCAAAACTAAAGAAAAAGCATTCCTCAATGTGGGCGTACAAAGAAAGACTTAAATTAGTTTCCATGCAGTAATGTAAACTATGAACCCCCACAATATTCTTCAAAAATGAATTATCTTGCTCCAGTAACAGGAGGCTGCTGGGAGCAGCAGGACTGCCTGGCTGTCCAGCTTTTGCAGCCTCCCTGTTTCCTGGGCTGCTCTGTGTTCCCCCCACCAACACTTCTGTGCTTGTCTCCCAGCCTATGGATTCTGTTCCCACCATCCTACACTGAAAGGATGTCTCAGTGTTCCCCTACTCCCTTTCTCATGGGAAGTTCTTATCTCTTTACCCATCCCCATTCCTGGCTGCTCCTTTCTTTCATGCCTCACTCAACCCACACTGTTTCCTTCATCACTATTATTCTTACTGCTGTTCTTACTGTCATTCCCTAAGAGCTATCCTTATTTTCCACTCCTTAATTCCTTCTCCCTTGCCTTCATTAGGGCTTTCCCTATCCTTGGATTTCTGCTCCTCTTCCTAGGACTCCATCCCCACCTTTTCCTCTATCTCCCCTCCTCATCTCAGCCTCCCTCCCCCTTTCTGTCCCTCCTAGAAGATCTCTGTTCTGCTGCAGCCCAGATTGGAAACCAACCTGCACTGTGAGAGTTGAAATGAAGCTTCATCTGAAGGAAAAAAGAGAGGATGACATTCCTCCTCTCAGTGCAGGTAAGAGAAGGAAACTTCAGGTTTTCTATGTTCTGATTTCTGAGCATGCCAAAGGTTGTGTCCAGCTGTGCTTGGGCTGTTCCTAGAAATGCCAGCAGCGGGATGTGGTACAGCTTTCAGCCAGCTGGCATGTCTTCATTTCTAATGATGATGTTCCTATTGCTAACTCCTTTTGTTCAAATAAACAGTTATCACAAAATCACAGAATTGCAGAATAAGCTGAGTTGGAAGGAACCCACAAGAATCACTGAGTGCAACTCCCAGACCTACATAGGATCATCCCCAAGAGTCTTCCTACTTTAAAAAAAACAGGTTTGGTGTGTTTCATCACTGTGATTTTATATTGTTTTATTCCTAGTGTAAACACACTAGGAAAAAAAAACCTATGGTTTTGCCAGATTCTGAGGTCACTTTCCTTATCAGTTTTTCAATGGTGTTCTTCAGTGCTGTTGACATTCACTTGGGAAAACAACAGAATCCAGTGAGTCCTAATTCCTGAGGAAGGTCATTTGTGCAAAATTCTTACCATGGATTTGTTGCATAATCATTTTGTGTTGGTGTCACTTGAAAGCTCAACATGGAAGTCAAAGCTTGAAGGCACCAGCAGGGTCTAACACAGCTATCAACATTACTGTGCACAGTTTATGAGCATGGGTTATTCACCCAGGACATAGCCCTACAAAATTTCATGCTGAAATGGCATCAAATGCCGATTAGAATTATAAAAGGTCATGACATGAATGACAGAAACAGTAAATGTAAATCCTGTAGAATTAATCTGTCACAGGAAATGTCAAACATACAGAAAGTAAATGTCCCATCAGAACTAAGTTTGTGGTGATTTTAGAATTAGATTCTTTTCGAAGTCATTGTGTGTATGCAGTCTACTTCCAAGCATTAATATTCATTGAAAACACTTGCTGTGTTTTGCTTACTACAGAACTGAAACTACTACATAATGAAACTTGAGCAGCAGGCAAAAATGCAAACAACTCCCCCCTTCCCCAAGCAAACAAAAAAACCCCTCAGGGACAGTGAGGAGATAGGAAAAGAGCTTTCTTCCATTGTAATGTAGAAGATGCATTTAGAGTTAATCACAGACCATACATTACCTCCCCTCCTCTACCTTTTCACTAAGCAGCTGTCTTCATCTTGTGCATTCTGCTGGTAGTTATGATAAGGATGAATAATTCCCTTAACTCTCTTCCTCCCCAGATTCAATAATTTACAAGTTTGAAAAAGAGCCTCCAGTCTGCTGTATATTCCTCAACAGACAGGACAGGAATTCTTTCAGTACTCTTTAAAAGAAAACTGGTATTATCCATTCAAGGAGTGGAAGGAGCTCATCGAGCACTCCTCGCCCCTAGACAGCACTGCAGGCGGTTGCCTATTGCTCCCCCGGGCACCTGGCTGTCACTGCTTTGTGCATGCCCAAAATTCAGATCAACCACTGCTGTTCACCTACACAGCAGCAATAAACAGTTATCTACTGCTGGGCAATAGAAAACTGTAAAGCCAGGAGCTGCTGCAACAAAGACACTGTTTGCAGGGTTCAGCTCCAACAGGAGCCCCAATGACAATTATCTTCCACCTGAGCTAATTCAAATACACCTCGTCAAAGGAGCAGTTTAATAAGCCAAAGGCCACTACCATCACAGAATCACAGAATAATGAGGTTGGAAGAGACCTCTAAGATCATTGAGTCCAATCTATGCCCCAACTAAACTACAGCACCAAGTGCCATGTCCAGCCTTTTTTTAAACACATCCAGAGATGGTGATTCTACCCCTCCCCTGGGAAGAGCATTCCAGTACTTTATTATTGAGTGAAAATTTTTTTCCTAATATCCAACCTATACCTTCCCTGACACAGCTTGAGACTGTGTTCTCTGGTTCTGTCAGTGCTGCCCGGTGGAAGAGACCAACTCCCACCTGCCTACAACCTCCCTTCAGGAAGGTGTAGAGAGCAATGAGGTCACCTCTAAGCCCCCTCTTCTCCAGCCTAAACAACCCCAGCTCCTTCAAACATTCCCAAAAGGGCTTGTGTTCCAAGCCCCTCACCAGCCTTGCTGCCCTCCTCCAGACACCATACAACCCACAGTACCCTCATCCTCATCCCAGATTTTCAACCCTCCTTGGAAGTACAGGTGAGCTCACAACAAAACACCAACTGGGAAATTCAGAGCCAGGAAAACATGGACTTACAAACTGGAAGCAGCTCCTGACGCTGGGCTCGATGTTGCTGCCCCCGAAGGAAGCCACCTCCCCCAGCTGCCGGGGGATCTGGATGGAGTCGTGCAGCAGCAGCCCCAGCCGGCGCTGGTCACAGAAGCCAGTGGAACTTGCCACTTGTTTGAACAGGTCTGGAGGAAGGAGAAGGACACCAGAGGTCAAGCATCACCACCAGGATGTGGCAAGCAGCCCAGATTTGCGTCGTTTCCAAGGCTCGCAGGTGCGGTCAACAGCCTTGGAGGATATGAGCACAAATACAACTTCCATCTGGCTGCTTCTGTTCCCATAAACACTGGGCTTTTTCTGTGAAATGTGAGTCTTGTGGTAATTTTTAATAGTGTTACTGGCTTGTGCCTGGGAAGAAAGACCACTCTAACACAGCACCTCTGTCATTACTGGTAATAGAAGCAGAAACTTGATAACACAGCTAACTAAACAGCAGGATCTTCAAGCCACAACACAGATGTCTAAAAAATAACGTTTAATGGTAAAATAATTTCATACAACATAGAGCACATTTTCAAGTCTTAGCAATCGACATACAACTCTGAGAATCCATTTCTCTTCCAGATGAGTTAAAATGATAACCAACAGCCCCCTAACTTTGATATATGATGATCTTTTAATTCAAGAGAATGTATTGAAAATAAAATAAAAATTACAATATAGCACAACCTGCCATCCATCAGAAATTTTAATATCATATTAACTTTTTCCTTCTGAAGTGAAATGCTACTTGATGCCATGTTCTGTTATTGCATCATTCTAGAAAAGAATCCTTACAGGGCAGAATTATTATCCCTTCATAAGCTCAATTTAATTTGATGGGAATTAATTTTACTATATATATATTGAGGAGGTTATAGAATTCATAATAAAAAGAAGAAACAGGTTATCACTAAATGAAATATTTATTTGGCAACATCTCTGTTGACAATACATTACCTGAATAAATTCTCCTTACTTTTCAACAGTTAAAAAAAAAAGAGAGAGCAAAATAAGACTAGAATGAAATAATGCTTTTTTTTGGAGTCACTTTAATATTTTACCCAGCACCAGGGATACAATTATAAAGGTGCTTCAGCACTGCTTGAGATAACTTTCCTAGCACTGCTTAGACACCTGTTTTCTTCCACAAGAATAAAGGAACAGATAGAGAAAGGATTATTTTTTAATTACATGAATTTCACTCTTGCAAAGTCTAGTTTTATAATGAATAATTCTGGGATGAATGCTTCCATCGCCTCTGCAAGCCTTAAGACCAGTGCTCTAGCACAACCAACTCTGCTCTGCTGCACAAATGAGACAAAAAATTGTAAGGGGTGCAAGTCACTGTATACTTGCAGCAATGCTAATGGCAACTGCACTATGACTTCAGCATGGATGGCAAAGCCACACCACAGCATGACAGACACAATTCCTTCCTCTCCCACAGCTATTCAGCTTTCAACTTCCCCATCATTAAAACATTAAATGTCCTTAGCAAGGTTATAGGACACTTAATAGGTTATGCATTACTGTGCACACACACTGCAGGAGAATCTAAAATATGAGTAAATGCCTTCCTTGGTAACTTTGATAATCTTAGATGAAATATCAGTTTGAAAAATATCTGTACTAATTTTCTTAAAAGATTTTTCTGAATTCTTTTTCTTAACACCCACATGAAACATCTAGAAATCTAAACTGTGACATTCATTGTGACTGCCCTAAAATCTGATCCAATTACACATTGTCATACACAGACCCCACTGCTGGTACTGTATGTTTTCTCTTTAGAGTTCTTCAGCTTGCATTAATAGAGAGTAAAATGATAACAATTGATGAAGAACTGCTATGGTATTGGGTCAAACCCTGGAAGTTGGATTTTCAGTGGTATTTTTAAGTGCTTGAATGAGTGATACCAGTTAATTAAACAAGAAAGTTATTCTTGAGAACTACATTTATCAGCAGTTATTTTCTGGATCCTAGTCTCATTAGTGAATTGACTTATTAGTCATATAAAACTAAGAATGCAAGTGGAATTTTTTCAAGTATTTCTTCTCTTAAAATATGCAAAATGTGCCCACCTGTAGTATTTATTTATTAAAATTTATTTACTTAAAGATAGCAACTATATTTAAACACAATGTAAATAATAAGACTGACCACAATGTGGGAATCATTAAAAAAAGTTAATATATCTAAAAATAGTGTAATGCAAGTGTCCTGTAGCCATGCATTTTTGTGTGTAAAGGTGTGCTGAACCAGTGGTCTCCAAAGGGGTTCTGGTGCCTCAGGGAGTGTTCAAGACAATCCATCAGGGTGCAGTAAAGAAATACTTTTTGTACAGATAATAAATTCAATTGAAAGCTTCAAAATAGTGCTTATTTAATCTTTATCACATCCTCCTTAACTTCTTCTTTTGATATGCTTTATAATGTAGACAATATATTAGTACAGCAGTGTGTGTACATAATTTGTTAACAGATCTACATCTATCGGAAGTGCATGGTCAAAATTTTTTCTGCTGGGAGGGGTGTGATCAAAATGTTTGGCAACTGCAGGCTAAATTACCTAAAACTACAGGGAACAACTTAAAAGTACAAAGTGAAACAACACACTTTGCATCTGCAATATCTAAAATAATGTTTCTGTATGCTACTTAAATGTTTATTCAATAAAAAACTAGGAGGAATAAAACAGGAACACAAACATAAGGTAAACCCAAAATAATTACATGGACTTACATCTGTATTTATCTTCCAGGTGTGCTTTACAAAGGGACACGACACCAGTTTTGAAAGATAAGACACGGATCCTTCCTGTTCGACCCCTAATGGAAAAGAAACACTGGCTGATAATAAAATCCAATCATGTCATAATTTGTTTACTATAACCAAGTTCACTGCAGTACTGTCGACTTCATAAATTAAATCTCACAGACAATACTCAAGCTGGATGGTTATTAGGGTAGAAAAATAAAACATTGCTGTGGCTTCACAGGCATAGCTGAACTGCAGTGCGCTGTTGTATCAACTCTACGTGAAATGGTCTTGATCGAAAATAACCACTCATCTCCTTTTCTATAAAAAAAGTGAGTAAAGGGTCTTTACACTATGCTTCCTTGAACAGGCTTCTCTATGAACTGCTGCTGAATGATTCTCAGAGGAGATGAGATCCCTGACAGAACAGCAAACTAGTCCTTTTGCCAAAGACAGTATAGCTTTACTTCCACCAGAAATCCAATGTAACAGTCGCTTTTAGAAAGTCTTTGCTTACTGTCTGTCAGCCATGCCCTGACTTGCCTGAAAAGGCAACAGGAAGCCAAGCACAAAAAAGCAGCCTCTGCCAGAAGTATGCAGTGACAGAGACACTGGTAATACGTTCAGGTGAAAGATAAAGCCTGCCTAGAAATCATGGCAAGGCAGGCAGGCTGTACAGTTATGCCGTTAACACCTTGGTGTGGTTTCGGAGCTCCTCCTGGCAGCACTCAAAGCTCTCCTGTGCAGTGCCAAGGGGCTGGGACACTCCAACCAGCCCCTGCTGCCTGTCAGTCTCCCCCCCACGCTCACTCCTGCCTTGTAACGTGCCCACGCTACTACTTCTGCTTTCTAACGTGACAGCAAGAACAACATCCTCCCCTGAGCTGCAGGCGACGCACTGACAAACCTTCACATCTTCTCTCAGTCATCTGCTTTAACTCAATTTACTTCCAGTTGCTGGCTTCCCCCTCCAGACTTGTGTTTCTGATAGCATTTCAAATACATAACATCTACTGCAAACGAAGACACACACAAAACAGGAAGCTAATGCCGAAACCCAACGTTTTTAAAGCAGAGACTTATCAACAGCTTTGAAGCGTCACCAGTAAGGCCCCCACTGGGAATAAGATAAATCATGTAGAGGCAGGCCATGGTCATGCATCAGGCTGCACCACAGGTAAAGATGCATGTGGTCTTTTTAATCCTATGAAAGAGCTGAGGAGCCAGCAGTGCTCATTTACCCACACATCTCCCCTGCAAACCCTATAAAAGATACAGACAGAAACCTGTGGACAAAGCCAAATTTAGAATTTGCAGCTTTTTATTAAAGAATCTTACTTTTTTCATAATGAATAAGAAACATTTGTAGTTTACCTATGCTTTCCACACTCTGGTCCTCTCACTTCAAATCTTTTCCAAATTAATTATCATCTGTGCCCTGAGAAACTCCTCCTGATGAATACCAGACTCATGCAAATTATACAAGAGAAGAATATAGAATAATGATTGCTCTGCAAGGCAATTAAATTGAAACTTGTACGAATCATGAGTTGTTCAGTTCACTCTCCTCTCCTCCCAAGTCAAACCAATAATTTAGCAAGCTACTGCAAATGAGCATGAGTGACTGATCAATTAAAACAAATCCAAAATGTGCTGGATTTGCAGAGCTGTACCCATAATTAGATCAGTCATTGACTGTGAATTTGATTAATATCTTTACAAATGACAGTTTTCAATTATAAGGAAAGTAAAGATGCAGTACATTTAATTAAACATCTCTGGCAGTGCTGTGCACTTTGGTTGATCTCTGCCTATTAAGTTTACAATGGAAACTAAACACACGTAACCCCAAGGTCACCTCTCTTAGCAGTGTAATTTAAACTTGAATTTTGGTAAAATAGCTACAAGCTTTCCTCACACATAAAACACCTCTGTGTTCCATTGTGCCCTGCAATATGCAGCTCCTCAGCACACCTAGGGAATTGCCTGGAGGCAGATAATTATAATTTCTAATGTTGTACTTGCAGCACAGTGCAACATAAAGAAAGCTAGACTGGACATGGCTAGTGCACATGCCACATCCAGACTGGACAGTTCAGCTTAGGAGCAGCCTGTGGAATGACCTTTAGTTCCCTCTCTGCCTCTTATGTGACTGATACAGATTAATATCCCTAACACATGTTTTGTTTCCACTAACTGGGAGTCTTCATCTACGTGTTACTTATGGTTCACGGTAACTAAGAAGTGGATCACTGTTCTGTGAAAGCCAAAGCAGATTAAACAAATAAAACCTGGCTCTTGAATGAATATAGCCCCACTCCCTAGTATTGGAAAACTATAAGAAATATAATGTAATATAATATAATCCACAGCTGCTGCAGGGGATGTCTCAAAAAACAGACTTATTGGAGGTGATCCTTCAGGAAGACATTATCTGCAAAAATCTGTACTTTTTTTTTTGCAGGTGATCACTGAAGCTTCACTGCTGTGACAAAGGGTGGATGGAAAAACAATGTTATGGCCCTATAACAACAGTATGGTTCAAAATGTCAATGGAAATACAGTAATTGTCCCATGACCTTCCAATTCTACAGGTAAATGTTTATTCTGCTACAGAAATGAGCAGATCTGGCTGGAAGTGGCAGATAAAAACCTTAAAAACACACAACTGACTTTTTAAAAATTAAATTCACCAAATAGAAATATAATGGCTTATTCTAAAATGAGCTTACAAACACATATTGGAATTTTCCTATGCGTTATAAGCAGTATCATTAACCCACCTAAAAGGAATCCCCATAAATTTTATTCAGGTATATTTAGTCTGTTGTGTTTATACTGATGGGTACACTTTTTAAAATTAAATTTTGAATTAAATGTCTCTCAAATCTTCTTACAGCTACGGATTGTAAGTACATTAGACAACAGATGACCCTCTTCCATCTTTGAAAAAGAATGACAGATTGAAAGCTATGGAAAATTGACATATTTGAAAAGGTTTAACATCCAGAGATATAGACAGGCAAGAGTTCATAGAGTGTTCACTCTGCTGCTTCTTGATAATTCTCCTGAATTTCTTTATCAAAATAAATTAAAATACCATGTAAAGTCATGACCTACTGTGGACAGACATGCAGTAACAGAATTGGTCTGAACACAAAAACCTGCTTATAAAGTTGTTTTCCAGCTCTCTCATTACCTAGCTTTGTAAATCCAGGATTGTAAGCCTAACCAAGGGCTGTATTGATTCAGCTAAATGCAGCCATTAAACCATTAGGTTTATTAAACTTTCACTTCAACTACCCCTTTTTTTCAGCTCCAAGACACCCATGCTATAAGGAGGCAAACAGCTCAATACACCTTCCCCCTCCCCTTGTGCTACTGGGAAAGTTTCTGGAGCTTTCCCATGTCCTGAGCCCCCCATACATACGTGTCATAGACATTCAGAAGCCAGTTGAGGCACATGTCCACGCAGAGGGGGACGTTGACTAGGTTATTGTGCTCTTGCTCCAGTCGATCATAAATGGTGGTCAGGCAGTTAATGATCTGCAGAATATCCATTGGCTGGTCATTTTGTTTGAGGTTGTGCTGGTCCAAGGCATCACAGGCAGCAGACAGACTCAGGAGATCCACTGTTGAAATAAAAAAATACACAATCATAAAGAGGAAGAGAAACAGTGGTTGTATTACCCATACCCAAAAAGTAAATAGAGCACTGTACTTGGCTTATGTGTCTGGCCAGAGGATGTAAAATGTCCTCTGAAAGTCACATGCAAGACTGGTTTCAGAACTCCTACAGATGCACTGTTATTTAGCAGTGGCCTTAGAGACTAGTGTGTATCAGTTTCATTTTTAGCTGTAAAGTACTTATAATGCTCTTGGGTCCTATGGAAATATTACACAAATTGCTGTGCAAGTAAGAACTATGTATTTCAGGCTTTATGTTCCTACAGATAGACAGGCTAATATTTGATTACTGCACTCACCAAATGTGCTCTCACCATAGCACAGGTCATCAGCTTTCCTGAGAGGCATTGCCCATTTCTTAGAGAAGTTGAGCAATCGTAACCAAACCAAACTCCACAAGGAATATGAAAACAAATCAGAGCTTAACTGTGATTAACCTTTCTGTCACTTTTCCTCTAGTGAGGAGAGTGGAAAGAAGGTTCTGGAAATACTACATATCCTGTTTCAATATTTATTAATTAAATATATCAATTTTTAATTCTGAACAGCATTTATAATTATCAATACCTCTATGGCATTACAGAGTAAGACATGTTTCAACTTATTAGTCAATATGCAACTAGAGATTTTTGTCACAGACATTTAAAAAATTGATTTTTGTTACAATTTAAGTCAGTTGAATTTTGAAATGGAGATGTCCAGGGCAAAACTGAACTTCCCTTTCTCAGCTCTTAACCTCTGCAAACTAACATCACCAAGCAGCATCACACTTAGGGCACACAAAATCATGGGATGTTGGTTCACAAAGTAAGGCAGGAATAAGAACAAAGGAAATCAGAAAGATGAGATGTTTGATGACAATCTTCCGGCTGCCATGGGAAAACTGCAAAACTCACTGCAAAATTCTTGCAGTGAATTTCCAGGGTGTGAGCAATGGGGATGTTGAAGCCCAGATGCTGTTAATCCTGCTCACACCATGAGCAGTCACACAGTGCAGCACGATGTAATATGACCCAAGGCAGTAGCATCTGGTTCAAAATGAACTGCCCAAAATCCTCCAGGAAATTCTTTGCAAAACTGGAAAATGAACTGATTCAACTGCAAGACCAGTTTTTCTCTCACTGGAATAAAAAAGATGCTCTCTGGAGTTCTGGTAAGCAGCATCTCTTCATAATGTCAAAAAAAACCTATATAATGAGCAGAGGCTAAATGCAGAACACCATACAGGAATTTTTTTTAGAACTTGATCCTGTTTGAGGACCCATTTGGCAAATTCACACTTGAGTATCCTGTTTTACCCAGGATGAAACTGCCCCTTTGATGTCCCAGTGGGAGATGAGAAATACTTTAGCTGCCCACAGGGCTGGTTTGCAATGCTGCTTGGACAGTATGCTGGCATTTTGCAATTGCCAAAAGAATTTCAAAAGTATACATTTCATTGGAAATCAATAGGGACTTACTTCTGCTGCTAAATCCCTTAAGCACTTCTGAAAATTTTGTCCTCTGGACCTAACATACCTAGTGCTAGAGTGAATAAGGAAACCTTGGAATGCTATCCTTATTATTACCCAAAGAAATTTGAGTCCATGATTTTGTGCAGAGTTTTATTGGAGTTTTTAGGTTTTTTTCACATTAGCATATAGACATTTATTAAAATAAAGTATTTTGGAATATTATGTTTAACCTATTAGCATAAAAAATATAGCTATGCTAGGGTCAGTGTTAAGCCCTGCAAAAGCACCAGATCTGTTCCTGAGCGTCTCAGAAAGATGTTTTTCTTCTAAGAATTCATTAGTCAAATTGAAAATAGAGCACAGCCCTCAAACACCTATAACTGAGCTTTAGGCTGAACTCTCAGTTCCTTTGAGACTACAAATCAACGGTAATTAAATGAACCCCTCAGGCGTCTGAGTGGCAGCATAATTATATATGCAGCTACTGCTAAACATGGGTCATTCCACTTTGTGAAAGCTCTTCCATTAATAAACAGCATATTCTGAAAAGCCTTTCAGCCCACTCTTCATCAACCTCCTGTCCTATCCCGAAGTTTGTAACACACAATTATCTCCTAACAAGCAAAAAGCGCTTGCCAACACGTTCTGCTTTAGGGAATCTCTTTTTGTGGGAAAAAGGAAGGCTCTGGCCTTCATCACATTAAGATCCTCCTTCATCTTTCCCACCAAGACTTAAGAAATGTGTGTGTGGGGTCCTCTCCCAGAACACAGAACTGCATATTTATTTCCTAAAAGCAGACACGAAGGTCCTGTGAATGACCAACTTGCACAAGACAAGCTCCACAATCAGATGTGTATTGAAGAGCTGAGTATTTGGCACCATGCAGTGATTTGAAAAGCTTTACTTGAAATAAACCACACCATTTTATGCTTTGCACTTCTTTTGGGTTCTCTGCCACTCTTTTACACTTTTCTATTAAAAATTCCAAAACTGACTCCAAAATCTGTGTGAGCAGTGGCTTCTAGCTTACTTTGAAGTCTAAGTCACTTATATAAATATTTCTTTGGCCTCGAAGGCAACAGAGAAAAGGTTAGTATGTTTTTAACTAGACACTGCCAGATTGCAGGAAAAGTATAAAAGACAACATGGAATAAGTAACCAGTTGAAGGACAGAAGTGGCAATTAATAGGCAGGAGAAAGTGCACTCTAGAGGTCACAAACTGAACTCAGGGAAAACTCAACATATGGCTGGTAATAAAAAGTATTAACCGTCCTCCCAGAATGCAAGATCATCTTCTCTGTAACCTGCTGCTGTTGGCTGACACATTAAAAAAATATATTTAATCTAGTTTGCATACAATTAAAGGAAAAAAGACCTCTAGCAGAAGTTCTTGAATATTTTCTTTTGCTGCATTTCCAAGGAAAGTTTGTGAATACATCTCATGTTATTGATATCACGATGTCCTGATGTGGTTTGCACTTGAAGATCAGATCTTTAAAAGCAGCAAAACAAGAAAGTCATCCTGCTTTGATGTAATTATCAAAGGAATCCGTACATTTAAAAAACTTGGTGCAACAGTTACACCTGGCATGCTCACAACAATTTTGAAGGTTGAAATGATAAAGCCACACACTAAATAACTCAACACATAAGCATTTATTTTTTAAGGATTACTATTTAACACATTCTTCTTTAGGTTTAATATCCTAATGTCTTAATATTCATTGGGCTGATTTATGAACTGAAAAGAACTAAAGTTTAAGTATAGCTCCTTTTGAAGTGTTTCTATTCTTGACACTGAGAAGTAGGCTGTACCTTTACTTCTGCAGGCCTTCTATAAAACACACATTTTTAGAGTACCCCTCCGTAGACAAAATTGCTGTTCTCTACGAAGTTTGCAGAAAAGAAGATATATAGATATATATAGGCATATACGGATATATACATATATATATATTTTAAAACAGAAATGAAAAGTAAGAGCTGAAAGCAGCACTTACTGCAAGTGGGATTTTGGCTTTGCGTAGGAGCCCTGAAACCCAGCACTGTGCTCTAATTCTACTACTGCCAAAATGCAGAAAAATAATTTTGTAATGAGTTGAGGTTTTAAAAAAAACCTAATTGAACTGAGTTCACAAGCGACACTGAAATGATAGAATACACAAATACAATGACGGTGTCTCCAGGCAAAAATATTTGTAAGAACAAAGCCTGCTAACCAAATTCCTTAAATACTTCTCCTTAGATACAAGTATGAAGAATGTGCTAGAGTAATCAGTGTAAGCGCCACTGCATGTCTCTGAGAGCATCAATTCTCTGAAAATTTACCTAAATGTAACCTCAAGAGATTAACTGACTTCAGCTTGCTCAGCTGGACAGGGGAGGGAAAATAGACAGAAAAGCTCATGGGTCGAAATAAGGACAGGGAGAGATCACTCACAAGTTACTGTCACAGGCAAAACAGACCCGACTCAAGAGAATCAACTGAATTAATCACCAATCAAATCAGAGGAGGATAAGGAGTAATAAATCTTAAATCTTAAAACGCATCCCCCAATTCCTCCCTTCTTCCCAGGGTCAGCTTCACTCCCAAATTCTCTCCTCCTCCCCTGCAGCGGCAGCAGGGGAATGGGGGCTGCAGTCAATTCATCACACGTTGTTTCTGCTGCTGCTTTCTCCTCAGTGGGAGGATTCCTCACACTCTTCCCCTGCTCCACTGTGCAGTCTCCCACAGGAGACAATCCTCTACAAACTGCTCCAACGCAAGTTCTTCCCACTGGCTGCAGCTCTTCACAAACTGCTCCTGAGTGCATCCCTCCCACAGGATTCAGTCCTTGGGGAACAGACAGTGCTGCCAGCAAACCTGCTCCAGCATGGGCTCCTCACCCAGAGCTGACAATTCCTGCCATGAGCCTGCTCCAGCGTGCGTTTCCCATCGGTCACAGCCTCCTTCAGGCACCCACCTGCTCTCCATGGGGCTCTCCACAGGCTGCAGGTGGGTCTTTGCTCCACTGGGGAGTTCTACAGGGGCATAGCTGCCTCACCACAGCCTTCTCCATATGCTGCAGAGAAATCTCAGCTCTGGCACTCGGAGCATCTCCTCCCCCTCCTTCTGCACTGACCTTGGTGTCACGGATTTCCCCATCTCTTTCCCCACCGCTGTTGTGCAGCAGATTTTCTCCCACACCCTTCTCAACTACATTCTCCCACAGGCACTGCCACTGCCACTGCCAGGCTTGGCCTTGGCCAGCAGCAGGTCTGTTTTGGAGGTGGCTGGCATTGGCTCTGTCAGACATGGGGTAAATTTCTAGCAGCTTCTTAGAGAAACCACCCGCTACCACAACCTGGCCACAAAAACCCAATGTAAAAGTCCAAGATGAATCCAGAATTATTTAATGGTAGGAATCAGTTATTGAAAAACACCTGAAGGACCACAGAGTCACAGCCAGCAAAGGTTTGTGAAGGGAAAGTCCGGCTTAACAAATTTAATTTCCTTTTCACAGATTCACACAGAATCACAAAATAGGGTGGAAGAGACTTTCAAGATCATCAAGTCCAACCCATGCCCTAACACCTCAACTAAACCATGGCACTGAGTGCCACATCCAGTCTTTTCTTAAACATATCCAGGGATGGTGACTCCACCATATCCCCAGGCAGACCATTCCAGTACCTTATGACATAGTAACCCAGCTAGCTGACCAAAGGAAGCCAGTTTATGTAATCTTTTTTGATTTCAGTAAAATTGTCAGTACTATTTTTCACTGGATCTTTCTGGACAAAATGTCCAGCCCCCAGCTGGAAAAACACACCCTGTGATGGGTGAGCAGCTGACTCACAGATGGGGCACAAAGGGTTACAGTGAATGGGGGGACATCAGAGCGGGGAGCTGTCACTAAGGGGGCTCCACAAGGCTCCATCCTCAGCCCTGTGCTCTTCCAAGATCCTCATAAAGGACTTGAACACAGGACTGGAAGGGACCCTGAGCAAGTCTGCAGGTGATACAAGACTGGGAGGAGCTGTTGACTCCCTCAAAGGCAGGGAGGCCCTGCAGAGAGACCTGGACAGGTGAGAGGCCAGGGCAGTCACCAACCGTGTGAAATTCAGCAAGGGGAAATCCTGGGTTCTGCACCTGGGATGGGGCAGCCCTGGATGTACAGACAGACTGGGGAATGAGAGGCTGGAAAGCAGCACCAGGGAAGGGAACCTGGAGGTCCTGGCTGATGGAAAGTTGGATGTGAGCCAGCAGTACCCTGGCAGCCAGGAGGGACATCCCTGTCTGGGGGACATCAGGGACAGCATGGCCAGCTGGGCAAGGAGGGGATTGTCCAGCTCTGCTCTGCACTGGGGGGGCTCACCTCGAGTGCTGGGGGCAGTTTTGGGTGCCACAGTACAGAAAAGATTGGCTCACCTTGAGTGCTGGGGGCAGTTTTGGGTGCCACAGTACAGAAAAGACATTAAGCTGTTAAAGAACATCCAAAGGAGGGCAGTGAGGATGGTGAAGCTGTGTGAGGAGGGGCTGAAGTCACTGGGTTCAGCCTGGAGGAGACTGAGAGGAGACTTCACTGCATTTACAACTTCCTTGTCAGGGGAAGACAAAGGGCAGGCACTGATCTTTTCTCTCTATGACAGTGACAGGACCAAAGGGAATGGTCTGAAGCTGTGTCAGGGGAGGTTTAGTCTGGATACTGGAAAAAGGTTCTAAACCTAGAGGGTGGCTGGGCACTGGAACAGGCTCTCCAGGGGAAGTGGTGAGAGCACCAAGCCTGACAGAGCTCAAGAAGCATCTGGACAGTGCTCTCAGGCACATGGTGTGACTCTTGGGGTGTATTGCCAGGAGTTGGATCATACTTGTGAGTTCCCTCCAACTCAGAATATTCTATGATTCTAATACAGATAAAATGGGATGCAAAGTTTTGCACTTTCAGTCATAAAAACCTGTTATGAGTTACACTTATGCCCTGTCAGCTAGGTAATTCCAAAAATTCTGTTTCCTTCAGCGCTGCACTGATTATGAATACTTCTCACTGTGTATCACTCCAGTTTCTTTATACCACATTTCCACAGTGAGGGTGGCAAAAGTGCTGTACCATGGAAAGATGTTTAAATTTGTAATCAACATAATTCCTTCTTTGTCATTGCATTCATGTTGAAATCTTTCATTATGTTACAAGACTTCTCACTTATTTTTTATGTTGTTCCTTATTTTCCCTATTTTTATACATCAGACATGAAGTCTGCACACTTTAGCTGAATTCACCCATGCTTATAAGCCTAAAAGTAAACATGCTCAAAAATACCAAGGTTTGACACAGTTCCAGAAAGCATGTGAGCACAAATCCAACTTGAGATAAATCAACAGTTGAGACATTTGCAACTGTGTCAGAAATTTAACCCTGTATTTAAATGCCAAACAGTGAATGTTAAAATATTTGAATAATCTTCTCAATTGGACTGCCTAATAAACTGCTTGCTTTGGCAACTGACCGGCCTATCAAGAAAACTCTCAGCAAATTATTTAGCTATCAGGTTACAATAAGCTGAAAAGGAAATGTAATTCTAGTGAAAAGTAGAATAACATACAGCAGTTGGGAGAATTAAAATGTTGAAACATGCACATCACTAATGTAACAGCTGATGAGAGACTTTTCAACACAACTGAAAGCTGGGGAAAAAATGAAGCTAAATGTTTATTGAGATGATCTCATTTAAAGGCAATAACCCCTCAGGGTTCAAGATTCAACTTAACAAACGATTAGCAACTCCCGCTCTGAAGCGTTATTTCAGCCGAGCTCTCACTGTTCCCAACACGCCACAACCGTGCTCCCCTGGGCTGCAAAGCCGTGGCTGGCACAGGACATGGCCCAGTGACATGGCCCAGTGAAAATACCTTGCTAAAGTGTGTCAAGACAAGAAATGTGTGTGGCACGTTTAGTTTTATTTCTGAACGGCTGCTCTGCCTTACAAGGCACAGACCTGCAGACCACCCAGCACTCCGGTTTTGCAATGATCACGCAAACTGGTGGAGGGCAGGAAGCCCTGCAGGTGAGAGGTCTCCATGTACCAGGTGGAGCTGGGGGTACACGTGGGAGTGTTTTTCTATGTCTGATAACTGTGAATAAACTTGTGTGCTGGTGATGGAGCCTTCCTGGCAGAGGGTGAGGCACAGGCAGGTACTTACAGCAGAGGGCTTTCTGCAGCCTGCGGAGTTTCATGGCAGTCCTGTACGCCGAGAACCTGACATTGTTCAGGTCAGCTGTAGGGAGGCAAGATCAGAATAAAAGATCAGCTTCACACACTAGAAATAACCAGACTCATGAATACGTTGTTATGTTGAACTACAAGACTATACCTGTTGGTTAAAAGAGCAGAGGTGGAAAAAAAATTTGTTAGAAATTTCACTGAGTTAAAGACCTCAAATCTCGACAATCAACCATCCAAAAAAAACCCCACTAAGTCCTAAAGTGTTACTTCCTTTTGTTCAAAGGTACAGAACTAAAGAGCACTTGAAAGGACAACATCAGTGACTGCAGCAGTGTCTGGAAATACTGCAGAGCTTTTCACACCGAAGGTACTGCAAGGGAGATAAGCCCCTGACACTTTTCCTTGCTCACCTTGGGGTAAGCCTGGCTGTGTGCAGGCAGCTCCAAGCGAAAACCTATGCCCAGGAAAAAACAAGTGATTCTCAGCTACTGCTAAAACAAAAAACTTATTGAAAACATCCAATTAAAGTTCCGTGATTTCCACCTAAGCAAGCCCCAGCCATGCTCAGAGATGTAGAGCCTTTCTGGAGAGAAGCCAGCTCACCCAGCCAGGTGAGTTTCCAGGTTCCCACCTGCAAAATGGCAGGGAGCCAGTGGCTCTGGCAGCCTGACAGGGAATGGCACCCAGTTGAGGAGACATTGTCTGGCTCAGCTTTTGCTAAGCTGTCCTCATACATTTAACAAAATAAGGACATCAGCACAAGTCCCCACTGAATACTTTAACCATGGCTTGCAAAACCTCCTGGCCACTGTGGGGACAGAGCAGAGCACAGAAGCTGGTCCCAAGGGGCACTGCCAGCAGCTGCACTGGGAACTGAGGAGTGGCAGGGGACACACTCGTACGCTACAGGGCAGCCACCTCCACTGAACAAACAGATGCTCTTGGCCCTGCCACCTACCCAACTAATTCCTGGGCACACACACTCCTGTGCAGCCTTAGGATCATTCCCAAGAGATTGCTTGGCACACTGAAACTTAAGGCTTTTCCAGAACAGAAATACACTGTTGGTGCCAGCCAGTTTCAGCACCTGACAACACTGCTGAATGCATTTAATTTACTGATGAAACCCATGGAGCCTAAGGAATTACTGATGGGAAAGTGTTTAGAAAATGTAAACTACAATGTAGATATAAAAAGAACATTAGAGGAAAAAATGCAGTGGCTCAAAATAAAGGTCCCTAAGCTTCCTCTAACCTGACAGACTCCTAGAGAAAGAATATGATGAAAAACAGGGAAAAACAAAACATTTCCTTGCTGGCATACAACCTAAGGTGCTGTAAAGCTGTTTGAAATGTGGTAGCTTGGGTATAACTATCCCAACATCATTTATAATGCTGTACAGGTATAGGAAGCAGAGGGAATATAGTCTCAATTACATTAATTTTAATTAAGCTGTTCTGAATGAATAATATGAGGTATGATAATTCAGTAGTTTTGAATACCTTAATAAAAGCTGTGGAACATTTCTGAAACATGTCTTAGAGCAGAAAAGGAAGCTTCAGCTTTGTATATGATTAATTTTTCTCTGCACAGTTGTATACACCTTTTTAATGGGCACTTCTCTGTATTGCTCCTGCCAGCTCTGTCTCTCAGACCATCATCCTGACAGGTCCTTTATGTGGTGTAGAATACAGTGAGTTAAATAAAGACTTAATTTGTCTTAAATGGAAATTAATAAAGCAGTCTCTCACAAACACACCATGAATTCAATTACATTTTGTACCCTTGCTGCAAATCTGTATTTGTATTCTGTAAAAGAATATCATGGCTAGCATTTGACAAAATGAAAAAGCCTTTCTTAAATTCTCCCCGAGTGTTCTGAAAGAAGCTTATCTATTTATTATTTACATTTTCAGAAATGTGAGTAAATATATATGCATATTTCAGGCCTTGATCAAGGCAGAAAATACAATCCGTGAAGACATTTAATCCTGGAAGTGCTACAGTTTACATCTATTTTCCTGTATATGTAATACACACTGAATTTATCATCAACCTTAACAACACTGCTGCCAAGAAGCATCTGCTCTAAATGATGAAGCAGCAATGCCAGGTGCTCATTTTGGAGCCCTCATCTCAGGTTTTGGACAAGCAGCAGCACCACTGCTCATTTGGCTCTGCAAGGCAAGGCTGAGCCGTCGCACACCACCACTGCCACCATCACTGCTGTCACCAGGATTAGCCTGCACCCAGTTACTGTCCCTGTGCCAACTGCTCACCTCTGCCTTCCTTATGCCACCATCTCCACGCTTCTGATGGACAGCTGTCTTACCAGATGGTGACAGTCACTTGAGATTTCTGGATCTTAATGATTTCACTTTTCCCCTCCCTGTGCCTTCCGTAACTGTCAGTGGTGCCTTTCCTCCCCTGGGGTACAAACGTGTTGCTCTGGGTAGCAAGGGAAGGAGCCCAGGCCCCTGCTAACTGGGTTCAACACATTTGGCTTGCTGGATGAGGCCCCATTTACACGAACCACAGAACACATGACTGCCAGGGAATGAGCCTTGGCGCTGGGCTGGGAAGCATTGGACGCAAAGCCACCCCTGACATCGAGTGGGGGGACCTCAAGTGAGGAGCACAGAAACACTGCTGGCTCACATCTCAGCTGCTCCTGCTGGGAAGAGGCAGAGGAGGGAGGAAGGGAGCTCAAGCAGCAGCAAACCTTCCAAAAGCCTATGGAAACACCAGTAGTTTACAGCTCTCTGTTTAGGGAAATTGTTTTTGGTTTTTTCCTTCCTGGATCCTAACAGAAAAAAAAAATGTTGCTTTCTCTACCCCCACACAGCCCACTGAAAGAATTAGGACCCATTAAGCCTGCTTCCAAAGCTTTTATCATTTCTGAGCAGGTTGAGGAGCTCAGTGCACTGCACAAGTTTTCCTCCAGCCCTTTCCTCCCACTCCTAGAAAGTATGTACCACCTCATCCCCTGAACGGCTTGGTCAGAGGGCTGGAAAGCTCCTGCTGTATCGTGAAACTTTTGCAAGTTGTTAACAATACTCCCTCTTCTTGCTCAGAAGGCAACTTTCAAGCTGTGAACAATGTAAATGCCCAAGAGCATAATCTCGTTATGGTCTGAAACAATGATGCAGTGGAAGAGGTCACCTGGCCCCTGGAAAGGAACCAACAGAAAAAAGGATCATGAGGGAGTGTTTGGTGACATATTTACATCTCAGAGCAAAGAGAAATCATGACTTTCCCATCACTCAGCCATGGATGACCCTTCTTTTCAAGTGAATATCTTTCTCTTTCTAATAACATGACAGCAGTGAACAAGAATCAGTGCTTTTATTACAAATGCAGCTTTAATGAAGGGTACTTCAGTTCAGAGTGCTGATAGGAGTAACTCAAATCAGAAATACTGTGGAAAGATGATAAGATAATTAAATTTTAACATTTTTGCATAATTCAGCATGTTGAGACAAATCTCAAAACATAAGGGCTATGTTCTATTTCTACAGTATTCTAGAAATACCTGCAATTACATGCAGCAGATCATTTTGCTAGTGTATAATCAAGCAAAAAAACCCCACTCATCTAAGAAGTGGTCAGTGATTCAAATCACCTGCTGGAATGTCTCACTGACTACTGACACAGATCAGTAGTCAAATAAATTCTTGCTTTTTTTTTTTTTTTTATCCTGTCTTGCTAAATTGTGGATTTTACACTGGGATATGAGTAGCATATTAAGAGGAAAAACATATTCTCATATTCTTGAGCTTTTACTACATAAAATACCTTATAAAATAACTAACAGCAATAAAAAAATTTAAAATCAGTAAGTTTTCTAAAGTAACCTATTTAAGAAGAGGTTTAGCATCTACCATGAGGGGCTATTTGTTTTTATTCTTAAGGAGACAAGTCTATAAGTCAGACAAAGGATTTAAATAAGTCCTTCCTAGAGCTGCTGCATCTGCTGAGGGTGCTGAGTGACTGGGAGGTTCCATTTGAAATCACCCTATCCTGTATGACAATCATCCCACTGTTTTTAAAAGCATTGGGATGGGCCAGGCTACCTCCCACCAAAAGCTGTTCATACCATTTATCTCTCTCCCAATGTAATCTGAAGGCATCTCATAAACTCCTTTCTACCAGGAAAGGAGCCTACTTTACTCCTTACTTTAAAGAGGGGTTTCTTGTTTATATTATTGTGAATATTATTATAATTGCTTTTTTTGTTAAGGAGGGCAAAACACACACCCTTCACTTGGTCCCATGGACAGCAATTATCTCATTGTCTGGACATCACCTAACTGAAATGAGCAGCTTACATGCTTCAGGTGGTATTAACCTGAAATTAACAACTTAATTCTTTTAAAGAAATTAGATGTCATCAGGTCAAGTCCTCACCTTCATTTTATAAGATTTACAGTGTTTGAGGGTTTTTAATCTCAGGTGCAAGGACAGAGAATGTGAACCTGTAGTGATACACCTAGAAACCTGAAAGCCTTACTCAGCCACAGCTTGTGACATGCTTATAGACTGCTCATAAATACACTGCCTGGGGATAACCTATTTTGGGAATAACAATGCCTTCCTAACAGATGTGAAAAACTCTATACTGGACAGTCCTGAACAGACAGTAATTCCTCTACAGCCACTGAATTTTCCATGTTTCATCAGACATTAGCAACACTCTTGCCTCTCTAAGAAGCTTCAGCTCACATTGTTTCAATACAGCTGAGATTCCCTGTCTGGCTGGTAAGAATGCTGGGCTTCCTCCTGCTGCCCAAAACCTGTAAATTAATCTTTTAATGGTGCCCTACAGTGACATATATTGCCTCTTCTGGAATTGCAGCTTTAAAATGCAAATGACACAAATGCACAAAGGAAAGAAATTAATCAAGTAACACTGCTTAATATCAGCTGAGTCTCAGCCATTGACTTTTATTATAACAATAACTAATGCTATCATCTACTCTGCTTTGGTAATAAATAACAGTAAACTGTTATTCTATGTACAGCTTAACCACTCTTCACGTTGTACTAGGCCTGTCCACCTGAGTGAAAAAGCCAGCAGTGTCTCTGCAAATTAACAAGTGGGAGGTACCCAGGGCACCACAATACTACTGAGTGCCTCCAGACCCAGTGGCTGAACACCACAGCATGTGCCATCATCGCTGCCATTACAGCAACTAACATGAACTTTGGGAGTTTTAGAATGGAGTGTCTTTTCTTCAGCCCGCAAACACAAAAATGTAAGAAAGGATTTGATGTACACCTGGTTCATCCCATTATGGGATTGAGACATGAGTGGAGTTTGCAGTCACAAAGTTCAGAGACCTTTTACGTACTCTGGTGAGAAGCAATCATACTGGAAAATCCTGAAATAAATACATTACAAACAACTTCAGAAAATCATAATAAAAGGTGCCCATTTGCAAACAAAGAATACAGTTACCTTAAGCAAAATGTTCCCATGGTGGTAATATTCTGTAACAGAACAGCTCTTCGTTCTCTCTAGAAGAGCCTCCTTCATGCTTACGCACTTGTGCTTTCATTTTCAAGGGATGCCAGGTTAACTGCTACTCCTAAGTTCTACCTCTCTGCCACACTTATGTTTACTGTCTGTTAGGTGTGTGCTGCACAGGGCTCAATCACACAGAAAGATGGCTCCTCTACACTGACTATGGGCCAAGGCTGACTGAACCCAAGCAATCCTAGTTTTTGAAATGGGCTTGAAAAGAACATGAGTGAATAACCAACCTTTAAAGAGAGGCCAGGCCATATGGAAAATCTCACTGGATTGCAGCAGAACTCAAATGACTGATGTGTGCACTAGGCACGGGTCTTACTGCTGCAAACATGGAAAACAGCTGAATATGAATAAAACTTCATAACAAATACATGATTTAGTAGTTGCTAATACAAACTGTAATGGCAACCAGGGGCAGTTCAGCCTCTCCAGGCAGCATTTCAGAAGGACAAATCAAAATACACAAACCAAAGAGGATGAAGCTGGTCAGCCTTGGTCACTGGGAGCTAGAAGCTCACAAGAGAAGCCAGCCACAAGACCAACACAGCAGCTGCTGCTGAAAGCTCAGAGGTGCCTTCCAGCATTCTCCCACTTCGTGTTAAGCAATTCTGACATTTCCTCCATGTAATCCATAGAGAACTGCCCCCCATCCTCTAAATTAAATGGAGAGCTGTCACCAGTGCACTGCAGCCTGCAAGGATGAGGGTGGTTTTCACTCTCTTGCCTTGCCTTGGTGAATTAGGAATGATAAACAACATTTCTGACTGCATCCTGCTACTGCAATTACTGTTCAGGGTGACACTAATGCACCTTGAGGACACTTGTACTGACATGACATGACATAGGAAGGCTGGAGGAGGGGACACTAACAGTATGGCATGACAAGACCAAGTCCTCCTGGGCCATCATAGCAAAGGCTGGAGTCATTCTCAGCTTAAAGGCAAAATACTATTATTCAGAGCTAAGCTGTCTGACATTAAATGCTCACTCTCAGAAGATAATCTGAAAAAAATGAGCAAACTCAGACCACTTTGTGATTCCTGTTCCTTCTCTGTCTCCCCTCATGCAAAGGTCCGTGGTCTCCAAGACAGAGAAACAACACAAATTCCCTTTTCAGTGATGCCCTGGAGTCATCACGAAGGATGAAAAAATTTTTAAGGGGGTGTAAAAGAACACTGTAAAAAGAGCAGATCTGCTGCAGAAGAACTAATTTTGGAAAGAAAAGTAGCTGGAGCAGTTCTTGATTCTTTGAAGACTTACAGGAGGAAGTTAGAATAGGAGTGGTTCATAATGGTGTAAATACAAACCAGGGATGTCAGCTTCTGATCCTTTGAAGCTCACATATAATGATTTTTACTACCTTTCCTATTTCAGCATTCATTTCTTCTCTATGTTCTTAAGTTATATGATTCTTTTTAATTTAATCTATAGCAACATTTAATTCCTGCTGCCATTTCAACTAAACATTAAACAATTAAGTCATTCATTATAGACAGCTTATTATGTACATTTAAGTAGCCATAACTTAAAGGAGATTAAAAATTGCTCAACTTGAGTAAATTTTTTCATTAACACTGATAAAATGCTACATTGTTTAAATAATAAAAAGGATAATAAAAATAAATAATAAAAAAATAAAAAGGAAAATCTCTGTTAGAAAGAGCCACCGGTTGGAAATTCTTTGATACACATATCAAGTATTTCAATCAAGTATTTACCAACTATCTTTATAACCAGCTATGTTTTGGCAAATCAGCTCCAAGAGAATTTGAAAATACTTCCTTCATAGGCAGATTATTGTAGATTCTGTAGATTCTTCCTCCTGTCTCTGATGTAGTCCTAATTGAAGAGGTTACAGGACTGTGCATAGCACATTGCTACCTCCTTTTAGTAGTACTAAATAATGCTCCCAAGAATTTTAGCTTAATTTTTATTAATACCCAGACCTCCAAAGATAGAAAAATGAACCAGTAAGTCATTTTGCTATTTTAGCAAAATTTAATGCAACAATATGGAGCTGTGTGAATTGGATATGTGAAGATTAATATTACTCTTCTTTCTTGGAGAAGTGTCTCTTGCATCTTGGAGGCAGGTAAGAAATGTTACCTCATGCCAGGATGCACCTTCCTCTTTCACTTAAAAAAATTAAGCTTACAGTAATTTGTAAGAATTTAAATCAGACATAATCATCGTGTAGGAAAATATGATATACTGGCATGTCTAGAGAGCTACATCACATAGCACAATTATTCCATACTGGGTAAGTGCAGAAGTTGGAAAATAGAAATGAAAACTCTTGACAGCATTGATGTACTTGGTCTCACTTTTTTGCATTTACCCACTTGCCAAATTCATGCTTTCCACCAGATTTTTAAAAAGGCATACATACTAAGCTCTTTACTAGCTTCTTTATATGAATTAGAAACAAAATTGGGATCCTAATGGAGGGTGAAATAATAAGATATAATGAGTATGCAATACAAAATCGACTTTAATAACATCTTCTCAGATAATATATTACTGAACAGTCTGAAAAGACTTCAAACATCCCATTATTACCATTTTGACCTGAGGCAAAGCAAAGCACTGAAAATACATCAAGGGTTCTGTTCAAGACTAAACGGGTTATACTTGTATTATGCAGTTTGTGTGAGAGTTAGGCAATGGCGATTACACTCAGTTCAAAACTAAAATAATTCAGTAGGTTTTCAGGAGCACTTTCATCAAAGCTTCACCCATGTGGCAGTACACAAAGAGTCACCTTGTCTAGTCTCTTTTGTACACTTATATGAACACCTCAGTTTACTCATAAAAATACATATTATGCATACTTTTCTAAAATCAGTATTGCTTTCATATTAATGACTGTTTGGTCTCAACTCTAAAAGAAACAGAACAGTCCAGATAGAGGACTGCTTTTTTTGTACATTTAATGCTCCTGAAAAGGAAAACAGCAGGAGAAAAAGAAAGTTCCCAAGCAAGTAAGAAGCAAAATCTGCCTGAACATGTTCCTTCTTTGTGCAGTAAAAAATAAGGCTGTCTTAAACTCCTGACATTTGGGCGATACTCGCAGTGATAAAATTCAGTTAAACTAAATGCAAACTGACTTCAGCAGTCACACATCTTCTGAACTGCTGACCTGAATCTATCAGGACACTTTTCTCCCTTATTACCTTTTCACTTCTTGGTATTTAAGAGTACTCTGGCTGAAACAGGGAACTAGCAGAAGAAAAGCAGTTGCAACAGGACTTCAGGTCTGACCAACAACAGTAGCAGCAATACCACGCAATCTGTGGATCAAAGGCAGCTGAGGAGTCAGAGTGCAGTTCAATTAACAGGCAACTATTTGAAGACCTACCTGTATTAAAGGGACGTCTGCAAGTGCAATTACCATTTGTCCTGAAACTTAAATCACTCACTTTAAGAGAAGAAATATGAAGGAGACACATGGGGCAATATGTTGTAATTAAATGTCAAGTTACTACTTGTCTGCTTTTGCATTTGGTTAGCCCGAACTTGCACATTTTATATCCCTTTTTGGTATACAAAGCTGCATTCTGGTTAATTTTTAAACCAACTGCTGCTACACTGCTAATACTATATGGAAAAAAAATCTTTACGGTGCGTCGTTTCATTTTATATCACTTTTCTAAAATATTTTTAGCACGCTTGAACTGCAGAGCACCATAGAGATACCTGAGTTGGCTTGAAATACATTACACTGGCATAATTAGACTGTTTTCAGCAGCTAAACTAGAGTTTAGCAGGTGGTAATTTAAGCTATTTTTCACCATGGCAAATAAGCCTGCACAGAATGCTAGATCTGACAGTCCTAGTGCTCAAGCTGGTTTATGTACATGTGCTATACAAACGTAACCTCCTTTATGAATGCAGCATATTTACTGATATTTCTTTCAGCAAAATAGCTTAATTTTTATTATACCCTCTATTATTTATTAACACAACCATTAAAATCAAAGAGTTAGCTATTAAATGGCCTGCCAAGCAGCCTACACTAGAGCATAGATTAACCTATTTTATCTTGTAGATGTGCTTCTGTTAATAAATACCAAAGCTGCTAAAAAATGAAAAAAAACCCCTCCACCAGAGAGGCACATCTGAAGTCATAATAAGCATGCAATTTGGGTATTCAAAATGACATCATGACAGCTGCTATGCCTTCTAAGTATTGAAAGTGCTTTAAAAATAAAGCAGTGGTAACACAGTTTGGCAAATTGCTTCAACTGGCTTCCCACCATCCAAAAGTCAACATTAACAGCAGCTTGGTTTGATTTTTTTCATGTGCCTTTTGTAAAGCAGATTAGACAGTGAAAAGATTCAGGATTATTTTTTTCTAACTTCTGTTCCAGTCTTTCAGTAAAGAGATTGTAACAATACACCCAAATTACTTTATAAACCCAGTGTACATTCCAAATGTGCTAAATGAAATAAATTTCTTTTCTACTGCATGTTTGAAATGTGTGCCTTTTGTATTTCCCTTGCAGAAAATTTTAACATCGGTGAAAACCCTGCCTCTCTCTTTCACTTAATTTTGATTTGCTTCCTCTGGAAATCTTTGCCTTAGCAAATCATTCAGTTGAAAGGAAAAAAAAAATAATAACAGCACCAAACATCTGGTAGAGATGCCTTACCTAATGACTGGTAAAGCTCAGTCATCTTGGGATGATCCCAGCAGGTCGTTTGCGTCTCATGGCTACAACACAAAACATGACAGTTAGTAAAGAGAATTTCTTTTTCCATCTCACAGCGGTGGTGCAGGCTGCACATCAGAGCATGGTGCCAGAACTGTGCCTGCAGCCTGGGCTGCCCCGGCGGGGGGCTCAGCAGTGCCAGGCGTGTCTTCCTTCAACGAGAGGCATTAACCTGGAGCGCTTTATTCAGGCAAGGACTCATGAAATAAAATTAAAAGTAGTGCTAATTAGCAAGACAGCAGGTATGTCAATGTTTTGAGGAATTTGCAAGCCATCAATTCTTAAGGACTCATTGCTCTGTACTGGTCATTCTCCAGTTGCTCCAAACTAGAGGACGGACATTTCAGAGGGCTTAGTTCTTAAAGAGCTTCTGGAAACTCTGACCAGACACTGAGATCCGAATTTGACTTCCTTTCCCCTGCATGCTCTCTCAACCCTTTCCCATGTAGTAGGTAAGAACCACCCAATGCAGTGGGTCCAATCCTTCCTTTCAGTCCAGACATCCGCACTAAATTCCCTGAACCACAACCTTCTGATCCACCACCAGCTTACACCACTTCTCAAGCCTATATTGCACCCTATAGTGACAATCTCTTCTAGCAAAGACTCTTGGCTGCTCTGCTCCTTTCCTGGGACTCCCAGGCCCTTTCCCTGGCCCTGGAGGTCCCTGTGCAGTGTCAGGCAGCAGAGAGCTGTTGGGAAGCCAGGGAAAAGCTGAAGCGGGGTTATGAAATGCTGCAGTATGACCAGAATGTAAATTGGAGAGTGTCTGCATTGAGGTCAGCAGCCTCCAGCTTTGCAACACAACGTGTTGCCGAAGGACAGGCAGCGTGAGAAAGTCAACAGAATGAAGTGTTAGTGGATGTAGTAGCAACTCATGTCTCCTAAGGTTATACTTTCTGAGTTTGTTTTTTAATGACAGCATAGCTAACATGATTATGTTTCCATTAACATAGAAGGCTTGGAAGAAAATTCTCCTTATCTGTCCTGTAGCCAATAAAGTCCTGTTCAATTCAAACAGAATTCAGCTGCATTAAGAGACAACTGTGTGTCTCCATTTAAAAAAAAAATAAAAATATATATATACCATTATTAGCAAATACATTTGCCATTTCTGTACTTAAAAGCAGACATACAGGCTCCAACATGCACACATCATTCTGGAGAACCTATGCAGAAGAGCAGGACCTGACCAACAGCACTGTGGAGCTCCTGGAGCACACAGCTTCCAGCTCCAGGAGACCAAACCACCACCCAGCAGCACCCGTGGGCTGCACTGTGCCCTGGAACATTGACACAACAAGGTTGTTTTAGAGAACAAACAGTCCTTGAGTACTCATTTTGAGGCACTGATGTTCCCAAGTGCACATTTACCCTTTATAGACTAAGAAGAGGTAAAACTTCCAATGTATCACTTCAACACCACCTCTACTCAAAGAAAAAGAAAGTTGTGCCAAGTTTTTTAGTACGATTTAATTTTGGCCTTAAAAGACAGGCTATTTATTTGATTCCAGTGAATACTTACTGCCCCAGTAACCTCTATATGTTCAGCAGCTTACTATATATAATATTTTCAGATTTTGCTCTGTAGCTACAAGAAAGAATGAAAAGGGATCACAAGCACTAAGCAGAAGAAAAAAACTCTAGTGTAGAGCTGCCCTAGTTGAGCACAGGGCTTTAAACAAGCCCCGTCTCAACAACCTCAGCATTCCCAACCCTTCTCAATTCCTGCAGCGGCTGAAGGCAGTGAAAATGGGAGGATGTCACAAGAGCAAAACCAGTCTTGTACTTTGCTCTGTTAAAAATGAGTCCTGCAAAGGGAGGTGGATGCAATTTTATTCAGAAATTTCAGCCTTGTCTGGGCTTTTTTTTGGTTGGTTGGTTGGTTGGTTGGTTGGTTGGTTGGTTGGTTGGTTGGTTTTTTATTCCCAGAAACTGGGCAGCTTCAAGTGAAAACCTGTGGATCTGGGTCACTGACATCTGAGCTCCTTCATTTCCCATCCTGCTTGGTTATGGGCAGGTTCTGCAGGGAGAATGCAGCACCAGAACCTTTTATCACACCCAGGTATAAAGCGTATTTTTGAAGAAAAACAGAAACAGCTTCATTCCTAAAACCTCAACTGTGAGAAGCCTCTTCTGATATATCAGCCCTCCAAAGGAAAAGGAGATGGAACTGCATTCATGGCAGAAAACCCTATAGCCAGAAATGTCACGATTCAGGTGAACAGCCGCAGACCCAAGCAAGGATTCTCACCTACACACCAAGGGCTGCAGTTTGTTTGCACCCCCCATGCATGAGCTTGGCCACCCTGGCTTGCTTCCCCACAGGCAGATAGCACCAGAAGTGGGGTATGTTTGAACAGGAACTGTAGCATGGTTTGTATGCTAAATCACATAGCAAAAACAAGAAAAAGAATTTATGTGAACAGTTACAAGAAGTCTCTGAAAATAAGCTGTCATTCTGTATTAATTTGGTAGCCCCAAATTGCTCTATGGACAAACGAAGTAATTTCAGACTCCATAGCTGTCAATCTGACAGCCTTCAAAGAAACTGATTCCCCATGAAAACATTTAAAAGCCATCAGGTATTTGGTAAAGGTGAATATAGATGGGATTATGGACATATCCCATGCTTGTGTGGGATAGAAAAACAAAAGGATCATCTTCGTGTGAAAAACTAGTACCAAAGATTAAAGTTATACCAATAAGTAATTTACTGAATTTTTTATTTTAATTTTTTATCATAAGGCCTAACCACGTATCAGTGAGTTTAGTGTGTACAGTTTAAACTTATGGCATTTACTAGTGCTGAAAATAAACAACGGCTTTTGTAAGAACTTGTAAATAAAATTTTCTTTGCCAAAGAAACACTGGACTCCAACTGGTTTCAGATATTTTAAATACCAGTAACAACAAACCTCTACTCAGCATGGTTTTCTTTCATAGTATAAGATTAATTATCACGGGAAATGCACATTTTGTAAAGAATGATTTAATTTTCTTCATGTTTAAGTAACAATGACTGCTTTAATTTAAAACTTTGTCGCAACTTAGAGGAAATATTCCTTATTTAAGACCATAAAAGTCAAGCCAGCAGAGCCCTTGCCCCAGCAGCTCCCTAGCAGTGAGCACCCAAGGGGCAGAGTGCCCTGCACCCGCTGGATGCCACCCTGGGCAGGGACCACCCAGCTCCCACCTGGAGCTGGTACCAGCCCCAGCAATGGGCTGGCCAGCCCTCAGCACCCTCTGTGCTCCTGCAGGAACAAGCAAAGGCTTGGAAGGGAGCTGTAGAGGTTGAGTGGCCGTATGGAGCCAGGGCAGACTTTGCTGGTACTTTACATGCAGAACACAAGAAGGCTGCAGATATTTTGCTCCAGCTAAAAGGCGTTTGCCTCTCAACGTCTTCAGCTCGGAAAATTATCAACTATTCGGCACACAAGGGCAGCTCCAGGAAAGGTTAGATTCCATCAAGGCTATTCTTCGTAAGCCTCTTTGCCATTTTCAAAGGCCATTTAATTGTGAGCTCTGGGGTTGGACCGGTGGGGGAGGATTTGTGTGTATGCCCTTATTGTGAGCACCGTCTGAAGTGAAATGCCAGCTCAGCAGTTTCAGGCAGCCTCAACCACACTTGGGAATGCTGTAGCATCCTTAATAGATCTGCAGCAAAGTGTTTGCCAGAGTTTGAAACTCTGGTGAACAAGGCCCTTTACAGCCTGCAAGTCAGAAAGACGTCAAAAGTGTAGTCTGAGTCCTCTTGACTAGCAGCAGCTGAGGCAGAGTGAGAATACGTGCAGAAATAAGTAGTCAAAATGCTTTTCCAACAAACCACCAACACAAAAAGACATTGGCACACACAGCCAGCAGTTCTGCAATATTGCACATGCTCAGAGGATATATTTTTCAATTTGGCTCTACATTTAGGTCAACTAAATTGATCACTAGCTTTTAAATCACAGGCATTCTGAAACAAAAAAAAAATGTAAGTGCACTCCCTTGGCTTATTTTCCTCTTTCTCACCTGACCTGAGCTGCGAAAGTGGAAAGGAAATTAAAACCAGGCCTGAAAAGAAGATGAGCAGCAATGGCTAGTGGTGACACCTTGGTGCAAGTGTGACTGGCACACTAACCACACTGATAATTTGGTGGGATGAAAGCATAGCCTTCACTTGATACATCCTTTGGGAACCACAGGACCACTTCATTAAAGGATGATTATATTATATTAGCAAGGATAATTTTTATGTAGGGAATTCTGTCACACTATGCCTGTGTAAACTCTGTTTCTGCCAACAGCAGAGAGATTTGTCTCTCATCACTGTCAGCAGCGCCAACAACACACAGGATTGGAAACCTAAAATCAAGAGATGATATCCTAACAGACACACTGGCTGAATTACAGTTCCCTTGTTATGACTTGACCAGTTTGGACAATATTTTTCTTTCATTCTTTTTATATTACTTCTGAGCAACACCAGCAGCAGGAGGAATTGAAAGCAACGCTCCCCCACACCCAAATTCTTGCACAAATCCCCCCCCACATTCCTGCACCAGCCACGCCATAACATTCACAAATCTTTTAACTGTTTTTGATTGCATCTCTTCTCCCTCAGCCCTTTAAAAAAAAAAAATAAAAAAAATAGGTCCTGTGTATTTACTGCTCAGCTCCAGATCAGAATTTTAGGTTGCAACTGCAGAGTCCTTTTTAAACTCTTACAGTTCACTTCATTGGTAATACCAGAGCCAGTTCTGCTGCACTTCTCCCCACACCCTTCATTAGCAAATGCGACATGAACAACATGTGCAAATGCATAGATGTGCACAGAATAAAAAATTCTATCGCATAGCAATAGTCACATACACTCACAAAAAAGTGCCAAAATTATAGTGGTATTGTACAAACCTCTGAATTAATGTCATTTCAAACAACATGATTTACAATACTTCTCACCTTCTGTCTTTATGATGAATCAAATGTTACTCCAACCACCTTATGACTGTTGTCAAAAAGCCAAAGTAAACATGATAGTTGTTTGGATTATACTAAACTAACATAAATGCAACTGAAAGAGGTTTTATGAATAGACACTACCTCTTAAAAGAAAAATGTTTTCAACGGAAGATGACAGTGATTGCAAAGAAAGACTTAATATTTCTCTTTTTACAGTGCTTCATTAATTCCTAAGCTAAAACAAGTTAGTGCTATGGAAAGTATTAGCAATGTAAAAAGGTGGCACTCCTTTATGCTTTACAAAGAGCTACTGTTTTCATCTGTAAATCTAGAGACTACTGATCTGTGCAGAGATTACTTCTGTTTAAGCCAAGGATCAGCATCTCTTCAGCAGGAATTTGACTTTAGCCTGTTTTATTGGCTTTTGCAAGATTTATCAGACTGCTGAAGGCAGGCACTGATACATATTAAAGTTTCTTGCCGATACTGGAAATGAAAAATAGGAGAAGGGCCAAATATCAGCTGTCAAGTACTGAACAGTAACCCTTTTTTTCTCCTCTTGATGTTGAACATTTATTTTGTCTGCTCTGTCAGGGGAAAAGATTCCCACTCAGTGGCTTGGTTTGGGTGAGCCTTGCCCCCCCGGCTTGTCACTCTCGGCTGATCTATTTGCTTTCCAAAGCCTCTCCTCTCCACTTCTGCCAAAGCAATTTCACTGCAGGGTCTTGTCAAATCCAGGCTTAGACAAGCGATGGCCTTGAACAATTCCTTAGTGCTAAAAAGGTCAAAGATCCCCGATATAACCAGGTTCCTCGTTTCCCCAGCTCCGCACACATACGCCTGCAAAAACCACCTCTCTACCCAACTCCAGTGCAAGACACCTCCGGTGTCCCAGGCTGCAAGATGTTTTACAGCAGCTATTAAAAGGCAATATAAGGTGCCATACAGCAACAAGAAATACAGCACTCGCAGTGCAACCGCCCGGAGGGAATCCCCTCCCAGCCTCTTCTACCTATTAACTTGAAAGATTACTTCTAAGCATGAAATTACGGGGGGAAACAAGCCATACACCCCCGAGCACGTTTGCTTTCAGGAATTCCGCTGAAGTTCACGCCCGACCCGAGTTGCCCCACAGGCGATGTTCCGCGCAGGTGACGCTGTGCAGCACCGCGCTACCGCCAAAACCTGCGGAGCAACCAGGCGAGCCCCGCGCATCGCACACCTGCGGCACCGCCGCGATTCCCTGGCGCGGCTTCTCCCCTCGCCAGCCCGCACGGGCACCGGCATAGGCACAGGTACGGGCACCGGCATAGGCACAGGTACAGGCACCGGCATAGGCACAGGTACAGGTACGGGCACCGGCATAGGCACAGGTACAGGGACCGGCACAGGTAGTGCCACGCGTGCGTGCCGCTCACACCGCCATCTCCTACGTGTGCCAACGGGGCGCATCCAGCGCCCAACTACGGCCTCGGGAACGGGGAAAAGGCGCCGAACCAAACGCCCTTTCAAGTTCCCAGAAGAAACCCGGCGGCAAGTTGCGATTTCCCGTGTAAGCGATGACAGGTACGCCTGCCCGCCCGGAGCAGACGGCGGCCGGCCACGCCGCTGGCCGCCGCCGCGGAGCGCGGGATGGCCCCGGGCCGCGCCCCCGCCCGCCCCCGCCGGCACCTGCCGCCCGCGCCCCGCATCGCCCTTACCCCCGGAGCTGCTCCCTCATGGCGGCGGCGGATCGGCGGCGCCGCGGAGGCAGAAACAGCGCGTCCGCCCAGCCCAGCCGCTCAGCGCCACTGCGGCCGCCCCGCCGGCAGGGAGGGACGGCGGCAGCGAGGGAGGGATGGAGGGAAAGGGAGAGGGAGAGGGAGGGAGGAGGAGGTGGCGCTGCCCGCCCCGCCCCGCTCCCGCCCGGCGGCGGTGCCGGCGCTGCCCGCCCTCAGCGCCGAGCCTTCCCCCCACATCCCGGCTGCGGGCCGGCTGAGGGCACCTCGCTCCTCCCCGGTCTCCCCGGTGCTGTGCAGCTATTTTGGAAGAAGCCCTCGGGGCTTCCTTTTTATTTTTTGGGTGTTCTTTGCCCTGGCGCTGGCCGGCCGGCCAGAGAGAGGCGTATGCTGAGAGGCGGCAAATCAGTTCGTCTTCAGCGGGCTTGGGAAGAAAACTTAGCTAAAATATGCACCGAATCCAGACAGATTTGAAATGGGCCTTAACCTGAACTTTTTTCCCTCCCCTTTTTCTCAGCGTTTAATTTTGGTGCTTAAAATGCCGAGTGCTTTATTCATGAGTGGAATCAGGTAATTTCATTTCTAAGGGCTTGCCTTGGCCCCGCAGGGAAGCAAGGGTGAGCTTCTCCCCTGGATCTGTCAGTGCAGAGGAAATTGTTCCGCTCACGCCGAGTTACTGTTGCAATGTTTCTTTGCATTAGTTCCTACGCAATATGCATTACACAAAGAAAAGCCAGCGATCTCCTTCTGGTGTCACAAGCACTTCAAATCAGCGTGGCTGGTCTTGCCTAATGAAGGCTCCCAGTCCTTCCCATAACCAAGCAGTTTTTCAAGCCTTACATATTGTGCTTTCCTGGTAAAGCCACCCCAAAACCAATGTCTTTCAAATCAGATTCATAGGGTGGTTTTGGTTGGAGGGCACCTTAAAGAGTATCTAGTTCCACCTTCCTGCCACCTAGACCAGGTTGCTCAAAGCCCCATCCAGCCTGAAACACTTCCAGGGATGAGGCATTTCTTTGGGCAACCTGTTCCAGTGCCTAACCACCCTCACAGTAAAGAACGTCTTCTTAATATCAAATCTAAATCTATTCTCTACCTTTCAAATGTACAAAAGAATCTTCCTGTTTTTACACTGGGAAGATGCACACCAAGAAACATGAAAAATTCATCCCACCTCTGTTACATGGATGTCAGTAGGCATTGAAGTTGGAGGCTGTTAGCCTAAGCACCAGGAAATTTAGGGCTCCCCTTAATGCTCCAGGTAGTTGGATTAGCTGATTTTAAAAAAGGTTCAACAAGCAGTTCAAGGAAAGCCCACAGTTTTTTTTTTTCTGGAAGCATTAATGTGAGAAATACTCAAGGTTCAACCCCTCAGGCCCTCAAATGTAAATATTATTGGAATTAAATGCTAAATTCTCATGGTTTCTAGATGATTTAGGTTGTTTTACAGATCTAACTCACAGTTTTCAGTAACCTTGTGTCTGTAATATTACCCCAATATGGAAAGAAAATAGAGGAATAACTTTTGTGTAAACATAAATTGCCATGTTAAAACTCATTAGACTGAATTTTCCATTTAATTTTGCGGACCTGGTATTACATCAATTGCTCTGACTATATCTTAGTTTTGACATGAATAAACTGGCTGAAGGCTGTCAATTGTGTTATATCAGCAGTCTCACATTTTTGCATTTTTAGCCGAGTTTTAAGAAACGACAAAACTCTCAAGTCTTTAAAACAGGATGATTTTCATCCTGGTTGGGAGGAACCTCAGGGTTCACTACAAGGAGAGAGCAGCTGCTCGTGTCATACAAAGGGACGGGTAGCCAGAGCCCAGGCGTTTCACAGCAAAAGTGGTTTGTTTTCCTTCAGAAGTATCTAGCACTGATTCCCTGATACACATTCCTTCAATTTTCACTGTTTCTGGAGCTTCCTGGCCTGCCTTAACAGAAGCTTGATGCTGCTATTATCATGCTGGTCTTCTTTCCCATACAATAGTGCCAAGTAATAAGAATTTAAAAACCAGTCTGAATTTCTCATACTTTGCATAATCTTCTTTCTCCTTGAGTTACAATTAAAGCATTGTATTCAATTAGACTCACAGCAGGTGAAAACCCCAATTAGTGAATCCATTTTCTTGGCTCTTTTTCCCTACCTTACACCCACACACCACTTTTTTTTTTTTTTTTTTTTTTTACAATAAAGGGTAACTCTGAGTCATTCTCCAATTGAAAAGCAAATTAACCCTTTGATCTCCCAACTCAAACTATTACTCACTCAAGAACATCCAGGGCAAAACAAGAATGTTGAAGGATTAAGGGATTAAGGCCTATTGACTTTATAAATTGATTTTTATAAAAAAATCTATTTAATGTAGTTCTGATTGTTGTCTCCAAATTCACCAAAGCTTTTAGCTATTTTGATTGACCTGAAAATTATATTTTTGCTGTATAATGTGCACAAGTAATACCACTCTTACTCCAAATTACTTTTAAACTACCCATAATTTATTACATAAATATATTTTGTTTGCAGTGCAAATGGCTGCTGTCTTTGGCATTTGTAACTGAAGCCAATTCTTATGCCATACTTAATTTTAAGCCATATATTTGATACAAGATAGTCACCTCCCTATAAATAATAAAACAGGATTACAGAGTAAGCAGTGTTTTAATTCTCTGGGGTGCTTTTCTACTGCAAGGGCTACTCAGTCAACTTGTGCACCTATATAGAGACCTTAATCAGAATAGAGCAGTGTTTATTTCTCCTATATTGTTCTTTTGTCCTAGACTGTATTTAATCAATGTATCTACATTTTCAACATTTAATAACACCAGGTGCTTAAAGGGAAATCATGGCTGCCTAAAAAATGAGGGATGATATTTAGAAGTAGTCTTATTACCCCAAAACTCTTTCAGGAAAAAAAGAAAAATAGAAAGTTGACTTGGATTTGCAGGCAGTCTGACTGCATTGCTCACTGTCCAAAGGGTCACTGGACTTTCTGCTTTTAAGAAAGCAAATTTTTCTGTTTTAATAAGTTCTTCTCAGAATGTTGTCCCTTTTCGGTGGAGGAAGAGCCAGAGTCATGTACACGTTGAAACTAATTATATGAACATAAATTAATTGATTCCTAAGCATTAACAGTTGAGTATAAAATCTTTGTAAGTTTTATGTACAGGATTAGCATCATCACTCCATGTTACAGACAGATGTGGAAACCCAAATGGGTTGAGACTTGCCTAAAACTAAGGTAGACATTAAAGGAACAAGTTTGCTTGTAACTTTAGCATTTTATGAGCTAGAAAACGAAAGTGACATTTCTTTAATTTTACTGTCATTGAAGGTGAAGATAGAACTTTTTCCTACTAGCTGAGTCTTACTTCCAGAGCTCCCTCAAGTGTGTAGCCTCCTTGTAAGTGTGGCTTTACCATTTCTCAGCTATCTGGACAGTGGATTTGTTTGCTTTGCCTTTAAGAAGATATTGGGGTGCCCTGTGTTGTGCTGGCTAATTCTTTACACTGTTTGAGTCCATTTTCTTTTTCTTGGTATAAATAAATGCTAAAAATCAATGAGGATGGCACAACGGCGCTTTCCTGGATCATGTGTCTTAAATATGGTCCAAGGGTGGACACCTCCATGATGTCTGGGCAATCATTTATAGCTCTCTCAGAAAAGCCAAGAAGAGAATACTGGTTTTGGATGCTGTTAATTTGTTTTTGGTTTTTTGGTTTGGTTTTTTTTTTTTGCCTTTTTGCACATTACCACTGAAAACACATTAAAATATCGTAAATGCAACTAAGAAAATAGTTTTGAAATGCTCCATTCATTTTCCCCAACACTGCCCTGTAAATTAAAGAACTAGTAAAACATTTTTCTGGTTTTGATGCAGAGCTCAGGATACTTAAAATCAGTAATTTACACCATAGGTACTGGGGAAGGAGCCTACCACTCCCTGTCCAGAGGGAAATCCAAACTCTGTCCCACATGAAGGATGACAAGCTGGTGCTTCTTCTTACCCAGGGCTCATTCTCTGCACTCTAAGGCAGGAAACTGGCAAATGGAGCTCACACGAATTTTTTTCACTGAGATATTTTTGGAATAGGTAGAGGAAGATGTATCTTCTTTTTTTAAATATTATTTTATTTATTTTTAAATTAATTCTGCAGTAAATATGACAGAGCTCGCAGCAATGTAATGGCCGGTATGGAAAGTGGCATGTGTGGCAGGAACACTTCTGTTCCTGCTGAATGCACAGCAGCACAGCTTTCACATTCCTTTGGGCTCTACTTGCTTTTACTACAGTAAGGACACCTGATTAAAAGTGAAATCTTAGTCACCCTACAAGATGGGTACAGTGGAGCCTCAGGAGCAGCCTGTGTGTGCCTTATGTTGCACCACACTGCATGCTGTTGATGAAAGGTGAATGAGAGGGTGCCTGTCATTTTGAATATATTAAATATATGTATGAATTCAAGCCTGATGAGATCTTGGAAAGGAAAATTTTGAGAGGCTACATTTATTTTTTAAGGTGATAGTGACAGTGGCAGAGTGTATGACCTTGAAGAGGAGCAGAGTGGGACTGGGGCTGGGTATGATTGCACACATCGCTGGAAGGGGTGGATAGCACATCCTGATCCCACCAGCACCATGAGCTCTTCAGATAAGCTCCTGTAAATAGCAAAAGCTCTCTTTTCCCTTCCATAAGAATCCACCGTAAAGAAAGAAAATTAGGAGGGGAGTAACCCTTACTCTTCTGGGATGGAGATGAACTGGAGTGTGAATAGTCCCAAAAATAGGAGTTCAAGAAGCAAAATGCTGACATAATGCTGGAAAACTAAAAGTAGTAAAACCCCTTCTGAAGTAAGGCTTTTGGAAAGCTAAGGGGAGGGAAAAAACCATATATATATATATATATATATATATATATTAAAAAAGAAGATAAAAACTGCCAAATGAAAACTTAGGTCAAACAAAATTGCCTGCTGATCTTTGCAATGCACAAATAAGACTTGAAAAGCTATAATTAGACCATAGTAAATTCTTGGTTTGAGGAATCTATGTTGGCAAAATGAATGGTTATCATTATAGGGAGTAAGGTTGAGAAAAAAATGCAGACTAATAAGGATAAATTAAACAAAGCAGCAAAGACAAACTCCATTTCTTTCTTTTCTTTGCATGCCCAGTTGGAAATAAATGATTGTTTTGCCTCCTGGAGGGATTAAAATAAGAAGGATTTCATAAACTCTCTCACTCACTGGCGCTCTTTTCACCTCAAAATCTTTCTTTCTATGCATAAAATTATGTGTTGCAAACACAAAAGCTGGCTTACAAAATCATTAACTTCTCTATTCTTTTCCATCAATGTATAGATCTCAATATCAAGAAACTCTGTATCTTGCAGTCCTCCTTCACTCAGGACCAGAAAACCTGATCCTAGCAGCTGCTCACCCTGCATTCCCAATCCCTAACAAGCTGCCCCCTCTTCCAAAGGCTTACACAGACATTAAAGGAGAAGAATGCCTTCTTTTTTGTACTAATTTACTTTTTGGTTGTGTTGCATTCCATAATATACATATTTTTGACATTCTTTAATCTATTTTTTTGTGACGAATATAATACAAATAGATTTTTTTTTCCTTACATTAAGGACTTTATTTCAAAATCATATTGAAGAGAAAATACTCTTTTGGGGACAAAAGCCACTGAGATCATGCTTGAAGATTATTTACTAGGATATTCCAATGGTAAGGCTGCAGTTAGGTCGTAAAAGAAGAGAACAATGAAATTGATTGGATTTTATGACAGTTGTATACAGACAAGTTCCAAGTCAGACCACTAGTTGGGCAGACTTTGCACCTTTGAATTAATGCATTCATGTTTTCCTGTCTGTATTCTGCCTGTATTTTAGCAATGGATGCTTTGCTGTGTTCTCACTGACACTTGTAGTTTCTCTTGCTTTGCAATATATGTTGAACCTGTCCTAACTGCCTTGTTGTTTCATCAATGATTATAATATACCACACATAATATATAATTCAAACTCAAGAGGCCCTGCCTATTTTTATGTACACACTAGGCTTTTTCTTCTTCTTGTTGAGGCTGTTGACATTAGCAAAGATCAGTTTGAGACCTGCTCCGAACCTTTTCCCTTGACTGGGCCATACAGAGCCTTAATGTGAGAAAGGGATGGCTCTCCCTTCCTAGTAAATCCCATTGACAGAGTTTCAAAAGTAGGCGGGCTTTAGCTTCTCCCAATACCCTCGTGTAAGATGAGCAAAGCTTAGTCCTTCTGCATGGCAAGAATGCTTTGCTCTCCCTTCCTAAATGTCTTACATGGGGTTCCAGAAAGCAGAGCACTGCACCTGGGGAAGGAACCAGCCTAGAGAAGTTGATGGCAGAAGATGTAGCTACACCTAACTGGCCTCACCAGTAATTCCATCCAGGCTAACTCTTTTATCTGATCCAGGTGACATTTCTCATAATTTATTTGCATAGAAATGCAGCTTCAGGTTCAGGGTTGAGCAACTACTCCCAACCTGAGGTCAGCAAGAAAAAAAATCTGGAGAGCAAAAGCTTAACATCTGCCATTTCTGAAATTGAACTTTTTATTTCATTTCTAAACAGTGTCCTATGGAAAAAATATACTTTAGCTAGAAAATGAGACAATTGTTCATACAGCTCTGGCAGCACCCTGTAATGGCAAGTGGTAACAATGTCATCTTGTCCATGCCAAAGAGTAAAAATTAGTGTTTATATACAGGCATTTGAAACATCTACAGGCACACAGATGCCTACATTAACTGGGGCTTCCAGAGACAGACGAACCAACATCAGCTATAATGGAGCCGTGTCCTAGGGCACAGATATTATTTTATCCTAATTGAATCTAAAAGTATGTTAGCACTTAAACGCTTCAGTAAAGAGGGATGTAAAGGAATTTTGAGGTAAGATAAAAATTATTTCCTAGTAAGTGGATTTCATTGATGAAAAGGATTTCATTTAAGTATCCTGTGGCAAGTCCAAGCATTTTGCTTTAGCACATACTCCACATCATTCCAGAGAGCTTCTTTTCACTTAACTTCCATTTACTTAACTATACTATGATTCTCCCTACAAAGTAGTGCTCCTAGCTTTTACACTTAGATATCTTTGTGTAGCTCCTCCTATCCCCAGCACAGTAGCTGGCAGTTAATTCAAGGAAGAATCCTGTGGGTGCCAGCTGATAGGAAAAAGTTTTGCTAAACTATATTGCACATTTTAAACTTCATGCTTATCAAAGCCTAATAACATCTTTTAGTAGAACTCAATGTCTAGGTGCACTTTCAGTATTTCATATGTTACAGTTGAGCCAAATGTCTCACGGTGCATCTCAGCGAGGTCTCAAATAGCTTGCAATTCTACTGGCATACTTTCATTCAGTGCTCTGATCTCAGTTATTTAGCAGAAAATGGAATCTCTTAGGGAAAGAATAAACATGCAAAATGATGATTTCCTTTCTCGCAACACAGCCAAATTTCACTGTGAAAAATTTGCAATGAAAATCAGAAATGCCTTGTCTGCCCAAAGAGCGGATATCAAAGAGCCTTGACATTTATGATCAAAGGTACACAGATGAATTCAAGGACCTTCCATAGTCCACCATCAAATCAAAAACAATGGTGAATGTGTTTAGCTCAAAATCAGCCAAAATACTTATTTTCTTTCTATACTGAGCATTTTCCCCCATCGAACTAAACAAACATTTGTATTTGGAACTATTGCTGCTTCTTTAGGAAATTGCTTTCAAAGGTGCAGTCTAAATGCTGAACAATCCATGCAACCCTAAAATATTAAGGGTTTAAATATTGGTTATGGTCCATATTAACATTCTTAGACTTCTGCTGCTACATCTAACTCCTTTGAACACAGTATCAGAAATGTCAGCCTACACATCTACCATATCAAAATCTTCAGCTTTTTCAAAATAGTCCAGACTTAAAGAGAAAATTCCTATTGCTAGCTCTAAGTGAAGTTGCCCATCTTCATCATCTCCCTCACTGCACGACACAGAAAGACAGATTATTTTAAAAGTTCAAAATACCTTATTTCCCGTTATCAGGCCTAAGAAACATCACACAGTTTTTGTCACCTTCCTTCCAGGGGAAAAATAAGGTATTAAATTAAACCAAGATTTCTCTATATCTACATGGTACACTACAAATGCAGAGCACAGCACTCAAACAGTTTGTTTATTTAATAGTGTCCAGAATTTGCCATTTCATGCTGGCATAAATTTAATACATAGGTATTGGGTGCTGTGTGGAAGATTTTCTACCTGTCATTAAAGTCACAAAGAAGGATCTTCTAAAGTCACACCTTCTGTCTCATAAAACACTACAAGTGTTTGAGCATTCATCTCTAATCCCAAAATAACAAAATCAGTTTGTCAAATAAAAAAAAAAAAAATGTTGCTGTTTTAAATCATCATTCTTCTCTTGAGGTAAATAATTTTTCTTCAATTACTATCAACAGCTCTGGTCTGTGGTTGCCAACTTCAGAAAAAAATGTCATTTTGCAAATAATTATCACCACTTTAGTTAATGTCTTTATACTAGTACACATCAGGCAAGAGAAAATAATAATACAAAATGAGACCTTCAACCTTATAGAGGGTTAAGATGTGATTTCTAAATACTTTTTTACTTTAGCAATAAAATTTATTTTGCTTATGAACATTTAAAATTTTTTTAGTGTCAAGAAATGGATCTCTTGTTACTTTTCCAGTTTTGTGGCTGCAGTTGCTCTTCATTCTCATTCTTAAAATTCTACTGCAATTATTTTTCAAATTATTATCCTTCTACCCATGTCCCTCAATTTGTTCTGTTTTTAGGGTAACTAACAGAGCAAATAATTTATTAAGGATAAAAATAATTTTGCAAAGATTTGCAGAAGCTGACAGACTAAGAATTCTGCCAAGTAGAACCCAAGCAGAGAGTGGAGGATTAGACCCCCCTAATCCACTGTTTTTTTTCAAACCAGGGTATTTAATACTGAACTAAAACCTTTGGAGAGTTTTATTTCTAGCAGATTTCCATATTAAGGTTTGCTCTAAGAACTACATTTTAGGAAACAAACCAAAGAAATTTATTTCTTGTTTGTGAGTAAGGTATCATCATTAAAAGTCTTCCATTCCCCAAATATTTTTTACTTTATGCCATATTTTATTTTTTTCTGATACTTTTCATTGTAAACATTATACTTTAGTGAGCTTTAAAATTAAAAAAAAATAATTAAAAGGGAATTTATGCAATGAAAGCAATCATTTGTTGATGACAGTACACTAAGTTTGATAAGAGATTAAGTGACTGTTTTTACTAATTATTTCCTTGTCAACATTATACATGAAACTTTCTTTCAGTTTGGAGAAAACCGGGCCAGTGGGGCTGTGTCTATGTTGCCATTTAATTAAATAATTTAGTCTATGAAATAGCCAAGAGAGAGCAACTCTCCAAATGTGGCAATATTTTCGCTGTTTGAACTTTCTAGTGGCATATTATCTTAGTTACACTGTTATGTGGGTTTGCCCTGAGAATAATTGCCATTTCTTAGTCCAAATTTCACAGAGTGACCCTTTTCTTACTGCTGAGAGGTGGATGGCCCTGCAGCAGGCCATGGTATTCCTCTACATCCCACTTAGTGCTCCTGTGGACCCAAAGCATGATTTCCTTCACATTTATAAGTTTTGATTCTAAAAATGTAGTTTTCTTAATTTCAAATTATCTGACCTAATGTAGGAGTTGATGCCTCTGAGCTGCTGAAAAAATCATGGTATCTTTTTGAAACTAGTCGGACCTGAAGAGTAAATCCATCAAATGGCTACAGCCTCTCCCTACACTGGGGAGCCAGACGAGTTCTGGATCAGCTCAAATGCCTGGGATTTACCTGGCATGCAAGACAGTCACAAGTTCTTTGCTGCACTAGATCCTCAAGCTTTTGTGATGAGCTTTAGAAGGAAATCAGTTGGTAATCAAAATAATAATTTTTAAGCAGGGAATTTTCTATCCAGAAAGCAACTAATCTGGCAGAACAAAGTCACTACCAGTGAAATTTGCTGAATACTTTATATGTAATTTCCAAAGTTTGCAGCAAATTTTCTGAGAAAAACAACTATTATTTCCACTTTTTTTATTTTTTAATAAACTGGCAGATTTTTTGACAAAATTATCAAATTGAGGAAGCACTCCCAATGCATACCAGCCTTTCTTTCTTAGATTTATATACAAAGCAGTGGTTTAGGTAGAAATTTCTGTAAGAAACTGGTAAAAGGTAGAATACAGAAGAATATTCTTCTTGAACTGTGTATTCACACAACACTTCTGCATCTTGCCAAGTTTGTGAGCTGCAAGAGCACAGCATGTAGTGATGATGCTCTAACCCTTTTAGTGCCTTGCATTCTACACACTGAGCTGAATTTTACTTCCAAACAAAATTTTGGCTGCATTCCTTACTGAGCACACATTGTTCTTGCTTTGACAGTCTATCCCATTTTCTCGCTCAAAACAATTTGATGCATTTTATATATTTTTTTTAACTTGTTCCTAGATGGGTATAGTTTATGTAATCAGCCACCAACTCCAACACTGAAAAAGAAAATTCTTATTTTCCTAATTTAGGTCTTTATGCTAATATCATATTTTATGTACTTTTTTTTTGTATAATTTGCAATTATGGGAATAATTTTAAATACCTTTTAGAGCAAATTTGTCTGTTACATAGTTTTTCTTTTTCTAACTTAACATTTAATTAAATGCTAAGTTCAATATTGCATAGTTTGGTGAGAAATTCAGCACTGGACTTCAGTGAATAAAAAGAATGCCTAATCATAAGCAATGCAGCAGTATTCTGTGATTCTATGTTATTATATATTATGTAAATATAATTGGCTTTACCGTGCCTTTTAAACAGGGATTTGCTCTGATCCTCCCTGCCTTCAAACCTTCAGACTGACCACAAGTAAGTACATGGAATTTGAGTAGTAGTATGAATACTAAATTGCTAAAAATATTGCACCATCAAACCTAGATTGTTATATATTTATATGTAAGAGCAGAACTGAGAATACTATTTTTAAGGAGGCTCTTCAAATTTATTTAATTGGTTAAAAAAAAAAAAAAAGGTCTTTACTGGAGCATAATGGCATAATATGGCCTGATAGTGAGGAGTACATGTGAAAAACAAGGGGAATTTTAGGCCTAACTGCATTTTCTGTCAGCCAGTGTCAACCTAAAATGAACATCTGCTCAGCTTCTTCTATGGTGTAGAATGAAAAAAAAAAGAGTGGTTACATCTTTTGCAGCCACAAGAAGAGGACAAAGGTGGACAGGGAAGCAGTGGATATACAGTATAATGACTTCCAGCTGTTGTATCATCTGTCTACTGGTAGGTATGGTGAAATAAATAAATGATCAAAAAAAATCTAATTAAAAAAGCCCCAACAATGTCAGGATGAGTTTTTGTGAATAAGAACTTGCAAGACAAGTGATATGAAAGCAACAAGATTATTAAAATGCAGTATCTTATTTATTATACATTAGGTAGATCAAAGCTCCTCAGAGATAACAAGGCACTGATTGGGGGTAGCCACCTGTTTGGTCTCACTGGCTGTGGAAATCTGTGAGGTGAAGCTGTGTTAAAGGTTGTCAGCACATGGTACACTTATGAATGGCTTGCATTGATAAAAACCCCTCAATTATTCTAATTTCGCTGAAAAGATTTACTCATTATTCACCAGCACATATGTTATTTTCTTAGTTAAGACAAAAAGAATATGCTATGTAATTCAGGAAGGTTTCAGAAACAAACAAACAAATAAACAAAATTGCAGGCAATGCTCTTACTTGATACACATCACTTTAATATGGTGAGTATTAAAAGACCTGAAGAGTATAAAATTAGAATATATGCGAGCTGTTGTTTTGGAGAATGCTGAGCCTTGCAGCAGACTGAGCTCAGAGAAGAAAGACTGTGGCAAGCAAATTGTCCAAGAAAACTGAAGTCTGGACAATGAGGCAGGAGACAGTTTTCTAGAGGTTTTTTGGGGTTGGTTGCCTTTTTTGTGTAACCTCTCTGCAAAGAACAGAGCAGATGTGACTTAAGGAAATGTTTGGATATAAATGTCTAACAGTCATTGGCATGATCTACTAAAGAGCAAGTTGAGGAAAGCTGAAAATCTGCAAGATGCAACCAGGGAAGGCAAGGCAAGGCAGCAACAATCTTTGTCAGTGTCCTTGAAGTGTGCCACAGAACTGGCTGAAGAGATGAGCAGAACTCCAGACTGGAGATGTCAGAGCACCGCTGGGCTCTCAGGTCGTTAAATGCCTATTTGTAGGAGATAAACTTAATGCATAACAGCAAAAAAAGGGGAATCAGTAAGGGTAAGAAGGGTTTCTTTGAGTCAGTGGAAACTTAATTTGAATGGATAAAATTGGGGAAAAAGTTCCTAAGTACTTTAAAAGTCATGTGTTCCAAAAGAAGAATTGTTTGGGAGGTCTCTGGGTGCTCTAAATACACCCACTGACCAAAACCAAGTTGGCACTGACACATGAGAAATGATTCCCCTTGGTTGACTCAATTCAAAGCAGAGAAGACTACTGTGAGAGCACGTGATGTGGGCATTCCCTCTCAGGCGAGTTTGATAAAGGATTCACACTGACAGACTCTTTTCCACCCCTTACTTCTAGAATGGTGAACAAATGCCCCAGAGCAAGGCAGTGCTGAGGGTTTTGTGCTCAATTTTCTCTAGAGAACACCGTACAGATACAGATTTGTGTTCTGCTAGCAGCAAATGTTTATTCTTAGTATTTTGGGCATTGATGTGAAAAAACATGATACAGGAGAGGGAATGCTGACAGCCACGTTCTGATCCCTTTTAGAGTACTAAAACAAGAAGCAACTTTGCTGAAATCAATGAACATTTCTTTCAATCTATGCAAGCTGCTTTAAATGAAGAACTTAAATTTGATGTCCAAACTTCTGGCAGCAAGTCTGATGAGAGCCTAAACTGCTACCACCATAACCTGTGAGTCCTCTGGTTCTTCTGCTCATTTCAAGATTGTTTAGAGTACCATGAAGTATTTATTCCTCCTTTAGACTGGAAACAGGAGAAGATATAATAGCATATGAAAATAAGTTTTAACATGCAATAACCATATTAGTAAGGTTTTAATTGCTTTTGTGCCATAGCACAATTAAAATAGTGGAAAAGCAGATGAATGAGGAATGTGCAGGAATAAATATTTGTCAAATACAAAGATCTAGAGCACTGTCTGCAATGGAATTGTTTGGTAATATTACAGTGGTATTAAAAGCATAAGCGCTCCCATTAACAAGCAGTAATTAGGAAACAGATAAGGTAAGTGCAATTATAGCCAAAAACATAATCTCTTGGAGGTTTATATCAAAATAGCTGACTTTAGATTCTGAAGTTCAAACCAGTGTTTGGAAATTATGGTGAACTCATCAATATGAGATCTTTGGGAATCAATTTTCTAACCTCTAACTTTCAGGTGATACTTAAGGCAATCTGAAGTATAGAGCAAAAACATGCTATGCAACAATGGTGTCCTACTGGCTAAAAAGATATCATTGCCAGAAATCTGGAAGAAATTTCTTTCTAAAGACTGAAGTAAAATTTCAAGATGCCTGTATTCCCAATTACTTGCACTAAAAGTTTATAGATGAGAAATAAAAATGTGGTTTTGGTTTAGTACTTCTAACTCTTGGGTTTTATTTTTTATTCCTGTAATCATTGACATTTCCAGCTACAAAATACAGTCTGTTACACTTAGAAAAACAGCTGCAAGGCACTTATTCCACTCTCTGGGGTTTCTATAGGCTGAAGCTGAGTATGATTTTAAAGAAGAATAATTTATGAAACAGAAAGTTGATGATATTTCATTTGCTTGCTTTTACTTCCAGAGTTTACTCTCTGTTAGGGAAATCTGCAACTAGTGTGGCAAATCTGAAATCCATGCTCACAGAAGTGCATCTCCTTCTGTATTTCCAGATGAAATGCAGAAACATCTTCAATGAACAGCTTCAGTAGCTTTTTCAAGGATATGCCTAAGCAGAAAGTATCTACATATATTTGGGGAAACACAGCATTTAACTGTTTTGGATAAATAAGAAACTGGCAGCTTCCTCTCATTTGCCACACCACTGCTCAAGGGTCTGTCTGAGAATGAAGTCTGGAATGGAAAACAGAAGTCTGTCACAGATCCTTCCTCTCTGCCTGTCACTTTTGCAATAAACAAGGCTATCAACCCCTTGCAATTTAGGTAAATATTTCTAATGATGTTATAGTTCAATACTGCGCAGAGCTAATAATCTAAAAAGATCTCCAAAGCTGAATTAAAAAAAGGTGAGTTACTTAACTGGTGATTATAAGATTAAGCAGTGCAAGAAACTAGGAGTAAACTTAGATTTACAAAGAAATTAGAAAGAATGCTAGGCACAAAACCTTTTAGTTAAATGAAGAATACATTCTGGATTCAGTGAAAATTACTCCCTTTTTATGATGCTACACTCTTCTACTGAATTTATCTGTGAAGATCAAATGGCAAACTTCTACAAGATATTACAGCTCAGTAAGTGTCTCCACTGCAGTAGGATATGGAAGTCTAAGAAAGAGAAAATGAACTGCTTTAGCATGCTGTATCTCCCAGAAAGCATCTGACAAACCACCAAAAAATGGAAAAAAATGGAGTGAATCAGCACAGAAGGAAAATGAACTTGTACTAGCAAAAAGGTGCTTCTGTAAAAGAAAGAGGTTGAACACATAAACGTATATGTAGATACTTCAGAACCTTAAGAGTTACTGCAATCCCCTTCTATGTTAAAGCCCTCCAAGAGCCAAACACAAATGGCAACCCACCATGGATAGTTTTTAGTTAATCTGAGACTGATTTTCTTCAGGTGTAGAAGTATTCACCATTTTAAGGGTTTCCCAGTTCTGCAGGTTTCACTAGCTGAAAAATTAATCAATACTGCTAGGGCAGGTACTAGAGAGGCAATCATTGTATGGAAATACAGTGCCCCATCTATTAAAGTACAAGAATACCTTTCATGAAATTGATAATACCCCCATCTTTTACAATGCCCTAGAGTGTATTTACTCGTTAAAGACTCTTTGCAAAATTATGCACAATGAAGTATTTTAAGAAGATGAAGAGGAAAGAAAGAATCTTCCTGTGCCGAATTAAAACCCAGAGACATAATGCCAGACAACATTTAGCTACTTCTGATCTGTGTTCATTACTGAAAATCCAGGATACTGCAAAGTAAATCAGCAGTCCTACTGACCTCACCCTGCCCATCATCTACTTCCACTAACATCTTTCCTCTTGTTTTGCTTTTCTTAACCCCTCTCTGCCTGCACACAAAATACTTGTTACTAGAGGAAAACTGCTGCATTCCCAGTATTGATGATGTGCTTTTCCTTAAACCAGACCTATGTGAGCAGGATGCCTCTAGGTACATTTAGGAGATACAGTGCTAAACTCCTTCTCAAACTGTAAAATATTGCTGCAATGTGCTTCCAGACAATTAAGTCCTCTTTAAACTTTGAGGAAAAAAAGGTAGCCAGCCCCACCTCTTCCAGTAAAGGACTTTGGAGTATGCTTATAATCTGCCTTGGTCTCCTTCAGCAGGAGGTGCCATTTCTTCTCTCCATAATTCTAAACTGTGCAAGATGAGATGATATTTGAATATTGTTTCACTAGACACGATGTGTGCACTTACATTTCAGTTCCTGGGGGTGGGGGGGGAATAATGATATATAAATAGCATCTCTTAACCACAAAACCCAGCACAGAGGAGATGCACTCTCCACATAACGGGAGGACTGACCATGCTTTGTTGTGCATGCATCTTTTACGGATTCTCAGCAAAATCCGTTACTTGGTACAGATTCTTGAGTAGAAGTGACAGACTTTATATGAAACTGTACCATTGAGCAGCAGGCTGGCAAGGGATAAGTGTCGCTCAGGAAGTTAGATGTACACAGCTGTAGAGATTGTGAAATTCAACCTCTGCCCTGAAAAATAAATACCTTGAAAAAATTGGGAAATTCTAGGACAGTGACATCAAAATGAATATAATAATTTTACCTGTAATATATGGGTTTGAGCCTTTTCTATTCATGAATGACAAGTGAAGAAAAATCTTTTTTCGGAAACAAAAGCACAACAAAACATTTGCTGTTGCCCTGAATACTAATGATGGAAGACTGTTGCTATGGTGATGCTAATTTTAACGCTCTTGCCTGTGGACTTCATATGAACTGCCCGTTTTAACTTTTGCAAATGTCATTTACAAAATGAAAACCCATTAATGACTGGTGAGGGCACAATGTTCCACTTTAATTAGAATAATAAGGAATGCTGATGCACAAAGTACAGGTTTGTGAATTGCTACAAAGCCCACACTGTCAAAATTAATTACCGCTGATGGGGACTTTGTTCTAATTTTTTTTTCCAAAGGAAGGTTTAGAATAATACAACTGTAGCTTGACTTGAAGTTGAAAGCAGGCTCTCCTTTTAGTAACAAGGTGGAATAAAGAGGTTTCTGAGACTGACAGTATAGTAAAAAGCACAGCAGAGCTTAGAACTGTGACTGAGCCATGCTAAAGGAGCACCAACTCCAGCAAAGGGGAAATGCAAGTGCCAATGCTGCCAGGAAAAAAAATAGTTTTCAGCTAAATACCAGCTCATAAAAGCAAATAGGATTTGGAAAATAGAGCTGGTATTTTTGAAGAATAAAAACAAAAATAAATTGTGTGGGTGCTGGGATATGGTTCTGGTTTAAGTTAGGGGGGTATTGCTGTGACTTCTTAATTGTGAAGTGCTGAGACAAGCAGTGATGTTTAAAAAAACCCAGCATGATAGTAATAGTAATCTCTTTTAATGCACCAAGCCCTTGCAAATCATGAGCATACATCTCTCATGAGAAGGGAAAAATGTTGCAACTACCATTTCTAATTTTGGGGCAATGTATGAGCATATAAAGTAGGTGCTATGCTGCTAGCAGCATGTCAGTGGTACTGACTGCAATGAGGAAAGCATACTGCAATGAAAAGCATCACAGACAGCTGCTGAGAGTACATTATACAGACTAATTGTTATTATTAAATATGTCCATTGTAGCACTGCTTAGAGAATCTAATTTAGAATTGAGATCCATTGTGTTGCATCCTGCATTAGCAGAAAGGAAACTTGCCTCCCCTTGGGGAGAGCTGAGCTGCTGAAGGACTTGCTTTGTCTTTTTGCTGCGTCTCTGTTCAGTGTGAGACTGCTGGAAGTGCGACTGGTGTGAGGATGAATAGCTGCTAAAATATTTTTCCAAATTCTCATTCATGGTAAAGTGTGGTATAATGACTAGCTGAAATTTCTTCTAGCATGACTGGTATGAAACCCACTCTGAGTCCATTGGTACACTCCAGTGCTGTTTTAAAACAGCCTGGCCAATTTTGCCCTTGAATTATTGGCTATTGTGCAAGCCTCTGTACTTAAATACAGCTCTGCACTCAAGATGGCTGGAATTTCATGGTATTGTACTAAAGAGAAATACAGCAAAAAATATAGGTTGGACTGAGAATGGTTGAGTCTACCAAGTCTGATTGTTAGTTTTTCTGCCTGTGATTCTTTAACTCAGAACTTGTTTTCCTCTTGCTGTTAGATTTGTGCAGAGGTAACTGGGTGACCACTGAACAACCCTGTCATCAAAGACCTTCTTCAGCGAGCACCTGCTCTTCATACTGGGCTGTTCAGAGAAGGGCTTGATGTTGAAAATGCCATTGACTCTAATTTTTGCAGATAATACCTGTATGCTCTGTGCTGCTGCTAAATGCAGCTGCACCTGGTGGGCTGCACAGCCATGAGGCAGCGGGCTGCTCTTGAGAGCCAGTGGCTCAGGGCTAGTCCCCACTTCTGCAGGACCTTGCCCTGTGATATATTATCTCAGAACAAGAAGGGACAAGGCTCTCTTCTACTCAGTAGGAAAAACCTTAGCAGCTAGCTCCAATTCAGAGGGAGCCAGAAGCAAACAATAATTTACAACTATGGAACTGATGTGTGTTAACAAACTGACACTTGTAAATTAAAGTTTGGTAGCTTCCCAATGCACAAAGATTTAGAATTTATGGAATTAATTTTAAATAGAGGAAATAATCTGAGAGAACTGCCTCACAGAAAATTTTTACTAAACACCATTACCAAGACAATTACATCTTTACAGTTCATTCTCCAGATAAGAAAGTGGTATTTCTGACAATGTCAGTGCCTGCCAACACTGATGGACAAAGAATTCAAGGGGTTTAAGTTAATGGAGCCATGTAGACTTCTATGGGATCAAGATCACTTCAACCTTCTTCAAGACAGATTGGACACCTGGATAAGAAAGAAATATTTTTGTTCCTTAAAATTCTCTGTTAATGCATGTGAATGAGTAGAATGTAAAAAGTATGTGCCTTTTGTGCAGAGGTACAGTAAGACATCCAGTGGTGCATAACCGAGCAATAAAGATGCTCCAAACTGTAATCTGCAATTAGGCGATGGAAAGAGTAACAGTGCCTCCAACAACTTCTAAGGTCTTCTCACATATTTCATATTCCTTGCAATAAAATTTTTTGAGCTGATACAATTCATTTTATGACTATTGTTAAAACAGTGAATGCAGTATCTTTTAATGAGGCAATAATGGCTGAGGCTGAATTAGATCACTGCTAACCAGAGTGACTGAGAACCAAGTTAAAATCTCTCAAAAGAAGAGAATCAGAAAAAAAATATATTTGCTTGGTGTTGGAAAAGGAGATAAATTATCTTAAGGACGGGCAATACTAAATGTGTAAGTAGGCATAAAGTGCATGGGATAGCTGACAGAGGCAGCAAAACATTGTGTAAAATAATAGAAATGTCAACAGAGAAACACTGGTGTTTGAGAGAAAAACATCTCTTTTAAGCTTGGGATTTAATAACCATCTAATGGCAAGTGCTATAAACAGGAAAGAAAACTGTAATTAACAAGTTTAGAAGTCATCAGCATAACTAAATTAAACAAAACTTGGAAAGGAGAGGTGAGAAAGTACAATAAAGAGGGTGGTGGGCTGGAGACAGTTTCCAGTGGTAAGACTAGCTCTGCAAAGGGAGCATAAGAAAGAAGATACAGAAGAAGCAAAGTAAATTATTACAAGGGAAAGCCTGACAGCAAGCCAAGAGAAGGCATTAAAGGACAGCAGCAAGAGGGTTTGTTGAAAGTGGTGGAATGACCTAGAAGAAAGTGAACACTGAAAAGATTCTTGGAACTGGACGGCAGGAAATTGTTAGTGACCTTATTAAGAGCTGCTTTAAGGAGAAAATGGAACAGAAGCTAGAAATGACTGGGCAGAAAAAAAAAACATGGACTGGAAAAAGACACAAATTCCAAGAAGAAGGGGGGCAATGTTCTGCATATTGAGCAGTGTCAGAAAAAAGATTTGTTTTTTTATATCAAGGACAGTCCTGAACAGAAACTTCCATGTAAGGAAAGAAGGACCAGATAAGCTTCAAAGAAAATACATCACTAGAAATCTAAAGTCCTAAACAAGTAATTTTGATATGCTCCAAATGTCTAGAGGGACTGAAGAAGTTAAGCAAATAGACTTGTTCTCTAATATCCAGCTACTTGATGTCCCAGGTGTCATTCTTCTAATTTCTTGTTGTGAAATATACCATCTGTAACTTGCTATTACTTCAAAGAAACTTGTTGCAAACAAAACTTTTCTCCTTCAAACAAATAGTGCTTTTAAATTCTACTTCCCTCACTGTGACAAGCCCTTTTCTCAGAATTCCTGCTGCTGAGGAGTACTATGGCAGCAGCTTGATGAATATGCTTTCCTTTGTTGAGGACAGACCATATGGTTTATCATTGGTTGAGTAGTCCTTCTCTTTTTTTTCCCCACAAATTTCTAAATAGTGTTCACAAAAAAAAAAAAAAAAAACAAAAACACACAACCCAGAACAACAAGAACAAAAACCCAAAACCGAAAAACTTCCCAAAAAACCCAAACAAAAATCTCCCAAAAACCACAAATGAAAACAGAAACAAAAACCATAAAGAAACAAAAAAACACATAAACAAGCAAGCAAACAAAAACCTTCAGAAAAACAAAATCCAAACATATTGGAATTTAAGATTATTGAGATTTGTACCTGATATAATTTTAGTTTAGGGCTACTTCGAGAAAATTATATAATCTGAATCCAAACAAAATTTGGAGCTGTCTAATGTGTTTTTGTTACCTCTGAAAGTACAGAATATGGAGCCAGCTTTTCCTTTGTGCTTCACAAAGGCCATTACAAAACACACAGCAATTTTTCAATTATAAGTGCAAGACCTCTATACTGATTGAAACCATCATTGTGGGGTTTATATTAAAAAAAAAAACAAACCCAAAGCCTATAGGTTTTGTTGGTGAATACCTCTGAATTCTAGTTCAGCTACAGAGTTTAGTTTTATGTTTTAAACTGTAAAATTTCAGAATTATTTTTAATGAACTTGAACTCGCACTGTCTTACAGAAGACATTGAATATCAACACTGTGCCATGAAAGCAAACTTCAATATTCAATGGCTATGTTTTTATAGTCAAGGATCAGCAAAACACAGGAAAAAAGGAATTGAACATCATGCAGCAGCTAAAAGCTGATTAATATACACAAAAGTGAATCACATTGGAACTTCTCATTTACTAACAAAATCTGCTCAGTAAAATTGGCAACTGCAGTATGACTGGAGCTGGTGATAAAATAGAAGTAGAGGATGCTTACAAGCACAGAAGTAAATGCAAATTAATGACATGCAACACTGTAATCAAGATGTAAGAAAAACTAACATAAATGTAGGCTTCTTTACTTCAGCTCTTCTCTTAGTTTAGCTGTTTAATCATATGTCTCAAATGCAGTATTTGTTTTATACATTCCAGGGATTCTCAGCAAACAGGGTTAAAAAAACCCTCACTGATGAGAATTTTGCTTTAAACACTTTTCAAATTGTTCCTTAACTGTTTGAGCACGGGGAGTCCCAGGAGTAACAGAATGCATAGATGTGCACATACTGTATTTTGTAACATTAGGATTCCCATCAAATTTACATTTTTAGACCTTCAAGTGAACCCTTCATTGAGGGAATATTCACCTATGAGTTTGTTTCATATTGTTATTCTCTCTTGTTTATATCTGAAACTAAATTACACACTGCTTTCCTTAGGGACATATCCACTCTTTATGGCACTATCCTGTTTACTGCAGCTGCTGCTGTTGCATCAAGTCATATTTGCAATTGCTTTCACTTTTTTTTCTGTTTTCAAAACAGGTGCACAGGTCAGGTCACCTAAGAGCACTGCCATTGGTGAAGTCCTAAAGTTAAAAGCAATTAAGCAGACTTAAATTGAAGATGAAAAAATAGATAAAAATCACTGATCTGGGAGGACATATGCAGCTTCTGATTTTCTAATGAAGGCGCAGTTTTTCTGTGTTTCAGTGTGCAGCAGGATCTGTTCACTTTTTGTCACATTCTTTACCATGTTAAATGGTGTATCCCTTTGCTAATAAAACCTCCAGGATGGCAAATGGTGGATTGGAAAATGGTGCTTGGAAACAAAAAATTATTTTAGTATTTCAGTATTTTTATTCAATTGAAATTTAATTTATTTTTATTCATCTACCTCATATTTCTGTATTCCATATTTTCAGGTCAATATGGTCAATTCAATATGGTCAATTTGTATGACCATATACCCTTTAGCAAACATCTCCTTGGGATGTCTATTACCATGTTCCTGCTGCAAAAGTGTCTCTTAATCATTAACAAAGTATAACACCCATGTCTCAACTAGAAAAGCTTTGGGTTATGATTAAAATCTCATCATGGTGCTCCATGTTGCTTGTATAGTTGAGGTGTTTGTATGAAGTTATCTATTCCCATTCCAAACTAAATTTCTAGCTACTCTTTACATTTTAATTCTATGCCTGTAACATTTCTTCCTAACAATTTTTCTTAGTATGCTTCACACAGGGCGTCATAACCCTCAAGCATGAAAAGTTTTACAACATTTTCTCCAATAATGCAGCTTTTAAGAAAAATATTGAGTTGAGTTTGTTGAAAAATGAAGCACAGAAAACTGTATCTTTGCCCCTCTACTCTTGCATTAGCTCTGCAGTAGTGAACAGAAAAAAATATTTTTATAAAGAAAACTAGGAGACAAGTACATAATAAAATTCAAAAGGCAATCTGGGTTATTTACTGGCCAGATATCTAATACTTAAACATTGAAATAATAGAAACTTTTCTAGCAGACATCTAGATAAATGTAAAGTACCTAAATGAGACTGTATTATCATGATTTTAAATACTTGGATTTCTTAAAAAACCTTTACCTACTGCATAAAAAATTTAACATTAAACCCCACAACTCAATTGACCATTAAATTTCATTAACATAATAGTGCATAAGTTCACATTATAAAGTGTGAAGTACATAAGTGAAGAATAAACCTCATACCAACAATTTTGCACTTGATATTTACAGCAGCCTTAATTCTTAGCAACTTACTGCTGTGTTGAGTTTGTGCCCCCCTCAAGCTCCCAAAGTAACACCTACATATGGCATTTATGCTAACAAATTTTGGTCCTGCTGAAAAAGAGGAGGGAGGACCTTGACACACAGAGTGGGTAGGTGATAAGGAGCAAAGTTTGACCTCTACTCCCTGTTCTACTCTGTAGGCTGTAGGCAGCACTCAGTGACCCTGCTAGGCTTATTATATACAGGGTGCTGCATGTGTTGTGCCATAATCTCATTTTCTGAGCTCAACTGCCATGGAAAATGCAATGCCACGAATGCTTGTGTTAGAAAAATTACTTGTAAGAAAAGCAATTCATTCAGAGATGAGATGCATTTTTTTATGGTTTGTTTTTCTTAAATTATCTAGCCAGATATTTCCTAATATGAAAGTTTATCTGATGAATATTTGAAATTCAAAGCAAATAAGTAGCATACAGGAGGCTGCAAAACCTGAAGATCATATTTGAAATGATAATTTATCTCACAAAATTCAACGTTTTAAACAGAAAATGAGAAATAAGCAAAATGAATATAGATTATTTGGTCATTCTCAACCTATTCATTAGAATATTTCCTTAAGTCTAATTGCAGCCTGACATTTATACAGTTCTCAATTAGATAATTTTATGTGTCCCTGAGAATCTGTAGGTCCTAAGTGTAGTACATACACAAACTAGTTCTCAAGATTTAAGGTCTGAAGAGATGGATATCACAGGATGTGCAACACAGAACTGATTTCAGCTATTACCTGACAAGAAGAAAAGAAAATCATTGAAAGGCATTCCATTAGGAGAAAAATGGGCCCAATAATCCATAATCATGATGCAGTGAGTAAAGACTAAACAAATCTCTCATGGCAAGAAGTGTTTGTAAAGACAGGTGGAGAATATTCTGAAAAATACGAATTTACTGCAGTCAGCAGGAGAGCTGGCATCTTAGAAGGTCAGAGAAACAATAGATTCAAGAGCAGATCAGCAGGATCCATGAATTAATTTTGTAAAAGAACCCAGGAAAACACCTGACCTTGCTCTGACAGACAGGCCACTTAGGGAAAGAGAAAGAGCCCAGCTGGCATGGCTGATTGTTGCCCTCGCAGCGTGCTCTGGGTTGTTGCACGGCCTCAGGTGCCCACATGAGAACGTTCCTCAGTCAACCAAAGCTGAGCATCCACAGCAAATGGAGCTGGAAATGTAACTCACACCTGGCCATACCCGCTGCTTCCTCACTGGTGTTGAGACCTTTCCTAAAGCACAATTAGAAATTACACTCCTGCCAAATTTTAGACTGATGAGATCACAAAGGCAAGAAAAGGTGAAGCAGGATCAACTTAATACTGATTCCCTTATTATATGGATGGAGTTTGTCTGATGTGAAATGGAGAAATCGTCTTGTTTGTGGAGCTGGCTGCATTAGGAGGGACACTGGACCAAGGGCAATGCAGGCAATGGATGTGACAAGTGCTGCTTTGGAGAAGCTGTCAGTCTTTGGAAGGAAAAAAAGGGAGTATGAAACTTCTTGATACAACAGGAATATGTAAGGAATCTGAGATATTGTTCCCCATTTCCTTGAATATCACATTGGACAGTTGTCAGAAGTTGTCTCCTCTTTGTCTGTCGTCTAAATTAAGTATGTAATTGATCTTAAAAAAAAAAAAGGAAAATTCTGACAGGCAAATCTTTTTATTTTTTTCCTTAATGTGTCTAATCTTTTCAACTTCAAAGCATTCCAGTGAAAATCAAACATAATTCCTATTTTAGAATCCTGCTTATTAAGCACACTGTTTAAAAGATGGGCTTTGAATAGATAGCAATACATTTTAGCTATCAGGAGCAGCTGTAAAATCTACTTTTTAATGGAAGATTTGGCATATACTCTATAAAATAGGACCATATTGTATAGATGTCACTCAACTTTGTAAAGCTTATATTGGCTATGTAATTTTTCATTCATTTACCTCAGTTGTTAAGCGTAGCCAGGCTACATTTAACAACTGGAGTCAAAGGAAGCTAATAGAAATGAAGTAAAATTTAAGCAAAAATCACATTCAGCATATAATAAATGTAACAACTTCAACAATAAAAGTAAGATATTTAAGGTTATGTAATTAGATTCTGCTACACTATAAATACATGAACTCCTTGTACAGTACCAAAAGTTTACTTTTTTACACTATTGCCTATGAAAACAGTTCATATATTAATCTGCTAGTCCCAGAGCTTGAAAGCAATGACTAGCTGGATTTAATAGATTTTAAATGTTTATATGCCCCCTTTAATTAGGAAAATAAGAAAGTTGGATTCCATCCAAAATTCTTACCCACCTCATTACCTGCAAAAGACATTTTAAGATTTAACCTGCACAAAAATTATCCTTGCATTGTTTAACCCCTCTGTAATGCTTAACACTACATACTCTTCATGAGCATTTGCACTGAATGAATTTGAAAACAAAACTAAAGAGCTTTACTCTCCACTTAACCATGAGCAGTGTCCCATCAAGAGGAGCAGGTGTTGTGCAGGCACCCAAGGAAGCTGCTCTCCACCCTTCACAACAGGCACTGTGTTTATGGAGGGAAAGCACATGGTTTCCCTCACTCACTGCCCCAAACCAGAGGCTACAGCCCTGCCCTCAGCTCCCACACCAGCTAGGATGCACTAAAATTGCTGCTGAGTACTTATAATTCATTTAAAAACAAATTAAGTCCCCTTCAGTTGCTTCTCATGCGAGGGCAGTAGCTGCCTGCTGACAGATGGTAATGAGGAGCAGACCCACGGTATCTTCTTTGAGAGCTCTCGCTCAGTCAGCAGGAACACATCTGTTTATAACCTCTGCTTTCATTATAAAGGTAGTTAAAGGCTCAAGATTTCTCATTTATTTACACTCTGAGTTTAAATTTTAGTGACAAGTTTTGGAACCAAGGCTTCACAACCCTACAAATCATAAAGAAAATTTCTGCACTTGGACATACCTCTAAGAAATATCATTCAGGTTTTTATGCCAGACAGCATGAGGATTTACATCACATAAAGGCAAACTGAAAAGTATTGTACTTTTTCTTTCCTTCACAATAGTTTCAATTCTGATATGTAGTGTTCAGAATTGAAAGACAGGAAAAAATCATAATAATTATGCTTTTATGTCGTGAAAATAATACTTTATTTTTGTATTTGGTAGACAGGTTAACTGTTAGCCATACACATGGTTTTCATAGCTTGCTCACAGCTTCACTCACTGCATATACATAATCATACATTATTTATTTATGGTTCTCCATGTCTCTCTCTGCTCCGTCTGACAGATATTTCCTACTTCCTTTTGTGCCTTGTACTTATCTACATTCTGCAGAAGAAACAATTAACCCGAGTGATTTTCTCAGAACATCATTTCTTCACTTTTTATCTTAGCAGAATTTAATTCAGATACATTCATTTATCCTGCCTCTTAGTTGAACAAAAGTAAAGGAATCATGGCTTTAATCTGTTTGCTTTTACAATGAAAACTCAGGGGTCTTAGCTTTTTTTTTTCTGTGTTGAAATTCTGCATGGTTAAACAACAATTGAAAGGGAGATTAAAAAAATACAACAACAAAGAAGTATGTTTATAGAAACTGGCCTGCTAGATCTCCAGTGTGACATAGGAAAAGAATGAAGGATCTAAAACTAGCAAAAAATGTATGTCACAAGCTGATACATTAAATGCAAATCAAACATTCTCATAGGAAACTACAATGTGGAAGAGAGTGAGCAAGTGGAGATGCCTTGTCCTTGGAGTTAGCTCCCTGCATAGCTAATTTATAGAGAGAGGCTCACATGGATCTTCTCAAGGAGTCAAAGCTCCTGAGAATCCAGCTTTGTCCTCAGCAGGACAAAGTTCAGTGAACTGCTATAATCTGTGCAAGAAAATAAGCTTGGCTGGGAAATAACTTGGAAGGTTTCCTTTGTGGGAAGCACTGAGATGAAAGACTACTGTATTTTTGCAGCAGCATTTTAAATCCTTCAAAAGAATGGGCACAGCAAGAGGGTAAGAAGACAGATACTATTAACTGGCAAGCTAGATACATGGAGGAAGAATAATGTCAAAGATTAGTACAAATATAGAAGTCACGCCTACTAGATTTCAACACATTCACGATGGCAGGACTACTGAATATTTTTTTAGAGAGAAGGGATGTTGCAGACTTCAATCCCACTCCTCCTCTTTAATCCAAGGCAACAGAGATCTCCTAACACTGAGTAATGGACAAGTTTGCAGAGCAGAGGATGAGAGACACACAAGAGAGGTGCAAGCATGGTTCAGAGCAAAGCTGCTTCATGTCCCCTTGTGCCCTGGGAGGACAGACACTGCAGAGGGATTGGGTCCTGCAGCATGACCAAATATTTCTGGTGCTGCAAAATGGAAAGTAGACACTTGATTTTGTTACCTGTCACTGCTTTGGAGCAGCTCCTCTCTCTGTTTGATTGGAAGATAAGAATATGCAAGTGCATGCATGCACACGTGAGATCCCTTTCATCAGGGGTGAGCTCTGATAAAATGTGATCTAACCTGAATTACAATGTAAAAATCCGCGGCCTCCCTACCTTTATTATCTGCCTTTTTTAGGATGTGAGAGTATTTTTTTTAATCTTTAGACACATATTCAGTATTCTTTGAGGTGTGCATTTCTTCCATTTACTTTTCAGATTTCTAATGTAGAGTAATTGCGTGTTTTGTCTTCTAAAAACTTAAATTTAGAAATTTTAATGAATTCCTAAAACATTAATAAAGAGTACAGACATGCCTGTGCCTGCTTCTTCCTTTCCATTTTCTAGGTTGCATTGCAGTAAAAGCAGGATCAAGGTCTTCAAAGAACAGGACTGATTAAACTGAAAACTATATTTTTATAGTCCTCTCCTTCTGTAATCTAATGAAACCTTTACAATCTGTACTAGACACAAGGAATATATCAAGGAGAAAAAAGATCAAAACAAAAAGGGTTGGATAGAATGTGTTTTCAAGCAATTTTACATGTTTTGCCTCAGTGGCAAAGCAGAGGGTTTTTTTAACTCAGTAGCACCTCATGGTCTGAGCAAGTGCTCAGTGTCCTGGCAGCTATGTCCACCTGCTGCTTGGGAAATTTCTGCTGTGCTGGAACACAAAAACTAGATTTCCTCAGTTTGCTGGGAAGAGAAAGGCGGGGCTGAAGTTCTGGTCTAGCTTGTCATCTCCATAAGGAGGGAAGCACATGAAAGGTGGAGGGAAATGCAGCAGCTGATGCAAGGCCATTGAAAGGCAATTTTCATGAGGCCAAGAAAGCATCCAATGCCAGACACCAGGACTGAAGCAGGTTGTGCACTGTTGATAATTATATTGTCCATGGCAATGGTGCCTATCCCCGTACAATTTGAAACAAAGAAACCCCAAAACCAACTGGTGTGAATAAGATCAAGAGGGAATTATTGAAGCTTTAGAAGCAACTAGTTGCTACAGATTAATCAGCTGTACACTAATGCAATCTTAACCAGGAAAATCACTGGTCTTGAAGATACCTAATCATTAAATAAACATTGCTGCTGAAGACTTAGCATGAAGTACTGCCTGATTTATGGATTATTGAGTGCAATATCATCACTAATGGGAAAGTGATGAGATAAAACACTTAAGCATCAAGGGAAAAACAGATAAAATGAAAACCAGTATAATGTGTAGCAAATCTGGTTGATGAAGAGGGTTAACACCAATATTCTACACTGATGACAGAAAGAAAATTATGTAAACATGAAGAGAATGCTTCCTGTATTTTCTTAGCCTTCATGAAGTTCTTTTAGAGAATTAACAACTACTAGAAAAATAATCCCTCAAAGACTAAAAAAAGAGTGTGTTTATTTTAAAAGCCAAAAAGGTACAGAAAACAATTTTGTTGTTTGTAAATATGAAATATGAGTGATGAGAATGAATGAAAAAGAAATGACTGAGGATAGCTGGAGGAGGCAATAGATATATCAGCTCAGAAAGATGCATTAAAACTTGACTGCTTTATTTTACATCTCAAGGACAGCAAGTTTTTCTATAAAAGATGTGGCTAAATTAAAACTTTAATTAAACTAGTAATGTATGAAAGATGCACTTGACCCCTTAACCAAACTACCAGTAATTTGGTACAGGCTCCAAAGCAAGTAAAGCCCTGAGCTGTATCCAGGCCAAGAACTCCCCTAGAAACTCCCAACGGGGCAGAGTGACCCAGAGAGCATCGAAGCACATGAGCTTGGAACTGTGTGAGTCATGCATGCAGAGCAGGTGGCTTTTCCAAGGGGCTTTTATCAAAGAACAAAGCAGGCTGTGGGTACAAGGAGGTACACACATACCCTTCCTCCTGTATTAAAGTTGACTAGAAGCCAACCACTTTTGACAGCCCCAGGGAGCCACCTCAGGGAGCTCTCCCCGCTGGGCAGCGTGGCTGCATGGCAGTGACCTCCCCTTGCCCTGGGACAGCTCTCATCATTATTCCTTGAGGCAGAGACTTTTCTACAAACAACCAATCTTTGGATGAGTCCAAGTCAAATTCTCTAAACTCTAACTGGACTGCACAGCAGTGACTCTCCCCTGGGAATGGGACTCCTCTCAAGGACTGAGATTCCTTACCTGAGACTACAAAATCCTTCCTTACCCAAGGCAGAGTGACCCCTTACTTATGGATCCTTGTAAGTGATGGGGGCATGCTGAATAAATATTAATGAAATCCATGTAGTTAATTCCTCCAGACATATGCCCTTGTCCAAGTCTGAGACTAAGTCTGGAGCTAGCCACAGCTAAACTCCATCAGGACTTTAGAAAGCAATGGGGTCTGCTCTGAAACTCATGACCCATTGGGAGGTCTACCTTACCCTTTGGCTCTTTGGTCAATGTGTAAATTGAAATAACTTGAAATAGATTTGAACTTGCTCTTCATTTGTAAAATGTAGTAATTAATAGAGTGAACCTTATCGCTGAACTTTACTAAGATGCACTTTTATAAATTCATATTAAACCCACGCTTGTTAGTACCTCTGACAGTGATTCTTCAGGAAACCTGAATCACTCGTTTGTGACAAATTAGAGCAGTTGGCAGCATCCTAAATCAGGATCCACAGCATAATGCTACGACTGTTTTTGGCTATTAAAATGGTTTTCAAAGTGAACAAAATAAACATATTCTTTTGAATTTGTAAATGGCCTAGAACAGAAGAAAAAAGAGTAGGAAGGTGTAAGCAAAACCAGCATTGACCATTTTAGCCAGCTACCCCTGGCTGCTGGGTGTGAGTAGCACAGACAGAGGTGCCAAGCACAGCATGAAGTGCATTCTGTGCCTACTTCAAGAACTGCCAAACTCCCTTCCCCATAATGGAAAATGCCATGTGAAAGAGAAAAGGAAGATCATCTTCATGTTAGTGCCATAAACTGAGTCCTACATGCCAGAGCATTGACTTGCTTTCCAGCCTGCCTCTGATAGCCTGCCCCTCCTTCTAGACAGAGCTTTCCAGTTTCTTTGTGACTGTTCCATTATTCATAGCCAAATGCAAACATCAGAAAACTTACAAGATTAATGCAACAGTAAACCAGCTGAGCCAGGTATAACTGAACCTCTGAACTGCACCACAGAGTTTCCTTCATGCATAACTCAAATACTCACTCTAAGGCTGCTGTGGAAGTTGCAGCTGAAGTGCCACTGCAAGAGCCTTCTGTAACCAAATGGCTTCAGTGACACTACTTGAGCTTGCAAAGTGTTTAGGGAGTATAAAGAGGAACCATGGAAATAGGGGTATTAAACAACACCTCTGTCTGTTCCTTTCACTACAGTGTTTATAGCTGGAATTGCATCACCTGTTTCCTTCAGAAGTAGGATAAGTAGTTCAAAGTGCATATTATGGGTAAAAAAACTCAGAAGAAAAAAAAATGTGTTAAACCATCTTTTTTTTGTTGTTGTGTAGTGGCTCTGTTTAGGGCATGACAAGCAGGTATTTCCAAATTGTGTTTTTTTTAAAATGGTCTTCTAATTTGTTGTGCAGCTACATCTTTTAAAGCAAACTGGCTTAATTTGGGAGCTAAACTCAAAAAGATTGGGCTTTAGGGATTGGTTGCCCCTTGTAATTCCTCAGCTATGGACTTTACCAAGTAGTGTCCCTAAAGGAATTCTTAGTACAGAGTATGTGCATTTAAAACCATCATAAATTATTAAAATTATTAATTAATTACATTATTATGAACCATTAAAAAATTATAGGGTTAAAAAACCCCTAGTGAATCAAATTTACAACTGCAATTCAGAATGCTGGGGGTTTGTTTGGTTTTGCAAAACCTGCCATACACACACACAGAGGGCAATAGCACAATTTAAATTATAATCCAAAGCTTTACTTAATTTGCAGGTGATTTATAGCAGCATAAACCCAAACAACATACAAATCAGGGCATCCTACTGTGTTTTTAGATAACTAGCACACTTCTGTGAAATGTATTGCAGGTTTTGTTCCTTTTTGTCCTTCCCATTTACACACTACAGGAGCAGTTCACAATCATTTAAGAAAATTACTAACTCTCCTCTTAAATAAGAAATGAAAATAGCTGGAATGAATTACTATTTATACTCACTTGATATAATACGGCACTTTGTTTGGTGAGATTGCCCTCTCCCAGGGGCCTTGGACAGAAGCTGTTAACAACAAACAAACAAACAAATAAATAAATAACTGCACACATGCATTCATAGATACAAACATACCTACAAGAGAAACGTGGAGGTCAAACAGGAAAGACAACGTTAATCTCTAGAATTACAATTTTTCTCTCGGCCACGTTGATTTGGGTCTGTTTGCTCAGTTGCCCGTGAAGGCAGGAAGGATTAACCTGCTGTTCTGAAACCTCTGTCCTAATCTGAGAGAAATTGAACTCATTCAGCTGCAAAGATAAATACAAAAACTCCTTGAAAGCTAAGCTCACAGAACAGATACGAAGCAGAGCAAGCAACATATGATTCTGGTGTGTTCTCTTATAGGATTTCTCCTGCTAAGGTGTTTGCTTGGTTTTTCTTCCATTTCTTTTCTTGTGTGATCAGCACTTCTCATCCTTCTAAGAACAGAATTATGCACTTGTTTGCATTTTATGTTGAGTGAAATTACACTTAGAGTCCATCTAAATATTTTGTTTGCTGTTATTCCCTTGCTCTTAATGGTGGACATTTTTATTCTTATTATCTTTTTCTTCTTTTATTCTTATTATCTCCACTTTACTAATTGTGTCTTACTGTCTTCCAATAACAGCAAATAATGGAGAAAATGACAGTATGATCACAACAAATAGAGAGGAAATAACTTTGCTCACTTTTGGCTATCATGGTGTTATGTGTCAACATCAGCTTACAACACAATGAAAATATTTTGTAGAAGAGGTTTCTATAAAACTCGTTTGACAAAAGAATTATAAATTATTTTTTATTCAAGGCAGAGATAATTTATAGTTTAGGACACAATCAGGGAGATTTTTTTTTTATCACGAGTTTCTTCTCTGTCAAACAAATTAGAAGCAAGAATTTTCTTTCTTTAATATAATTATTAAAGCAGAAAACATATAAAAAGTAATCTAATGGGGAAAAAAGCCTGTTTGCTTCACCCAGTATAACCTTTCTTTTTAGTGACCCCTGCTGTTCACCAAGGAAAGCAACTGTTACCAGGACAACTAGGAATTAGCTTCTTGACCATTTGGCTCTCCTTTCTTTCCCTCTCTTACTCAAAATAGATACTTTAAAAATGCCACTCCCAACCTGCTTTATCAAAATGAGCAAATCACAATCCATACAAATAATAACTACAAATACACATATTTCATCTATTTTGTACCAGATTCACAGAACTCAATCTGTAGAATGAAGTATAGTTTCTCTCTCTTGTCCACATATTGGAGTATGGACAAGAGTTTGAGGAAGGAGATGAAATGTGCTTCTAAAATGGCTGTACAAGGAAATCTCACTATTTTTGCACATGAATTGTGAAGAAGGGTTGGAGGGAGACTAGGAACTCCACCAAGGGGACAAAAATCAGCCATGGGAGAAACTGGTGCTATTGTAGATAGTCTGAAGAGGAAAAGGAAGAGCAGGTGGGAACCAGGATATAGGCTGGGGAGAGGGCAAATGGATTTTATATAAATTTTGGACAATGTTAAGAAGCTATGGAAAGGGAGGAATATGTTTGGATGAAAGAGGATCATAGAATACTTAGGGTGGGAAGGGACCTTAAAGTTCACCTAGTTTCAATTTGTCCACCAAGGGCAGGGAACCTCCTATTAGACCACATCAATCAGAGCCCCATCCACAGTGGGGAATCCACCACCTCTCTGGACAACCTCCCAGTGCCTCGCCACTCTTGCAGTAAAGAATTCCTTCCTAACACCCAATTTCAACCTATCCTCCTTCATCTGAAGGCTGTTTCCCCTTGTCCTATCACTACATGCCCTTGTAAAAAGCCTACCTCCATAAATATGATAATCCTGTTTCAGATTGCTGGTGGCCAAAGAGTCCCAAAAGTTCTACCCCAGTATCTCTGCATGTTCTGCTGCTGTCTTCAACCCCCAGCCAGCCATCGGTAGCTAAGCTGTGTCACTGCTTTCCTATTACTTACATTTACACCTATTTGTGTTCTTAAAAGAGGAAAAGTAAATTTCAAAGGTATGAACCATGAGAATCAGTAACTCTCAAAATGTGCAAGAAACAGAATTTTAATTACAGTGTTAGATCTCTTGGAAAACTAGAACACTGCACTGCCATTGAAGGCTGCTGCATGGCCCACAAACACAGGAGCACAAAACCATGTGCACTTTCAAATACAAATACTTAAATATACACCTAATTTATATATGACAAAATAATCCTTCTTGGGCCAGGCACTGCCCTTTGGTTCTGTGTTCATGGACTGCATGGCTGAGGAGATGTGAAGGCCAAGGCTGCTGCCCATTGAGCTGGTAGGACAAGCTGCAGCTGCTCGGTTTCTGTGCTCTGCTACAGCCTCAAAGGATGTAAAGATACAATCTGTTATGTGATTTGTAGAAATGTAAAAGGTATCAAAAAAATAGAATATTGTGTAATGTTTTGATGTTAAAAATCTCAGAATAACCATTAACCCCATTTTCAGGTTCATACAGAATTCTTAACCATGATGCTTAAATATTCTTCCCACTTGTAAGAAGCAAAACTGCTGTAAATATAATTTTGATGACTGATCCAATATTCTCCATTCTAGATGGCAGCAAACAAAAGCCAAGGAGTTAGAGAGAGATCACTGTTTCATTTTTCACTATCAGTTACTATGTGATTTCTTTACATGCTTTCATTCAGTAATTCTAACCTAATGTGTGCTAATGTGTGGTCCGTCAATCAGTTCTAAAATGCTTACTCAGTGACAACTGTAGGGTTCTTACCCATGGCAAATGGCATTTTCTCAGAAATAATTCAAATCAGATTACACTAAGTTATCATTTTTGAAACCAAAATACCCTTCAGTATTAACTAAAAATTGACCTTGTTACATATTTCTCTCCCAAGCAATCATTAATATTCCCAATGGGAATACTACCAAGTTAGAGTTGTTCCACTCTAAGATTTGTTTTTAATTCAATAGCTACAGGACAGAATAGAATGCTGCATATTTTTCAGAAGATGTATTTCATCTGTTGCTTGTGAATTAATCTGGGTAAGAGCTTTGCAGTCATAACTTATTATCACAGAATCTTACATATGATAGTGTTCTTGATCCATTAGAAGAGGAACAAATACTTTTGCTTTCATGAGAGCTCAGTGCTATAGGAATAACAAACAATTCTGTGATATTCTGCATAATTGGATTTCGTATTCCTTCAAGAGGTTGCTGTGAAGCTGTCTATAATATACTTCTGGTTTCCTGGATGATTCTAACCTTGCATAAATTTGAGTTGACAAAAAGCGCAGTACTTTTTACAGCGATACACAGAGAATAATCACTTCATTTTTGGCAGAAGCCCAGAAGCTGAGACTAGCTGTTTCTTATCTTTGGTTATCAGTACAGGTTTACTGTTCATTACAAAACCAGTACAGGTAAATGGTTAAGTTACCTAAATGTCTTGCTAGCAAAGACTTGTGTATATATATATATATATATATATATATATATATATATATGCTGTAGTATCCCTGTGTGCTTCAGCACTCAAGAAGCAGACATCTTCTGTTTGATGAGAGCAATTCCAAAGTGTTTTATTGCTCGAGCTTGCACAGTGTAAGAACCCATTACCATACACCCAGCTACTCTCAATGCTGTTGTGACTGAAATTAAATACCACCACAAAATACAGGGCATTTTAAGAGTGTATTTAAATTTCCCTACACTTTATTTGCATTGACATGCATTTTAATGGCTACCTAATTTTTGAGTGTTATTTCTTTCTGTAGGTGTTCTAAGAGCTGATTCTTGTTTTGCCTGTGAACACAGCTCTTGCTTGTTGGCAGAATGTATAGTGAAATGGTGGCATGCTGGCTCTCAACTTCACTACTGTTTTAATCTATGCAGGGATCTGAATGAAATATTAAACAGGATAATAGTAGTTGATACTACAAAAAACCAATCTTATAAATATTTCACTTTAGCATTGCAAACATAATGAAAAATACATGTATGTTTACCAATGGTAAACTATTTCTCCTTCAGCTATCCAAAGAGTAAATTTGGTATGTCCACATTTAAATGTTACTCTCAGTGGTCCTTATTTAAAAAGTCAGCACAGACCACACACTCACCATATAAGTGCACTTTTTCAGTTCTGATAAAAAAAAAAAAAAAGACTTAAATTTCACTAAGGGGTTTTGGACAGAAACCACAAAGAAGCATTGTGTAGTTTTCATACACTGTTACATATATCATGTCAACTATTTTTTTCTCACTTTGTTAGAAACTAATTATATTTATTATATAATCCTTTCAGCATGGTGGTAGTTAAAGGTGAGCTCATTTTTACATTCTCATTATCTCATTTGGTGGCCACAGTGTCTGTAACTCAGCAAGGTGCTGAATTATGTTCACATTTCGCATTTAATGATAATAAATCTCTGATTCAGCCTGGAAATTCTACCTGCATGACCTGTGTGACTTACACTGTTCTTACCTAGCATTATCATCATTAATACCTTAATACAATCATAGAGTTAAGAAACTGTTTATTTATTCACATCAAGTTTGTTTTGACGCCAATTATTTTCACTGCAGCAAAGTATGGATTTAGTGGCTTCAGATAAAGGCAGGCAGGGAGAAAAAAATGATGAGATGATCTTTGCATCAGGAAAAGACTCTGATTCCCTAAAAATCAGAATTTCCCATCTGTGTAAGCTACCTTAACTTTTCAAAGAAGATTCATTGAGTACTACATTTTGATTATTTTCAGATAACACCATTACAAATGAGAAAATACTGCTCTCCAGAGACTCCAGAGCTCATGCTTTTCCTCCTTAGAGAACTTGCTAAAGCAATATTTCCCCACCATAATCAGTGTGTGATGCAGGCTGTCAGGATGCCAGCTCCAAAATGTGTATCTGCATGACAGTGACATAATAGAAGTGTTTGCATAACCTGCAAGCTCTTTGAGATCCTTTGAAACAAATGTCACTATATACCTGTAAAAGATAAGCTTTTTTTAGCAAAGATTTAAATTGATTTCTAAATTATGTGAATTTTTTATTATTCTAGGTAAAACTGGTGAACAATCAGACCATGTTGTATAGCACTGAGGTCTAAAATTGCTTGATGTAGCTGAGAAACTGATGTCAGAATACATCAGCCACTCACTGAGAAGCTGCAAGGCAGAAACATCAATCCAAACCTGCCTTTTACAAGGTCTACCACAGCTTGGGGTCTGTTCTTCTCCAAGCCCAGCTGCACATGGGGATGGATTCATGGGCATTTTGGAAATACAGAGCCCCTTCTCAGTTTGGATTCTGCCCTTCTTAAGTCCAAGCAAACACTCACTACTTCCCTGGAACACCATCAGCACTGTCTGTTACCATAGCACATGTGCAGACCTTTACTAAATACACCATATTTAGAGCATGTCTAACCAGAGAAGAAGTCATCTTCAGTGATTAAAAATATCTAAGAAGAGATTTTTCGTCATTAAAAAAGTTCAACATGTGATCAGAGTCAATTATGACAGTCATTTTAGAAGAGTTAAAAGAGGCATTTCCATCCTGCATTTCCTGCTGGAATCTTTATGGTCAATTTCCGATTTATCATCTGCAGTTTAGGGTCAACATTATATGGTGAGACCTAAATAATGCACACCTTTAATCATGAACCGTGTTCCAGAAGTTTCCAAATGCCGCTTTGTATTGTGAAATATAAAATCCATCTAGTGCTCATTTTCTTAAATGTCACCCAACTGTAAAATGGCAAAAATACAATAATCTACTTGTTTAATAGCAGAATACTGCATGAAATAGAGCAAAGAAATATAGAGATTATAATGGCCCACATACCCCAAGATACAGGTACTCCACATTGCTAACTTCTGTTGCACTCTTATGCTCTTAAAAATGGAATCTAAACCTGGCTGATCAAATGAGGTTATAAAATGGCCTATTCAAATTTGTGGTGATTTTTGGCAAATGAAATTAGATAAACAGAAAAATAAATCTTTGGTAAATATTCCATGTCCTACAGAGCAAAACAGAATAGAAAAATTCTGATATATGTGTATAGAATATGCCTGTTGCATCTTAGTCCTAGAGCTTCAGGACGAAGGGATGTCCTAAACTGAACCCAATTTACAACTCATGAAAACATGGGAATGTTGTTAAATTCATCTGAGTTAATCTTGGCAGGGTGAAAATATTAAGCATCTTTCATTTGGATTCACAGGTCCAATGTAACTCCAAAAACATTATAAAATTTTGGGGGGAAAAATCAGAAACATACTAATTCAAAGAGTGGAAAAAACTATAATAGACAATAAATAGGCAAATTTTGAATCTTATTAAGAGCAAAAAGAATCATATTTGTTTACTTGTAAATGATGTAGCATTACAGAATATAGGATATTCTGCCAGATCAGGATAAATTAGAGAAATTAATTAGGTTGCTATAAAAAAATAAGGTAGCATATCTCCTACTCACTCCTTTCAAAAAATCCCTTGCTTCTTTAAAACAGTATTTTACAGCATTTTTAAATAGATGACACATTAAAGGCACAAGCACAAGAGAGACAGTTAGAATTATTACTTGGGTTATTTTCAACTTCATTCTAAAATATTATTTATTGGAACACTTTTTTTTCCCATCCAAACACAAAATATTAATTACAAGGAAAAATTTCTTGCTTCTGGGCGAAAAGAGGGGGAGAGCATCATCATTTGAAAACTGGCTTTACAATTTTTTTCAGAAATTTGCATCCCAATGTATTATATAGATAGGATCACTTAGCACAAAAGTGCAGAAAAGAGAAAAATATAAATATAGAACTTTAATTCATGAAATACTATTTAACTGCAACTCAAAAAAGTTATTAAGAGTAATAGAAAGATTTTTTTTTTGTTGTTTTCCTGAGTATAATGCATAATGAAAAAATGAAAGCTCACTGTAAAATTCATTCTACTAACTTTATTCCAAAAGTAAGCATAAAGATAATCTCTCAAAATATGTCAATGCTTTACTGCTCTTAAAGACCATTAGCAGACAGGCCAAGGCAAGCACTGTCAAAAGCTGTAGCTGTGGCCATGATATCCTGAACAAAGGAGAAATGGACTGAAGGCATTTTCTCTTAACTTTAAACCTGATGTACATGTCACACAAGTCTTGAGGTTGAATTGGTGCCCATTGTTCTTAGAAATTCACCATGATAATTCCAATGGCAAGGCCTGTGAAGTGTATTTGGTTTTGTTGGTACTTTGCTAATCTTTCCTTTTTCAGAAGCACATGTATTTCCTTTACTTTTATACTGAAGTAGAAAAACAGTTTCCTAGCAATCAGGCTCCTCTACCTAATATGAACATATTTAAATATATATAATAGATGAATACTTTTTTAATAAATACATTTAAATACAATAATAAAATCCCTCTGCTTTCAGAGAGTTCTCAGAGTTAGGCTGATTTGTTTGTGTCCACTTATTCTCTATCATTGTTCTACTACCAGGTGATATTTTCTATTCAAAACATTTCCTGTGATATCTAAAAATATTAAACCACTTTGCCAAAGGACATGGAAGAATGGTCATGTTTTTCAATTTATGCTTGTCATATACATCTGAAAGACAATATGATGTAATGTATGCAGGGACAAATATGAGAGAAAGATACAGTTGCTTGCCCTGGAAAATAATCTATCAGATGGATGGGTAAAGTGTCCTGAGTCAGAGAGCCCTCTCATTTTTAGACTTGGATGTCTCAATTAGCAGGACTTGCCCTTTTAAAGATGTCTGCCTGTGCATGAAAGAGCTTCCCTAGTCTTTGCTTTGCATAATAATCTGAGCACTCACACACAGGGTGGGAGAAGTGAGTACTTGACTTCTCTCCCAACTTGGAGGAATGCAGAGCCAGAGCCACATCTCCAGTTCCTCAGGAGAGTGGACTAAATAACTGAAGGAAAACACAAAGGCACAGAAATAAGAAGAAAAAATACTCAGATCTGAACCTGAAAAGCTCTGAGCTTATCCTGAGAAGGAGAGACCTAGGATACACAGCCTACTCCTGTGGTTTTTATTTTTAAGCAACAATTATCTGCTATAAAATGCAGCAGATGCACTCTGATCACTTACAACACAAACTGGTGGCTCCAGCATTTGTCATCTTTCTGTTTCTGAATGAAAGCTGCTAAGGCTGCCTCATCTTGTGTTGAATTAAGTGCTGCTCTTACAAGTCCAAAACTGAAAGGCACAGTGAGGTATCTCCTTTTAGGTATCTCCATGTTCTATCACAAATTTAGGTATGAGGATTTTACAGTCTGGTGCTGACATGTGCAGGCAGCAAATGCTCATGGCCTGGGAGATATGAATCACAAAATTTTGGCTATGGGTATATCAGCCTTTTAGCCTTGCAAATCTAGATGTTCTTTCTCTTCCTTGAATTCCCAGGTTTTGCATGTTGATGAAAGTCCGTGTTGTCTGAGCTTGAAAACCACTGGAATCTTCCAGTCATAATCTTAAGTAATTGCCAGTTATATGGTGAGCACTGTTTCATGCAGTCTCTTCACTGACATGCTATACTTACTAAAAGATGGCTCATACTGGGGCTGGACAGTAAATTACAAGGTGTGCTCACGGTTTTAAAAGATGTAACACCTATTTTTCAGCGATCACCAGCAATGCACATGAATGAACAATCACCAGCAATGCACATTGAGAAGTATGAGTGATTGCTGAATAGCACTGCCAATGATATTAGAAACAATCTGACACCAATGCTACCTCTCATTTATTGCATCTCAAAAAGAGTAATGACTATTGTGACATACAATAGTTATGTGTGGGTCTTCTAACAAGAGAAGACATAAGAGGCACAATCACAGAGGAAAATACAGATGAAGTCAAAACAGTAAAATTATTCCAGAGGAGTCACTGAAAACTCTGGAGCTGGGATTGTGTTTAAAATTTGCAGGTATTCTTTTTCACACCTCAGTTACTGTATATAATCTCCAAATTAAGCACCATCATCCATGAAAGGATCACAGATTTTTCTTGAAATTACTTTGTTAAATATTTACAAATTTCTTTTTAATAGAAAGATCTTATTTTTACAGTGGTTTTACACCCTGATTTAGAGAATTCTAATTAAACAGCAAGTCCTTCAAAACTAACAAACTCACTCCACAATTTCATGACATAAAGTTTTGCCCGTGTGATACATTTATCAGATGTATCTTAACTATTGTGAATGCTGTGTGTCTTTGGCAAGGAATGAACTGAGCTGGAGCTGGGACTGCCTCTGTGGACACTGGCAGAGCAAAATGAATTTGGGGAAGCATGAAGGTCAGGAGCTCAAGGAGTGGGTTGAGAGAGCCCATTAAAAAATGTAGAAGGCCTGGAGAGAGGCAAGTTCATGTGAAAAGTTTTGATAAGTCTTTTACACTTGAGGCAGATCCGAAGCCTTAAAGGAGAGAGACACAAGTGGATCCCATTCCTTTGCCACTATCTCTTTAATTTACAGCCAGGAAACATCTGAATTATCCCATGCTACAGCATTGATAAACACTGGCACTTGGTCATTTAAAAGATGAAAGAGTGGAAAAAGAATGTTGAATTGCATGAAAAGACAATGGAGAAAATCTCTCTAATTTTAAAATGCCACAAATAAGAAAACTTTTTTTTTTTTTTTTTGCTTTTACACTCCTTATCTCTCTAGCTCACACCTTCTTTCCAATCTCTTTCAGAAACAGCTCTATGAATAGCCCTTAGAACAGGCTGCAAGTGCTTAGAAACAGGGACTACCACTTGATTTCTTGCCTCACAGGGCATGACAAATATGATCACTCCCCCATTACTTTTGTGCTAGGTTTTCAACAGCCCCATGCAGCTTCAGTTTCAACTAAGCAGAAGAAGACAGATGATGCTATAATTTCTATGTATAAAATAATAACAAGCACATGAAAACGTTACCATGATTAGCAGATCATATTTATTTCTTTCTGATAGGAGAGAAATGTAATTCAGTCACTGATTTTATGTGACCTTGACTGCAGTACCAGCCTCTTTGCAGAGCTACTTAAAGGTATATCAACTATAAAAGGATAATTTTTCATGTAAGAATACAAACAGATATTATTACTTGTACCTTAAGATGGGCAAGCATCTATGGAAGAGGGAAAGTTGATGCTCAGTAGGGAGGATGAACTGATTATTACTGGAAAATAAACTAGATATTCAATAAGCAATAGATTGCTTATTTTCCTTACTGATTATAGTTTGCACTGATCTTATGTGTATCTCAGCTCCTTGGATAAAAATGCTTTCTGAGTTTTGAGCTTATAAAATTAAACCATAAAAATTGCTATGATTAATCTTTTCACTGCTGTTGCCACAGACTGATCAACTTGGACTCTGTCTACCACGTACAGAAACCTAATTTACAAGCCATTAAATTTACCTTCATTTGACCTGCCTGATCGTGTCTGGCAACCTTTATGTCTGACTTATTCACCTCCAAAAGTACAGCTGCAGAAAAACCACCAGTGCTGGATGGCAAGGACTGTGTCACCCTCTCCTGCAGTGCTCTCTCTCCCATAGATGTGCTTCCATCCATGCAGGGATGCAGCAGAGGTAGTAAAAAAGCATAAAAAGCATTTCAAAGCATGGTATTTTCCCTAGGCATAGTGATAGTACATGATAGTGGATGTTTTTGGAATTTGATGCTTATGAAAGATGGGACTGATGTATGTACTGTCAGTTTTCAGTGACTGCAGTTTTAGACTTGGGAAGGATTCTGCAGATGTTTTCAGAGCTTCAAATACCTAACTTTTGTATGCAAGGGTAAGATTCTGTATTTGCACACACGTCTAAGAGAGAGAGAACGAATAAGCAAATATAAATGTCCATTTTTCTAAGTGATAGTTGGACTATTTCCAAAATCAACCCATTTTCACTTGACTCCTTTTCCTACAGTGATCCTCAAATAGCATGGAGTGTCCAGAATGATGTCCACAATTTGCTGGCTCTAATTAGCTACAAAGAAGAATAATGTCTCACTGGCAGTGGGTGGGCTAAAAGAGGTGACTATCATACACTGATCATCTTTTAGATTGATTTAGTTTAGCAATAGTAAGGCAGAAAGGGTCTAGGAAAATTGTCTGACTGCACTCAGCACCAGCACAAAGAGAATTTGATCAATGTGATGCAGTGCAGGTCACTCAATTCTCTTCCAGGCTTGCTTAATTTACCCTACAAATTTATTCTTACACCAAGAATACACCATAGGTCACAAGGAAAAACAGGTATCTGCTTAAACATTGTGTTTATGTCACATATTCATAGCTCTTGCACATTCAGTCTTGGCAGGTTTGATTTGCAGCTATTTATGAGCTGATAAAGTAGTCCCAGCAACCAAGAGTTGTTAAAGAAAAGTGGGTTTGAAACAGAAATAATGAAAATTTGGCTTATTTCTTCATAGGACTCAAATCTTCATCATTTGACAAAAGAAGGTTCAGGGCTGAATCAGCCTGCATTAGTCGTATATGGCACAACATCAACCTTGGTTTTGATTTTGCAGGACATCCTGCTGAGAATTTTCAGTTTCCCATTAAGGTCTTGAGTGGGAAAATGGTTAACCTATTAAAATTACAAGGCAGTATCAGCTGAAGAGAAGTTTGTCCTCTATCCCACTGTGAACGTAGCTGTGCAATAATAGCAACATCTATTTCCAATGTCTGGATAGCTTGTCCCTCTGCATGTAGGAGACCATTATCCTGTGACTGTGTTCTGTTCTGCTGATATAATCTCTTAAATAAAGCTCTACTGTTTACTTTCCTTAATTGAAGTACAATGGAAAAGACATGGCCTTTAAGAAGCTTCACTTTAGTCACTGCCTTGGAGCTTTGAAGGTGTTTCAAGTTGTCTTTCAGTGTACTTCAAAACATCCGTGATAAAAGAATGCGTGTGGAGGTGAAGGGGGAATTTTGCTGGCAATTATATTTTATGCAGAGTTGTATAAAGTTTCCTTAGCTGCCATTCTTCTGCCAACTTTCCCACCCCATGTTTTATACTCTCACTGCTCTGCTAAGTGATCAAATCCTGCAAAATTTTTTTATTGCTTGTCTTGTTTTGTCCCTTTTTGGAGCTGAACATTTCTTTAAACAGATAAACCAAATTTGGTTTTGGGTTTTTTTGGGGGGTTTTATTCCTTTCTGGGTTAAAATCATTATAAACTCTTTTTAGCATAATTTTTATTTGCTAGTCCTAAAGGGAACCCCCAAAGAAGATGAGCCTTGAAGAGACAGAAAGTCAGAGAGACTTGATAATGGCAGATGTTTTCCTTTTACTCTGGACCTGGACAATAGGAACTTATTTAACACTCCTCTGCACCCAGAGAAGAGAAAATAAAAGAAAACAATTGCAATACAGACTAAAAAAGAAACTCATAACAACAACTAGCACATGGCTACAAAATTATCAATTAAATGTGTATGCAAACTGCACAAGGAGAATGAGAAATAAGAAATCACTCACTGGTAAGAAAATGCTGGGAAGTAGGGCCAAAATCCCTGTGAGCTTCATGCAGTTGCTTGATGCGCTCATCAACAGCCACCTGTTGAGAGAGGAGAAACAAAATTACTCTTTTCTAGACAAATAACAAAGAGCAATTATAGTCAAGTCATTTTTTTATTAGTGAACATTCAGTTTAAAATTAAGCAGTTTCCTGCAACAAATGTTATCCTTCAGAGTCTTCAGATGAGATTAAATGTGTCGCTGGAAAAAAGGAAGGTTAAAAAAAAAAAAGGTATAGAAAATTGGCCTGACATTATGTACCTGAAAATAATATGACTGCTACTTGTCAATATTGAAGTCAGAATATCCATCTGTTAATACTTTTTCTAAACGACTTCTAAAGTACTTTTCAAAGTACAGTATTATAAATCAGCATGTGAAAAGTAATCACATTTAATGTGGACAGGATAACCATATTTCAACCAAGTGCTGAAATGAGGTTGACCAAAAGAGAGCAGCTGGTACAAACATTTCACTGTTCTTTTAATCACTCAAACCTCAACCCTTTCCTCAGAACAGACCTTGGAAGAACGTGTTCCTAAAGTTTTGTTGGGTTGGTGTACTGCATGGAAACAGAGACAATAGTTTAGGACTTAGTTTAGGTCCAGTTTTTCAGTGGTTTCATAGACTGTTAGTTAAATAAAAAGTTTTTGTCTCGCTTCCTTGAACTCTTCTATGTTAAACTATGACAAATGTGATAGATAGACAATAAGAACTTTTACCTTTAAACAACTCATCTTTAAAACAGTACCCCAGAAGTTAACATAACCATCAACAAACTATAGGAAAACTTTAAAAAGATAGAAGACGCTTCATGATAACAGAGTTCCCCAGGCAGCTGTTATTCTTGACAAAATTAAGACCCACAAAAAACCTGTTTTTTTCCTCTTATGGAGAAATCTCCATAACCTTAACAAGAGGGACTTCTATCCCTAAGTCAACTAAATCAAAACTACTTTAGAGGTAATAAACTAACAAAAAATTTTAGGGTTTGTTTCTTTACATTATCAATGAAAAAAAAAGTGTGGGGAGAAAAAGTATTCTGAAAAGTTTATTTTGATTCTTACTACCTTTTTTCTTTTTAGCTACTTCTTTTTATTACTTCTAATAAAATTTTCTTTATGCCCTTTTAAAGTTTTGAACCTACTTTACCTTTCTCCTAATTCTATCTCCCAACAGGAAAAAACAACATTAGTTAGGAAATCTCAAAATTAGTGAAATCTCAAATTAACAAAGCAAAACCACTATAGACTGATTTTATCTTTACCCTTGAAAACATCAGTGGAGTATTAAGCAAGTGGCCAAAAGGGGGTGGTTACAATAAGATTCCCTGGTGTATGAGTGACATCTACCAGTCTCTTTATAGCCTGTATGATAGAAAGATGTCATTAGGTTAGACCTAAGAATGGGATTAATGGGATTAGATAAAACAAGAAAAAAAAACAAACTTGAAAGTAATGATAGAATAATTTTGAAATGTAATAAACAAACCAACTGAGAGGAATCAGTTTCACTTAAATATTGTCTGTAAAAAAAAAATTTTCCATCAACACTGGCAAAGCAAAAGGTAAGTGTATTTTAATTTGCCTAATTGTGATATACATAACAGGGAAACAAATAGGTTGCATAAGTAAATTGTGATATACATAACAAGGAAATGAGTAGATGCACAAGTAAATTGTGATATACATAACAAGGAAATGAATAGGTTGCACAAGTAAAATGCAATCCACATTTTTAAATTTCCAGGGAAGTTCTTTGTTGGTGGTAGGAGGGAACTATGGTATAGTAACTGGGCATGATACAGTTGGAAGGGAAAAATTTGAAATGGTAGAATTAATGAGCTATTTGATATGACTGTCTGTGTTTGCCAGATAACCCCTAGATCCCAAAATCTTCTTTAACTAAGCAATAGCAATTTACTGCCAAGCCATGATTTATTTGCTTACAATTTTAAAACTAACACTATAAGAAAAAATTGCCATTTGCTTTCTTTCCTCAAACCATTTTCCAGGTGCTTTTCCTGCAGCTCCCTTCATTTCTATGTCATCTTTCCTGGCTTCCCACTGAATTGCAGGGACAGATGTTTCTGTTAAGCAATGCTTCATACCAGGGATTGAGTTTGAGCTTGAGTTCACACCCAATTCACTGCACAGATACAAGCTGGGGAAGTCTGTAAGTGCACAGAAAACCATGAAAGGGCTGCTTCTGGTCATCAGTAGAATTAGCTTAAGTACAGAATAATTAACTGAAGTGCTATTATTTTTAACCAAGAAATGACCTTTCAATGAAGACTAGAAAGATAATCTTAAACATACCTAAACACATGCAAATAAAACCACTGGAAAAATGTAATGAAAATGCATACACTCTTTAGAATTGTCTTAAAATTACCTCATAACATACTTATTTTGTCATTAGGAAATATTGGTTAATAAAGAAATATATGGCTCTTCCTTTATATTAGAACATATTTTCATTAAGTCAACCAGGATGGAAAAAGTTTTTGCTGGCATGAAGAATCTCTAAAGAGAATGAGAACTTTACAAGCACACAGTGGGGAGCAGTGTTTCATATAGGAAAATTCAACAGCCAAATAGTGGTCAGCAAAGAGCATGGGAACCCTTTAGTACACATGCACACAGCCTGTACAACTTCTGTAAGTGTGCTAAAACTGAAAACCCAATCACTTCAACCTTAAAACCGCACAAAATTATTAACCTGAAGATTTTTGGCCGTATATTGTACAACAGCAAAATAAAATAAGTTACACACTTCAGGGTCAACTTTCCAACTGAACAACTTTGGATGTGAGCCAGGAAATACCTCTTTCTAGAGGTAGATTTTGTCAATACAGAGAAAAAGAAAACACTGAGAAATCTTGAGAATTCTTCAGGAAATATCACCTGAGAGTACAAAACATTATTCCACTTGGCTCCCAGGGAATATCACTTGCTGATGTACTGGCATACTACCTTTTAGGTAAAAGACAGAAAAAATGAACTCACTTTTGGTGGTAGAGCAAGGAAGATTATTGCTGTCAGTTTCTATGAATTTTATCAAAACTAACACATAAATGGTAAAATAACAGAATTTGAACCCACAATAACTCAGATAATGGTGTACAAAAAATACCCACTGAAATCCTTGCTTAAACTTACAGAAGTATGTGTCTCTGATACAATAAAATCAGATTTGGATTTGACTTAGTGACTTATACATCAACAATCTGAAGAAGGAGATTCCATCCATATAAGTCTTCATAAATGTTTCATGATTCTTAAATTCTCACTGGCATGTAAAAGTGTTTCTTATTTTTTATAAACAAGCCATAGGTAATTCCCAAATTTTAGATTTTTTTCTTGTTCTTGCTTTTCCTTCAAATCAAGTGAAATAGGCTCCTCCAAAATGAGCACAAACAGTATCTCTTGTATTTTTGTATGCTATGCTCTGAACCAAGAGCAGTTAGAATGCTGTATGTAGAATGTAAAACGTTTTGAACAACTGGAGCATTGTGGTGTGGGAAGAAAACTGCAAAATTTTCAAGCCCATTCAAACATTCATTTTCCTTGCTTTAAAGGAAAGAAAAAAAAAAAAAAGTAGTGTTAATGAAGGAAAACATTCTCTTCTGATTTCAGTAGTGTTGGCTTAGCCATGAAAAAAATACTACTTTAAAGGTACTATTACCAGAATCTAACATGCAAGATCACAGAATGGGTAAAGCTGGAAGGGACCAGAGTGGTCATCTGGTCCAATCTCCATGGGATGGGACTGTGGATTTCATTTGGGTACCTTTTAGGTAAAACTCCACAGTATTCCTCCATAAGAACTGTTACAAATAAATAAATGGATTTCTAAAAAGTCAGCTATTGCTTTATCATGATATGAGAACTTGATTTAAACAGAACTAATATAAAAGTATTTTTATATCTAATTTTTACTTAAAAACAAACATCAGAACTTTCTGTAATTTGGATTCTTGAGCTGTTGCTTTTCTTCACTGGGGATGCATGCTTGAAAAGACATGCATTTCCATTATTTATTTAATCCAATGTTTTATATAATGTTGGTGTTCTTTCAATCGTAACAAATGAAAGAACCACAGCAGTGCAGTAACTACTCAAGATTGAAGGTGGTAATATTAAAGATCCTGTACTGATTTTAAGTGGTATTGACATGGTACAGAAACAGCTTCTGCTAAAAAAATTGGCAAGAAAAAAAAAATTAAAGTCTTTCTCCTTTAAAGACTTTGAAAACATTTGATGAAACAAGTTCTGTTTCCCATCCCGTGGATTCAGCCCTGTGAACTGAATCCATAATCAAGTTCAGAAAAACAAATTAAGACAATAACAAAAGCAAAGCTCTGCCATGCAGTTGTTAGCAATGGTTCCAAATGCTTTACCTAATGTGGGGTTCAACCTTGACAACATTTTTATAGGAGCTCCACTGCAGTCAGAAGGATTTGATGGATTTAACTTGGGTCTACTACTACATTCCCGTGGAGGGGGGTGGTGGGGTAGGATTTGCCTTGTTTTATTTTTATTTTTTGAGGTTTAACTGAGAATGTATTTATGATACATAAAGTGTTCCTTTGTGTTTATGTCCACGCTTCAAAGCAGGCCTAGATCAAGAAGGAAATATGAGCTGTTTAATTCTCACTATTTTCCATGCTCTCAAAAAGTACCCAACAGCAACTGTCCAGGAGTGCTGGAGTTGCTGAACTGCTCCAAGATGTGCTGGAGGAAGGAGGCACACCCATCATGGTATTGAAGTTGTGCCTGCAAACAAGGAGAGCTGTAGGAATGGTCTCTGTCAGTCCATCAGTCTTGTCCCTGTTGATCCACCAACACTACAGAGACATTGGAGCCTTGGTATAACCCTGCCACAGCCTTGCCCGTGGCTTTGATTTGCAACTGAACAAGTTCAGTGGAGGAACTTTCCCCCAGGGTGCTTATCTGGGCTCTGGCTGGGCTGAAGTACCCTGCAATGAGGGGCTGCATGAGCCAAGGTGACTGCTTGGGTGCCTCTCTGTGCTCAGCACTCTCAGGGAATTCACATTCAGTGAACCTGGCGAGGAATTTATTTTAAAATTACATGAAAGTGTGCAAGTGGCAATTTTTACCTATTAACATGAAGCAGTAGAAGTGAGATCACTAGTTTAGAAAAGTGCTAAATGTAAAGAGTTAAGACAACTGTTGAATGGCTGGGATTCTGAGAAAAATAGCAAGAAAAGAGAGAAAGAATAGAAGATTCTCATCTAAAGAGCTATATTTAGTGCAGCAGCAAAAGGACACACAATCTCCTTTTTCCTTTTTTTTTTGGTCAAAATTTGCTTCACCAAAAGCTGTTCTCACAAAAAGAGAAGGGCAATTTCCTGCATCAATCAGCATGCATCCACACAATGCTTATTAAAATAACACTCCTTTAATTTCTCCACCACATTCACAGCATTTCCACAGCCTCCTGACCTTGACTCCAACCAAGCACAGCCAATTTGCCTGCACATCAAAGGAACCCGGCTCCTACAAGACCCTCTTTAATGTTGCCCAGCAATTCTCCTCCCAAGAGCTGAAAAGCTTCTTTCTTTGCTCTCTCTGAGTCAGAGCTGTCAAAGCAGTGCGAGGCTGTTCTTCACAAATCAATAAACAGGAAGATCTGATCTGCTGTACCTCTAATAGCTGCTGAACTCAGTCACTCACTGCTCCTCGTCCATTAGGAGATAAGGATGGATTTAAATAAGCACACTTTGTGCTGTTAATGAGGAACAGCAGGGGGGAAAGGCAATTGATAGCCATTGTTCCCAGCTGCTGAAGTTCAGGTTTAAGTCTTGACATTTACCGAGTTGAAAAAACGGCTAAGGACAATTAGTTTTCTGGTGAAAAGTTCAGCGTTCTGAAATATTTTGAGAGCGTAAAAATGGGCTTATTTTCCACATTAAAGAAAAAATAGATAAGTACAATGCTATTTGCATGCATTTACAGCTCTTACAAAGACTAAATTCAAATTTCTGGGTCATGGTGGGACTGTGTATTTCAGCAGATTGAAATCTGAGTGACTTCATGTAATTCCCCTTTCAGGAAAAAAACCCAAAACATAAGAAATAGTAGAACACTTGTATTGTACTTTGACTGCTTTTTTATACTTTCAGATGAAATGAGAATAAAATGTAATATAAGTTCAGGAAACATCTTAAAGTTTGGGGCACAGAGCCTTAGAAAACAGTAAATAAGAGAATAATCTCCTTGAATTAATATGTCTACTGTGAATAAGCAGCTATCACTTCTTAGGCTTTTGTTTTATAATCCTAAATCTGTACACGTTGGCCTTTGTGTATCTCAATGCCTGAGGAAAGAAAGATAGGTCTTAAAGTTTAAATAACAAAAACACCCAAATTTGGAGAGAATAAAGCAGTTGTAAACCATGTGAAATCTCAAGAACAAATATCTTTAGAAAACAATCCTCTTAGAAAATGTTACCTGTTTTGTTTTGGATAAAAGACATTTTCTCAGGGAGGCCTCTCATTTGGTATCCCCAGTACTCCCATGGGAGCCATCACAAGCTGGTGGAGGTTCTGCAAGGTTCACATCACTCTGTGCTCCTCATTCCTATCCATGAACTTTCTTAGGGTATAAAATGTTTTATGAAACCAGTATGAGCTGAGAATGGGCTCAGCCTTTCAAAGGTACTAGAAGCTGCTGAAACTTTCAAATTCTTCACTGTCCAACCACATGAATTCTTTCTTAATATTGCTTTTTGTATGCAATTTAATCAATATCAAGCATTGTTTTCTGCCAGATTCCTTGCTATACATTATACCAATAAACTAATTTTACAAACATTGATATTTAGCAACTATTTTCCCCAGAAAGCAGCTCTACACCAATTAAAAGTTTTCAATTTATAATTTACATCCACTTCAAATTCAAATAAATAAATACCCATTGACAGCCCCTTGCATATTCCTGTCCAGGTGGGCTGTGACTTGCCTAACCACATCTCTGTGCTCTGGGACAGTGCTTCTGCATTCCTCCAAGGTTACCTGTCCAAGCTTCCTCTTTCTGTGCAGTGCCTTTCTGTGTTTGAGCTGTGCAAGGAGCTCTTTGTTCCTGCACACAGAACTCTGGGCTCTCTTTCTGGACTCCCTGCTCTTTGGGACAGACCTGTTTTGAGCTTTTTAGAAAGTGACCCTTCCTCATTAATGAACTTTCTTGGACCTCTCTTACTTGCAGGGGTTTATCCCATGGGATTCTTCCAGGCAGATCCCTGAAGAGGACCAGGTCTGCTCTGCTGGAGCCCAGCTGGTGCTCTCGTGGTCACTGCAGCCAGGAGTGCCTCTGACCTTCCCCTCCCCATGAGCCTCTCCTTGAGGCGGGTATGAGCTCCAGCAGAGCCTCTGTCTGCCCTGGCTCCTCCATCACTTATGGCAGGGTATGAGCTCCCTGCATGGCTTGCAGCCTGCTGCATTGTCTCTCCAGCAAATAACCAGGCTGTTCCCCCATGGATGCTGTTACTGCAGGGTTGGGTGGCCTGCAGCAGACACCCACTGCAGTGTCACCTCCACTGGTCTGCTCCTTAGTCCTCAGCCACAAGTTCTCAAGAGCTCTTTTTCCAGCCTATCGTTCCTACTTTAAAGCTCTTCTGTATCTTTTATACATCCCCATGAAACAAATTCCTTGGAGCTCTGACTGTGCAGACCTATAGATCCAGGGATTTCTCTTCTGCCTTCAGCAGAAAGCTAAAACTATATATACCCTTAGTTCTGTATTGTTAGCTGGGGAAAAGAGAAACTAAAATGTATAGGCTACCCTGAACCCCTGGTAGGTTATTGATCTTAAAATGAATCTAACTTTGATGCAGTTTGACATTTTAAAAGTCAGTGGGAGCTGGGTGCCTGCAACTGAGGAGAGAATGTGTTCTGTGGTAAGTAAAACTGTCTAGTGAGGAGCTCAGCATGGCACATATTCTTCCTGAGATCAAATCTGACTTCTGAGAGAGACCAAGGCACCTGCGTACCTTCCTACTATACACTTCCAAATGTTTCCACATCATTTTTTGTCTTTTTTTAAGCAATATTTTTTCTGTCTTTCAGGATTACTCAACATGGCTTTTAGGTGGTACATTGTGGTTATCTCTGGGCCCTACAACCAGACACACATGGATCAGCTGCAGGAATGAGCCTGAAGGAATCTGCAAGGATGATGGTGGCCAACAGCAAAGGGTGGAGTGAACAATTGCAATTAAAACTGAGGAACAGAAGTCTTAGGGTATCAGACAAGAGGGACAGATCTGGAATCCTCTCTCTCTGCACTATGAATATCAAAATTTCTGCTCTGTCAGGGATATTAAATCTTGTTAAATTGTGCTAAAACACGATGCATTTGGAGTGTTTTGGATTATAAATTAATGATAATGATAATAATGATAAGCATTATTTACAAGAAAAAACTTCTGCTATGTGTTTTCCTAGTGACATATGTTAAATAACATAAGGATTTAGGAAAAGGCTAAACCATTAATTATGATTCTGTTGTTGCTGAAACATGACTCCTTTTAGGCTCTAACCACCTACTGTTCCTACCCTAACAGGGCTGTTTGATACATGTGGTTTTTCAGGCATTTTCGCTTCATTTTGGGGCATGCACAGAAAATACCATAATGCATAACATGGTTATGTCTCCTTAACATGCAATTCTCAAGACATAAAAAAGGGTTTTCCTGTGGCCTTTTTAATTTGTTTGCTTCTCTGCTAAAAACCTGTTATTTCTCATCAGTGTAGTTTTTAAACTTTTGAAATAGAACTGACTCCTTTCTATTCTCTTTAAAAGTATTTCCAAAAGATTTAAAAGAAGTTATTCTTTTTAATTCATTTGAAAATGATCTTTATTAATATTTCATAATCCATCCCTAAGTTAAACCCATACTCTCTCTTGACAAGGTTTTATGATTCTTTTGACTTTTTTTACCCCGTTTCTCTTTTTCTCCCCGCTCATTAAACTCATAAAAACCAATAGATTCACGCTGCACTGAAAATACCATTTGTTTCTGAAAGGTCAGGTAACATACACTGTTTTTGTCCCAAGGGAAATGGTTCTCTGGTGACTTAGGGAGCTGTAAGTAGAATGTCACGCAAGGAATGTTTTATATCTGCCCCAGAACAAATGCCTGTGCAATAATCCTGTGTTGGTTCAGCATCATCAGTGAAGATTATTCTTTTATAGTTCCAGTTATGTTCCCTCACTTTCATTGATCTTTATATTAGTTTTATTGCTTCTTTCCTCCAGATTTGTGAATTTCTTGTGCCATTACTAGCATGAGTTTTGGGAATAGTTGCTCATAAGTGCAAGTAAGAATTCTCATAGTGTGGACCTATATTTAATGCAGGTTTCTTCTAAAAGAAACACAGGCTTCAGTCAGTATTGTCTTTATTCAGCACTACTTTTAGCTGATTACCATTTCAAAGATTTTTATTTCACCACCTTCAGCTCCCTGCACTCATTTGCCCTCTGATTCCTCTGGGAACAATCATCCCATCAGTATTCAAGAGACTTTGATGTTCAGTCCTGTTTTTTACACCATTTCCCCATTCTTGTCTTCTTAATTTGTTGTTGAGCATCTTCATTCACTTTTATAATTTCAATTCACACTCCCAAACCCATGTTGCTACCCTAAATGCAGTGAAAATACATTTTTCATAAGTATGTAGTAAACTTCTCAATTTTATCCAATAATATTTATAAATAAGAGCTGAAGAATTGCTTAGACTGTGCATATGTAACACCATGAAAGAACAGATACAGGGAAGTCTGTGTGAATTTTTTTCATTCTAACTCAGAGTTGTAAGGTGAGAGAGCCAAAAGCCTTTTCCTCAATCAGAAATGACGAGTGATATGCATCTCCTGAGACAATTCTGCTTATACTAAGACATACACCTCAGAATAATCCTGTAAAAATATGTATATATTTGAATTTTATAGAGCTTCGTTTTCCTAAGGGAGTTTGCATGCTGAGGAAGAGGAGGACTCTACTGAAGCATGGAGGAAGGGGGATACAGAAGGCTCAGGAGATGGTGAAAGGTGAGACAAAAATGTTCTTTACAGGGGTACATTCTAGGGTAATAATGTACAAAAAGGATTCTACATGCAGCAGCCATTGTATTAATCCTCTATCTTGTCTCTTTCATATTTTCTGCTCTGTCCTTCTGCTCCTTTTTGAGACTTACACCAATAGTGATAAATCTGTTCACTCTAAATAATCCTTAATCCTAAAAATACCCCAAATACATCACATCTCTGGTTTCCTTTTTAGCTGTGCAGGGTGAAACAAGTAGGACAATGTCAGTCAGGACACTTTCATTGCAATGTGATCCATTCACATTATTTGTTTGTTCCATCCATATTCTTACCTCTGGAAATCTCAAGAGCATTATGCTCTGTTTCAAGATGACTGAAACTACTTTGTCAATCAAGGGCTGATACAGCATGAAAAGAAAAACTTCATTTCATGAGATTACTGGCCCGATGGATTTAGCAAACTTTTATTTATTGTTCTCGTCCCATGAACCTTTTGAAGACAGCCTTTTAGTCTCAGTGACTTCTGCAGAATGTTCCATACCCCAGCAGCTGCTCAAACTTGGGAGCAACCACACAATCAGTGCTTGATGCTCCCTGTTATCTGGCACGTCTTTGAATACTGCTACAGCTCCTGACTTTGCACAAAAGCCTCTCTTTCTCCCTGGGGAAGACATGCATATGGCATGCTGAAAGATAATAAAATTACTTTAGGCAAATAACTGTTCAAATGGGAGCAATAGCTGATAGGATTGATATTGTCCTGATTGAAGATAATGGCAACACTCCTACAATAGTGTGATATGACTTGTGAGAGGAGCTGCCTTCATTCTGCAGCTGGCCAAAATTTATGGCTTCCTAATCTGTGAGTAAATTCAATTGACATGAAAGCAAAACCTGAGTTATACATAGCCCATACTGCTAAACCAAAATGTTAAAAACCTAATTTAAGTTGGAAGATACAGTCTCTGATTTCCAGTTTCTTCTATTTGAGAAGAAAAGGTGCTGATAAAGAACAAATGAATAAATAATGCTAAGCCACATCTTTGCTGAGGATGGAGAAGGGTGCATAGTGAAGGTTAAAAGCTATCCTGGCATGAAGGATCACAGTGTGTGCATGCATGCACAAAAACCATCACTTCATGTGTGTCAAAAAACCCCATTATCATATATTGCACTTGCTAAGTGCCATACATTTTGTTCCAGTAATTCCAGTAATGCTACATGCAGTTTTCCTCTTAAATCTGTTTTCATTAGCCCTGTCTTTGAAAAGCTGAATGCCCTATTTACCACTGTCAATCTGTAAAGATCTCAGATGAAGCTAAAGTCTTTGAAAATGGTTTTGTTCAACCCCCTGATCTATCCACAGATTCAGGTCCTCCCATGAGCAGAGAGGGAGGGCTCTCACTTCCCTCAAAGGTGCAACCCCACAGGAGGGGGTGGAATTAAAGCTAAGATGTTTTGTATTTCCAGGAAAACTGTGACTGGTCTGCACTGACTATTGCCTTTTCAAAGACTTCAGACATTGGTGCAAACATTAAACATACCTTTTTTTGCATATTGATTAAATAATGAATGGAACAAACTTGTGCATTTCATGGTAGAGTTGTTAAAATATATTTATCACCTGCACAGCTTCAAGCATGTGAAATAATGTTTCACTTCCAGAAAATACATCACATTCTGAAAAATGCTCTTGTTGTTTATTATTGAATGCCATAAAGACCTCTCTTAAGTTTCCCAGCATATTTTCACAGCTATCTGTTTTTTATAACTCCCCCCCTTCCCAAGTCAATAATTTATTTCTGTTTAGTCTGGCCTTACTATTCATCTGTTTCTAAAAGCAGAGAATTGGGAAATTCTAAGAATAGATCTTGGAGAATTTAGACAGAAAGATGGAGATCCTGAGATGAAGGGCCACTGAAGGGGAGTGCAATTCAAGTTTGTGAAATGAGAAGTCTAAGAGAGGAGCAAAGACAAGATTTCCCACACAGACTGAAGCCAGACTCAAAACCTGAATTTGCAGCATCTGTATAGCAGCACCATATAATCCACTGACAGGCAGCTTAATTGGCAGTTACAAAACTTTAATTTACTAAGTCAGAAACCCTTTCTGAATGCCTAACTCACAAGCTGTTGTTATCACAGTGGCAGTTTGACACATGGCCTTCAAGCTAGGTAAATAAAGGAACAAATTAGCATTTTCTTGAAAAAAATATCTGTTCATGAAAGACTTAACTATGAAGGACGCGTTCAAGAAAGAACTCCAAAAGACTAATAAAATAGAACCAACATGGTCTCATAACTCATAAAACTTAAGAGTGATGTCCTTCATTATTTCCATGAAAATACCTTTAAAAAGCAGTGAAAAGGCACCTTAAAACCATATGTACAGTTTAAGAAACAAAGATAGACTTGATTCCTTCAGTGAAACTGACACTGAATGCTAGAAGATCAGATTACATATTTTTATAAATAAGTTCATTAATACTTCTCAGATGGAAATTCATTCTCAGGGGTTATAGAAGGCAAGAATCCCACCCAAGGCAAGGCCATCAGTGTGTGACAGTGGCAGGTCCCTCCTGGAGCTGGCTGCTGTTGGCTCTGTCAGACATGGGGGAAGCTTCTGGCAGCTTCTCACAGAAGACAGAGTGGCTGATTTCTTCTTGTCCTTATTTTGACCCATGAGCCATTATAATACCCTCTGAACTTTCCCCTGCTGAGGAGGGGACTGACAGAGCAGCTTTGGGGGCACCTGGCATCCAGCCAGGATCAGCCTACAGGAATACAACAGGGTGGCCAGGATTTCTAAAGAAATCTGAAGGCAGAAATAAATTTATGTAAAGTTTTGGACAAATTGTGTCAAATAAAAATAATTAGATCATCTGTAAAAAGCAAACTAAATCATGTTGGTTCAATATAATGTTTACAGCAATGAATTTATACATTTGAATGAGATATAGAGAGGAATTTCAAGCTGCACTGAGTCTTGTGTAACTTTATTTAGAACAGAATAATTTACAATCAGAAGTTTACAAATGGAAAATACAAAGATTTGACTGGGAGCTTTTATGTTCACACTTACTTTTTTAACTTAATAAAAACCCCATGGAATAAAATTGTGGATGTTGAGCCATTTAATTCTGAAACCTTTCCATCCTAGTAGGTTAGCTGTTTTCTGTCCATTCTGAATAGTAATGTCAGCCCTTACTTTTAGTATCATGTAGATGAAATTTTGTTTCTGTTATATACATGGCCATACAAATTTTGTTAGTCCATTTGTTTTACTCCTTCTCTTTGCATGTTAATAGAATTTAGTTACATTAATTTTGTTATGCTTATTTAAATTTATCTCTTTAAAAACAAGGGTAAAGCCTCTCTGTAGGAAGATTTTTCCTTTTCCCCTTCTCTTTCTACCATCAGAAATCACTCTCTGCAGATCCTGTTATATCCTGTCTTTCCTACCTTGGTCTTTGCACAACCCCCAGAGTCTTCCCTCACAGTCTCAGGAAAAAACCAAAACTCTTACCCAACCAAACCTAAGACAGAAGGCATTATTTAGACAGTCTGTCCAGTCACTAACTCCACTGTACAGTAAGATTCCTGTGAACACACAAACAAGGGCTTTGATTGCACACTGCTGGAATGGCAAAGCTGGCCTGCAGTCCTGTGTCTGTGACTGCTTTCCTGGCTGCAGAAGCCAGATTCCACTCTGATGATCTGTAATTGCTTTGGACTGGGTGATTTTTGTCCTCTACAGTTGCCAGCAGTGGCAGACATGAGGCTGTAAGGTAGCTACAAATCCCAAAGTAACTTTCCAAACTACAGTTTGAGACAGTTGAGATCTTGTAGAAGAGCTGGTGAACTGACCAGGGTACAGTGAGAATGAAAATTTTGACTTTCCAATCCTACAAGTATTTTAGAGAAAAACAGCCACAGTGAAACCGGGGTTGCATTTGGTTTTGAAATGTATTTCCTTGTAGACCATTCCATGGCATTTCCCCAAGGGAATACACTCTATCAGTGTGTTTTAGTTCAGCTGCCCATGTCATTACATTAATGTCTTATTATTTGGCATTTGTCTTGTACAAGAGAAAACAATCATGACAATCAGGGAGGAAAAAGGAGAAAAAAAGCAACAGCTGAGAAATCAAGAGTACAGATCTTGTATTGTTAATGTTCATCATATGAGAGAACAACTGGCAGGATCATCTATCTTGAGAGTGCAGAATTGTTAAAGGAAAACCACAACCACACAGGCTCAGATGAGCAAAATGTACTCATTTCTTCATAGTACTGATTATTTTAAAAGAAAAATTTGCAAAGCAGTGCATATAACACTTCAAGAGGTAAATCCTTGCTGCTGTAACTCTCCCTTCCAATACCAACAAGAAGTTCCCCACCTCCCATTTTGCTCCTCCTTCTCACCACTGACAATTCCCTGTTAGGTTCTGCCTGGGCTCCTGTGTTTTCCTTCATACTGTCACATTCTGCATGTTTTATGCTATTCCTCAGAGTTTCAGGGTCCTATTTTTTCTTGTCCTGCTTTCTGTGTTTTCTTCCTTTCTCACCTAGCAGTCATCCCCCCCTCCCTGGAAATTCAAGGTCAGGTTGGTCAGGGCTCTGAGCAGCTGGGTCTGGTGGAAGATGTCCCTGCTCACTGCAGAGGGTCTGAAGGAGATGATTTTCAAAGGATTCCTCCAAATCAAACCATTCCATGGTTCTGTAGCCTCCAGATTCCGAAAATGCACTGCCTGCCCTGCCTCATAGCAAGGTCCATGTTCTTTAAAAAGTGTGGCCAACAGTAAAGCTGAAAAAAAAAGGTTATTAGAATATCTATTATGAGAGCAATTAGCAGGTTAGGCCTCTTCAAAAATTACTTTTCTGCCTTCTCCAGTTTACTCATCAAATAGAAAAATTGGCCTGGTGTCTGTATTGATTCAAAATAAATATCATGGCAACTTGTCTTTTTCTTCTTTTTTTTTTTTTTCTTTGGGTGTTAATCTGAAATACTTTCATGAAACTGGTAAATCCTTTAAAGACTATACAGAGGTAGCTGGATTTAAATCCATTTCACAGGGTTTTTTTTTTTTTTCTCAGACAACCATCTGTGTGTCTGTTGTGATAGCCTATAGTACTGCAAGAATAAATTATATACCTGCTTGTCAGCTTTCAAACCTATTTTTGTTTCCCTTGTTGTCAGAAAATCTATTTTGAAGTGTGAGCATAAACATATGGGAAGGAGTATACAGATACAACAGCCTTTTTCCTTCCAAAATCATCCCAGGACTTAAATTCTGACTATACTTAGAAAACTTTACAAGAAATTATGGTCTGCTTAAGTACAGAATGATATCTGAAAAGTACAGAATTAAAGTTTAGCTGTTCTTCCTTCAGTAAGACCAGCAGAAACTCCACATCATTCTAGTCAAGCCATTTTCTAATTAGCAAAAAACTGAACTTCCTGAAGACCTTTGGAGGACTTCTGGAATATAATGGATGGAATACAACACTTTTAAACTGGCAGGGAGGTTTTTTGTGATTGTTCTTTACGTCTTGCTGCATAAGGTTAAATATACTGAGTTAAGGAGGCACAAACAATTTTACTTCTAGGAGAATTAATTCACTCCAGGACCAGCGTTTTTTCCTGTCCCTGATCCAGTGCAGGTTCAGTGGCATTGACTATGCACTTTTACAGTACAGTCATGACTGCCCATTAAGTTACAGAAGTTACAGAAGTGAGGTATATCCAGAGTGATAATCATTCATTTGTGACTGCATTATGGTTCAAAACAGAATCAGTAACACTGGAAAGGTGAGGAGTGCCTTCAAAGATAAGTTAGGCTGACAAAAGATGCAATTTTCATATAGCCCTATTTCTTCCCCAGTCTTAGAAGTTTTAAATAAAACCTTGGATTTGTTCAAGTATTGTTCCCTTGAGAAAATGCATTACTAATCTCGATTCCTACATCACCAAAACCATTTTGCCTGCCAGTTTTCTGTCACTTTTACAAGCTCTTAAAATTGTTTAACAACAGAAGTGGGATTTTTCTAATTAATTGGGAAACTATTCACCAGCTCCTATACTGGCAGCTAACATTTCTTCCCTAATAGATTCATATTATAGTATGCTGAAGTATTTATATTCAAAATGTTCTAGTCTTTAGGAATTCTACCATTTATATCATAAATGCAGACTAAATGAGCCATTTACAGGTTTCCTTTTGTTACCAGCATATATTAAATAGAAAATATTAGGAACAGTGGAAGTCATGCTCTCAAAGTTGTATTTCCCACACAATGAACTGTACAAATTTGTAAACCCAAAGCACATTCCTGTGTAATCAGACTTGAATATTATTTACTATTTTAAAGGCAAAGCAAATGACACATCACAATAAATTGTAACTGAATACCTGCTTCATACTTGGTAGAAAGACAAAGTACTTTGACTTCAGCTGTGCTTAAGAGCTATAGAATAAACTGCAGACTTGGTGCCTCTTTGGAATCCTGACCTTCCTGAAGTCTGACAGTGTGTTGACATTTAAATTTTACAAATGCTAAACCAGGCATCTCCTTCTGTGCTCAAGAACTGACTGGTGCTGTGGCTGAAATGTACCTGGCCATGGAGGCCATGAAACAAAACACAGCTGAGAGAGCTGCAAGATGGACTTCATTAGAATAATTATTAATGCATCACTATGAAATTAATTAGGATAAACCTTCTTGATGGAATGGTATAGAAGAAATGTAATCATTGGAATCTGACTGTAGAAGACGCTATTTCTTTTATATATATATATGTATATGTGTATGCACACGCATGTTCTATACCAACCAGGTAATACAAAATATTAGAATGTGAACCCTTTGTTAGAGCACACAGACTTTAAAGGAAGTGCATTAAATTTTAGGAAGGAGAATAATCGTTACCAGTTTCTGGATTTGTAATTTTATGGCTCTAAGAGTGTGCAGACATTACATCAGCTATCAAAGACACTACAACTACAGCAACTGTCCCAGAAGCACCACCACCCATTTTATAAAGTTTCCAAGTAGGCTGAGATCATGAAGATGTTGTTCATTATTTCAGACTTTCTTGTGAACAAGTTATTTTGGTTCATTTGGAAGCACTTGCTAATATTGAGAAAAATGGCTCATGAGTTCATAAACCTAACATCCTACCCAACTTACAGATTCATGTATTACTCTACATCTTCATGGAAATTTACACTCTTGCTGCTCATTTCAGTAATAATTAAAGAATACATGCAAATCAAACTTCACTTCAAGCAACCATTTGTATCACAACAAAGCAGTATGAAATAAACTCAGAAAGAAAGGCACCTCAAAGAAAGCAAGCAAGTAGGATTGTATGCTCTGTCTCAAATATGTAACCTGACAGATATGACACAGGAAGGACATGAAGTCCTCTTCTATTCTGTTGTACAGATTACAGACAGTGCATTACAGAAAAAAAAAAAAAAAAAAGAAGGGACTCTAATGAATCAGATGAGAAAAATCAATGAAAACATCCAGTTGCACCAGAAGGACATAAAGTTACCATTTATGCAACTGATGGAAGGAACAGTCTCTTTGGCAAAGTATCAGTAAAATTAATTTTTGAATTTTGAGGGAAATGTAGGGCAGTGGGAATGGTTTCAAGTCGAGGAAAGCAGATACTCTTTGAAATTCAGAGCGCTGTCACTGAAAGACAGTGATCATTGATGCACATTCAGAAATGGAACACAAGTTGAAATTACTTCTAATTTTCATGTAATGCTTTTTAGAACATATATATTTCTGTTTCAGGTCGATGCAGCCTTACTGTGAAAAGAAATGGTTAACCTTTTCTCATGACTTCATCTCATGAGAGAAGATGCACAGAACAGGGTTTTATTTAAATACCTGCACCCCCCTCCCCAGGGAGGTGCAGTGCTCCAGCCTCTCTTTGTCTCCCCACATCTCTCCCAGAGGAAGAGGGACTGGGGAGCAGCCACAGGCTGTGCTGGAAATGTGCAGGTGCCCATGGAAGGCTACACAAGGATTGAAGTGTCTCTGACTCCTGCTCCCACCTCTGGACCTGCTCCCCTATTTCTTACATCTCTGATAGCACAGAACCTTGCAGTCCCACAACTCAGGCAACTTTCCCTGTGCATCACAACTCACTCCAAGCCTGGGAAGTCCTGCAAGGGGGGAGCCTTGTAGTAGCACAAGCCAGCATTGATATGGCATTGAGAAAGGGACAAGAGCTGGCAGGGGATCAAAACAAACCAACTCCAACAGAGAAGAGAAGAGAAGAGAAGAGAAGAGAAGAGAAGAGAAGAGAAGAGAAGAGAAGAGAAGAGAAGAGAAGAGAAGAGAAGAGAAGAGAAGAGAAGAGAAGAGAAGAGAAGAGAAGAGAAGAGAAGAGAAGAGAAGAGAAGAGAAGAGAAGAGAAGAGAAGAGAAGAATACACCATCAATCACCACTTACAGGGGTTCTGTCCAATCAGATATCCAATCCTCTTATAAAATCCATGAACCAGAATAAATATTTAGGAGGGAAAAAACTCCTTTCTGCAATTTGCAAAAAGGCACTAGAAATCTAGCAAAAGCTTAAATACATTTTGGGTTTTATTTTTAGTTATTATTATGATCTGTTATTTAAGATTCCCATGCAGGAAGAGTTATAAATTGTTAGGACTATCCCAACAAATTTTCAATTAAATAACTAAATTAATGTAGAGAAATTTAATTAAAGCTGCACTGGTTTTTACAAATACAGTTAATTAAGCTGCTATCTGAAATTAAATCTCACCCAAACTCCTTTTACATTGCTGCAGCTCGTGAGATACAGATATAATTAAAATTCTAGAAGTTTACCTATGCATCTGAATACTCAAAAAAGAAAGAAAATCCACAACCAAAATTGCTGAAATAGTTTGAGAGGCTGCTGCTTTAATGGGATTTATACAGTCCTCAGAGTGGGAAGACAGCACATAAAACCCCTCAGAAACAAATCCAGGCTTTCAAATCTGCACAGATTTTTTGTGTAGTGTAACAGGCCAAGAACCTTTGAAGATTTTCCACGAGTGGAGGGCAACAGATTGACATGACCAGGAACCAGGGAGATAAATCCTGCTGACTTTATGTGCCTTCTATTGAAGTGAGCAGGAGCAGCACAGGTGAGGCACACAGAACTTATTGCACTCATATCCAGGAGCAGATGTGGGCATCCTCTCAGAGAGAAAAATTGCTTTTTCATAACTGGAATCTCAGATCTTCTAGTAACCTGAATGATCCCCTTTCCTTTCTGACTGCTGTTTTCTTGCTCAGACCCAGACCTGTTTGCTCTGTTAAATGCAGATTTATTTTCCAGATGACAGATCACAACACTTGTTTTACATAACAAGTAAACATTAAACATAAACATTTTAGGTGTTGGTTGATCCAGAGAAAGAGATGCTCAGACAGATGGGAGGTTTGTCAATGCATTAAGATCAGAGAGCAGTCTTTGAAGAGTTGCTTTTGGAGTTGGGGAGAATATTAACCAAAACACAGTTCAAGACTATTATTTATGGCAAGCAACAGTGATTTTTCTATTAAAATAGGCATACAGCAAAACAAATGCTGACTAAACCAATGTGGGCAGCCAGAACTCAGGCTGGGAGCTGGTCATTTCAACAGCTCACGCTGAGTGGCAGCAAGTGTGACCACAGGAACCCAGCACTCATGGGCAATCACGTTACCCTGCATGGGCAGATCCCTCAAGAGTTCTGAGAGCATGCAAAAATAAAATTATCCTCCAGTGTTAAAGGCACAAACCTGAAAATCACAAAAGTATGCCAGCATTTCCATGACAGGTATTTGTTTTCTCTCTGTCAGCAAAAATATGCAGAAGATAAACACTGACCATCTTTTTCATAATATGACATGCATAAAACCCTTTTCTGAGAAAGATACAGATGGGAATCCCATATCTAACATCATGGAATTGAGTATAAATACCCCCAAACCTTTATCTGAAAAATTTCATTTAGGCAGGAAAATGGTTCAAGGCCAGAATACTTGTTTCCAATATGTGGCACAGGCATCTCTCTGAATAAATAAGAAAATCACATGCAATTCTCTTTAAAATATGAATTCACATAGGTTTAAAGACTTCCACAGGCTTTAAACTTAGTGTCTGAAATACAAGATACAATTGCCCTATCATTTTATGTAGAGTAAGGAAAAGAAAAAGCAACGAACATCCAGAATATGATATTAATAAAATAAAATTTAAAAGACCTACTCACTTCTTTTGAAAGACCCATCTCTCCTTAGAGGGAAAAAAATCATTAACTTTTTTTGTGTATCAAAAATGAATGTGTTTCCTTTCTTGCATAGTAAAATCTGGAGAATCTACACAAATAACAAAGAGAGTAAAAATCCACAGAAGCTTGGAAATTGAACAACCAGTGATAATGTATCTTGCTGCAGGCACTTGATTCACCCTCTTACCTGGGGCTTGCAGTGGAACAGGACCCTGGCAAATTGCTATAATCTCCTTTAACCCTAATCACCATTTTAATCAGAAAAAGGTGGGGCAGCCTGGAATTTGTACAGCAGGCAACTGTCCTTCTATTTGCTAAATACACAGAGTGTGCAGCTGAAAGGTTAAAATGGTTCAAACTTTTCTTGTCTTCAGAATATTGCATTTCAGCATTAACAGCTGACAAGTAGAAGAAAATAAAATTATGAGACTGTCTGCTCTGAAGGGCTTCAGAGGTCTGCTTGGACCATGGCTGCATCTCTCACTAACTCTGATACTGAGAGATTTCTTGGGAAAAGAAAAGGTTGTGATTCCTACAACTGCCAGGACTAAAAGCCTACCTCACCTTACGTTGCACTTTTCCTCTCCCTATCCCTCAAATTTCTTCTCATTTCAGATTCTAAATTTCCTGGCTGTGTTCTCTCTTTATTCATTTAATGATTTTCCTCCTAGCCTTTTCTTAACAAATAGTGGTATTATTGTGGATGGTATGACAGACAAGGAGAAGCTTATATGAAGAGGAAGAAAGGAAGCTTCAAGGAGAAAAAGAGCAACGAGAGAAACTAAAAAGAGCATCAAGGAGATTGTAGGCAGGGGAAGATTAAAGGAAAATGCAGCAGACAACTGTGATTTTCAGCTATAAAGGATTCAGCAGCTGTCATTAAAAACCTGCAGCTCTTCTTGAGACATATTGATCACACTATTTCAATGTTTTCCATACAACTTCCCTCTCTTTACTTCAAATTATAGCAATACTCGCACTAATACTTATCTCAAACAACTATTTACTCTTTTTGAAGGAGGAAGACTGTCCTGTATTTCTCCCTCTTTTCTTTTTCCAGAAAGGGCTGCTGAACTTTGAGTGCTCTGCTCACCTTGTCACTAACACACAAATATCAAAATACCCTTCATGCTAAAGAGGAGGGGTTTTTTTACATTTCTAATTTTTTTTTAAATGAGAGCCATTTATATAGACAACTTCTTTAATATTGTTGACACTTTCTTGAATAAGTATCCCTGTAGGGCTTGTGAAGATAACAGAGAAGGCAGTATCTCTGTATTTCCACAGTATTGGAGAGTTGTAACCAATCCTGGAAAAACTGTAGAACATCATTAGACTGTGGACAGCTGGAGAAGATTTGTTTCTGGGACTTCTAACCCGTTTTCCACTCAATATTCTTGTACTGGTATCCAAAGAAACATTTCTAAAAATGCAAACACTTCTTTTGATAAATACTAAGACAACCCTTATCTTCCACCTGAGTGTATCTCAAACCTAATTTTTTACAGTTATCTCACAGTTCTCAATCTCACAGGTCCTTTTAAATACCTTAAAATATAGATGTTAGAGAACAAAAATGCATGAAGTAGGAAGATTCATGTCTGCCACATGCCTCCTCTTGTAACACCCTTTTTAGAGGTATTGGGGGGTTTTTGTACATATTAAAACCAACTGTATTAGTTTAAACCATAGAATGACATTAGATTTTGGGCAAAAGGGAGAAGGGCAAAAAAAGGAGAAAAGAGCACATTCATACTGTCCTTTGCTTTCAAACTCAAAGCCAATACCTTCCAAAGGCTTGTCATCCCCCACTGAGAGAAGAAAAAAATGTCCCTTATATCAATGCCTTCCCCTATAGGTAAATTAATGGCATTTTTGTTCTGATGTGACTTTGTAAGAATCAAAATGCCTCAGCATTAGGGTTTTTTTTTTTTACTTTTTATAATGCACTAAGCTCAACAAACCTTCGTAGAAAATAGAATACTCTTAATTATGAATAAATTAACTAAATTAGCAACATGAGATGGATATGAAATTAGAGGATTGTTAATTGAAACTGCAAACACAGCTGTATACAGCTTAGAGATGAATCACACCAGTAATGACACAGATGTTTATAAAATGTGATTATGTTCAGCAGGAGCTTACTATTGAAACTCCCCAGCCTATTCTTATATTGTGTCATTGAAATGGTTTTTAAATCCATGAACACCAGGAATCAGAATCTCAGGGATGGCAAATTAGGCTCCCTGGATATGTGAATTAGTGTTGTCTGAATGTCAGCAATTTAATTCTCCAGCTTTCAAAGAATGTAGAAGTGGAGCCAAAAACAAACATCTGTTAGTTATAGTCTCATTCAGGAAAAAAAAAATTAAAAATCTCTGGAAAGTTAGAGCCTATCTGAATACGAGCAAGACAGTGAAATACAGTATCTCTAAGCTGTGTGTGTATACTGATCATGCAATTTATATAACACAAGAGCTCAGGAAATCTACTTTGTGTACAACTCTGAATATGTCTTTTTGGGACAATCCCTCCAAAGTGCTAGAAGGATCAGGAACAAGTGATATCTCCTGTCTAAAGATTTAAGAATGCATTAACTTCCTAAAGACAGCTAATCAGGCTTTTTTTTCCCCTTCAACTTTTACTATTTTCCTAGGTGTTCTTCAATAAATTGTGCAGTAAAGGCATTGGGTGTTTTTCTGGCAGAAAAAGGCAGAAATGTGGCTGCTGGGTCACCCGAGGATATCTGAGCTGAGCAGGCTCAGCAGGGATGCAGTCAGCCCAGCTGGGAGGGATGGCAGAGCAGACAAAGCCAGTGCACCAAGGGGGCTTCAGTTCCAGCAGACCAGTGTAAAGTCTGGAGTGGCAGCTCTCATTTCAGTGGTAGCCCTGAGCACCCGCAGCAGCACGTAAATGTTGTGTTAAACACACTGGGATTTGTGTCCTGCAAGAGTTCACAAACTAACAGAAGCAAATTTTACAACACCAGTGGTAACCAGGCTTTTCAATGAACACTCTGAATAATACAAGGTCATAGTTTGTGTCCAGTACTGTAGTGTAGCTCACATCACAAAGAGACTATTATCTGATTCAGGGGCCTTGTCCTATACAAGGATAAATACTTATTAATACAAATGTACATGAAGGAGAGGTTGTTTTTCTAGCCCCCTTTTCTAGGGAATGGGACAAACCTTTGAAATATGTAACTATCTACATTAAACTAAAAGTAAAAACTATCAGTAAAACTAAAACTTACACCAACTCAGCACAATATCATTATAATTCTGATAAATTTTATATATGTAGTTCTGATCTGTAAATGGATACCCACCTGAAAACATGTAACTTGATGCACAAGATGGTTAAAATAATTTGAAAAAAATTACATGGAGTGTCATTGGGAAAGCTGAGATAATCAGCATGACCTAGCACTGTTAAACATCACAGACCTGTTCCATCAGCTGTGGGAACCACTGAGCACAGTCTAACGATGTGGGGGCACAGTGTTGAGACAGAAAAGTGGTGATCATAAAATTGGATTTGCCTCTGTCTTTCTGAAACTTTATTTGATGGGACCTGACCTCCTATTCACTGGTGAAGAAAAAAGGATTAGATCCTGACTTTTAAAAAGAGGAAGCTTGCTAGATTTCTGCAACAGACCATACCAGTCTGACAGTATTTCACAGGTCATTCACAGCTGAATAAAGTTATGGAAGCTCTGTGAGAAAAATGTAACCCCTTTCTCATTAGAGGTAAACCTAGGCAGATTCAGGGATATCTTGCAGGTAGCTATGACAACTGATGTGCAACCCAAATTCAGTTATCTTTGCTTTCTGGCTGGCAAAAGTAGAGACAAAATCAACCCAGGATTTGAAATGTGATGTTTCAAGATAAGGAACTGTAATGTTTGGATATACAAAAAGCACAAAGCCATTTTATGGAAGACACAATCTTCTATTTCTTCTGAATACCCCAAAAATCACTACACTGAAAGGGCACTCCATTATCAGCTATGTGTCAGCTAACTAATTAGGACAGGTCTGTTTGTTTTTACAGATGAAAGAATCATAAATGAGGGTACTGAAAGGAAAGGACACAAAACACTCGAGGATGCTATGAGAAATCAGAGGAATAAAAGTGAAAACACCCAACAAAATGAACATGCTACCTACAAATGTAAACTTAGGATTATTTTCTGGATTGATTAATGCTAATTAATTTTGGTTTAAAACAAACTGAACTGTGGTAGAGAAAGAACTTTGAACACCTGAGAAAATGGAAGAGAAAAACTGAGTCTTCAACCTCCATACTTGAAGCTCCCCCAAAAATGTCATAAAGAATTCATTTCCAAAAACAGGAATTGGATGTTGATCTTTCCAGGTACAAAAGAAATAAAAAATGAATACTAATAAAACCTGAAATCGTAAGCTCTGGGTCAATAATTGTAATCTATACTATGTTTGTTCTGTAACCAAGGGGTATATTTCTAAAGTTTATTGCAGTATCAGTGTTTTATAAACTAACACCAAGCACAAGAATTGAACAGCTTAGATGAGCCACAGGATAAGCATCTTGAAATAACACCTTCTGCCTGTGTTGTGCTGGGTAGGTCCAAATTAGGAAGGACTTTATAGAAGATTTTGCACACACAACAAATGAGAGGATTTGAGCCATTTTAATTATGAAGTGTCCTCCTCTACAGCAAACACACCCTTACATCACTTCCATACTGCTCACAGTTTTCTGTGCAAGGGTACAACATTCAGCTTTACTCAAACCATGTTGAAAACTGCAGTGGCAACTTTAGAGAACACCTTGTGAAAATATTTTTAAAACGACACACATAATCTTCAATAAAGGCTGGTTTCAAATCTGTGTCACAACTTAATGCCACTGACATTTTTAGTATTTTAAATGCTATTATTAACAGTACTTCTAAGAGAAAAAAAAATCCTGCTTAGTCTCACTGAAGCAAAAAGATATAAAAAATATAGCACAAAATACTACCTAGCTTAAAGACTGCAAAAGCTTTCTGTAACCTGAAAGTAGATGGCCTGACATAAAACTATCTGCAGTGATATAACACATAATTGATATGTCAGAAAGACACAAAATGACTCAACAAAGAAATAAAAAAGGCTAACATTAACCTTCTGCACTGGAAATGCGCGTATTATTTCTTTTCCTTGGGCTTTTAATCACTTCAAATGAAGTTTCTTGTAAAAAAAATCACATAGTTTCAAAAGAAGGGATTAGTGAAAACGGGGAGAAAGAGAAATATGTTTTGCCAGTTTTACATTCTCCCTCTAAAAACCTTTAACAATACTTTGGCACTGGTACTTGGAATCTAAGGGGTTTTATATTGCTTTCAATCCAAGGGTATTCATTAAGGTTTCATTGAGTTACAAGCCTCTGAAAATCACATTAGAGAGCCTTTACTGGGCAGCTCTTAAATTCAGGGAATGCTCTATCTGCCACAAACGTGTTCCACATTCAAAGCAAACCCTGAACATCTGCTCCAAGCGCGCTTCAAAGAAGGCGGGCGCGAACGGGCAGAGGGTGAGTGTGAGAGGGTGAGTGTGAGAGAGGATGAGTGTGAGAGGATGTGTGTGAGAGGGTGAGTGTGAGAGAGGATGAGTGTGAGAGAGGGTGAGTGTGAGAGAGGATGAGTGTGAGAGAGGATGAGTGGAGGAGGGTGAGTGTGAGAGGGTGAGTGTGAGAAAGGGTGAGTGTGAGAGGGTGAGTGTGAGAGAGGATGTGTGATAGAGGATGAGTGTGAGAGAGGATGAGTGGAGGAGGGTGAGTGTGAGAGGGTGAGTGTGAGAGAGGATGAGTGGAGGAGGGTGAGTGTGAGAGAGGATGAGTGTGAGAGGGTGTGTGAGAAAAGGTGAGTGTGAGAGAGGATGAGTGTGAGAGGGTGTGTGAGAGAAGGTGAGTGTGAGAAAGGATGAGTGTGAGAGAGGGTGAGTGTGAGAGGGTGAGTGTGAGAGGGTGAGTGTGAGAGAGGATAAGTGTGAGAGGGTGAGTGTGAGATGGTGCATGTGAGAGAGGATGTGTGTGAGAGAGGATGAGTGTGAGAGGGTGCGTGAGAGAGGATGTGTGAGAGGATCAGTGTGAGAGGATGAGGGTGAGAGAATGTGTGTGAGAGGGTGAGTGTGACAGGGTGAGGGTGAGAGAGGATAAGTGTGAGAGGATGTGTGTGAGAGGGTGAGTGTGAGAGGATGAGGGTGAGAGAATGTGTGTGAGAGGGTGAATGTGAGAGAATGTGTGAGAGAGGATGAGTATGAGAGAATTGTGAGAGAGGATGAGTGTGAGAGGATGAGTGTGAGAGGGTGAGTGTGAGAGAATGTGTGTCAGGGAATGTGTGTGAGAGGATGGGCTAGAGGATGTGTCAGAGGATGTTTGTGAAAGGATGAGTGTGAGAGGATGTGTGTCAGGGGATGAGTGTGAGAGGATGTGTCAGAGGATGAGTGTGAGAGGATGAGTGTGAGAGGATGAGTGTCATAGGACAGTATGCCATAGGATGTGTGTCAGAGGACAATGTGTCAGAGGATGTGTGTCAGCAGTGTGCATCCCCTACAGGGATTGCAAAGGTTGGGCACTGCCCTGTCCAACCTACACCCTCCTGTCCTCTCCTATTGCTTTAGCAAAAACCAACCTGCAAATTATGAGCTCTGACAGTTGATAACATTTTGGGAATGAAAGGGGCCTGTGGAGTGGAAGCTAGGACTGGAGATTGACTTATAATTGCAGGGTTCATTTTTTTTGTCCTTGTTTGCTTTCACTAATGACTGCTGCTAACCTTGTGCACTTCCCAGCTGTTCCCCCTCACACATTCTTACCTTAAACAAGCCTAATTTTTCATAATGAGCAGCCTAAACATAGCTGATTGGAATCAGGTCACACACCTAAAAAGGTATTGAAAAAAATCAGGCCATGTTCTCTCAATTTGTGCAAGAAAAAACCCAAAGCTATCTGTGCAATTTTGGAATCCAAGGTAAAATCTTCTAACTCCTGTGGTCTACATCCTTTGTATAGGACTGAAACTCAGAGCTTTAATTCTTTAAATGTAACTTCCACTCTCCTTGTCAAAAGGATTTCTACCGAAATTATTTCAAATAATGGTTTTGAGATGATCAGGTATTATAGATAATGAACACTAAAAAGTACAGGTTCAGTTTATCTAAATCATAAAACTACTTGACTAAAACCCAACAGAACTAGTGGATGTTGGTTTTCAGTGAGTATATTCTCAATAGTATCATAACCTCTGTTTTCCTCAGTATCCTAAATATAGTCTGGTATGAGTCATATGGATGGGTGCTGCCAAACATAATCTATAACTTCTGACAGGTGGAAGTAAATTGTTCAAGCCTTCCTTTATAAGGAAATGAGACTTACATATTTCAACTAATATGCCCATTCTTTTCCTATCATTTATCTATCAAAGAGACAAATGGGAGATCTTACAGAATATATTGTATATGCAAAGGTTGTACAAGAGAGTGCTAAAGTCAAGATGCACGTGTAGCATATTTTCTTACTTTTGATAAATTTTAGGTGCTTTTCTTTTCATATATAAACTGCATAACTCTGCTTTTATAATCCCTTGCACTCACAAACATTTATGAGAAACAAAAAAATACATTGAAAGGAAGCTACAGATGCATCTTATAATGAGAATATAAAGTAGGGTAAGTTGCTACTCTTCTGTATGGTTCTTCAAAACATCTTCAGAGAGGACAAAATTTCAGAGAAAAGGAAGACAAAAGAGCATAACAAAACTCAAAACGAATGCGCCTTCTTTACAAAAAAGGATTAAAGCATTTGCAGTTCCCAGCAAAGTGAAATTCATCACACACATTGTAAATTTAGTAAGGTTTTATTAGTTTTCCTGCTGTCATGTCTGTGGATGATAACCACTCCTGTTTATAGTTACACACTTTCTTTCACTGACTGCCCTAAAGATGTCACAACGAAGGTGTCCCCCTAATTTAGGAAGGAATATTTCCAATTTTTGGCACAGACTTTATTAGTAGAATTGAATCCCAATCCTGACAGCTGGCCTTCCTCCACTAACTTACAGAAATAAATAAATTTGATTTCTAAAGAATGAATCGCTGCAAAATGAATTCGATATGCATAATTTTGCAGACAAACATTGAGAAAATCTGAGACTAAATCTAATAGAAATGAAGAAAAATGCTTGGGTCTATGACTTCTGCAGCCAACTGGCACAGCCAATTAAACAAATAAGAGCCCATTAAAGTGCTGTAACAATTGTGGTTTTGGCAGAAGTTCCTGTTCTCATGGAACATACAAACCAACATTTTAACTAAGTAGTCTGATGGGAAAACTCAACTTCCAAAAAGGATCAAAATCTCCCTCTGCTGGGAAGAGGAAGTCTGCGACTACAAAATAATTTCAAATTTCAAGGTCAAAAAGCACCATGATTTTAGTAGTGACTTAACTACTACAATTCTAACAGAGCTGGAATTTTGGATCCATATATTTAGAAAAGTTGTCTCCCATTTTTTTTTCAGCTACTAACAGATAGCATATGTCAAAATCCAGTTTAAAAAGGAGGAAAACCCAAAGAAATCGAAACAAATTACTTAATAAAATTAATGACATATCACAATGGAAAGAGAAACTGCTAAGATAACAGAAAGGTAATAATATAAAAATATAAAAATATAAAAATATAAAAATCTTATGGCCTTTTATATCGCTCATCCATTTAGACATGAGGAATGTCCATACAGAGGAAGAAACATCTTTCTTGCTACTGTTGTATCATCTAAATCTATCAACTTTAACCCCAGTTTACACTCACTGTTTAATAATAAATTACTCTACTTGTAATTTAAGATATAGAACAATATAAGGCTAATGTTCTGTGCAAGTATATGACTACAGCTTCTGTGTATGACGACACCATGCACTACCAACTGGACAACTGAACTGTACAGCAAGAGAGGTTTTTGTGGGATTCACATTCCCTGAACCTGAGAGAAGCAGAGAAAAGAACAATCAAAACAATTCTTATCTCATTTGCTGTGCCTGTGTTGTGCCAAAGTGGAATGCCTTGTGGCAGATTGTTTACCTGAAGGGAAGTGGCGATTGGATTCTGGTGTGAGTGTTTTGATTCACTGACCCGTGGAATCCAGGGGTGTGTGTGAGCAGGGGCTGTCAGCTGACAGTACGAGATCCTGGGCAGTTGAGTCCTTGGCAGATTCAGTTTAGATGTGATGTAATATAGTATAGAATAATATAGTCTAATAAAGTAATTAATTAGCCTTCTCATAAGATGGAGTCCTCCTCATCATGTCTCCCTGCCACGGGGGTCACTTTGATTTACTATAGGTTTTTCTTTTTTTCTAAGAAAAATTATATGAGAGAATATCCTTCATCACTTTCAAATTTCAATTCCATGGTTTAGACATGAAGTTTACGTCCTGGAACCACTAGTACATACAATTTAAAAAATAAACTTGGTTCAATTCAACTGCAAGAGACCTGAAGAAGACATTTCTTTTACATAGGTATTGTTATTTCATTTTTTTTGTAGGATGTTTTTCTTGAAGAAGGCATGAAAGACAGAAGGTGAGGTAAAATTAAAAAAAGCCCAAACCTAAAACTTGCTACAATAGGTCACTGCTGATTTCAGCTTATATTTTGCTGCAACTTCCTTGCCTTAGTGTCCAACCCCTATAAAAAGCAATGAGTGAGCTGAGGACTGCTGCCCAGAATGCCTGTGATTCAGCCCTTTAGAGATTCACTGGCCAGCAGGACTTTGATGCATAGTGACAATTTTACACTGATTTCAGGGCAGAAGGGATTTCCTTTTTGGCTTTTATATTCTTGATATTAGTACCTCTGGAAATACAGATGGTAAGATTCATTCATATTTCTCACCACAGGTTGAAAGAATCATCTAATATTTGTGAAGCACACAGAAGAAGCTGGATTTTGAAATAATTCATTGCAGCAATACTTAATACACTAGTGTGCATTATGCAGCTCAGTAAAGAGCCTGTCTTCAGCAGAATACAAATAAAATGATGATATGACTTTAGATAACTGCCTGCAGGGGTACTAAAAGCCTGCTGGCTCTTCACAGCTCCTGCAAGCAGAGAGTGCTCTTCAAGGGAGCAGAATAATAGCTGTGGCTGGACCTTCTGACAAATGGCAGCGTGTTTTTTGCACCACAACAATCTTCAAATCCCCACATCCTGCAGAATTTTTGCTACTGGTGCAAGATGAGCTGAGGAGTTAGGAATGATACTGAAATTAGGGCTTATGCTTCTTGACAATCATTATATAGATGGATATAAATCATAGAATTATGGAAAAGTTTAGACTGGAAAACACCTTGTGCTGATTTAGCTCTAGGTTTTTGATGTGCTCAAAGACAGCCACTCAAAAACTACCAACCTTCAAAAGTAAAAGCACTAGAGTACAAATACCATAGCAAAATATCTTAATAGAAGCATATTTGGATGAAAGACAGTTCTTACTGTATTTTTCAGCTTATTAAAGCTACTATTCTCAATGAAAGCAAATAAAGTTTGATTTTAAAAAATAAATCTTTCTTGATAACAGCAGGCTATGTTCTCTGTGGGATACTTGTAAATTCTTTTACATGTCAGGAGCTTTGCCCTTTGACCAGCATTACACCAACCAGACCCCTTACTTAGTGAAATGGATATAACTCCCACCAATTTTAGGGGATTCCCGGCTCCCTAAATGTCAGCTGGAAGTAAGCAAGGGTTTGCAAGACACATTCTACCCCAGGATGAGCCCATTACATACACTGTTTGAAGCACACATGAGAGCTCCTTGTGAAATTCATTACAAGTAGTTCCTTGGAAAGATTTCATCTCCTTTAATGTTTAAGAAAAATAAAAAAATAAACAGAATATTTTCCTCAAAACTATTCTATTAAAGTCTGGAAGCTGCTCAAAGCCCACAGAGATGACACAGTTTTCAGTGACTGAGCTGAGTGCATCAGCTTTCATTAATGAAATGCACTCCACACAACACTCCAAAACCAGGACTGGGTAAGTCTGTAAATGGTTGAGTGCTTTTTATACATTTTTGTACCAGTAATACTCTGGAGTATATTCACTAAAATTGAATACAAACCAGGTAAATTAATGGCAAACATGCCTTAGTGCAAAAATACAAATGAAGTTGTGGGAAGATTCTGGAGGAATATTTGATTCTATTCACTAACAGCACTAGTCTCACTGTAGAACCACTGTGCAATACTGCAAATGACTGACTACAGTTGGCCTTCTGAATATAAAATGAATATAATATTAAATATTTTTAAGATTTGGCTTAAAATTATACATTTCCTCCTCTAATCTTATGTAAGTTCCCCGTGTTCATAAAGAAACAAGTTAGACATGATTACCTCTTCTACATAATGTTTCAGATGTGATAAATTTTATGTTTTTATGCACTTTTCCTACACATAACCAAGGATGGGTATAGTTCTGGCAAGAAATAGCACAGAACTCCCTGTTTTATGATCTTCCTGAAGTGATATTTTCTTAGAAATGGGGTACATGGATAAGGAATATTTTCCCCATTAGGAATATGGCAAGGGGGGAGAGAGAGATCTAACCTTTGGGGAAGGAGAAGTAGAGAAGTAGGCTAAGAAAATAAACAAGGGGAATACAGAAAAAAAGCCCAAAGAGAAATAAGGGAAGGAAGGTGGGGAAAGACAGAAAAGAGCAGAAATACAGAATGAATTGCTTTTTGAAAATAAGAATTAAGAGAACCCTGAGAGAAAACACAACCAGTGTAAAAGAAAGACGCATGAAAATAAACTGACATTTATAGAAAAAAATAATGAAAAGACTAAAGTTGATATTTTAGGTGACATTAGCATTACAAAGGCAATTAATAAATAAAAAACAAAACCACAAAACCACCAGAATGAAAAAGAAACATAGCGGACAACTGTAAAACCAGAAACAAACAACAGGAACATACCTTAGGAGGAGAATGCTTTTGCATGAAACAAAAACAATTTTCATTTCTGCTCTTCCTATTACATGGCCAAAATTTCAGTTTTCTATAAAGGGTATAACATCTAAATGGAGTGCTGTTCATACATAAAAAAGTCTAGCCCTAAGATGGAAAAATGCACAATATTCTAAAAAGTGCCATTGGGTGTGAGTGTCCCACAGATCTTGCATGTAGAACAGTTGGTCCAAATAATTGTATATTTGTTCCAATTGATCTATTCTATTCCAGTCTATGCTATTTTATTCTCTTCTAAAAAAAATGAGCTCTGCCTCTCAATACATTCCAAATTCTGCTCTCTTTTAAGCAGAAAAATAATAATATAGGAACAGATGTATCTTTCCTCTTTCCAAGGGTCACAACTTGGCTTTTAGTATATCATAACCTTTCAAAGTTTCTTATGTCTTTTCCCCTCAGGATGTGTTTAAAAATTTACTGGAGTGCTTTCACCTTACTCTCTGTATCTTCCAGGTGACATTTAAGTAAATATGACAAAAGACAGTAAAACATAATATTTCAATTAATTATCTGTTCTACCAGCAATAACATCTCACCCTGTCATACTGTCTCCAAGTATCTTCAGAGAAGATGAAAAATTTATTTTCCAAATATCTGGATTTGATAAATCAAAGCAATAATTTACAGTAAAAGTGAATTGTTCACAATGTTTCCCAAGCTCTGTGGAAGATAATGTATTATCTTTGAAATGTGTGCAAAACATGTGGCTTGCCCTTCACATTTTTAAACCATCAACAATATCAGGTTGGGCCTCTGTCTAATGCATTCATGAATGGTAACAATAAAACATTTTCTTGGGCTTTCTCATCTTTCATTCCTTAGCACGCCTTTGGTGCTATCCCACAGGGAACAAAGCACAGAGAAATAGAAATATTTACTTAAATGCAGCATAAAGAAAAGAGTCACATGAAATGTACCTGCAGCACCTTCCACCTTGTGTTTAGGTCCTCCACACAGCTGAGGTTGTACTGGGAGAGCTGCAGGTCCGGGGGAGTGAAGCGGTGAGCGAGCTCGTTGACGTGATGCACCTTTTCCTTGAGGGGAACAAGTTCTGCTCGATAAACCTGTGTGAATCAAATGGAAATACAAATTCGTATGAGCACGAACTTCAAAAACCATGGGCTCTGCTAGCAGCTGATTAGTAATGTAAAGATATTCCATGCCAAGCTGGAAGGAAAGAGCGTGCGGACGTGATTCCGTTCCCTGTTTGTTTAACTTCATATGGACTTTTCTGGTGCCAAGTGTAAGGCCTGGCATTTCAGAAGGTGCTGTGAATTTGGAAGCTTCACAGCCACTTCTGCCCAGTTTAGCCAAATTTCTAACCAGCATACCCACTGGGAGATGCACTGCAGAGCACACTTGTCTCCTGCTTCATCCTTTCCTTGTGTTTAACGTGTTCAGTCAGGATGGATGGGAGTGATGAGTAGTTTAACACAGGAAAACAGAGGAAGACAGCTGCTCCCAAATATCACAAATGGAAAAATGATGAAACTTTTACAGACCCCAATAAGGGGTATCCATTTTACCATGGACATTGTGCATGTTACAAAAAAGAAAAAAAAAAGGTTAATAATGGGAAGTCCATTAAAAAAAAAGAGAGAGAGAAAAAAAGAAGACTAAAAAATTGCTATGCATCCCAAACTGGCTTACATGATTCATACTTAAAAAAAATACAAAATCATGTTTATTTTAAGATAACATTTAAAACTATGCATAAAAGCAGTTTAGCTACTAATTTCAGTAATGTATGTGCCAGATTCTGCCAGTTAAAAACTTCTTCTTTTTAAAATCAACAACCTGATGAGGATGTCTCTGTGATGTATCTGGGTACATTAAGATAAATTCAGGGCACCATGACTTTATCAAAGAGAGGAATCTCTATGTAGATCTTCCACTGCTCCACATCAATATTTTCTAAGGAGACATTTATCAATTTTTAATGTGATAAAATATGTCAAAATGTAACAATGAGTGATTTCTAAAGGACAAATTCCGTAATTCTCAGGATCATGTTTTATTGCCATGTGATGACTGCACACAAAGGCAGAATAATTTACTTGCTATATTAGTCTGCTCTACAGCTCCTTTCTCTCAACATTTTTAATATAAACCACATGTGGTCTGCATCTCATTTTAGTTCATCAAATAACCTGAAATTATTGCCTAGTAATCTTTTCATCAACACATGATGCTAAATAAGGTAAAAAAAGCCCATCCAATATCTCAGTCAACCTTAAGAGTAAATAATATGAAGACATTCATAGACATTAGAATGCCATGAAGAGCACTAAAGGTAAACATCATTGAAAAATTGCTCCTCAAACATCTTTTAAAACCAGACTTGACTTCCATCAATTATGTTAAATTACCCTGCAACATAAGGAGTTAGACTGACTTAAGTGGTACTCATACAGTGAATGACTCTAATGATCAATCCCTAAAATACACCATCAGAAGGGAAGTGTATTTTGTAAAGGAAGTGCAGAGAAATATGCAAATGCCACGATGGGAGAGAAGGTGCATACATCAAGTTCATGACATAACAGTTGACTTCCCCATTTCACCAGTTTTAACCACTGGAGTAGAACTGACATTACTGGTGAGAACTGATTTATGGTGCAGGGCTGAGCAAGGTCTGAAATACAAAGAAAAGGAAGACAGCTCACGTTTGGTTTTACCCCAGAGAGTTATATATGTGCTTACCCTGCACTTTTTAGTTAGCAAGTGAGTTCAGAGAACAAACAGCATGCTGTAAAAGTAGACATTTGTTGTTGTAAAGTAAAGGCCTCAAAGGCTGAAGAAATGTGTACACCTCTACCTGAGCACTTCACTTACAAATGGTTGTTTTACTGCTTTTTTTTCTGTGATCTGCTATCAAGGCCCAAGGTGCCTGGTCATGACTCTGTGGCTTACATTTGGAATGATCAACTCAGTTCCTCCCAGGTTGCTTTGTTTCCAAGATGAGAGAGCACCCCTAATCTAGTGTCACCAATGACCACTTTGCATAAAATAAAGATATACATGGGTATATATTTAGATATCTTTTAACAGACAATATATAATGAAGGTAATCTAGAATAAAAATTAAATACACAAAAATACATATATACATATATATATATATATATATATATATATATATATATATATATATATATACACACACACATACATATAGAATAAAAAAACCTGACAGAATAAATGCCAATCAATAGATGCAAAGATCAGTTCTTAGACTACAATGCACTTAAATGTAGTTCCTGTACTAAATCAAGTTAATTTAACAGGATTAGGGTCACCTTTCTGACTGAAATCATCACTGCTTAGGCAAAGCACACAGGCCTTATCAGGCACTTGTTTTTAAACATATATTAACTTGTTTTTAAACATATATTAAAGTATCTGGCTGATTTCAGACCAATTATTTGTACTGCATTTTGGATTTGAAAGTACTGGTCTCACTTGAACACTGACATTAATTGCTAGATAAATCACACAGCCATTATACCTAGATAAAAAATTAATTATAAAATATTACATAATTAGTCAGCATTTTTTTTGACTGTAAGTTATATTACAGACCAAAAGGCTATGGCACAGAAGCAACCCACACTGAAAGCAATGAAATAGACAAGCAAGTAAAGAAGAAAACTCATCTTCAGCCTTCTCTTCAATCGATGTCCTAATTAATTTTTTTGTGCTGCCAGGATAATGATTTTTGCAATGTGATGATAATATTCCAATGCACAAAATGCCACAGCTTTTGCCTTTAAATTCAACATTCTGTATTCTATTATTGCTAAGCCTGAATTTTTGCTAGTGTTTTTATTAGGTGGCCAAATCCAAACATGATAAACAGCAAGAACAAAAAAAGGAATGCTAGTCATGAACAGCTATCTAATTAATGCCAATAAGCTTACAATTAGAAAACTGTAGACAGAAAAAAGAAAAATAACCACAGAAAGATTTGGAATATGACTCTGAAGTATTAAGGAGAAAGCAACTGTAAACCTTCTTTAAGCAATAGTTTATCACAAACATCTAGTCCATCAGTCAGCCTACATGATTCTAGAGCTAAGCATCTGTAGAAGAGGAAATTTAGAATTTTTATGGGAAAAGTGTTACAGAAATATTTATATTTCTAATAAAAATTTCGTATAATACCAGACTGGTTCATTTTTTCTATTTTTTTTTCCTTCTGCATAAAGAACACTAAACATATAACAGGTTTCTGTCGAAAAAAATTAAAGAATTATATTGCTGGTAGTTTAAAAACCAAAACACATGGTGAGTAGTAGTGTATTACTATCACAAGGAGATGTACCCATTAAATTGCTCAGAGTGCAAATGAATTCACAGTATGAACAGCGATAGGACAACCAGCCCCAAATTATCTTCATTATAACTGTCCTTATGCAAGAGAGAATTTCGATGGTTTGTGATACTCTAGGTGGTAGATTGGATTTTAAATGATCCGTACAGTCGTGTTGGAAAATATTTCAAAATCCCTTGGAAAACGAGCAAGGATTCTAGAAGAGTTTTAGTATCTGTCTGGTTAGGATGCCTGAGGAGCTATCCTAACTAGACAAATACTAAAACTCTGGAGAGCACACAGTGGCCATACTCAGTCAGATGAAAAGCTCATCTTGCCCAGTCCCTTGTCTGATATCAGCCAACACAATTCCTTAAGGAAGAAAGCAAGGGAAAGCACCAGGTTTCCTGTCCCTTGCACTCTTCCAGCTCAGCAGCTTGAGTCTCAGAGATTATGGAGCCAGAAGCTGTAATTTTATGTCAAATAGATCTTGATGGAATATTTTCCAAGGAATTCCATATTTGATTTTTGGACTAACATAAGGTTTTATGATCAAAAATATCCTCTGGTAAATTTAACATTTAGGTTAGAGTTTTGGGGTTTTTTTAAACCTATTTCTGGAGACACACTTGTGTCCTAAATCTTAGCTCATGAGAGACAGAGATCAACCATTCCTAGTGGACTTTGTGCTGTGTCAGGATGTACAAGACATAACATCATATTTTTTCCTTCCTTTTGCTTAAGATGCAAAGATGGAGATATATTTGATTAAATGTGGGTATCTGTAAGGTATGTACATCTGAGTTGTCTTTATATTTACATGGTTCCTTTATATCTACAGCTAATCAAACCCATCTTCTTGAGTTGAACATAATGTAAGGTTTTACTAAGGATGGCAAGAATCACATTCTGAATTGCAACAACAGAAATGAGCAGATTTTAATTGACTGTATAGGGTGCCTAGGCAAGTAACTCACATACAGACAGCTATCTGAAAAAAAAGGCAAAAATATCAGACAAACCCCACTCCAAGACCACTCATTCTGTCCTTGGATACCTTTTACCTAGTCTCTTATAATGGTTTTTATATTGGGGATCCCTAGCACTTCCTACAATATACATGCTACAGATACAACACTGTGGCATCATATTTTCTGCTTTTCCAGTAATTTTGAGTAATTATTCACATTTCATTTGGTTTTCTGAACAGTGTCCTGAGGATTGATGTAATGTTTTCAGAGACTTCTGTTATGATTCTAAGACTTCTTTCATGGGTGCTAAAGGAATGTTTGAAAGGCCTAAAGAGATCGATACTGTACACAGAAAGTTGGGATAACTTTTTCTACATTTTGCTTGAGATTTATCAGCATTTGATTTTGACTGCCATCGCTTTGCTGGCAGTCAGTAGTGTGAAGGCTTTCCATAGCTGTTTGCAGTCTACTGTCACCTTAAGTACTTTGAATAGGTTTGTATCATCAAGAAATGCCTCTGTATTAATAATTTTATTTTCCAGTTCATTTATGTACATGCTGGACAGCATAGACCTTCTGGAGCACATCATCTTCCTCTTTAGGAAAACTGACCTGTGCTTTTTGTTTCCCAATAATTGGCTATTTATCCACCAGAAGACCTTTTATGTTCTCTCAGTGGGACTTAGTTTCTTTGCTGGAAGACATCCTTAAAAGCCCTGGGAATGGCAAATCACCTATAGCCCCTTAAACATTCTGCCCATGATACCTTAAAGGCACAGCTGGAGGTGAAAGGTACACCTACTTTTACAAAACTGTTATCTCTTCTACACAATACCCTTTCCCAGATTTCCTGGTCTGTAGGTCCACAGGCCTGACTACATGCACTATTTGAAAATTATCACCATGTGTGTCCCTCACCACTCCTCATTAAAACCTCCTGATTTTAAATAAGAAAATGCTGTTAATAGTTACAGCTATTTTACACTTCCATTAGACCACTTGACCAAACAGCCATCTGGCTCTGCTGATTTAATCACCTTAATCAAGACAATTTGTTCTTTGCATTTTTGCTTCAAATAGGTTTCTTTATTATTTTCTTTAGCCACCCCATCTTTCCAGGTGGTTCTGAGTCCATTTGGATGGTATGGATTGGTTCTCAGGATGCAGTGCCTCTGTGCTGCCTTCACACACTTTTTCCTTTTGGTTCCTTTTCGGCAGGCTTCCTCATTTGTGTGCAGCTTTCTTTCTGAAAACTGAACACTGCTGTAGTGGATTTTTTGGGTTATTTTTGTCCCTGCAGAGTTGCTGACCTTTAGTTCATAATGATCCCTATTATGATAGCAATGTTTTGAACTTGCAGTGCTCAGCACCAAGCCAAATCTTTTCCCTACTGGTTATTCTCTTGGATTTTCTTATGTATTTTCTATTTAGTGCTGGAACTGCAATTCCAAAAGGATTTTAGGCTAGTGTCTGTAATTAGAGATCTGTTTCTAAGGCATTTTAGAAGATGCAGGATAAGCCTCCCAAAATTATTTGCAAGTCATTTTCTGCATATTTTTTATTAAATTTGTTTGTGCTTTGGGTATCCTATTCCAAAGTAGTAAAAACCACCAGGTAGCCCTCGCCCCTTTCCAGAGAATACCAACTCCATTTATGAGAATGTAATGCTTAGGGTTTTTTTTTTCAGATGTCTTTTCTTCCACATTTCACATGCCATGCGGCTGGTTTTATCCTTTCTTTTATTTAAGGAACCCTAACACAGACTGATTTTGCTTTGGAAAGCTGCCCAATGTTCAGAAGAGAGAGAAAAAAAATCTACTTCTTTTTATTTAAAGATTCACCAAAGGGGGGAGGGTGTTTTTCAATGCCAGGAAAAGGTTTGCTTTTTCTTTTAGGATTCATAAATGGGTTCCATAAAGACCGAAAGAAAATTCACTAATCATTCAAGTAGAAGAGTAAAAAAAAGAAAACAAGCTTATTTCAATAGCAGGATTACATATTTATACTAATTGTACATACTTACATATGTGTATATAATATATTTATATATATAAAAGATATAGTATATATTTATAATATATATAATCAATATTAAATGTTTTTCTAGCTTCATGGAGTTTTTGTTGCTGAATTCATCATAAAGTTCAGAAAGGAACACTGACTCTACAATGCACATTTTCTATTTCTTAACCCCTTCTCCCTCAGCCTCATGCTCTACTGCTGGCTGACAAACCAAACACAGAGTTCAGGAGTCCAATCAAAATTCAGTCAAGTGCCTGTAACTTCCAGCTCACTGATATTAATGGAATAGGGTGACTAATGCCCATTAAACCATTTGGAAAATACACCCTGAAAAGGAAGTATATTCCCAGAACATCATGTATTCCTTGTGCACAGAGGAAGACTAAAATGAGGACTGTTTTTTCTTTATTGTCTGCTATTGAAAAATGCCAGTGAAATATTAAAAATGCTTTTTCATATTTATTGTCCATATTCCTACTGATCCAAACATCTACCATGCACGTTTAGATGTATCCACAACAGTGCCTTCTCAGAACAAGTAGCACTTATGGAGCTTTATTGAGTATGAAATCATTGCTGTTTAGCATTTGCCACACTAACAAAGGAAAATAACAGCATGCACATACAGTCATATATCCTTATGGACACCCCAGTAGTACTGAGATTGAGTTTAGCTATATTTGTCTTAAAAATTGTATTTAATAAAAATGCAATATTTATTAATTATTTATTTGCAACTGGTATGCAAGTGTTCAATAAGAAACCTAAAGCAAGCTATTAAGCTTTACAATTATGATTCAAAATAGTCAGTATTCCTATTGGTTCCTACTTAACTGCAACATTTCTGGTGTGAAAAATAGCTAGGGGGCAGACCCATTTTGGGTGGTAGTCTGTCCTTTGCGTTCCTTCACAACACTTGGACTTGTAAACAGGTTTAAAAAAATCTATGTGAGACCACGTATGGACAATTAGTCCAGTATTATTGTGTAATATTTTTTCCCAGCTATATTGTCCTGAGTCACCCTGAACACACCAGTAAAAATCAAGACTCATTAGTGTTTCCCATGCTCATGGGCAGAGGGACAATGAATCTCACGGTGCATTTACGGCAGTACCCTTCTCTTGTTGCAAACAGGAGTTAAAAGAGACTTTAAAGTTCATTTCACCAATGCATCAAATGATTTAAATGTTCAGTGCCAGCTTCTGGAAATGAGTCTCTATCTATTTGGTCATGGATGGAACTGGCACGATGCCTGTATAAGATGTTAAAGGCAATTTGGCATCATCTCTAGATTTTTATTTCTCAAATTTTATGGACTGGCAATTATAGCAACACCAGCCTTTGATTTGAACACTATGTTTATGCTTAGAGCACAACATTGGAAATTAAAATTGATCCCGAAGTTAGTTTCCCCCAGAGACAGTAAATGCAAGACCTCAGTAGATAGTATCCTCTTTCACAAATGTTCATTTTTACAAGCCTAAACATGAGGAATTTAAAACAGTTTTCTTAGCTTTTTATAAAGGAAGGAAAAAAAAAAAAATTTGAAAATCATCTCTAGTTTTCCAGCAATGGTATTTACTATTTAGGCAGTTCATATCTTGTATTTATACAGGACAAATATTGTAGCAACTATATTTAGGAATTAAATGTTTTGCACTTCTTAATAAATTTTTTAAGACCATGCAAGCTTGGACATGTACAGAAACTGAAGGCAAGAACACAAATTTCTTACTGTTATTAGTGTTTAGATGCATAATGGTTTCTCAGTAATTTTGTATGTCTACTGAAAATCATTGCAAAGGCAACTAAAAAATGTTTTTATTCTCACAAAACTCTAAACTGTCATCACAGACTGGCTGAAGCTGGAAGGCCACTCTTGAGATCATCTAGCTCAGCTCTTCTGCTCAGAGCAGGGCCACTTGCCCAGGACCATGTCCAGTCAGATTTTAAATATCTCCAGTGATCAAGACTCCACCAGTTCTCTGGGCAACCTGTGCCAGTGTTTGAACAGCCACAGGCGTCTCTTCTCATATTCAGGTGGAATTTGATGGGTTTTAATTTGTGCCCATTGTCTCTTGTCAGTGGACAGTACTAAGAACAGTCCAGCTTTCTCTCCATTCCCTCTCATCAGGAATTTATGCACACTGATAAAATTCTGGGCTGCCTTGAGTCTCGAGGCTGAGCTGTCCCAGTTCTCTCAGCTCCTCCTCACAGGAAAGTGCTTCAGTCCTGTGACATTATTTGTGGTCCTGGACCTGTTCCAGGGAAATCCACACCTTTCTCATACCCTGGAGCCCAAAACTGGACCCAGCCCTGCAGGTGGAGCAAGGCTGAGCAGAGAGGAAGCTGATGGCAAAGCTCTGCCTAATGCTCCCCAGGGTGCTGTCAGCCTTTGCCATGAGGGTCTGTGGGAGAGACTTAAATATCACAATTTGCTCAAGGACTTTGCCACTGTAGCAAGCCAGGCAAAGAAGCAAACCTCATCTGTGACCACCAAAGCCCATCACATCTCAAATATGCCTTCTGGATTCTGAAATTTGGACTGTGAGTTAACCCCCCTGACAGGAACTTGAGATAATATCAAGGTGGTACTAATGTCCAGTCACCTCAGGTCTAAGGAAAGGTGAATGAAGCTGGGAGAAGGATGTTTTCCATCAAGGAGTCTGTGGGAAGGCCAGCTCAGCAACTGTGCTGGTAGCTGGCTGTGGCTGGGTCTGCTGGGGGGAGAACAGAGCCTGCTGACTGAAGACAGGAGACCCCTGACTCAAACAAAGAGAAAGAACAAGCATGGGACTAATTAGCACTGGAAGTGAGGGAATCATTTAACCAACTGAATGAGAGAGCTGTGTAGCCAATGAGCATTGATTCCTTTTTTTGTGCTAAAGCATATAAATGGTGAGAAGTTTTGAGCAACCTTGGAACCCCCATCGCTGAGAAGCCCAGGGTGAAGAGGATCAGTGGGATACTGCTGGATCCATGGGTGATGACTATGATTCCATCTGATCTCTTTCTCACTCTCACTGTCTTTCTCCGCTCCCTCTTCCCCCCTCAATCCTTTTCTATTTCTTTCTATCTCTCTACTTCACATTTTACTGTTAAATAAAATCCATACTATTGACTTTGGCATATAGTCTTGTTTGCACCTTAATTCAGGCAGAGACATCTCCCAAGTAATTGTAATAACTGGATTTTAAGAGTATGTTCCTGTCAGCTGTTTGTCTACCAGTACCCCAA